>NC_132992.1:77792500-78417500 GCF_048564905.1 Vicugna pacos | reverse complement strand
ATTATATCTCCTGCAAATACTGGCCAGTAGAAGGAAAGATGAATAAATCACACCACCATGCTTCCAACTTCGTTTTTTGTGTCTGTCAGTCTTTCCGCTTGTCTTTTAAAATAAAGTGCAGGCACATATTTTAAAGCAACTCACAACATGATTAATAAGGGCAGCACAGTAAAGAAACATAAAATTGCCCCGTCTCCTTCATCTGTTCCTCTGGTGCAGTGATTAACCTTTGAGTTTATGAGTATTTTTGCACTTGCTTCAGATAAAGTATTTTATGAGTTCTTCCCTCCCAGGCAACTTGGATTAAACTTATCAGGCCCAGGAAGATAGTGACCCATAATGGCTGTTCCCTTTGAAATCATAATCTTCCCCTTTGCTGTATTATCTGAACAGTCCTTGCAGAAACCAGATGGAAACATCAAGGCGGAGACAAGACAACTTGTTAAGGTCACAATCTACACTATATACATCATTCATGCTTAATTGATTTGCAGCCCCACCTAGAGACAGATTGCCATATATTATGAAGCCTGAGAATATGAAAAGATCGTTTTTGCTCCCCATTAATTCCCATTTGGAATGGCTCCTGACTTTACCAAACTTTTTGGCAGCACACTCACTGATGACTGATCACTCCTTTTCAGTGTAGAAATAGGCCAAAAGCAGGAAGATTGATCTTCCTAATGAAATAACAAAGTGTGTTAGGCTAATGCCAACTCCCAGTACTTTGCCACCCCCCAAAAACAGCAAGTCAAAAAGGACTGACGTCACCAGTATTTGGAGATTCTGTGGGCATCTCATTTAAAGGGGCACTTGACTCAGCTTCAGAGGGAGCTGGCACCCTGTCCATGGTAAAGTAATTAGGTTAACGTCTGTTTCCACATTCTGACAGTTTGTATCTTCATGTGTGTTAAGAAAATCCATCATCCTGTCACATCTCCCAAACCTGGCTTTCACACTAGGATCAGCGTGGTAACTCAGGCCCTCTTTCTCATTAAAGGTGAACTAGTTTGATTGTTAACTATCCTTGTTTCACCTCATTTGCACAAAGAAAACTAAGCAGAAAAACAAAAATGAGAAAAGAATGTTTTCTGTCCATGGACCTCTACTATAATCTGTGCTTTCTGTTGAAGCAGTGTTACAGAAAAAAAGAGAAAAAAGATACTGGTAGACAGGTGGGATGAGTGAGGTATGAATGGGACTTAGAAGACAATATTTCAGAAGATGCTGTAGCATTGGGAAAAATAAAATAAAACAAAGAGGATTCTCCGGTAACACATATATCTTCAGGAAGAGCTTCTGTTGAGAAAAAAAACTAGACATGCATATAATAATAATAGCAATATTAATGTCTTATAAACAATATATCATATTAAAGGTGGATGTGTGAATGAGCCAAGAGATGGTTCCAAGCCAGAAATTCAGAAACTGAGTACATAACAGAGGACAGCATGAATACCATCATGTGCTGGTTTATAACCGACTTGACCCATTTCCAGTGGGATTAATGAGTGATGGTCACTACGGTGTTTGTGTTCACCACATGGAATCCCGTGGTTCATTTTTGTTTGATGATATTTTCTGATCATTTCAACCTCTTGTAAGACACTGTTTTCCTTATACACATAGAAACTTTGTATGTGAGGAATACAGGTCTCTGGCAAGAAGATATATGATCTTAGGCTTTTGATAGAATTTCTAGGTAATTGTTGGCCTGTCCGTAGTGGAAAAAAAAAAAAAACTTGGATTCTGCTATTCAGATCATGAATCATAGAAGGAAACTCTGAATAACATTTCTGGGGCTAATTTTAAATTCTTGGAGACAGATATGTACACATTTCTTAAAACTGCAATATCTGTTTTCCTGAAAAAAGATATCAAGCCGGTGATTCCAGAAAGAAGTGTACAGTGCCAAAAATCTATTCTGCTAGTATAAACACCACATACACCTACCTGATTCCATGAAGCTTGGTTTATTATTTAAATGAGAATCATACTGGTAGATATGATGGAAGAAATTAATACGATAAAGAAACTCTGATTTGGAATCTGACCATTCTTCTGCTGACCTGAGAGCCTACATGGACAGAAGACAAGCCGGGGTCTGTGCTCTGTGAGCAACACTGCCCCCTGGAAACGCTCCTCTTCTATCAGGTGGGTCAGGTGGGACCACAGACAAATGCCCCTGACCAGGCAACCTCCATAAACCAAATTCAGAGTCACCTCTGCTCTCTGCCTTAGAATCATCAGGACAATTATTTCCTTCCATTATCCATGCTTACACCAGTCCATAAAAAAACCAGTTCCCTCAGACAGTGATGTCAACCATTGGACTCAATAACCCCATCTCTTCCTAACTCTGGAATTCCTTCCTCTGTGCTCTCCGATGGTCATTTTCAGTCCTCGACAAAATCCTTTACCTACCAGGATATTTACCTGAAAATTCTCTTTATCGCCTGTGTCTAGGAGAAAGTTGGTTCTCCTTGGAGTCCTCTATATAAAGTTGGCTTTTCCTCTTACTTCACTTCTGCTACTTCACCTGAAGGAGAGAGAGCAACCTTTCGTATTTCTCGTAGTCATTTACCTCTTCCTCCGTAAAAATACCAACCTCTGAATTTGACGGCATCAGGCTAATACACGTACCACGTACCACGACCCTGCTTATAGAGGTCGTCCACCAGTTCCCAGGACACGTCTCTCTTCCTGTTTGAATATTTTACCTCCCGGATCACTGTCTCTTCCTTCCACATTGTTTCTTCTAGAATACTTGGTGATTTCGACATCCACCTTGACAAAACTTCCAGCAGACAGGCCTCTCAATTTAGTGATTTTTCTTGTCTCTCATCCCACCTAAATGACTCAAGCTCATGATAATAGTCTGGCAGAACTTGTCCCTAGCCACTTTAAGCCCTATTTAAACTGAATTTCAAAAACTCCACTCTCCAACAGACAATTTCTATCTAGCTAGTTTACTCCATGTATTTCCTTGCATCTAACAATCTTTGAAGCAACCAACATATATAAAATGCCAATTCATTTAAACATCCAGTATTTAACTCTCCCTGGTTCCAACCATTGTCCTCTGTTTTCACCTTATTCAGCATGAATTCAATATTCAAATGTACTAAACACTTATCTTCTGACACCTTCAAATCGCTTTGCTTTGTTCTAACTTTCTACTGACAAAACCACCACCCTGATTTTGCCCAATTTTTCTCTGACATTGTTCCTGTATTAGTGGCAAGTGGTTAAGAATGATGAAAAACACAACTATGCTGACTGCTCTCACTTTAAATTCATAATCACTCACAGCAAATGAGTCATAATGGTTCCTTCCAATACTATGCTTCCCTTATCTATTTAGTTTCTAAGTCCTCTAAATGATTATTCCATCTTACGTCCAACTCAAACTATTTTAAGACCTTTCCCATATTCATACACTTAGCTGATTAACTTGTTTCCTATTTCACTGAACAAATGGAAAACAATCTTTGTAAGTGGCCATCACACATCCAGCCATCTACATGCATCCACGTCCATGTGCTGCGCCTTTTCCTCTGTTCCTGTGGAAGACATATCTGTGCTTCTAGTAAAAGTAAACCCTGATACTTGTGTATTAGATTGCATCTCCTCTTCCACAGTCAAAGAGATTACACCAGCAATGTTTTATCATCTGTTTTCTCAATTTGTTGCCTGTTAACTGGATCTCTCTATCAGTATAAAATCACTTGTATTCATCTTGGTTTTTAAACTCACCTTCCTCTTTAGCTTTTGATCAATTTTCTTCTTCCCTTTATGAACATGTTTCTGGAAGGAAAATCCTTTACTTAGTTCCTCCTTAGTCTCCTACACTTTCACCATTGCTATGCCCCAGGGCTCAGTCCCTGTGCCTCTGTGCTCTTCTGTCTTCATAAACTCCCCTGGAATCTCATCGAAACTTTTTGCTTTTGAGACCATCTATTTGCTGATAACTAACATAGAGCCAAGATCACTTTCTTCTTGAAATACTTTTATACCCAATCCCTACTCGATGGTATAATCTCCACTTAATTGTCTAATGATCATTTTGAATTTTATAAGTTCAAAATTCAAATCTGCCCCTCTCCTTCCATGCTCTTTGGTGTCTCAGTTTGCAGCAACTCCTTTCTTCTAGCTGCCCAGGTCAAAAACTATGAAGTAATTCCTCCTTCCTTTATACTCCACATCCAGTCAATTAGCATATCCTGTGGGATTTCTTATTCAACATATACCAAAAATCCAACCATTTTTCCCCATCTCTTAAGACTGTTGTCCTGTTCCTGTGAACTATGATCTTTCACTCCACTTTTTTTTTTTTGCTGTAGCCTCCAAATTGATATCTTGAGCACCTTTAGTCTAGTCTCAAATCACAGCTACAATATTCCTATTAAGACTAGATCAGATACTGTTGCCTCTCTGCTCAATGCCTTCTGATTATTCTTCATCTTACCAGGAGAAAGAGCAAAAGTCCTTGCAATGGCACATAAAGTCTTCCAGGGTCTGAACCCTGTTCTGGTCTGACTCATATTCTACTACCAGCTGCACTCCTCTCTCTTGTCTGAACATGCCAGGCATGATTCAGCCTCAAGGTCATTGCACCTGCTGTTTTCTCTACCCAGAGCACTCTTCTAGATACCCACTTCACTCACTCCCTCACCATCTCCACGTCTACACCAATAGCACTTGCTCATAAAGACCTTCTTTGCTCCCCGCATAAGACTAGACCTAGCATCGTCCCTGATAGAGTCCCTGATCTGTCTCCATAGAAATTTATATTCTTCAAATATACTATACATTTTATTACTTTTTTATGTGAAATTTTATCTGCTTCCTACCCTAATGTGGATTTCATGAAGGTAGGAATTTTACATTCTTGTGTTTGCTTCTATATCTTGTACCCTACCCATAGCCCCACCTAAAACTGTACTCAGTTCATAGCTGATTCTCAACAAGTACTATCTGAATTAATAAGTGAATGAATGGATAAAAATATTATTTATCCTCCATTTAGTCCCTGTCCAATTTTGACTTTCACAGAAAGAAGCAAAAGAGACAAAATGTTCCAGCCTAACATAGACTTTGTTAAACACTGACTACAGAAGATGCAAGGTGTTACAGAAACCGTGTCAATGTATGATGCACACGTGAAGAAAAAGCCCTTCTCCCCACTTCTCTCCAGACCTGGCAATTTATCTGGCAATCCTAAAGACCAGCGTTATTTTGAAGCTGACATTTTTGATGGGCCATGAGTACAGCAAGCTTTTCTACTTTGCGTTAAGAGCAGACAGTATGACTCTAAGGAAAAGGGTCAAAATGGAGAAGTTGCGTGTGGAGCCTGAGAATGACAAGCTCTGTGTTAGCACACATGAAACCAGAATTTGGGTCTCAGAAACAACTGGCAGCTTTCTCTGGGCCGGCTAGTCTCCAACAACGTAGCCTCCAAAAGTTCACTCCAGAGCAAGTGTGTTCTTACAGACACGGGAAGATGGGGCCAGCGTAAAATTGCTCTACGTCGTCTATTAACTCACTGAAGTTTCATTCCTCTATACCTAAAGTTACAGACCTCAGTTTAGAACACATAAGTGATATTATCAGTGAGGCCACTCACAGAAATTTCTCCCCAGACACAGAAATACTGCGCACGGTCTGGTGCTGCGCTTTGGGGAATGTTACTCTCATTAAAGTCAAGTGAGTTTTCCAAATGCCTCAATTAGTTATACAATCAACAAAACAAATTTAGTTCATGATTCAAAGACTGTGGAACTTTATAGGAATTCATTTTAGAATGATAGTGCATAACCATAGGACATTTAGGTTACAAAGAAGTGATTCAAAGCCTTTTTTTTAATTCCACAAATGATTTCCTCCTTAACGAAAGAATTAAAACAAATACTAAATCATAACTCATCTTATGAGGTTACCTCCAATTAGGATTTTTTTTTATTCTTTGAGGTACGTTCTGACCCCTTGTGTAGCACCTGTGCTCTTACTGTGTGTATAGGTAATCAGAGCAGCATCGTGTACACGTGGCTGTATTTATTCAGAGCCCTCTCTCCTCACTACAAGGGGAACAAGAGGACTTTAGAGGGAGAGAGGGATGTTTCCGTATAAAATACATTGGCACTTAGGACATTTTGTTTTAAAGTTACAGACTGAAAACAAAATTGACTTGCCGTGACTGCAGAAGCTTAGTGCACAGTATGGTAATAGGAGGCAAGTTCAGTGTCTAGAGTTCCGATGTGTGAGTTTCGTTCATATAAAGCAGCAGCCACATTTACAACAGGGCCGTTACTATTGCAAATTATACGTGTCCTCTTCATTGCGATTTTACATTTATTTGGTGCTGATTAAAATGAGAATTCTGTGGCAGGGGCAATTTTTGAAATAGTCTAAGGTTTGTATTTAGTAAATAAAGAGTTTCAGACCATCAAGAAGACCCAGGTACCTACTCTCCTTAGAAGAAAACACTTTTAAATCCAGAGTTACCCCCATTAGTAAACAAACAAAAAAAGAGACATCTTTGTAACTAAATTTATTTTCTCTAACATATGTTGTTAAAAATGAGTCCCTCATGAGACCAGGGACTGTGTTTTATGCATCACGGTTCACCTCTCTGACCAAGGGAGACCTTTCCCAGGAGTGTGCATCCAGGAAGGAAATTACTGTCTCAGTGTCAAGGATCTGAATGGAGTGACACAGTTCCCACAACCAGGCTAGGAGAGAGAGGGTCCAAGTTAACGTGTCTGTGTCACTAGGGCAACTTGTTCCATTACATCCCACCCTTTCTGCCTTTCTGAAAATGTGAACCAGATGGTCTCTGGCCATGTAAGACCAGGACTCTGCATCCGGGAGAAAGCCTCCCTTTTTGTTTGTATCTGCTGCTCACACCTGCCTCATTGCCTTTAACTCCCCCAAGAGCTATTGTGTGGCATTCAGGGATAAAAAGCAGAAAAACTGATTAGGAATTGGGAAGCAGGGAATCTGCCATTCTGCAGCATTTCTCAGAACAACAAAATGAGATGCTCAGTCCCACCGAGGAGAGGCAAGGGTAGAACTTGGAATGCAAAGTAGAATGTATTCACTGAGCTCCCCCATTTAGATATAAGCTGTCACTGCCTCATGGCAAGACGTCCTCTCTTCCTCCCCACTTTGCTCAAAGGAGCTGTCAGGTCAGGAAAGGGGAAAAATGAAACAAATGCTTTTTCTCTTTCAATTTCCCAGCGGGGGAAGCCCTGCTGAAATGCCAGGCATCATGCCCTGATGCTTTCTGCATCAACAGATGGTAGACGGCTCCATTCCTTGTATTTGTTTCCCATTCAGCAAATTGCAGGTCACATCTGGTCTAGCCTCTGCTTGGTCTGAGCAGATGGAAGTTCACATTCTTTATAGGTGGCTGGCTTAAAAAAAATTAGGTAAAAAAGGAGTGAAAGAGAGTAGAAATAAAAGAGAAAGATAGAGAAGGCTTTAAAATGGTGACTAGGAAAGCTGAACAGCTGGTATGATTTCAATATCAGCAAACCATTTAGCCAGACCCCAGCCAACAAAGAATGGAACAGAATTGCATTTAGAGACAGCTAAGCAATCCAAGATAGTAAAGATCAGGCTTCCAGATGTAGCAAAGAAGATACACAATTCATTTTACCCTCCAGAGATGCAATGTCTTACCTTTTCTTCTACCCTGATGTTTACGAGTAAGTTTTAGGAAAATCGTTTATTCTTTGGAGCATTATGACACACTTCTACTATATTGTTCTAATTCATCTAGCTCTCACCAGAAGATATTTAAAATTGACCAGCATTGTGTTAAATGACCATCCAGGCAAAACAGTGGACAAGAGGAATCATGGTTATGTACTTCAGGGAAGTAATGTTCCTGAGCTAAGTTTGTGAGGTTAAAATACAGTCCTCAAATTTGGATGTTTATGACAATCATCAGTTGTGGTTATCAGATATGCAGACATCAGAGCCCCAGCGATTCTGATTCAATGGGTCTAAACCAATGTTTCCAAATTTTCCTTTGCATAAAATTCACCCTCTGTTTTGGTGAAACACATAGGTTCTGAACCTCTCATACATCTTCTCTGACTCTGATCCAACTGTTCTAGGAAAAATGACACAAAAATGTACACTTTTAATAAATATTCCAAAATAGTTTTATACCAATGAAGTTTGAAGAACCCGAGTTTAGAGAAAGGCACAGAGATCTTTGTATTTAAAAAGCCACAGAGGTAGTTAAGAGACGTTCATAAATGTCGATTATAGGTTACTGTTTGGCAATACTGATTTTTAAAAACATTTTTTAATTTTTATTTTTTTATTGACATATAGTCAGTTTACAATGTTGTGTTAGTTTCTGATGTACAGCTTAGTGACTTAGTTATATGCACGTATATATTCCTTTTCATGTTCTTTTTCATAAGAGGCTATTATAAGGTATTGAATATAATTCCCTGCGCTGTATGGAAGGACCTTGTTGTTTATTTATTTCATATACAGTAGTTTGCATCTGCAAATCTTGCAGTACTGTTTAGATTGTACAGTGTCTAAATTAATATTGTATTTATCATTGAAATATCCCTTTTTTCACCCTGGTCATCAGACATCTTGAATACTTCCAAAGAAGAAACAAGGAGCAGAAGATTATAATTAGTAAATACGTTACTTTTGTGTAGCAAAAGATACAAGAATGTATGATTTTATTCATATTTGCTTGTACAACCAGCTGTGCCGTAACACTTGTTTTGAAAATGTGAATTTGTTCCAATGCGTTTGATATATTAGAGAACAATTTGAGCGTAACTGGAATTTCATGTTTGCTTGGGCATGATTTGTCTGCAAGACACACTAGAAAAATGCAGAAAACTGCATCCAGCTAACTAAGTAGGGATGTACACAGAGTAGAGGTAACGTGCACGCACACGCATGCACACGCACGTGCACACACACACCTCAAAGGACTGCTGCCTACAGCTGTATCAGCTCACCTCTTCCAGTATAAGCCACACCCACCCACATCTGGTGTTAAAACTTTCAATCCAGTTTCACTTGGCCCACCTGCCACTACATTGCAGTAAATCACAAGACACAACCCTTTAGCCATAACCCCATGCCCTCTCCTCTTTCTAACTTCTTTCAATTTTTCTCAGCTTGTCTTTTTCTCTCACTTTTCATTGATATTTTTCTCTCACTCTATTTCTTTTGTCTTATTAGTTGAAGTAAATTGAATTTACCATGTGCTCGTTTCTGATATATAGCATAGTAACTCGGTTGTGCATGTATGTGTCTATGTATACTTTTTCAGGTTCTTTTCCATTATAGCTTATTTCAAGACATTGAATATAGTTTCCTGTGCTATACAGCAGTACTTTGTTGTTTATTTTACATATATTGGTTTGTATCTGCTATTCTTAAACTCCAAATTATCCCTCCCCCTTTCCCCTTTGGTAACCATAAGTTTGTTTTCTATGTCTGTGAGTCTGTTTCTGTTTTGTAACTATGTTCATTTGTATCATTTTCTTAGCTTCTACATGTAAGTAATATCATGTGATATTTGTCTTTCTCTGACTTACTTCACTGAGGGTGAGAATCTCTAGGTCCAGCCATGTTGTTGCAGATGGCATTATTTTATTTTTTATGGCTGAGTAATAATCCATTGCATATATATACCACAAGGGTTTCTACCTCTCTTTTGTCCTTTACTCTCATACACAAGGTGGTGGTCATGGGAGTTCAGTGAACAAGTCATGAGGGAATGAGCATGCCTTTCCACCAGGGGACTGGAGGTCTTTTTTGAGGTAAAGAGCAATCTATTGAGTGTTCAATCATTTCTTAGCCATTTAACATGTGTCAAATTGAGCCACTATTCCTATAAATTTCCTAACTTTTTAATGTGTTACTGTCAAAGTTTTTGAATGTTACACCCTTAATCCCACATTTACCTTAAGTCCCATGTATTTTTTTTAAAGAAGTTTTCTTGTTTACAACAGTTTTAGATGAACAGAAATTGTGAAGAAAGTTGGGAGAGTTCCCAACTATGCCAAACCCAGTTTCCCTTATAATTAACATCTTACTGTAGTATGGTATGTTTGTCTCATATATGAACCAGTATTGATAGATTATCATTAAATAAAGTATATACTTTATTTTCATTTCCTCAGTTTTTTCCCACTCTCTTTTTGTTATTGTTCCAAGATCCCTTCTAGAAAACCACATTACATTTAATCTGTATGTCTCCTTAAGTCTCTTGGCTTGGACAGTTTCTTAGTCTTACCTTATGTTTTACAACTTTTACAGTTTTGCAAAGTATTGGTCAAGTGTTTTGTAAAATATCCCTTAACTGAGATATATCTGATGTTCTTCCATAATAAGAATGGAGGAGTGTGTTTCTGGGAGGAAAATCACAGAGGCCATGGAAGTAAAGTGCCTTTCATCATCTTATGTCAAGAATATAGACTATCAATGCAATTTATGACTATGTTAACCTTCATCTCCTGGATGAAGCTGGGTTTGTCAGGTTTCTTCACTAAGGTCTCTTTTTTAATCTGCCTTTCCAAGCTTCACTCATTGGAAGGAGGTTATTATGTGCAGTTCAACTTAAGGAGTGAATATTTGCACTTCCATAAAGGCAAAGTATCTATGTACATAAATTATTTGGAATTTTTCTGTGCAAGAGATTTTTCTCGTATCTTTTATTTATTTGTTCATTCAATTACGTGTTTATACCAGTGTGTGTGCGCGTGTGTGTTTTAGGACTTTCTTACTTTCTGGTACTATAGATTCTCCAGGCTCATCCTGTCTATTTCCTCCCTAGTCTTAGAATAACTCATTTCTCCAAGGAGACCTGGTTCTTTTTCTTGGATAATGATATTAAAAACCAAGATCTGGATACTAGGTGTGATGCTGCTGCTGGGCTGACCTTGTTTCTAGGCACTCTTAGCTGAGGTAGTAAGAAAAATATGTGTGTGTACCAACCTGTGTATGTGCACATATCTATAAATATGCCCAGGTGTGAACATCTGTATCTCTATTAGGTAAAACATGAGTTCATACTGATGTTGCCAACTGTAAGGCATTATCACATGGATCATTCTTGCTTCCTTCACTTGCTTATCTGTAACCTCCTAGTATGTCAGTGAGAACTCTGGTTCTTACCACATGCCATTCTTTTACTAATTGTTCACTTCCAGCATACAAATATAGCAATATCACAATTGTTAACCCATATATTCATAGGAAATAATTTTATCAGTGAGAGTGTTGTCCTTATGTGTCGTCTCTTTTGGTTTTACTCTTGCAAACTTTGCTTATTTCTAGTTACTTAGGTCAGCTACTTCAGTGAAATTATTTTATACATTTGTAGTACACTTAGATTGCTATTTTTTTATCATACTCTGCATTCTAATTTTAGACCCTGAATCTCCTAAATGATTTTTTTAAATTTATATAAAGTTCACTCTGTGTGCTGTCAAGTTCTATGGGTTTTTACAAATGTATATTGTCATTTATCTGTAATTACACTATGATACTTAGTTTTACCATCTTAATAAGTTCTCTGTGTTCACCCATTCAGCACTCCCCTGCCCCCTGAAACTCCTAGCAACTGCTATTTTTTTGTATTGTAGTTATATAGAATGTCATATAATTGGAACCATGTATTAAGTAACATTTCAGATGGACTTCTAACATGTGGCAGTATACCTTTAAGATTCATCTATGTATTTATGCGGCTTAATAGTTCACATTTTAAATGGCTGAATGATATTCTCCAGAGGTATATATCAGTGGTTTATCCATTTACTTACTGAAGGACGACTTGGTTGCTTCCCTTTTTTGGCAATGACAAGTTAAGCTGCTATTAACATTCGCATGCAGAAACATACATTTCCAAATCAGTTTGGTAAATACCTAGAAGCATAATTACTGGATCATATGGTAAGACTTTATAATAAACTATGATATATTCTTTCAAAGTGAGTGTATGATTTTGCATTTTTACAGGCAATAGATGAGAATTCCTCCTATCCTTTATCTTTGCCAGGAATTGGTATTGTCAGGGGGTTTTATACTTTTTTTTTATTTTTAGGCATTCTAGTGCATGTAGAGTGATATCTCATTGCTTTTTTGATTTGCTATTCCATAATGAAAAGTTGTGTTGCATGTATTTTTGTATGCTTATATGCCATTTGAATATCTTCTTTGGTGAATTGTCTGTTCAGATCATTTGCTCATTTTTAAAATGATTTTTTTTCTTATTGATGACTGTTAGGACTTATTTGTATATTTTGGATACTAAAACCTTATCAGACATGTGTTTTGAAATTTTTTTCCAGTCTGACTTTTTTTTCCCATTGTTTAAAGAATGTCTTTCACAAAGTCAAATTTTTTGATTTTAATAAAGCCCAACTTGGCAATACTTACTTCATGGAATGTGGTTTTGATATCATATCTAAAAACTCATTGCAAAGTTTACTGTTATTTTCTCTTACATTATTTTCTGGAATTGTTATAGTTTTGCATTTTACATTCAAGTTTATCATTAATTTTGAGTTTATTTTTGCAAAAGGTGAAAGCTCCATGTCTAGATTCATTCTTTGGCATTTGACATCCAATTTTGCCTTCACCATTTGTTGAAAATAATATCCTTTTTGCATTAAGCTGACTTACTCTTTTATCAAAAATCAGTGACCTGTATTTGTCAGTCCATTTCTAGGCTCTCTGTTTTGTTTCACAAATGCATTTGTGAATTCTTTCACTGATACCACACTGTCTTGATCACTGTAGCTTTATAATAGGTCTGGACGTTGGGTAATGTCAGTCCAACTTTGTTCTACTTTGACACTATAATGTTTGCTATTCTAATTCTTTGGCTTTTCATATAAACTTTATAATCAGTTTGTCGATGTCCACAAAATAGCTTGCTCAGGCTTTGATAAGGATTGACTTGAATCTATAAATGAAGCTGGGAAGAGTTAACATCTAAACAATACTGACTTTGAATACAGAAGATCTTTCTAAGAATAGTAAGAATACAAACTAGGAACCCAGAATATCTCTCCATTTATGAGATACCTTGATTTTTCATCAGATTTTTGTAGTTTTCCACATACAAACCCTGTAAATAATTTGTTAGATTCATATCTAAACATTTAATGCTTTTTTGTCCCTAATGTTGTTTTGCTTTTTTAAGTTTTAAATTTTAATCATTCATTGCAAGTATAAGGAAAATAACAAACTTTTGTATATCAAATTTGCATCCTTCCATCTTGATATATTTGCTCATAGGTTCCAGAGGTTTTTCCATAGACAATCATGTATTCAGGGAACAAGGCAAGTTTTATTTCTTTCTTAGCAATCTGTGTATCATTTTTTCCTTTTTTATTGCACCAGATAGAATTTCCAGTCAGGTGTTAAATAGGAGAGTTAAGAGAGGAAATATTTGCTTTGTTCTCAACTTGAGGAATAAAGCATCCAGACTTTCACCAACAGGTGTGATGGTGGCTGTAAGTGTTTTTGTAGACGTTCGTTATCCAGTTTTATGAAGTTCTATTCCTATTTTTCTTAGAGTTATTATCATGGAGGAGTGTTGGATTTTTTCAAGTGCTTTTTCCATATCAATTGATATGATTTATGATTTTTCTTCTTTAGACTGCTGATGTGGTAGACTACGTTGATTTTCAAATGCTGAACCAAATATGCATACATGGAATAAATCGACTTGACCATGGTGTATAATTCTTTTGCTACATTGCTGGATCTGAATTTCTAATATATTCAGAGGATTTTTGTATCTATGTTAATGAGAGATATTGGTCTGCAGTTTTTTTTTTTTTTAAGAATGCCTTTATTTTACTTGAATATTGGGTAATATTGGCCTCATAGGGTATGTTAGGAAGTGTTCTGCTTTTTTTATTTTCTGGAAGAGATTGTGGAGAATTGGTACCAATTCTTTTTAAAATATCTACCTCCTTTTGTGCGTTTAGGTAATTTATGGACTAGTTTATGGAAGTTGTCAAATTTGTGGGCATAGAATTGCTTCTAGTATTCCTTTATTATTCTTTTAAAGTCCATGTTATCAGTAGTGATGAAGCCTGTTTCTTTTCTAATATTGGTAACTTTCTGTTCTTTTTTTATCTTGGTTAGCCTGTTCTGAGGCTTATAAAGTTTATGGATCTTTTCAAATACCAAATTTTATATTATTGATTTTCCTTTTATTTTCCTATTTTTAATTTCATTGATGCTGCTCTATTTTTTTTATTAATTCTTTTTCTCTTTTCTTTTAGACCTAAAATTCTCTTCTCTCTCTAGTTTATGATGAATGCTTAGGTTATTGATATAGTTTTCTCTGCCTTAAATTTTTTAAAGTCTATTCTATAGCCCAGAATATGGTCTCTCTTAGTGAATGTTTTACGTGCTAAAGAGAAGAATATATATTCTGCTCTTGTTTGATAGAGTATTCTGTAAGTGTCAATATATCAGGTTGATGGATAATATTGTTTAGGTCAACTATAATCTTCCCTGACCTACCAAAAACATTGATACCTCCAGATACAGTCATGAAGTTTGTCAATGTCTCTTTGTAGCTCTATCAGATTTTTTTCTCATATATTTATATACCCTGATAGTAGTTGAATAATATTTAGTCATCATATCTTCTTGTAGACCAGGCCCATTTACCATTATGTAAGGCTCCTGTTTCCCTAGGTCAGAAGTCTGCTTGGTATAAAATGAATGTACCTATTCTTGCTTAGTTTTGATTGGTGTTCTCCTAATATATCTTTCTCCATCCATGCATTTTAACTTATTAGAATCTTTATCTTTAAAGTGGTTTCTTATAAACAACCTATAGTTGAGTCTTGCTTTTATTATTTTTGTTGTTTATTAATTCATAGCATTATTTTTATTGATACTAATATTATTTTATGACCCTGAAAAATTCATGTCTTTTAATTGTTGTATTTAGACAACTCATATTTAAAGTGATATTTATTGACTAGATTAATATTTACCATGTGAGTAACTGTTTTCTATTTGTTGCTTTTATTCTCCTTTCTCCTTTTCCTATGTTCTGTGATTTTAACTGAGTATTTTATGAGTCCAAATTATTTCCTTTCTTATCATATCAACTATACTTTTTTTAAAGTAATATTTTCCCTTGAACATGCAATATATATATTTTTAACCAATCTAAGTCCACTTTGCAATAGCACTATACCACTTTATGGGTAGTACAAAGCCTTAGAGTTTTCCTGATTTCTCTCTCCTATCTGTTATGAGATGGTTGCGATTCATTTCACTTATTATTACGCTAAAACTGTAATTTAAACTTAAGTAGATGGCTCCACTACTAAATTATAAGATTTTCAGTTTCTTTTTCTTTCATCAGTTTTATACATTGATAGGCAAAATCTTCAGAGGAGCGATGTAAACAGGGCAGCCAGGCAGGCTATCGATGATAAAAGAGAGTGTAAATCCAAAAACCCTAAAATACCACTCTGCCTCTCGGGTCCTACAAGTCCTCTGTTAAAATCACTAGTCACAGTAAAATGTGAATATTAAGAGCCCTGAATATTTTTGTAAGATGAAATAGTTTTATGGAATAGTGTCTGATAGTCACCTAATGGTATATGACTGACCAACACACAGACACCCCCTCCCACACACACATATTATAATTATTTATTATAGTTTTTATCATAACTGCATCACTGGGGGAATTTTCCATCTCATGCAGTTCCTTCCATCAAACTTGTGGCTGAGGGTTAGACGTTACCTGTTGATCTTCAGCATGCCCAAACTCTTTTCCTCACCTTTCCTCCTTCTACCCTCCAAGACTCAATATTCTTCAAGCTACCTAACTGAGGTATTTATATTCTGGACTTCTTATTTACCATTTATCATATAGTACTTAGTTATTCCATGACTGGCTTCCTTTTAAGTAAAAAGGGGGAATTAGAGAACTTACTTCCAAAAATTGTTATAAGAATTTAACAGAAAGCCATAAATGATACACTTCGTACAATGTTTGGCACATAGTAAGTTCTCAATAAAAGTTAATTGTTAGTATATACCATGATTTGACATTTTAATTTCTCTGTGTGTTGTTTGTTTCTATGTGTATCTGTGCACTTGTGTTCCCATTTCCTGTAGGTTTTTCCCTTGCATGAGATTTTTTAGAAATATTTTACACATACTCCAAGCATACTAGGTTGTTACAAGGTGACACTGTGTTCACTTGGCTTTTCCCAAAAACAAAACTTTAGCTAAAGATTTAGGAACAAAGTAATTTATTTGGAAATTGATCCCGGGAAGCACATGTTGGGAAGTAGGTAAGTGAACTAAGGAAGGAAAGGAAGCCAACACCGGTCCTATAAAGGAGCAGGTTACCTTGATGGACTGTACCCTCAGGCAATTCTGGAAGACAGAAAAACAAGCAAGCAAGCAAACAAACAAACAGAGCCACCTCAGAGTTGTCCATCAGAAATGCAAGGAAGGTCAGAGTGGGGGTCAAGACGGCAGAGTAGAAAGACTCTGAAGTCACCTCCGCCCCAGACATACCATTATTGCAACTACTTACTGAGAAAGTATATAAGAATGCCTTGAAGACTAGCAGGAAATATTTTCCACAATAAAGACATAAAGAAGGGACCCACAATGAGACAGGTAGGAGGGACACACCTCCCCAGATTACTGACTCAAACAGGAGTGATGACACAGTTATAGAGGTCCTCCCCGGGAAGTCAAGGGCCTGAGCCGTGTGCTGGGCTCCCCAGCAGTCCTGAACCAGAAAGACGAACCCCCAGAACATCTGGCTTTGAAAACCTGTGGGCTTTATGTTTGGGAGAACTGGAGGGCTATAGGAAAGAGAGACTTCACTCTTTAAGGGCTCGTGCAAAGATTCACAAGCTCCAAGTTTCAGCACAGAAACAGCAGTTTGAAAGGAGCCTGAATCAGACTCAATTGCTGATCTTGGAAACCCTCCCAGAGAGACAGAAACAACTGGGATTTCCCTGGAACGGAGATGCTGGCAGCAGCCATTTTTGGGAGTCTGTTCTACCACGATAGCAGAGGAAGCACACTTTTGGAATCCTCCCCCAGCCTGTGAGCGCCTGGGACTCAGCCTCTCACACCAGTGGGTGGGCACCAGCTCCAAGCCCCGCAAGACACACAGACAGCCTCATGGGGACCCAGCCCCATCCTCCAGTGGGCCAACTCCAGTCTCAGACCCCCTGGGTCACACAGCCACCCACGCAGGAAGCCTATTCCACACTCCACCAGGCCCACAGCCAAGGCACAGGGCATAGTTTCGCATCCAGCTGGGCTGGGGGTGATCCCTGCCAACTAATTCTGCTGCAGTAGTCAGCCCTGTCACAACAGAAAGGTGCGTGCAGTCCACACAGGGGGCAGCCCTTGAGCATAGAGCTCTGAGGGCAGAGGGGAGCATGCTGCTGGACCTCAAAGGACATCTCCTACATAAGGCCACTTCTCCAGGATCGGGAAGCATGCTCAACCTACGTAACACATAGAAATGAATAGAGAGAATTGGGGAAACTGAGGAGACAGAGGAATATGTTCCAAATGAAGGAACAAGACATAACCTCAGGAAAAGAATTCAACAAAGTGGAGGAAAACAATCTATCAAATAAAGAGTTCGAGGTAATGGTCAATTACAAAGATGCTCGCCAAACTCGGGGGAAGAATGGATGAATAGTGTAAGAATTTTGGAATTAGATGAAAGAAGAACCTCACAGAGCTGAAGAAAAAAACAACTGTAATAAAAATATACTAGAAGAAATCAATAGGAGCCTAGATGATACAGAAAAATGGATCAGTGAGCTGAGAAACAGAATAGTAGGAATCACCCATTAAATTAAAAAAAAGTTTTAAATTAAACAATAAGAATAGTTTAAGAGACCTCTGGTTCAACATCAAGCATACTAACATTCATATTATAGTGGTCCCAGAGGAGGAGAGAATGAGAGAAAGGGGCAGAGAACTTATGAAGAAATAATAGCTGAAGGAAAAAACATGCAGATCCAAGAAACACAAAAAAGCCCCAAACAAGATGAAACCAAAGAAGTCCACACTGAGACACATTCTAATAAATATAGGGAAAATTAAAGAAATACTCTTAAAAGGAGCAAGAGAAAAGCAACAAGATGCATACAAGGGAAATCCCATAAGACCATGAGCTGACTTTTCAACAGAAACTTTGCAAGCCAGAAAGGAGTGACATGATATATTTAAATTGCTGAAAAGAAAGAAAGAAAGAAAAAAAAAAACACACACACACACAACCACAACACTCTACCCAGCAAAGTTATCATCCAGATTTAAAGGAGAGAGAGAGTTACAGACAAGCAAAATTTAAAAAGTTCACACCACTAAATAAGCTTTACAAGAAACATTACAGAGACTTCTCTAAGCAACTAGAAATATGAAAATTATAGAAGGAAAAGAATCTCATTATATACAATAAAGATAGTAAATATATAGTAAAGATAATTGATCAGCAACTTAGAATGCTAGTAGGAAGGTTACAAGACAAAAGCGGTAAAATTATCTACACCCACAATAAGTAGTTAAGGGATATATAAAACAAAAAGATGTAAAATGTGATGTCAAAAACATTAAACTTCATGAGAGGAGTAGAAATGCAGGCTGTTTAAAAAGCATTCAAACTTAAGAGATAATCAACTTAAAATAATCCTGTATACATTAAGTGTTATAAAAAAACTTCCATTTTAGCTATAAAACAAATATGTTTGCAGATGACATGATATTATATAGAGAAAATCCTAAAGATGCCACCAAAAAACTATTAGAACTCATCCATGAATTAAGTAATGTTGCAGGATACAAATTAGTATACAATATTAATTTTTAATTAATATTAATATTAATACATAGAACTCTGTCACATTTCTGTACACTATCCACAAGCTGCCTGAAAGAGAAATTAAGAAAATTATCTCACTTACAATTGCATCAAAATGAATTAAATTACCTAAAAAACAAATCTAACCAAGGAAGTAAAAGGCCTGGACTCAGAAACTTATAAGATATTGATGAAAGAAATTAAAGCCAACCTGAACAAATGGAAAGATATACCCTGCTCATAGAATCATGGAAGAATTAATATTGTTTAAATGACCATGCTACCCAAAGCAAACTACAGATTCTATGCAGTTCCTCTCAAAATCCCAAAGGCATTTTTCATAGAACTAGAACAAATAATTCTAAAATTTGTATAGAAACACAAGAGACTCCAAATAGCCAAAGCAATCTTGAGAAACAAGAACAAAGCTGAAAGTGTCATTCTGCCTGATTTCAAACTATACTATAAAACTGCAGCCAAAAAAAAAAAAGATGTGGTACCACCACAAAAACAATCACATACGTCAATGGAACACAATGGAGAGCCCGGAAATATACTCACACTTATAAGGTCAATTAATCTACAACAAAGGAGGCAGGAATATACAATGGGGAGAAGACAGCCTCTTTAATAAATGGTGCTAAGAAACAAGACAGCCATATGCTAAAGAATCACACTGTATAAAAATCACACCATATAAAAAATAAACTCAATATGGGTTAAAGACTTAACTGTCTGACCTGAAACCATAAAGCTCTTAGAAGAAAACATAGGGCAGTACCAATACACTTTTTGACATTATTCTTAGCAATATATTTTTAATTCTGTCTCCTTAGTCAAGGGCAACAAAATACAGAATAAACAAATGGGACTTCATCAAACTAAAAACCTTTGGCACAGTGAGGAAAACCATCAGCAAAATGAAAAGGCAACCTACTGAACGGGAGAAGATATCTGCAAATGCCATATCTCATAAGAGGTTCATATGCAATATAGATAATGAACTCATGCAACTCAACATCAAAATAACACAATCTGATTAAAAATGCACAGACAACATGAATAGACATTTTTTTTCAAGGAAGACATACAGATGGCCAACAGGTGTGCAAGAAGATGTTTAATGTCACTAACCATCAGGGTAATGGAAATCAAAACCACACTGAGACATCACCTCACATCTGTCAGAATGGCTATTATCAAAAACTCAGAAAATAACAAGTATTGGTGAGGATGTGAAGAAATGGGAACCTTCATGCTCTGTAGGTGGGAATGTAACCTGGAGCAGCCACTGTGGAAAATAGTATGAATGTTCCTCAAAAAATTAATAACAGGACTACCATATGACTCAGCAATTTCACTTCTGAGTATGTAGTAGAAGAAAACAAAAACACCAGTTTGAAAAGATACATGCAATGCAGTGTTTATAGCAGTGTTATTTAGACTAGCCAATATGGCAGCAAACCAAGTGTGTCTATCAATAGATGAATGGATAAAAAATGATGTGGTATGTATACAATGGAATATTAATCATAAAAAGGAATCAAGTCTTGCCATTTGTGACAGCATGGATGGATCTAGGAGGCATTATACTAAGTGAAGTATGTCAGAGAAGGGAAGACAAATATCATATGATCTCACTTATATGCAGAAACTAAAAAATGAAACAAGACTCGTAGATACAGAGAACTAATAGGTGGTTGCAAAAGGGAGGCATGGGGCGGACTGAAACAGGTGAAGGGTATTAGGTTGTACAAACCTCCAGTTATAAAATAAATGTCTCAGGGGTGTAATATATAGTATAAGGAAATTGATGTCGCATTTTGGTCACTTTGTATCGGAAAAGATGGTTACTTGACTTATTGTAGTACACCTGAAACTAATGTAAGAGTGTATTTCTTTGATTAAACATGCAAGGATTTTATGGTATTGATCATCCAATACCAATTCATCCTTGCCGGGGGGCTGTTCTCTGGGGTACTAATTCCCTGGCACTTCCATCTACCACATGGTGAACATGTCAGGAGAGAGCTCTCAAAAACAAAACAAAACAAAACAAAACAAGTCACAGAGATTTGCCCTGAGATGCAGTCTGCCCACGCTGGAATTGAGCTTGGACTGGATATGAGTGGGGCAACTGTTGTAATTTTTATGCTGTGCATGAAAGTCCGTATTATTCTTTCCAACAGAATATCCTGCTTATTTCTTATTTAGTTAGTAAATTTCAACTTATCTTTCATAACTCCCTTCCAGAGGCACCTTGTCAAGAAGTATTCATGATATAAGATCTGATGGAGCTGTTCTACCCTTCATGATAAGATGTGGTGTGGGTGTCATAACACCCTGTGCTTTCTTCTACAATATTATTTAAATTAGTGGATTTTAATGATCAATTAACTTTCCTCGTAACAAAGTTGACTTTAAGCCCCTTAAAGGCAGAAATGTTGTTGTTATACACCCAAAGTTTTGAGTGGTATTTTGCACATAGTTCCTTCTCAACAAATGTTGGTTAGAGAGATATTTCTTTTTAACTGCCAAATCTTTAAAACCTTTGAGTACAATCAAGGCTGATTAAAATGATATTCAGTGAATGTTTAGTAGAAATACACATTTGAGGTTAGAATGTTTGCTTTGTTCACAAATGAACATATTTGCACTCCAATAAAGTGCTATTCTCTTTTGTGATCACCTTTTAACAATCATAAGAATAATTCTTTTAATGGAAAGGAAAAAAGGTAATTTTCTAAGCAATAGAACAGGGTTAATTTAGTTTTCTTCCTCCTATGTCATTCTCTGTGTTATTCTCTATTCCAAAGGTATACTCCCCCTTTGTGTCACTTTACTCTATGTTATGCCATTAATCTCACCTGCAATGAGATTAGCTCATGCTAAGTAGTTTAAAGTTATTCAAGCAGCCGTCTTCCTTGTGCACAGGAATGGAGAGCAGCGTGGAAACTCCAAACCAGCAATCATCTTGGATTCTATTCTGAGTATAGGAGCTCCTTACATTGCATCAGTGCAAATAATGTGACAAAAAGTGCAATTCTGTGAACTGCGGTATTTACTACTTTTCCACATACAAAACTATAAAATAATGCAGTCTTTTATAAGAAGAAAAAAGGAAGATGTAGCTACAGATGACACACAGTCTCTGACTGTTTAACAATAATTACAGAGAGTCACCAAACCACTGTAGGTAGTGGCAACAATAAGCTATATATAGATAAATGATAAATAGATAGATGAGAGGTAGGTAGACAGACAGACAGATAGATTTTAATTTACAGTGTTGAAATTCTGTTTTTCATTTATTGTATTAATGCTAAAATAACTTTTGTATAGTTCTTGAATGGCTCTTAAATAAATATGTCAAATTTATAGAAAGAAAAATTTCAGTAACTATGGCCATCAATAGATACCATATAAGTTAAGTTTTATTTTCATGGTTTCTTTTCTTACACTGTCAGGATTCTCTTTCCTTGGGAAGAGTCATAGAGAAGAATTTTTTTAAATATTAAGAAGGGATCACAAAATTCTGATGGGAAATGTGCTTAGATATTTTCTTCTTGGGGTTTTATTTTATCCACGATCAGGATTATTCATTCCTTGCATTCTTTCCTCTTTAGATATTTTAAAAAATCTAACAAAGCTTACATTTAATGCTATACATTGGCCTTTATTGTCATATACATTGTTGCAAAGTCGTTTGAAATTAGTGATAAAGTGAAGTATAGAATTAATTACATCTTCAATGTATACATTCTGTGTCAAAATAGGAAAAGAAGTCTTTTGGAAATTTTTAGCTCCCATTTCTGACTTCCTATATTCTCTCAGACTTCCAAAATTACCAACTATGAATTCTACTAAAATTCAAGTGTTACACAGCAAGCGTATGTCAAATTCTGTCTGATAGTTTTGCTCAGTGGGAGATTAGGAGAATTACTTAGAACGATCAATTTGCAAGTATATAAAAATACTTTATGTAAATTCATTTAAGTTTGGGTAGATTGTCTACAAAAATAACCACCACAATTCTTTTCATCTTTATGTTTCTATGCTTTGTCTTCAGTCAGAAGTTAGAGTCTATTTCTGTGCCAGTGGAACTACAGTTGCCTTTATTGACTTTGATCATCAGAATATGATAGAAGTGATGAAGTGTGAGTTATAGAGACTAACCCTTAAGGGACATGATAACTTCCCTTTTGCTCTCTGGAACCCAGACGGCATCCTGTAAGGAAGCTTATCTAGATCTCTGGAGGAAGAAGAGCCATATGGAAGAAAGTTGAGATGCCCCAGCCAACAGCCAGCATCAACACCAGGCGTGTGAATTAGACCATCTTGAGACTGCCAGGACCAGTTGCTCCCATCTGCAACTTCACAAGTAAGCACAAGAGAGACCAACAGAAGAATTTCCTAGCTGAGGCCAGTCAACCATTAGACGCACGTAAAGTCAAAAATTGGCTTTCCTTTAAGCCACTTTATTTTGTAGTAACTTGTTTTGAGACAACCCATAACCACTAATACAAAGATGAAGGGGGAACACAAGGTATAATCTCAAATTCACTAATTTTACTAGATAGGAAACATCACAGATTTTAGAAGTTTTTTTTCTGTAACTTGGTATTCTGTTTACATCTTTTCATGATTATCCTTTAAACTCTTTCTTTTTTTTTTTTTTTTTTTTTTTGGCAAAGTAAGGCCTAGCTCTAAAACTAAACAGTAAGGTCGATGTGTATCAAAGGATTTTGAAAACATACTGCAACATGTGATATATACAAAAACAAAAATATGCTGATAAAGTCTACACTAAATTTTCTTTCCTGTGCCACTTAGAATAAAACCCTGTTTAGCACTGACTTTAGGGCTAAGCATTGGATTGAATGCCTCTAGGTTATGAAGCCACTTCTGGAAACACATTTCTATTTAAGAAATTTGTATTAGAGGAGACATGTCATATTATTAAAACCTCAATGAGAATTATTACATCATTGAAGTATCACCCCTATCAAATATCAGAATTAAGTAAATTTTACAGTAAAATTTTGCCCCTCCTGATCTGTCACATTAGTGACTTGTGGTATCATATTAAAGATGAACAATTTGACTGAAAATTGTATCATTCCATAATATTTTCAATATAATCATAAAGAATGGAAATTTTCATTGATTTATAACTTAAAATACTGACCAAAAAAATAGACTTGTTTTGGTTGTTGGGCAAATGCCACCTGCCTTTCTTAAACCTGGAATAATTCCTACAAAGCATTCTGATATGCTGTCAATGTTGTTAAAACTGCCTTATGTAAAAGACTGCTTTACTGCTAAAATCGTTCCTAGTAAATTCTGAGTAGAACCATGAAATTTCCCCTTTATACCTTGCCAGCCCCATGCTGCCTCCAGGCTTTCACAATGGTAGGATCGTGCAATGCCTCCTTCCTGCTCCAGAGTATCTCAGAGCATGCTTCCTGGACCAAATGTGTTAGATTCGTCTGGGGTGATTGTAAAATTTAATCTCAAGCCACTTCTACAACCTACTAAGTCCAAATGATGAGAGTCTAGGAATCTGTGTTATAAACCCAAACAGCTGTTTGCCATTTTCTTTTTCTTCCATGAAATCGTTGGCAGCAGCTACCTTCTGAGCTATCACTTTATCAGTGCTGATTTGTGCATCACAGCCAAGCTAAGATGTTACTGTAGGATGAATGCTTAATATGAAAAACTTCCAAAACATCATTCACCTTTTAATGTTACTCTACAGTGACTTGCCATTCCAATGTTGGATTTTCATACTCATGATAAGAGATTTTAAGGTTGGGTGCTATTTTAGGTTTCCCTCTCCTTTCATATAACGGTATGCCAATCACTCCTAGAGAACCGATCTGCCATGTCAATGGGGAAGGAATTCTCCACCAGTGATTCCTACCTACAGAGGGACAAGAATTTGTATTAGAGATAAACACTTCTGATGTATAACACTGCGCTCAGTTACTCTGAAATATGCCATGTTGTAGATCCTCCCCTTATGCAGACTACTGCCTATTGCAGAATCAATGATGTAGCTCATTTGATTAAGCTGATAGCACCAAGATATGTGAGAATATATGATACGATGATTTTTTTCTACACTTCTTCAGCCAAACATGAAGATAAATTGTATTGAACTAGCAGCTTTCCAGCCTAATGGAGTTTAAATTGTTAGTGTGAAGCTGAAACTTAATAATGCTAGGATAAGAGCCAGGTTTTATTATTGGTGATGAGAGTTTGTGTGGATAAATTCTAACCACTTCATTTAAACGTTTCAACTTTATATTATGCATGATACAGAATGAAGTGGAAAATACAGTAACAGGGGATGTGAAAATAAAAGAAACTTTAAGTATCAAAACGTTACAAATGGCAGCTTCTCTATGAGGAAACAAATGTATATGTATATTAAATGCAACAATGGAATTTGAAAAATAATTTATGTATCAACTCATCCTACCCTTAACTTATAGAAGGGAGAAGATGGATTGAGAAAACTGGATTCTGTTTCTGACTTTATCATTATTTATCATATATAATATATTTATCATATATTCTATGGGATCTTGGGCAAATCTTGCATCTCTCTGGACTGCAGTTTCCTTTATGTAAATTTAGGTCATTAAATGAGCTGAGAGTTCTTAATAATAATCTATGGAGGTTTAGTGTGTATAAACAAGTTGTTTTAAAAATAACTAAATTCTATCCTTACAACCTTTAATATAGAAAAATATTTTGTGCCAGCTCAATAAATTATAAATTTTATTGATTGAGAATTTTCAATTTGCCACTCACTATACTAAGCTATTCATATACATTTTCTACTTTTAACATTCACTGCAACATTAACTTATTGTATTATTATTTTTCCCTTTTAACATAGTGGACCTGGCATTCAGAGAGTGTAACCTGCCCGAGACTTCACGACTGGTAAATAGTTGCAGATTAAATACCCCAGTGTCTTAAAGATGGTGCCATTATTAAAAAAAAAAAAAATAGCACCTTACTATATGTGTAGTGAGTTTTTTTTGCCAGAATAATAAAGTTATGTGTTAATTCTCTAGCAAATGCTTGTTGGAATATATTCCAAGTCACAAAATTTTCTTTGCTACCAGTTCTCATTCAAAGTTTAGCATTTGGCAGGCATGTTCTGCAAAAGAGAGTAATGAAAGTGGATTAGCTCTACCAGATACGTAAACATTCTGTAAAGCCTCTAAAATTAAAATAGTATAGAAACATATGAATAGGCACTCCATTGTATGGAATAAGGAAACTCAGAGAGAGACCCAAGCATGTTTGAAAATTTTATATGTGATAAGATTGGCATTTCAAATACTGCAGAATAGATTAACTTTTCAATAAATGGTATTGGGACCACCGTATAGTCATTTGAGCAAAGAAAAATTTGGATCCATCACACACATCACACAACAGAATAACCCCCAACAATGTCAGTGATCTAGATGGAAACATAACATCACATAAGCATGAGAAAAATTTGTTACCTGGGATTGTAGTTTTTCCTAAATTTGTCTCAAAAATCCAGGAAAAAAATCTAAAATTGATAATTGGCTCCATTAAAGAAAAAAAAAAGTTTTGCATGACAGGAACACCAGAGGAAAAATCAAAAGACCATAACAAACAGGGAGAAAAATGTCTGTAACTTTTACTTTTATCCTAGATAAGCAACACATAAAATCAAGAAGAAAAAGACTAACAGCTACTTAGAAAAAATTCTTTAAAATAATACATAGATTCCAAATTTTAAATGTTTAAAACACCTTTAAGCATCTGAAAAGATGTTCAGATTCAAATTAAATCTTTGTAGAGATATAATTTTTTGTATTTCAGATTGGCAAAATCCAAAATCTCGTCAGCACACTCTTTAGAGAGTCAATGAAAAATCTGGCATTCTCAAAATTGCTAGTGGGAATGCAAAATGAAGCAAATCTTGTGGAAATTGTTTGGAAATATTTAATAAACGTCATAGCTTTTCATTACTTAATCCAGGAACACCATTGATAAAATTTTGTCATCAACATATTATTTGTAAAAGAAAATACTACTTCATACCCACTAGGATGGCTATAATATGTAAATGAAAAAAAAAAAAACAATTGTTGGTGAGGATGCAAAGAAATTGAAACCCTCAAAGACTGCTGGTGGAAATGTGAAATGATGCATCCACTTCAGAAAATAGCTAAAGAAATAGGACCATATAACAAGCAATTCCATTTCTAAATATCCAGAAGTACCCAGGAGAATCAAAAGAAATACATCTAAACAAAATCAATACTTAAAAATAAGTAACTGAATGAGGATAGATCTTCTGGCATAATGACATACAGCAATGTGGAAAAATAAGCAAATATTCGCTCCTTCCTTCCTATGTTCGCTTTCAGAGATTATTACTCCAGGAAGACATCTGCTGTCATTGCTGCTTATCTGATCCTCCTTCCCACACCAAAATCCACTTTTCAGTCCATGGGCTTCTGCCAAAACCCATCTCAAGAAGACAAATACTGTATGAGTCTCTGATCTTAAAGTAAAGCTTTCGGTTTTTCATGGAGTATGATGTTTGCTATGCAATGAGTTTTCACATATAACTTTTATTATATTGAGGAAGTTTCTGTCCATGCCTATTTTGTTGAATGCTTTTATTATGAAAAATTGTTTAATCTTGTCAAATGCTTTTTTTGGGGGGGCATCAAGATAAGCATGTGAGTTTTGTTGTTTGTTAATATGGTTTATTATATTGATCAATTTTTTGTAGGTTGAACCATCCTTCCATCCAGAAATAAATCCTACTTGGTCATTGTGTGTAATATTTTCAATATGCTGCTAAATTTAACTTGCTAGTATTTTGTTCAGGACTTTTGTGTTGTTGAAAAGGGATATTAGTCTGTAGTCTTTTTGTTTTGTTTGTTTGTTTACTTGCAGTGTGTTTGTCTGACTTTGGTATAAAGGCAAAGCTAGCCTCATAGTATGAGTTAGGAAGTGTTCCCTCTTCAGTTTTTGGGAAGTTTGAGAAACATTGGTGTTAACTCTTAGATGTTTGGTATAACTCACCACTGAAGCCATCGGGTCTATAAACCTTCCCTTATTGGGATATATTTTACTACTGATTCAATCTCCTTATTAGTTATGAGTCTATTAACATTTTCTATTCTGTTGTTATTTAGTCTTGGTAGATTATATGTTTCTAGGAATGTGTCCATTTCATCCGGGTTATCCAATGTGTTGGTGTACAAAGCTAAAGGTTTTGTCAATTTTGCTACTTTCAAAGAACCAAGTTCTGGTTTGGTTGATTTTTTTTCTATTGTTTTTCTATTCTCTATTTTGTTTAGCTCTGCCTTAATTTTAAATATTTCCTTTCTTCTGCTAGTTTTGGAATCAATTTGCTCTTTTTTTTTTTCTCGTTCCTGAATTCGTAAAGAATAGTTGCTGATTAGAGGTCTTTCTTCTTTTTTTAATATGTTAATAGCAATTAATTTTCTCCTCAGCATCACTTTTACTGTGTCCCTAAAGTTTTGGATGCTGTGCCATTAATCTTTAAATGTTTTAAAATTTTCCTTGTATCTTTTTGATGATTTCACTAATACTGTCTTGTTTATTTTCCACACATTTCCCAGTTTTCCTTCTGTTATTGATTTCAAATTTCATCTCGTTTGGTTAGAGAAGTTACTCGGTATCATGTCTATTTTTTTTAATCTATTGAAACTTCTTTGTGGGCTAATATATGGTCCACCTGTCAGTGTACTTTTTATCATTTTAAATGTAAAGCTTGAGGAATTATTATCTTATAGTTTAGTTTTGTTTTTTGTTATTTGTCAGTCAAGAACTGAAAGCTTATATTTTTCCATTTAGAAGTACAGTAAGTTTTTTTTAATATAAAATTTCAGTTTTCCATTATGTACATAACATTTAATAGTGATTTGCTACACTTTTTCTTTCTCCTAAAGTTTTGGCTGTTATATAAAGAAGTAATAACTACCAAGGCATTAATTGATATTTTATGAGTCTTTTAACAGTTAATGGGCTATCTAAAAATCAAAACATCTTTAAGAAGTAAAATTTTAACAGTGAGATAATAGGGAAATTGACATTTTAAAATAAGTGACTTTTTAAGGCAACAGCCTTAATCTTACATCATTTTGGTTGATATTCATTGTCTTAGTCTGTTTGGACTGCTGTAACATAAATATCATGGACTGATAATATAAACTAGACACATTTATTTCACATGGTTCTGGAGACTGAGAAATAGAAAATCAGAGTGCTGGAAGGTTCAATGTCTGGTGAGAGCCTACTTTCTGGTTCCCAGAGGGCCATCTTCTGGCTGCATCCTGTCATCACAGAAAGAGGACAAGAGAGCTCTCTAGGATATCTTTTAGAAGGGCACTCATCCCACTCACGAGGGCTCCACCCTTATGACCTAATTACTTCCCAAAGGCCCCCCCTCATAATATCATACACTGGGGGTTAGGGATTCAAGATATGAATTTGAGAGGACACAAACATTCAACCCATTGCATTACAAAACCATTAGATAGAGAATAAACTTTGTATAAGATGAATTCTGTTATGACAGTTACCATAATAAAACCTAGCATTGTTTGGCAATGTGGCTCATGTATTTATAAAGTTTCTCTATAAACTTGAAATATTTTGTGTAAGAATGTGAGGACGTGCATTTTTCAAACCAAAAATGTCAAAAGGCACTCTAGTTTAATGGTATGTGAAATTCATAGTAAGGAAATGAAGAAATCTATCCATTTTGAAATAAACCTTTTGAATTTGAAACATTTTTATGCCCATCTATTAATTCAGGTTGCCAGTTGAGTTCATTTTTTGGTTCCTTGTCAATTTTTCAATTTCATCTTTTTCTTCTAAGTTAAATGAAAAATCCCTGACCTGATATCAAATCCTGTTAAGCAGATAATCTCTTTAATAGGAGCCATTAAAATAGACTAGCTAGCTGGCAACATTACTTAAAATGTCCCTGGTTGTTTGGCATCCTGTACTAACAATCATGGTTTTAGATGCATTTAGCAGATATAAGGATGCTTATAATGGAATTTGATAATAACTTAAAAATCTACAGTGGTGTAATGTAACAACGTATTAATTCAAAATACATGTTTGTGTTCCTTAGATATAAACAATACTTATGATAAAGTTTTGCAGTTAAATGTGAGCAAAAGAGCTGTAACATTTCCCTGTTGAATGCTACCTGTTATTAATTCTGTGTATATATTGAAAACTCTAGTCATGAGCAGATCAGGCATTCATATATGATGTCTGCTTGAAGAAGTACGTATGACTGCAATTATCTCACCAGCCTATTGTCAGTGGTTCCAATTTATTATGTTAGAGCTATCACTTGGATGCTTCAAGATGTCACTAGCTTAAAATTTCTTATCATTCTCCAGAAACACCAAGAGTGTTAGCACTATAAGCTATTATTAACAAATTTGAAATCAATTACTTTGTGCACTACAGCACATTTTGATTGTTTACCTTGTTTAATAAAGCACATGCTAGGTACTTGGGAATATTTTCAGGTGTGAGAAATTGCCCCAAAAATTTCTCTGGAAAAGAGACACGGATCTGGACAGGTTTGCTTGCAGGAGTGGTGAGATATTAAATAAATGTATAAAAGTCCATAGTTTGACAGTTTTTTCCAGATTTATGGTGAGGACAGCTAGAGTTAACAGGGTCAAGTGTAAATCAAAGATACCACAAGATTGTCAATGGGGAAAATAAATAAATTAAAGTAAAACATTAGTGATTTCATCATCAACAAAACTTTCATGGTCACAAATTCTATGTGTATTTCTGGAAATATAAAACAGCATAAGAAAAAAACAAGAAAAGAACTGCCATTTGCCCAAAGTCTTTATATGTTAGCAAACTTGCTGAAAACTTTGCATATTTACTGCTTAATTTTAAAACAATCATACACAAGAAACTAAGATTCAGAGAAATGCATTTGTCACTGCATGAACATTTAACAATCTGAACTAATATAAATAATCTCTAGGTGTTGACACAATACCAAACTAAATTTATCTTTTACTCCTTTAGAAGAATTTAAGAGTAAAACTATCCTATGATTTTTGTACCAGGCACTATTTCCACTGAAGAAAAAAGTATTTTAAAATAGCTCACGTGTTCTATGTGAGATCTAATTGCAAAAACATTTTCAAATCAAAGGAAAACACTGCCAAGTGATTTGAACACCTGTACTAAGATGAAAACTGATTTAACATTAGTAGTTATAAACTAATTCCTCCTAAAGGCTAAACACTCTGGATTCTCCCTCGAGATTTTCAGGTGTGTACAAAAAATGAGGGCAGTGAGGTAGCTATTTTCTTTGATTTTGTTTTTTAACAAAAAAGCTTGTAGTTAAAAGACTTAGGAAATTGATGCTGCTGTGTTTCTGATGTCTGCCACTTTTATTACAATAGTCTCATCAGAATAAAATATTTTGTAAAATTTATTAAACTGGTAATTAGGCTTAGAATTCCAGAAGCCTGTTTCTTGGAAGAATATAGTTTATTTCTATCATCTTAGTTTGTATCACTTAAGAATATCTGCTTCTATGTAACTATCTGTCATCTGTCATTCTCTGTCTGTCTATATCTCTATCAAGGGTTGCGGATCTCCTGAAAAGAAACTGATGGATTGTCAGCGTTTTCTATTTCCCACTGAGGTACACACAAGCTAGAGACAAGCCACCATGCTGGGTAGACTGATGATACGGCTCAATTTATAAATTGGGAGAGTGGCCCGCAATCAATGATTCCAATTATGAGCCTCCCAAAACATTGCTTCTTCAGTCTAGTTTCAGGTAGAATTTAATTTGACGAGTTCAGGAAAAGTTATTAAATCCAGTAAAAATTGTGAAATTCTGTTTCTTTTATCTCCTTTGTCCTGATTGAAAATCGCCTTGGTAATAGCTAAGAGGTCTTTCTGAGCAGAGTATTATTTATTCTCAACTGTTCTGCAACCTTAAAAAAAAAAAAAAGCCACGTTTTCCTGATGAGGGGACAAAATATTGCATCATCCAGCTCAAGCCAACTTTCTTCTACATTTTTCTCAAAATATGATGTAATAAATATTTCGTTGGTAATACTTTTCAAGTTCCACATAGAGGAAAACCAATCATGTCCAAACTCACTCTCTTAACTTATTCCTGAGAGACTGGAGAGAGCGAAGACAGGACAGGTACACGAAACGGGCTTTCCCCGGAGAGGAATAAAGCCCATTTTTGCTGCTCCCAGAAAAGTAAATTTTAAGTATTTTTGCTTACAAAAGCAAGAGATTGTATCTTTTCGTAAGCTTTCTAAATTAATTCATCCATTTTCTGCTGCTGGGATCATTTTACTGAATATTTGTATTTAAGCTCCAAAGAGTGACAAGTTTCAAACCAATAGCATATTTTAAATGTTATGCATGAAAAAAGCATTTAAGCTCATGGAATCACTTTTGAATAAGTTGGAAATGTTTCAGCATTCATCCAGGTTTATATTCCCTTAAAGTACAAATTTATTTCACCTTCTAGGTTTTCAAGCATGTTACTAGTTGAGTGAAGAAACAAATGGTTTTGACACACACAGAATTATACTTATGATATGTCAGCCACCACATTCACAATGTAGAAAATCAAATATGCCAATTCACGAAAAGGCCTGTGATTCAGAATGGTGGGTTTTATATGCAATCAGCGGTTTTAGGTAAAATTTTATGATTGAAAATAATAACCATAAATTGACCTCCAAATGATTCTGGGAGCCTAATAGGTTTAACTTATTAATGCTAAATAGTTACTAATTTTGGCATCATTTTTTTTTTAACAAACAGGTTGGAATGACTGGAATTGCATCCATTTAACATTTACGTGACTGCCAGTTTTCTGTTTCAGTGAAGAACAAATGAGATGCTTATTGAGGTCAGTAAGCTATGGTTGTTGGCTCTTGGAGCAGGCCATCCATCAGATGAGACAGTTACACAAATTGATAATTATAATAGATTCCAATATGTGCTATGTAGCTTTGCCATCACAAAGAAGGCAGTGAATGAGGAGCTCTCAATTCACTGAAAACCTTGCTAAAGAGGTAATTCTTGAAATAGGCTTGGACGAAATGATACTTGTTTACACTCTTCTTTCTCTAAGACTCTCTTATTCTACTCCTTCCTGCCTGCAACCTATGTTTTAGTTGCTTCCCTTAATGTGGCTTCTCAGATCCCCCGGAATGACCACAGATCATACTTGATACTTTTATAGCACATTCACACATATTGTATTATATTTGAGTTATAATGTCAAGCTGCCTCATCATACCAACTTTCTTGATGACCATAAGAAGAGTTCCTTAATTTATGTAGCAACAGCATATGAAATAATGCCGGTGCTAACATTAAAAAGAATAGATGAATAAATTAACATATTTTCCCAGATGGAGAACTGGGGGAAAGGTCATTCTTGAAGGCTGTAATAGCACCTACAAAATGCAATAAAGAACATAGCAGGAATTATTTTGTGACACCAGATCTTAGCATGGTTGGAAGTTCTTTACCTTGTTCTACATCTTTATTTTCCAGAAAATGTATTGGCTTCTAATAGTTTATATCATTTATATATTTATTGTGTTTATTTCTCACTCAACTAGAATACAAGATCCTCAAAGTAAGGACACAGTTCTCTTTTGTTTTTTAATGTCCCACCAGTGCCAAGAATAATGCCAAAGGTGATTTTAATTGGACAGTGTTAAAGTTGAAATTCAAACTCAGGTCTCAGCTATTCATAAAGTAACTTTCTAACTGATATTCAAAAATAGACATAATAACTAATGATATACTTTACAATTTATTTCAACTAAACAATTGTATATTGATAATTTACTATTTGCAAAATAACTTGTGAGTAATAAAATGTACAGAAGTGAACAAAGCAGAATCTATTCTCTTGAGTTAATCATGTTCTACTGTGTAATTCAGAAATCACAGGTCCAATTATAAGGTGAAGAGATATTAGTTATGACTGAGATAAGAAAGCATTCAATGAAAGCACAGGATTCAATCCTGTTTGGAAGGATTGAAAAAAGGTTTGTAGGTGAGGCTGAATTTGAGCTGAAATTTTGAAAATCTGCCTCTTTTACAAAAGAAAATAATAATAAAAAATAAATCCACACTCTCTAAGGTTAGCACTGAAATAATAATTTACACATGAGGAGAGACAGTTATAGATACAGTTGCAGCTCACAATTATATCATCTGAGGTTCAAAAGTCATTCATTGCCTGACAACATTTATTCTTATGACAGGAGTGAGAAATGAGAAGTACCCAATGGAAAGTCAAATCGTGAGAGACAGAGTCTTGCCTAAAATTTTGAACTTCCCTTCCCTGTGTGAATTTTCTCCCTGCAGTGAAAACTTTGTAAGGCATTGGTTTTACTTTTTTCTAAACGAAGATGATAGTTTCTTCGCAAAAACTAAAAATTTAAAATCAGAAACATGACATAGATATTTTAGCCTTAAGAGCACCAGACACAAATGAACATCCATGCAAAGAAAATATCGGCAAATGATGGGTGATTCGGAAGTTACATTGTGGGATAACTGTGATAGTGTGTAATGGGAGGACTGGAAAAGTAGAAAAGATGGTGATCTTTAGTGTCTTATTGATATGTTGGATTTGATTAAGTAAGCAATGGGAAGTTAGGAACATATGCCAATCTTTCCACAGTGAGAAGGATGAATTGGAGAGGTCAGAATATAGAAGTAAGAATCCTCAGAATAATAATTTAGGAATAAATTATCACCCTAACCAGGGCAACAGAGAAGAAATAATGGGTGTAAGAGTTTTGAATGGGGTCTATAAAACTTAAAAACAGTAAAGTCACAGAAGTCCTGAAGAATCAAAGGAGGTGTGGCTTGACTTCTTCTGCATTATGTCTGTTAAACTCCAGAGAGAGAACATGAACCTAGAACAGATGTTAGGGTTAAATGCGATCATGAAAACAGCTCAAAAGTTTTTATAATAATCAGATAAAGTTCTGACGATCTAATTAAAATAACCAAATCCCAGTGTAACACAGCCAAATCAAGATCAGACACACTGTAAATCTAGCAAATAATTTTCTTTCTAAACCAAAAGATTTACAGTGGAGAAAGCAACACTAATTTGAAAAGAAAGAGGTGTGTGACTTAAAATACCAAATATATAAATCCAAACTCCATCTTAATGAAAACCTTAGTAATGCAATAGGAATAAATACAGTGATGGAGCACAGCAAGATGACAGATCAGATAACGTCTATATATCATATATGTTGCTTGATATTTAACTGTTTACTTTTTGACGTACAACTATTTCTTGGGTAATTAATTATTGTTCTGTTGTTTGTAAACTTTTATGTACATAGAGCAATCTTTATTTCTTCGTTTGCTTTTATAAATAGAAAAGCAATCATCAACCTGAGGTAAAAATGATGATTTACAGATTTTTTTTCTAGTTATTTCAGTAACAAATTATTTCACAACATGTTGCAAGATAGGAATCCAGCAATATATTTTCAAGCTGAATATGCTGAGAATATAGGCAAGACCTTACAAGAAAAATAATGTGAAAGGCTATCAATCTTTCAAAAGTATTCAACTTCATTATGCTAATGGAGAGTCTATTTAATTTCCCAGAATGTTGTTTATACACATTGAAATGCTTTGAATCTTTGTGCCCTTTTCTTTGGGCAGGGTGGGGGGGAGGGATGTTTGTTTTTAATTGGAGAAAAAAGGAATAATTTGGCTTGGGAAGAAGAAAAGAAGTAGACTAATTGAGGGGGATGGAGTTTAAGGAATGCTATCTCATCATTTTATTAATCCTAGACAATATTTTGGTCTGCCATGGATATAAGAGAACGCACTTCAAACAAATGGAACTTGTTCAGGATGGACTTTGAGATTATCGACATAGAAAAGCACCTTTGAGGTGCAGATGATTGCTCTGACCTGCCTTTTAGGAATCTAGCAGCCTCCAGAGGATTGAGAGATTTAGGCAAACCCAAAGATCCCCTTGGCAAGCAGACACTGCATTTGTTACTCTGGCCAATGGCCAATAGAGAGGATGTATAGCGGGTGCCTTCGTAGGAGTAGGAATATGAAATGGAGGATAAAACGTTACTTATAAGCACATCTGGGGCCAACTCTTGAGACCTTGAGCAAATAACGAGGTGCACTTTCTCAGAAGCCAAACTTCTCTTTTAGCATCTTGGCTAGTGCGGGCCAGAGCCACTTACAATTTTGTCTACAAAGCCAAATGTTATTTTATTTTGCACAGACAGGCTATTAGGTCTTAGATGTCAATGTTATGCTTGGATCAAAGGAATGAAAAAGAAATAATGGGTAATCATAATAGCCCATATGGTTTGAACTTTTATTACGTGGGTATATATTGTCCCATGCACTGTGATTATGTTCACTCTTGTCAAATCCTTGTATAGAAATAGCCATCTTAAAAAATACGTGACTGAAGGTGTTCACTGTAGGTCTGTGGTGGGCAAATTTCAATCAGTTATCCTTGAAATATGTATAGTAACCCTAACATACAGAAAAGAACATAATTTAAAATTGATGGTTTCCAGGGGTAAAGATTGAAGGGAATGTGTGACTAAAAAGGGCAGCACAAGGGAATTTTGGAGTGTGGGTAATGGAAATCTTCTATATTCTAATTGCGGTAAAGTTACACAAGTCTCTACATGTGTTAAAATTCATAGAGCTATAGATGACAAGAGTCAATTTTATTTTACATTAATTTTAAATAAAGTGTTTAAGAACTAAAAATATTGCACTGATAAGATGTGCCCACAAAAATAATTATTTACTTATGGATGAGCAAATTTTAAACCAAGAAAATTCAGAATTGCATGAAGAGAGATCTGAGTAAAACAAATACTTTATTATTCTCCTCAAGAATAGAAATCTACTCATCTAAGTACAAGTAGTTACGTTAAGAAATCTGGCCTATAAATTTAATGTAATAGCTTCATAATTATAATTTCAAATATGTTGTTTAGTAATCTATTTAGACTTTTGATTTTAATTTAAAATCTAAAGTTTATACACAGTATTATAATATTTCTAATAGCTTATATTTCCATATTTATATATTTATTGTACTTTTACTAATACTTAAGTACCTATAAATATTTTCTTTAAGCTAAGTAATTGAATGATTTAAAATGAAATCAAGTAATATAAATTTAAAATATTGTGCCTTAATTTAATTATGTATATTAATGATGCCAAGCATTATTCAAAGGACATTTTCAAATGTTTTTCAAGTTTCTTAGCCTTGTAAATACAATAACAAAAATTTTGTATGTTGACTATAAAAGCTTAAGGAGGAACTAGGCAATTAGAAAATCTGTATACTAATTGAAAATCAAAATAACACCTGAATAACTTTTTCCTAGTATAAATTTACCCTCAAGCACATCAAAGACATGACACAAACAGGTACCATTATTTTCCCTACTTTACGGTTAGGGAACAAATCACAGAGAGGCTAATTTACATGCCTCATGTCACACAGAAACACTATCCAATATCCCCACAAGTAAAGAAAGACATCCCCCGCGTGGTTCTACTATAGCTGTAAATTATAAAATCCTGGGGGGCAATAGAGTAACATGCATTTTAAAAAATATGTCATTATATCTGATAATTCTGTTACTGACCATATTTTTCTATTAAAAATTACCTTTCATTACACTGAAAAATAGGGGAAAAAACAATGTCCTGTGTTAAAGAATTGGATAAATCTACACCATGTAGATGGCTCTTCAGAGATTTCATATAATACAGTATAGCACTTGAAATTTTCTTCTAGAAGAATATTTAAATATTGGTAAAATAATTAAGTGAAAAAAGTTTAAAGTAGTAAGGGCATGTGATTTTAAGTACCCTGGGTATGTACTTTAAATGTTCTAGGTATGTACCTGTAACCAATGATAAACATGGAAAGAAAAAAACAATTGAATCATATACAGTAAAATGGTGGTATTGATTTTTCCTAAGTGGTGACATAATTTTTGTTTTACTCTCTTTCCAAATTTCTTGACTTAATGAAAATACACCTGCAAGCAGAGAAAAAAAAATAGTCTCCCATTGAAAAACAGACAAGTAATGCTTATGTACCGTACCGTGTGTACTGACATTCACTGACAGAGAAGAAAACCTGTATGCTTGTCACTAAGGCAGTTCGTGCTTTCTGCTATGTAGCTATATTAACTAATACCGTCGTCATGGTCAGCATCTTTCCTCACAGGAATTCATGGGTCAGAGTTTCACATACCGGGTGCTTGTTGCTCATTCGGGAAATTGAACACATAAAACACCTTTTTTCATTAGGTGTCTTATTTTACTTGTAGTTTTTCTTCAAAGATGAGACCCTTGTGTCTGAAATATACATTTTCATAGGTATTCTCCAAACTCCAAAGAGCAAAAAGGCACAGGGGTTCAGCTTCTAAGAACTCAGAGCAAAAGCAAAGGCCAGGGAAGACACAAAAATGTAGCAAAATGCCCGATTCACGCTCTACATTTTTCTTACTGGGAAAGATACCATAACCCGAACTGGGTTTCTTTCTGGCCCGATTACTGCAGGTTTCCTCCAGCGGGTTGGGCTGGGGGCACCCTTGTTCCACTCTTCTGCTTTCATTCAGTCAGCCAGACTTTCAGACAGGGTCATTTGCAATGTGTAAGATTAATCTTCCCTTGAAAATAGCATTTCCCTAGCAGTGCTTAATCCATGAAAGGCTAAAAATTAAGGGAAGTCTTTTGACTTCAAGTAACATAAAGCCGGGATTTGGGATGGTATGTCAGTCTCTTGTTTTGCCTTTGATATTCAGATCCCTTCCTGAGCCCACTTGGACGTTTGCTAGACCTCCAGGTATGAGGGGTGCGGCTTCGTTTCAACATCAAAGTTCAAGGGGAGAGTGTAGAATGCTAACGAGCACCATGAGCTCCAAAGGACATGATTTAAACTATAATTGGTAAGCGGAGGCAGCTCAGGGAATAATCAGTAGGAGAGAACACTCAACCTGATAAATAAAATAAAATAAAAATAATCTCATTGAGTTTGCCCTTTCTTTTTCTCTTTTTCCTTCTCCCATGCACCCCCATCTTTTTTTTTTCCCATAATAGTGGACAGATAATAACAAAAGGTACTGAGTCACTGATGTTTCTGCAGAAGTTGCTGATTAAAGGTAATAACCAAAGGCGTGCAGAGCAGATTAAATATTTGCCACAGGAAATTGGATTAAAAGAACACAGACCCTGAAATAGGAATATTTCCAGTTCGGTTACAGTGAAGGGGAATATGCTGTGACCCGTCATCGACTGTACATTGCTCGTGAACTTCTTGCCCCTACTGCTGATGCAGCAATGTGCGCTGGTTTATTGGAGGCCATGGGTTACCTTCCAACGTCGAGCAAAGGAGGTCTCGCAATCCATTCTGCAGGAAGTGTGGCCGCTTCAAGGAGTGAAGCCATTTGTCTGGGCAGCAGCACAACAGGAACTTAATGAGAAGAGAATCTTCTTGGCAGCACTGAGCTTGCTCCTCAACAACTGGCCAGCACCTACTTGGAAGGAGCTAAGGAAAGACTGACACTCAGGTAATGGGATGGAGTTAAGCGTGATATTGAACTACCGGGTCATGGAAGGATCTACTGAGCAGCTATCAGTCCGGACTGTTGGAAGTTGCACTCTCTTTTGGCAACTAAAATTAATACTTTTCATAAGCACCCCTGATTTTTTACTGTCAGAACCAGAACCCTCACCATTAATAAATACAAATTTAAAAAATACAACAAAAATATTCAAGTCTGACTCTGTCTCCCATTTTAAATATTGGAAAGTATCATGTGTGGGTTTTGCTTTTTTTTTAAGTTTTCTGATCTGAAATTTTCTTCTGAACAAGTTGTGTGTGTGTGTGTGTGTGAGTTTGTGTGGTACCTGTGTTGAATTGTTATTACTTTATGTCTTTATGGTCCAAATTTTGCCACTTGTAAAATGAGTTTAATTGATTAAATAGTGTGTAAGCTCCTTTCTAACCCATTGATTATATCAATTCCCCAAGTACCTTGGTTTGAATCCTATAATGGGTTACATCAACTGAAGTTTGTCAGGGAAAAAATAATTTCCTATTTGCTTTTCATATGTATTATAAAAGAATTTTTATTCTTTTAGATTTAGAAAGAATTTCCACATGGAAGTCAAATAAGAAATTATTTTTTCCTGACAATCAAGGGAAATATCTGAAAGTTTCTTTAATAAAGATATTTACAAGAGATTTTGTCAATAATAAAATACTGTCTTAAGTCTTGCAATATACACCTTCTCATCACCCTTTAAATAATTTCAGTGATTTGCTGTTATCAGCAGTGACTGTTTCACTCACCAAATCCTCATCAATATGAATCATCCTCATTTACAAAGTTTATAACCTGACTGGTAAAAAAAAAAAAAAGATTTTCATTCTTTTGATTAGCAATGGGCCTATTTTAATACTTGCTTGTTTGTATTCCTTCAGTGTTTCCTTTTTTCATGAATGAGTGGTAATTAATTTAACTATATCTGTATATTGAGTATTATACTACTTCCATAATGAATAATCTCATACATAAATGTTTATTGAATTTCTGATTATGTCCTTACCTGAAATGTTTAGAGGTAGATTACTAGGTTAATTGCAATGACTTTTTAATATTTATGTACAAATTGCTTTCCAGAAATGCTAATATTTGCACCTACAGTGTAAGAAAGATGTCACCCTATAGCAACATTTTTTTGTATTCCAATTTTTGGGACAAAGTCTTTTCCTCTCAAGACCCAAAGTGTATTTATCTGTAATTGCTTTATTTTATTTTTTAACCTTTATTCTGCCGTCCAGCTTTATTTTTAATTCTTTAAAATATGTGGAATTCCTTCTTATTTGAGGTGAAAGTCTAATTTTATTTTAATCCAAGTACTTTATCAAATATTCCACCACCTGAAATGATGTTTTGAAATCATCAGAGCATTTTAGAATATAAACTATATGCAGAAAAGAAGAAAAATAGAGAATGATTTCATTTTCTGATAAAAATAATTACTAAACGCTCATTATTTGTACTTCTTTTCAGCATATAGTAAATATATTCTGTAGAAAAGTGGTGAGTGGTATATGCGCATACATGCATTTTTTAATAGTGTAAGATAATTATGGTGTATTTATCTTTACTACCCTGGTCCTTTTAGTTACTTCTTATTTTAATTAATATACAAATTCTGAGATAAAACATATGCGTATGTAAAGTTCTGTACACATATTCTAATATGTCCTCAAGTTAATTTTGAGAAATAAAATAATCAGGGCAAAGAATTTTCCTTTTCCTTGAAACTCAAAAATTTCACAAAACTGCTATTTAAGAGTTAATATTTTCAAATTTTCTTGACTTAATGAACCTATTGACTTGCAGAAGTCTCAAGCTCTGGATAAGCTTTTCCTATGTATTATAATGTGTACATGTTTTCTTTCATTCTGTTCTCATGCCCATACATATTATGTGTATGCATATGTACATATTATATATAACATATATATATACATACACACACAACATACGGGCAAGTTCTCCATAGATGATATTTTTGCTCTCATTAATTTAATCTCTTTGGCTTTTTCCTTTGGAAACTTTTCTGTCTTGCCTCAGTCCCAATTGCTTTTCTGTTCACACTACTTCTAATTACTGATTCACATCCCAAGTTCAGTAGACCGCAGTTGGTCTCTTTCTCCCCCTGGATATGTTGTGCTATCAGAGGTGTAGCTTTAAATGCACATTGATGTATGAGATAGACCACAGGGAAGAGAGGTGAGTAGGGATCTGAAATGCTCATGGCCGCCATCATAAAAAGCGGCTGTTTGAGGGTTGTAATGTACAATTGTACATTTGTAATGTATATTTCAGCTTTAAAGTGACTGAGAATAAATTAGATGCAGGAGCAGACCCCATTAATCTGAAAGTCCTTTATCAAACGGTTTGATCCTTGAATACCCTGTGAGAGAGAAGGGACTTAGGGCCTTATTTCCAGTTATCAGTGGTGAAACAAAAGATCAAAGATTTCAGTCATGTATCCAAAGTTACGCAAAATGGGTGCGCCAACTAGGGCTGAATATAAGGTTACAGATTTGGTAATTTCTGCTGGCCTCACTGTAGCATGTGCTAATTAGGTAGAAAATAGAATGACCTTAATTCTCATATCTTTACGGGCTTTATTTCCCATGGGCACATCGTCTTATGCCAGGCTGTGTACCATCATGCCATATATTTATTTTTAACATAAGAGCAAACCAAATTGTCAGCATAGCTGTCAAAATATTCATTTGGGTTATACACAGAGCTATAGCTTCTGAAGACCTTTAAGGTTAACAAAATGGAGCACTTTGTCTTCAATTTGTTACTGAGAATAACGTGCCAGCCCCTAAATTCTAGGTGCCTACAGCTAGCTGTTAATAAGACTGAAGCGGAAAACTTGACTCCTTTATCAAATGAGTGATATTGATGACCACAATCGCACTTCCAGTTCTGGACAGAGGTCTTATGACTGCGAGCTCAGAAATGTATTCTGTTATTTGCAGAGAGCGAAAAAGAGACTTGGCTGCTGATTGAAAGCCAGCATTTGGTATCTGTTGCTCAGCTACAGTGTTTTGTCATGCTGGTTCATTACGTATACTTGCATAAAGAGCCACTTATTATACAGGCTTGACTGCATCACTGTTTCCAAGACTGTGATCATAGGAGCTTTCAATAAAACATTTTAAAAGGTTTGCCCTCTTGGCAGAATGAAGAACTTTTTTCTTTCTGATATTGTAGCATTTTTGTTGTCTGTTTACTTTAAATGTAGTTATATATACTGTTGGAAAGGGTTTAATTACAATCAACTCTTGTACCTCATAGGAAATTAATTACACTTTAAACATTATTTTAGTAAAATATATATATTATTCATTTATTAATCCATTAAAGAGATATAAATATAGATATTCACAGCAATATAGATTAATACATAGAGAGAGAGATTAGATATAGATCATGCCTGCAATGTGCCAGCCATTGTTAGGAAATTTCAGATAAAAATGTAGTATATGGTGTCTTCTCAGGATATCACAGCTTCTGCTCATAGTGCAAGTCAAAACTCATTTCTAGCTAAATGGTGTTTTATATGCAAACATTTTCCCTGTCAATCGACTAAAGATGTAGAAGGAGCCTTCTGATATTTGTACAAAGAGCTTAGCAGACGTCTGCACTTATCTTTTAATAAATGGTGTTCTCTTTGCATGCCACTAAACTTTTGTTACAAATATAAAAATCTGTAAATTTCCCATGTATCTGTGAGTCATTGAGCAGAATGGAAGTGAAAGGTTCACTCAGATTGAGAAGAAACGTGCTCAATAGCTGACACTGCTTAGATGGATTCAAAACTAATTCCATCAGAGTTGCCCAAATAAAGCCTCAATAAACTGAGAATTTGCTGTGGCAAATCATATACAACATTAGAATGTAATTCTTGGTCAGTGCTGACTTATAATTATTCAGGAGTCCATTTTCAGGATAAAGAATCCACTGATTGTCCCGTTTAATGGATTTCTTGACTTCGTCACTTGGTGTACAATGTGCCCGCTTGAGATAGGTGGTTTTTCTCTTCATCTATTTGAGTAAAATACAAAGATACTATGTCCAGGTAGATGTTTGAAAACAAACACAATAACACTTCAATCATCCTCAGAAACTAAGGGTAGTTTTACATAGTCTTTGCAACTTTATTTATTTAGGAAATTAAAGATTGTGTTAAAGTAAATTACTTCCAAAGTTTTTTTTTTGATTCATGAAAGCATTAGTTATATTGCAGAGATTAAATATTTGTACTACTTTTCCACACATTTGGGTCACTGATTTGATAAATCCTATAAATAAATGCATGAAAATATAGTAACATTAACACACTTGATGGCTAAATAGTAGTTGTTCAAAATTTGTCAGAATCCATCTACTTTGCTAGCTTTATGTTTGAACTAAATGATGTGAAAACATCTTCTTGTTTCTATTGTTCTGACTCAAGCTATTAATGTAGTTTAGAAAACTACTACTATGATTAGACAGAGGTTATATATACATTTTTCACATTTGTATCGAGCATCTGTTCTCATAGTTAGCGTTTATCTCTCTCTTTTTTACACTTGTCTCATTCTTCTATTCACTTCAGTCTGACTTGCATGATTATGGACATATATGTCTTCTCCTACACATTTGTATGTTCCTTATAAAAATGAGTTATTCTTTCTATCTACCCAGAATCAAATATGCTGCCTTGTAAATAGTAAGCATCCAAACCTTGTTGAAACTTCTGAATTTTTTCTTCATTGAAGCAAAGGTAAAACTAGATCACATGTCACCAATCAATGCTTATTATTAAATACAGTGAATATATTTTTAATTGAAGAATAGTTGATTTACAATGTTGTGTTAGTTTCAAGTGTACTACAAAGTGATTCAGTTATACATATATATATTCATAAATTCAGATTCTTTTTGGTAATAGGTTATTACAAGATATTGAATATAGTTCCCTCTGCTATACAATAAGTCCTTGTTGTTTATCTATTTTATATATAGTAGAGTGTATCTATTAATTCCAAACTCCTAATTTATTCTTGCCCCCATTTTCCCCCTTGATAACCATAAGTTGGTTCTCTATGTCTGTGAGTTTATTTCTGTTTTGTAAATAAAATCATTTATATCATTTTTTAATTCCACATAAAAATGGTGTCATATGATATTTGTCTTTGTCTTAACTTCACTTAATATGATAATCTCTAGGTCCATCCATGTTACTGCAAATAGCATTATTTCATTCTTTTTCATGGCTGAGTGGTATATATATATGTATGTATATATACACACACACACACACCCCATACCTTCTTTATCCAGTCATCTGTCAGTAGGCATTTAGGACACTTCCATATCTTGGCTATTGTATATAGTGCTGCTGTGAACTTTGGAGTGCATATATCTTTCCAAATTAGTGTTTTCCAGATATATGGGATTGCTGGATCATATGATAAGTCTATTTATATTTTTTTAAGGAACCTCTGTACTGTTTTCCATAGTGTCTGCACAAATTTACATTCCCACCAACAATGTAGGGGGATTCCTTTTTCTCCATACCCTCTCTAGTATTTATTATTTGTAGACTTTTTAATGATGGCCGTTCTGACTGGTGTGAGGTGATACATCATTGTAGTTTTGATTTACATTTCTCTAATAATTACCGATATTGAGCATCTTTTCATGTGTCTATTGGCCATCTGAATGTCTCCTTTGGAGAAATGTCTATTTAAGTCTTCTGCCCATTTTTTGATTTTTTTTTTTTTGATATTAAGCTGTTTGAGTTGTTTGTACATTTTGGAAATTAATCCCTTGTAGTCACATCACTTGCAAATATTTTTTCCCATTCTGTAGGTTGTCTTTTGATTTTGTTATGGTTTCCTTCACTGTGCAACATCTTATCAGTTTAATTAGGTCCCAACAGTTTATTTTTGCTTTAATTTTCCTTACTCTAGAAGACAGACCCAAACAAATATTCGGCAACTCATGTCAGAGAATGTTCTGCCTTCTAGGAGGCAGAATGTATTCTTCTAGGAGCTTTAGAGTATCCAGTCATACATTTACATCTTTAATCCATTTTGCATTTATTTTTGTATGTGGTATTAGAGAATGTTCCAATTTCGTTCTTTTATATGTGGCCCTCCAGTTTTCACAGCTCCACTTGTTGAAGAGACTGTCTTTTCTTCATTATATATTCTTACCTCCTTTGTCATAGCTTAATTGACCATAAGTGCAAGTTTTTTTTTCCTTCTAGACTTTCTACATGTTCTATTGATCTATATGTCTGTTTTGTGTCAGTACCATACTGTTTTGATTAGTGTAGCTTTGTAGTATAGTCTGAAGTCCAGGCGTGTGATTCCTGGAGCTTCTTTCTTCTTTCTCAAGAATTTTTTTGGCTATTTGAGGTCTTTTGTGTTTCCAAACACTTTAAAATTTTTTGTTATAGTTCTGTGAAAAATGCTGCTGGTAATTTGACAGAGATTGCATTAAATTTGTAGATTGCCTTGGGTAGTGCGGTGATTTTAACAATACTGATTCTTCAGTTCCAAGAACATGGCATTCCTTTCCATCTGTTTCATCTTCAGTTTCTTTCATCAGTGTCTTATAGTTTTCAGAGTACAGATCTTTTGCCTCCTTAGGTAAGTTTATTAGGTACTTCAGTCTTTTTGATGCGATAGTAAATGGGATTATTTCCTTAATTTATTTTCCTAGTATTTTATTGTTAGTGTATAGAAATGCAACAGATTTCTGTATATTAATTTTGTGTCCTGATAGTTTACCAGATTCATTGATGAGCTCTAGCAGATTTCTGATAACATCTTTAGGATTTTCTACGTATAGTATTATGTCATCTGCAAACAGTGACAGTTTTACTTCTTCCATTCCAATTTGAATTCCTTCCATTTAATTTTCTTGTCTGATTACTGTTACTATGAATTCCAAAACTATGTTGAATAAAAGTGGCCAGAGTGGGCATCCTTGTCTTGTTTCTGATATTAGAGGAAATGCTTTCAGCTTTTCACCATTGAGTATGATGTTAGCTGTGAGTTTGTCATATATGGCCTTTATTTTTGTTGAGGTATGTTCCCTCTATGCCCACTTTCTGGAGAGTTTTTATCATAAATGCATGTTGAATTTTATCAAAAGCTTTTTCTGCATCTATTGAGATGATCATATGGTTCTTATTCTTCCATTTGTTACTGTGGTGTATCACATTGATTGATTTGTGGATACTGAAAAATCCTTGCATCCCAAGGATAAATCCCACTTGATCATGGTGTATAATCCTGTTCATGCATTGTTGGACTCAATTTGTTATATTTTGTTGAATTTTTGTATCTATGTTTATCAGTCATATTGGCCTGTAATTTTCTTTTTTTTATGTGATGTCTTTGATTTTGGTGTTAGGGTGATGGTGGCCTCAGAATGAGTTTGGGTGTGTTCCTTTCTCTGCAACTTTTTGGAACAGTTTCAGAAGGATTGATGTTAACCCTTCTCTAAATATTTGGTAGAATTCACCTGTGAAGCCAACTGATCCTGGACTTTGTTTTTCAAGGTTTTATTAAATTACTGATTCAGTTTCAGTACTGGTAATTTATTTGTTCATATTTTCTATTTCTTCCTGGTTCAGTCTTGAGAGATTGTATTTTTCTAAGAATTTCTGAGAAACACAGTGAATATTATTAAAATATTTTGGCAGTGTAAATTCTGACACCTACTTTAATCCTGGCACTTCATAACTTTTTCATGAAATTTCCATAATCCTAATGGGGACAATAATCTAGCATTTAAACATGAGTGATAATAAACACTGTAAATATTCATTGTTGCACGATTTTATTTGCTCTATGATTCTGCGCTACCCAACCCTTCACATCAACAAGTGACACAAAGATTCCCAAGACTGAAAATTCATTTTGCTGAAAGTCAAGCTGTTAGCAAACAGCAATACTAGTTGATGTTTTGGCTTAAATTACAATTTACCTGCATTGCTGTTTAGGGTTTTATAAACTTTGAGTAATATGGACAAGGGGAGAACTTGATAGAAATGTAGCCAGCCTCCTTAACCTTACTAATTAAGGTAATGCTGTATTGAAAATAATCATAAAGAGTTTTCTGTATGAAATAATGAGGTCAGAAATTGGGTATATATTTTTATGACCTATATTGCTTAAAATACTATTCATTCATTCTTTCCTTTATTAATTTGCCCAAAAGGCATTTATAAATGTCTGTGATTTCAAAGCCAACATGCATTGTGCCTAAACACCATTGTCTGTCATACATCAAAATTTTGAAATATGAGGAGTTTTGTCTAATTGGTTTATTTCTCCACATAATTAGGGTAGAAATTAAACCAAATATGTTTGTTAGTGGTCTTTCAAAATAAATGTAGTTGTATTTCCAAAAGAAAGGGGAAAAAGCCACAAAACATACTGGAAATACTTGAGTGTATTGCAATAGATAAGAAGGATCTTCAGAAGATTCAAATAATCCTAAAAAAGATTTGAGACAATTTTTTATAAAATGTTTTTATTTTACTTATATGCTTTGTTAATACATTGAAAAGTATGTATTCAGCATCTGCATTGCATACTCTGGGGCTAGAACAGTGAGCAAGCCAAATTCAGTCTATGATTTCATGGAAAATTCAGCCTTCTGCGGGAGTTTCATAACGATTATATCATCATGAAATAAACAATTAGTTATATAGTATTTTAAGTTTATATAAAATAAGTATAGAGGGCTATGGAAGTATGTGATACAGAAGCAGAACTCAATGACTAATTGGATGTTGGAGAAAAAGGTCAAGGATGAAGCTCTTGACTGCATACACAGCTGGAGACATTCACAGAGAGAGGGATCTTAAAAGAACATTACACTGAACTTCTTTATGGGGTATCATTCACAGATTTGAAGTGAAGATCATGAACTTTGGTTTTGGATGTAAGCTTGATATTTATCTGAAAGATGTAAGAAAGTCTGGCAAGTAAGCAATTGGACATATGCATTGTAAACTCAGATAAACTATTTGGAGTAGCGAAATAAACTTATAAATGATCAGCCACAGAGAATAAATGAAGCATTGAGATTGTAGGGGGAAAAAAAGGATAGGATAAGAAGAAAATAGCACCTGTGGAACTAAAATATTTTAAGGCCTAATAGTGGTCCTGAGCAAAGAATACAGACTACGAATAGCCAGATAAATAGAGTGAAAATCAAGACAATAAGCTGTTAGCTGGATTGTGGTAATTACTTCACAATGTATATATATGTCAAAGCATCACATTGTACACCTTAAATATATACAATTAAATATATACAATTTGTATTTGTCAATGATACTTCAATAAAGTTCTTAATCTTGGTTAGCTAAGAGTTCTTTGCTAAGGTCAAGTTTTCAATGTGATGAGTATAAGATATTGTATCTTCACTTGACGAATTAGTTTTTGTACCAAAGTGCCTCTTTCTGGGCTTCACTTGGATGAACTACATTCCAAATTAGCAGTGTTTTCAAGCCAAACTCTTAATGTCTAAATACCACCCTCACAAACCTATTCTTTCTTTTTAACCTAATCTTTCATTCTTTTTAACCTAATCTTTCTTTTTTTTTTTTTTTTTTTTAGCTTTTCTCTAGGTCCTGTCTCAAAACGTTCTGGATTCCTTAGAGAATGTCCTATTACAGTGTTTTGACTATGATCATCATAAACTGAGCCATCATTCCTTGCCTGGGCAACTGCTCATCTGGTCGTCCCTAAATTAATCCTTGCCACTAACACTCAACACCTATTCTACATTTGTAACAACCTTCTGGTTACCCAGCTTCCAGAAAGTTTTACCTTCACTGGGGCAAGTCATTTTTTCCCAGCCCACCTCCAAGTTACAGCATCTTGAATGACTTCTCATCACAATTAAAGTGAAAATAAATCCAAAGCCCAAACTTTAACCACTTTATTATGTTAAAATACCTTCCAATTCGATGCACTGTCCTCAGTTTGTTGAAAATGTCTAGCCCCTCACTGGCTGAAATGCTTCCCTTGCTGTGGATAGGCGGGTTTAATTGCTCTTTTACAGGTTTAAAAGTCACCTTCCTTGACTCCCGCTCAAATGGAGCCCTGTTTTTGTCCTTCTTATTATAATGTGATTATTAACTGTATTATATCATGAGTTTTAATTATTTTCTTTCTTCATTTAGTTTGTTTTCTTTTTTATCAGACTCCCCTCAAAACTTTAAGCTGCCTGAACAGAGGATGAAGTCTTTTTTTTTAATTCTCTTATCTTTTACATTTAGTCAAGTGCCTGTATGTTGCAGAGGCTCAAAAAATATTACTTAAAAGACTGAATGACAATTAATCCCTAGACTTCAGTTTATTAATCTATAAAATAAAAGAATAGGGTGAGATAATACATATTTTCCTTCTCACATCAATAAAAGTAATTTAGTAAATTTGAATAAAATAATTTGACAAGCCTAAGTATTTTGCCCAAATTGATTGTCTAAACCATTCTATTTGAATCATATTTAACTCACATATTTGTTGGGTTAGTGAGGTGGGTTAGGGCAAACGTTATAATTCAGGGCAAAGCAATTGCTATATTGCTTTTATGAAAAGGGGAAATAGTTCGAGGAACACTATCCTCACCATTTTTCCTTTCACAATCTTTACAATGACAGTTTTAAAACTAAAGTGCTGATACACAGTTTCCAGTTCATTCAAAAGCAGAAAACAACAAAATATTGCAAGATGTAGGGGTACACGATTTTATGAGGTTCAGGTTAACTTCTGCTGACTCCAAATTTTAGATGCTTCAGATTGGAAGTATTACATGTTTTTATCCATGTAATCTACAACTGAATTACAAGCTGCTACACCTGGATCCTAGAGAAACGGAACTAATTCAAAATATCAAATAGACAATTTTGGTGAATTGGGTCATGCACTCTCCGTTCCCTCCTTCAGTGTAAGGCACTCCAAGTGTTATTTGGGAGAGCCCAGAGGTTAATCCCTCTCCAGGAAGTCCTCTGTGCCCTCCCTGAAGATACCCCATTCACCCAGTGCTACTCCCTTCTCCGAGGAGACCCACATCAAATTACTGATTGTTGCGGGGTTTAAAAGTCCTGACCCTCTTGACTTGAATGGGAAAAATTTGAGGAACTATAGCAGTTGAAGAGCTCCCGACAAAACTGGCTGTGTCTTTTGTAGCAACTTCATTGCAGTTCAGTATTCTTGCTCTGACCAGTACTATTTTTCTTGTTCCCTTAAAGTACTCATAAGAGTACTCTCCATTAATATGTCTTTGTGCAAATATCTTCCACAGGGTTTGATTCCTAAGAAACCCAACTTATACATCATGCATTCTAAAATATATTTTTGCCTATATCCATGCTAAAAAAAAATAATAAATGTTGTCCCCCAAAATTTCAAAATCTTATTAAAGACATGACCATCCTCTTTTGAAATATCTTTTTTGCTGTTAATTAGGGAAGGAATCACTTATAATGGTTCTTGTCCACTATTGCTCTGTGGTGCCATGCTCTACTGCGCCTGCATCATCAGCGTCATGTAGGAGCTTGTTAGAAAAAAGAAAACTCTGGCCCCATCCCAGCCCCACTGAATCAGAATGTCTAGAAAGGGGGCCCAGGAATCCGTGTCAAAATCATCTCTCCAGATGACTCTTATGCATGCTTAAGTTTGAAAAACATTGCAAATATCTAATATTGATGGAGAAAGAATGGACAGTACTGTTGCATAATTATATTAAAAAAATAAGAACTTATCTTTTAGTTAAATAGACTAATTAAACTGATAAGGGAAATATTAATATTAGAGACATATTAGTTGTTACTGTCCCTATGTTTACAAACAAGATACGAAGTTACAGAGTAATGTAGTCGCTTAATTTCCCTTCCAATCGTGACTTCATACATTAGATTACTCCAACTCTTTACTCTAGTCAAAACCTAACACTTTGACTTTTTATTAATTTTTTCTATCAAACTGTTCTAACCTTCCTGAAAATTGGGTCATCAGAAGTCTTTTCCCAAGACTAACAATGGAGAGTACTGACCTGCCAGTACTGGGATACTCCTTCACAGCTTTCAGATTGCTTTCACATAATGTGTCATTTGATGCTAATAAAAATCACGTGCCAGAACCTATTTTAATGAACATGTAAGAATATGTGTATTGTCTATGGCCATACCACCCTGAACATGCCCGATCTCGTCTGATCTCAGAAGCTAAGCAGGGTAGGGCCTGGTTAGTACTTGGATGGGAAGAATGTGTGTATTTATTGAGTCTGAGCAGCTTGCTCAAGATCAAGCTTAGAGCAGACAGAATAATATTAAGGTTCATGTTGTCTGAGTCCGCGTCCTGTCTCCTGTTAAAGGGAGCTCAGACACTAACATTGAATGGATCTATTATCATCTCTCTATCAATCTATGGTGATTTCTTCTTGATTCTGATAGAAGCCTTTAATATCCTTAAATTAAAAGAATACTTAACACAAATTCAGGCTTTCAGTCTACTCTCCATGAAGGCTACTTCCCCACTGTCTTCTTTGGTATTTCAGTCCATGGGTCTATGTGTTCAATATACCAGACAAGTTCTTGTGCTCAAGGAGGAACCAGGGAAATTAAAATACCTGAAAATCTGGAGTTATTTTCCTGTTGATATGCAGTTTAGTGTCTGATATCTGGAAACATTTTAGATGATGTAATTGATCTTTATTAATTTTTAACGTATTCTACACTATTTCTGGAATGCCTACTTTGTGCCAGTTATGTTGTTGAGTGCCGTGTAAAAAGAGATGAGAAAGGTGAAATCCCTGCTGTCCTGAAGAATATTGTCTAATGAAGCGGAAATCTGATGTCAAAGTATGAAACAGTACAAAGGAAATTTCTCCCAAAACAGGGATGGAAAGCAGAGGAACTGCCTAACCAGAATACAGCATTGCTACTAATAACAGTCTTTTCAGTAGTAATAATACTACTCTTAGTATTACATATTCAAGCTGCAAGATTTTTATTTTCCTAAAATATTAAATTTGCAGTCAAGAGCCCATTTGAAGAAAAAGACTGTGTTCCGTACAATGTTGCAAACATGCATTTCAGGTTTTCAGAGCTGAAAATTTAAATGTGCTCTCGTTTTTGTTTGTGATTATCTAGATAGAGAGCTCTCTTAATTAAATCATACACTATTTCCCATGGTTCTTCTATCCAATAACTCAGTAGCAAAGCGATCGCCTTGACCTTCGTTTATTCACTGTAGGCAAATGTTGAAAGTCTTTCCTATAAGAAAGATTCCTGGTCACCTTTTAATTTGCCTGTGGATTCGAACGGGGACAGCTGCAGATACCAAGTGCACCGGGTGATTTTATACATTTCAAGAGCAGGCAGACGGTAGCAGCAGATGGGACATATTTATAATCCCGAACATCCCCATTGAGCAGTCATTTAAACATCTGGGTTTGAGAAAGGGTCACCGCTGCTGGAATGAGTTCAAATGTGAAATAACCTGTTTCACCTGCCGCATCATGTGCATAATGATGGTTAAGCAACTCTCAGAAGGCTCCTTCTTCATCCATTCTGATTTTTCATTTTGTCCTGAAACAAGACATTCTCAATGAAAAAAACAAAAGGGTTATACAGTTAGTGTAACCATAAAAGCAATAACCTTATGGACACTGACTGTACACCAGACACTGTGATATTATTACATTTAATCCTCTACACCACCCCTTGAGGTAAACTCGATTATTATTCCATTCTCTAAATTCTTCAGAGTAAAAAACATATGAAAAGGGATCCAATAACCTTGTGATAAGACGAATTCAAGTTTCTCTGGGCTCTGCTTTTTCTCCATTGAGATATTGTAACAATTTTCAGGTTAGTCAGTCAGGTTCCTTTACTATATTAGGTCTAGCTACATGTCTTCAGTCATGTTTCAAGCCTTCTCTCTCATGTATAAAAACACATATATTATAGATACAGGCAGCTCTTAGAGATACTGCAGTTTTATTTCCAAACTATCTCAATAAAGCAAATATCACAATAAAATGAGTCACCAGATTTTTGGTTTCTGGTGCATTTAAAAGTTTTTTGTACACTATATGTAGTCTAGGAAGTGAATGATAATATTATCTCCAGAAACCAATGTACATGCCTCAATTAAAAAATACTTTATTGCTAAAAATTTCTAAGCATTATCCAAGCCTTCAGTGAGCCATAATCTTTTTGCTGGTGCAGAGTTTGAACTATTTCGAGAATTAGCAGAATGTGACATAGAGACCTGAAGTGAGCAAATGCTGTTGGAAACGGCGCTGACAGACTTGCTCGACTCAGAGTTGCCACAAACCTTCATTTTTTTTTTAAATACAGTGTCTGCAAAGCACAATAAAGTGAAGCACAATAAAATGAGGTATACATTTCTCTCTACACACACACACACACACATAAAATTGATTTAGGGTTAGAATTATTACATTAGAGGAGTGAGAAACAAATTGATTAATTTATTAATGCCTTTATAACTAACCCTAATTTGCACACAGCTATCTAGTTCACAAAAGTAACACTGCTTAAGTTAGAAACTGGGTGGGTTACGTGAGATGAAGGCTGAGCAGTATGAGGACAGATGCTTCCCTTACAGACACCACGACCCTCTTTCCTCCAGTTAACTCCTCATTTTGTGGGTGGCAGCTTAGCGGCCTCCTTCTCTCACCTTCTCTCACTTGGACTGGCTGCTTCTGACATGACATCCCTTTGCTGACTTCTACAACAGGAACTCAACACAGTGCATGTTGTGAATACAATATTGCCAACAGTTAAATTAGCCATCTTTTTCATTGTCAGAAGGCTTTTTGCTTTCTTTAATATATATTCTGACAACCATGCATTTAATTTTTCTCAGTTGACTTCTGGTTTCATTCATATGAACAAAGACCCGAACAATTTTCTAGCAATTGGTCTAATATAACAACTGAGCAACATATTTACCAACAGTTATTTGCACCTCTGAGCTGTCTGCTATGTGATGTGCTATTATGATACAATGATAATATTGAACCAGTCTATGGAGAAATGCAGACACATGCAAATAAATATCAAAAGGTATAACACAAAGTATTTCTTAAACACAGGCTGTACATACACCATCTGCAGTGAAGAACTACTGAGCTAAAATTAATTCCAAGGGTTTGCAAAAGAGACTGGAGGAAAGGTCAAAGGACACTTTAGGGAATAGAGATAAACTTCAACGGAAAGGAGGACTTTCCTAACATGTAACGGGCAAGAAGAGTGTTGTAGGAGAGAAAACAGAGTGAGTCAGAGAATGGTGAAGGGAAAAGGTAGGAATTCATGAGACCTATGCAAGAATAAATAGCTCATCTTTGACACGAGCCAAAATTAATTTCAGGCTAAATCAGTAAAGAAAGGAAAATTGTAACTGTAAATATTTCAAATATAATAAGCATTTATTTTATTTTTCATTGATTTTGTTGTAACTAAGGGATATTTATAGGTTATCTTTATACTTGCTTTCTCCAGTGTGTGATTTTATTTTAAAATCAATACCAAGAGATTTTGGGAGAGACAAATTTCCCTTGCAAAATATTTGAAGATTAAGTTTGACTTCCACAGTTTCATCACTCCATTAAATAAATCTCTACAAAGTAGATTTTGTCAGTCTTATAGGCTACTTAATGCCTAAAAGTTTTATGATACAGAGCAAATGATGTATTTGTCAATATACACCATATTTAACTTGCCACTGCCGTATTTTTCCACTCTCAAAAGATTTTGATTTTATCGTCACTTAAATTTAAGATTTAATGACCAGGAATTAGTTAGGACTTAGTCATTAGTCTCTTCTCTGCTCATCACCAGGAAAAAGTGTTTATTTTTTCCCAAAGAAAGAATCATTTACCATGATGACTCTTGAAAGTGGCCAGTAACATTTTTTGTGACAATTCTCTCCGACTGATATGGAAAGGGAGACGATGGAAGAGTTACTTAAATTAAGCTCCAACAAAACCTCAGCAAACTAACTCTGTTTATTTAAAGTTTGTTGCCTTAGAGAGATCATTGCCCAAGCAATGCAGACTGTGATTGTGAATTTGCTCAAGACTTCATTAGCCCATCACGAAGATTTAAACAAAGTAATACACACATTTTAGCTATAAATTAATTGCACATGGATTAGTTCATTTGGTAATAATCAAAGTGTTTCTCTGAGCAGGGTTTGGCTCTTCTCACTCCATGTTTTTCCCAATAGGACTCATCTGTAATCCCTTACCTGAAATGTGGAAATCCACAAACTTTTAAAAGCCATAATTTACATAATTTGGAACAAATTCATTCTAGAGTTAAATCTGATTTGAGCTGCTGTGAGCTTATTTCTGGTCTTTACCTACTTAATATGAAAATGTACACATTTCACTTCAAAAATATTAAATTTTGAGAAATGCCTCCAGATTATTTCTGAAAGACGTTAGAGCCACTGGGTAAATGAATGAAGCTCTTTGCTCTTGGAGCAAAAACAAGAGCGTATTTCTCAACCAAAACTTTATTATTTGTAACTTGAGGGCTCCCTTTGTCTCGACATATTCAGTTAATTCATATTCTCTTGGCTAATAACGGTTATCTACTTGTGAACTTACTATGAGACAGGAAAAAATTATTATTCCTTTTTTCTAGATGAGAAAACGGAGCCTCGAGAGGCAAAATAGCAGAACCACAGCAACACAGCTAAAAATTAGTGGAGGCAAAATTCAAATTCTGGTGGTTGACACCAGAGTGATCCCTCTCCACCTGTTTTCTGTCCTTTCTATTTCATCTTTTCTAACTTCAGGAAGTAATGTAGTGGAAGAAAGATTACCTCAACTTCGATTCTAGGGAAGGTTTTTAATCTATTTAATTAAATAGTTCAGTTCTTTAAAATCTATTTAATTAAATAGTTCAGTTCCTTAAATAGACAGTACCTTAAACTGTGTCTACTTTATTTTGAAGAGACATTGAGACTTTATACTGGATAGGACCCAAGGTGAGCAACTCAATGACACATTTACCAAAGACTTAACGCAGACAATGTTCTCTAGCATGTGTCTCCACCCCCTATTAACACTCCCTTCTTATTCTTTACTCTTTTACATCTCTGAAGCATTTTCAGGCATAAATCATTCTCAGTGGGGACTAACTGCTCAGATAAATAATATTTTAATTGTTTTGTTTCTTTTGTTAAGTGGAATAAATGTCATACCTGGCATATCAAGATCTTCCATGTCAATAGTCATTCATGAGCTTTTGCAGGTTGTATTCTCATATTCTTAACTTCATGCAATTATCAAGGAGTGTTCCCAAAAGACAACCATGACTTCAATTAAGAGCTATTTCAAATGAAATGATGGAATGTCTCCTTGACTAAAGTAAATCCCAAAAACTTCCGTATAGAAAAGCAAATTTCAGTTGTCCCTACATTTTTTAACTTCCTAAATATTATCCAAAAGACCAATCTTTAGTATTTCAGAGAAAAACTTGTGTGTGAGAAAAATTATTTTAGCCTAGACATCTGGCCTCTTTGCAAATGGGGCACAGAGCTAAAAATTACTTTGTCGTGATTTCACCAGATACTGATTTACAGATATTTTCGTGTCAGTGACATGTACAGAGTCAGAGCTCCGTAATGCTTATTTTCTGAGGTGACTGGAGATCACTTATTCTGGAGGCTACGGGTTCAAAGGAAAAGCATGGAATGGATCAATTCTATACATTAGCATCAAAGTGAGTGCTAAGTCCATTTTTTTTATGACATTTGGACCTTACACAATAATGTGGGGCCACCTGGACTTAATTAGCTCAAAGTAAACTAATGTCAGAATAATCTTTAATGTACCTTCTGCTCCCAGCCCCCAATCACCCAGCTTTCTTCCTCCACCCTTAGGGAAAATAGCTTTTTGCATTCAGTCAAGCTCAGCAGCATTCAGAAGAGTTTCTGGCTCTGAAAGCTCTGGGTGACATCGACTGAAACACTTCCATTAATATTGTGACCTGAAGAAAAAGAGTACTTAGTCACCTTATTATTATTATTTTTTACAACTGAAACTGGTATATGTCAGGGGAAAAAATATTCTAAATCAGAAGTAGGACCATAAGGAGTTCACACAGCAACTTCTCACTTTGGTAGACTTGTGAGAAATTCTGGAACATGTTAAAATCTGGCATGAACTTGTTAAACTTCACCTCTTGTTTTAAACCTTTGTCCTGAGCACAGTGGATTCATATCTTTGCTTGTAGTTTTAACTTCAAAAAAGAACGCTGGGTGATTTAAGTCCTCTTTGGAATGAGGTATAACTGACAAGGGAATCAATGTGAATCAGGACAAGACATACACAGTTTTTTACCAAGCAAAAGCCATGAAAATGGGGGACATCCATTGTAATTTTTAGGCACCTGGGATACCAGAGAATAAAACATTATGGGGCCCAAAATTCAAAGATTAACATTAAATTGATCGTCAGCTTTCACTACCATGTCATTCGTTGGGATCAAATAATTTTGCTTATTTAATTTCTAATGCTAATAGTCTTTCACATCTCTGTGAATGAAAGACTGTGAAATGTAATGGCATATTTTTACTTTCATGCTGGATGAATTCATTAAACTACTAGAGAGAATTCATTCCTGCAATTTCCAATTTGGTGTTCTAATCCTATTCCGTGGCAAAACATAATCATCCTACATATTTTTACAAATAATCTTGCTCTTACAAATGGCTATTATTAGTTTCCTAATATCAAAAAATGTTTTTAGATGCTAATAAATAAACAAGAAAAAAATGCTGAAGTGTGAATACCCAAGGATAAGAAGAAGACACTAAAACCATTATGTCTTTTGATTTGCAAATTGATAAGCAAATTTTAGGAAGCAAATTTATTATCAATATCCATCAAAACAATTTTATTAACCTGTTGATTCAGTAATTATGTATTTTAGAACTTACTCTAGGTATATAATCTTAAATACATGGAATTAAACTTTATATATTATTTATAATTATAAAATTTAGAAATGATTGATATATCTTTTAATAAAGGAGATAGTCAAGTTATCTGTATATTTATACAATGGATTTTATTGCCACTATAAAAATAATGAGTTCTCTAATATATAGTAACATAATATGCTGTAATGAAACATTATAATATTTCCATAATAATTATTTTGATCAAATTTACATAGAAAATGTATAAAGCCAAAATATAGAACAGAAGCAAAATAAATGTATTGATGATATTATATAAGCATAGAATTACCCATAAAGACCAAAAAAATGTATTTGTGATAGAGGTATAGTGTTTCTTTGATGCGTTTGTATGTGTGTTAGTGCAATGAAACAAATACTTTTTTATGCCCAACATTCATCCTATCTACATACATTATTTTCCTTTGTGTTGATTACATATACAATATTAAATGCAACAGAATCACCTCCAAGCCAAGAAAACATTTAGTATAGTCAAATATAACCCATGGAAACTCAGTAGACATTAATTGGCAACAACAATAGAGATTATAAGGCATTAGACATTCAAGTATTCTAAGGAACAAAATGCTGCCCTAAGCATTATTATCTTATGGTTGTGCAAAAACAAAGACTCTGAAAATGAGAAACAGATAATCACAACAGTTCTATAAAACCAGAACCCAACTAACAGAAAGCCTTAATTAAATGAGATTTTGGAGGGCTATAATTCGGTTTTAATGTAATGTACAAAAAGATAAGAAAACAAATGTTCTCAATGTTTCAATCCAAAAAGAACTTGGAAGTTGTGCATATGGATTAATGAGCATTCCTAAATTCCTGCTCCAACAATAAAAACCCACATAATTTTGACTCATATTCAAGATAAAATGCCAAAGATTTGCAAGAATCTGATATAACTTACTTTGTATAGTCATCTCACAATGTAAAAACAGAGTTTAGAAAACAATTCAAACTGGGAAGAATAAAAGCATGAAATTAAATTTTAAATTAGTTTATTCAAGAGATACTGTTGCAAACCTCTATGCTTTTAATTTGTATTGCAGTGGTTAAGATTTCATTTCTAGTGTCGTAGTATCAGGTTCAGATTTTGATATTGCCACTTGCTAGTTATGAAATTGTGAGCAAGTCACTTAAACTGTTCAAGCCTCAGGCTCTATGTCGAAAAAAATAGAGATTATAGTAATTATCTCATAATGGTTTTCCTATAAATATTAGAATACTGTTTATGACATATTAAACATGCAAGAAATGTTAAGTTATTTTAATTGTGCTAGATCTAGGAGATGCAAAAGTAAGGAAAATAAAAAACACTTCTGCATTGAGAGGAAAAAGCATTTTAACATGATATGAAGATATCACAGAGCTAGTAAGCCAAAGATGAATTACAATTTATGAGTAATTGCTAGATACATGTAAAGAAAACATGAAAAGTTGAGGCCAGCATTGGAGACTGGTTTTTTCCCGAAGCTCATCTGCCATTTCCAGAAGAGATGACCGAGAAGCTGACAAAATGCACATTGCTTTTGAAAACCTTGTGGTGCTACTTGTACAAAGATTAGAATCCAGGGTGCTAAATTTGGAGGCTCTGGTAAACTTTCTATGAATGGATTAGGATTCCAAAGAATTACACCCTAGGAGTTAGGACTCCAGAAGATTATACTCAGAGGGTAAGAGTAAACCAGAAATATATAAAATTGCAAGGACTGAGGACTAGCTTTGAATTTTTTTCAAAAAATGAAATGACTAACACTTCAGACTTTAAAATGATTTACTTCATCAAATAAAAATATAATAACCAAGAGGAGGAGAAATTAATATCAATTATCAAAAAGGGGAAAGGGGATAAATTACACAAAATAGAAAAAAACATTAAATAGTTACCTTTATTAAGTACAAGGAGATAGAAGAATATTATACAGTTAATATCCACTAGGGCTGTTATGTATATGTTAGACTTTCTGTCTCTGAATCACTTATGTCTTTTACTCACTTGTCTATGTTTTCCACGTTTCTCTCTTCATGATTCATTATGGGTGTTTGTATGACCTTTCTTCTAGATCACCGTCTATCTCTGGCTGTGTCATACATATTTTAAGCATAAGCCATCCATTTACTTACTTAATTTACTCTACATTTCAGACCTAATGCTTCTATTGTTTTTATAGATTCCAATTCTTGACTGAGATTCTTAATTTTTTAAATCTCCTTCCTTAATAAATGTACCTGTTTAATGTCTTTTCTATTGTGTGTAATTTATGCCTTTCCATTTTTTTTTTTGGTATTCTATCTTTTCTTCTTCTCCTCTTGGTTATTATGTTTTTATCTGATGAAGAAAATCATTTGAAAGTCTGAGAAGTGTTAGTAATTCCATTTTTTGAAAAAATTCAACACTATCTTCAGCCTTTACAATTCTACATATTCCTGGTTTACTGTTACTCTCAGGATATAATGTTCTGAAATCCCTAACTCTTAGGGTATAATCCTTTGGAATCCTAATCCAATTCATGGAAAGTTTACCAAGAACTCCAAATCCAGGACCCTGGATGCTAATCTTTCTACAACTCACATCATAAGGTTGTCAAAAGCAATGTGTTGTGCCCCAGCTTCTCAGTCATCTCTTCTGGAATGGCATATGTCATCTGACAAATGCATAACTGCCTTTGTGTCTACTGACTGTCTAATATCCTAACCTGTATACCAACGCAAAACTGATGCTTTGGTTATTATGTGGGATACGAGATTAGAGGATAATGTGATGAGTCCAGGGAGAGAGAATTTAGGACTTCAGATGTTTGTCCTGGGTGTATGAAATGTTTTCTCAGATGAATTTTTACAACTAATTTAACCCATTTATATCTCTAAATATGCTATTGGTAATTTCTAATAGAAGCAGATATATATTTTACTGGTAGATTTCTATATTATAAGCTTGATAAAATTCCCACAAAGATCTGTGCTTTCATATGTCAATACAATGGATTTTTATTTTATAATAAACATCTTTTTGTAATCATGTAATAGTGTCAGTAGTAGATTCAGAAGTTCCTCAAAAATTATTTGTATGAACGTTGAGTACTTTTAACATTATAGTCACACTCTCTGATACATGCTAGTTTAATATTTATTTAATAAAGAACTGTGCAAAAGTCAATATAATTATTGAGATATAGGTTATAAACACAAAATACAGTGCTATCATAGTTTCCTTTGATGTGAATTCACACACCTGTCAATATAATTTAAGATTTATCTCATTTTAAATCCATAGGCAAATTAATATCATCTTGTAGTTTCCACCCTTATTTTCACTCTGTAATTTTCATTACTCCTCACTCATATAAAGCCTCTAACAAAGCAACTAAGAACAGTTTCTAGCTGTTTCAAAACTAGGTCATAGTTATTTCTTCCTCTAACGTGATTTGTTTTTTTAAACTTTGTTCCCGTTCTCTCTGCCTAAACCACCCCTTTTTATGCTTTTTGTTCCATTTTAATACTCATGCATCTTTCCCAGCTCAACTATTTTGTTTTTCTGTAGCCATCTGTTATTAATCCTGTCTTTGGTAACATCTCTTTACCCAGATACTCCCCAAGCTACATACTCCATTTGTACAATACACTTTAACTTCCATCATTGACTATATACTAGGAAAGCTTATGATACCATGTACGCAAACTGTTCTCTCCAGATTGTAAAAATCTAAATGGCAGGAACCATACTATTTCTTAACTTAACTTCATATTTTGTAGACACATAAAAGGTAACCAACACATTCTGATTTACATTGTGATGAAAAGAACTGATGGGAAATCTAATAAAACTGGAAAATATTTTTTAGTGTCTTTTGCCATAATACAATACAGACTAAAGTTGCTAATTCGTTTTTTAAAAATCAGTGTTTTGTTAAAAAATTAAAATAACTCTACAGAGTAAAATTGCTATTTTTTCAGTTAATAGTTGTAATATAATATACAGTTGTGGTCAATGTATTTGTATTCCATATGTGCGTATTTTGGTGTATGTGTGAATATACACACCCACATATATACATATATGTATATTCACATACTATGTATAATTTACTTATAATACATATATGCATATGAGTTACATAGATATAATTTTAAAATAACTATGTTAATAAATCAAACCCAATGAGACACAAGCTCTGAATACGAGTGTATTTTTCATTTAATATAATATTTTCTGTTTTATACAGTTTGTCTTTTATCAAAGATTTGTTAGAAAGCAAGAGAATATAACAACCAGGAATTTCCTAGGGTTCATATACATTTAGTTCAGCCTCTTCACTCTCCAAAATCTTGTATAATAGTTAGAATTGTCATAATCTATCAAATGATTAAATTCTGACCAGTTGATACAATGGGTAGGAATACTTGAAATATAATCAAAGAGGGAAAAACAGTTTTATAGTTAACTTGATTTTAAGAACCATAGGGTTCTATAATTAAACACTCAAGATTTAGTGCATTTCCAATAGGTTTTACTTTATTATGCTTCTGCTCTAATATACCAGTTCACAAAAAGAAGTGCCTTGATTTTTTTTTGTCTTCAAATTTACTTAGGTATCCAATGACTTACTAAAAATGCATTCAAATTGTTAACAAAATATAATGAGATAAATATAATGCTTTTTATTTTGTATTCACAAAATAACTATGTATTTTAAAGATTTAAAATAACATTGTTATCTGAAGCTAAGAATTAACTACAACTGGTCTTAAAATGTTTCTTTAAAGATTACATAATAGCCCAAGATACCACAAATCTATGATTCTTTTCTTATATCATTCAAAGTGGGAATTTCCTTAAAATTTATTTCTTATCCATTCATGGTTTACAATATTATTATCTCTTTTATTATGTTATTATATTGCAATAATTAACTACTGTTAATTTACTGTGTAATATGTGCCTGTCAAGCACTATGCCAAGTTTTTCACTTATGTTTCTTCAGTCACTGTTAATATTCTTATCCTAAACCTGTTGATGAAGGAACTAAACCTAAAAGAGGCTAAGTAATTTGTCCAAAGGCATAAAGCCAGAAACGGAGCTGAAATCCAAATGCAGATACATCTAACTTCAAAGCCGAGGTTCTTAGTCATACACTTCTGGTTCATATTTGTACTTTATCAAAGATAAATTCAGGGAGCAACTGAAGAGATGCTTCACCTTAAAAAGAAAACACATGCACATTGCTAATTACGTGATCTACTCTTTCTGGGAAATAAGCAAAACTGCTTACTTACAATTCGCTGACACCATCAAACTTTCTGAGCTATTGAGAAAAATCCAGTGAACTGTAGTACAAAAGATATTACTTTTATGAAAATGTTATTGATATGCTAACATTGACAAGATTGGCTATCAAAATAAATTCTCAACTTTATTGAATTGTATTAAGTGAATAACAATAGCCAGAGATCAAAACAAAACAGGCTGAAAGGGGAAATGACATTTAAAAATTAACAGAACATTTTTTGGCAGAATTTGATTTTTCACTTTTTTTTTCCCCCTGGAGGAAAACTGGGCATGTCATTGCACCATGGCCCTGAAGAGTTTACAGTGGGAAATGCCTGTAATATTAACTCAAACATTTCAACTAATAGGCTAAAAGAGGGGAGGAAATTTGTGGAGAGAGAAATAAATCTCTCAGTCATAAAGTTATGTGATGCCAATTAAAATGCATTCCCAGGTTGCAAAGCAGCTGCCAAACTGCTGAATGTTTTCAGAAAATAATTCTGGAGAGGGTCTAGGTGTCACAAGGGCTTTTAACATTCATCCTCAGAATATTTCATCCACAAACGTAACTCTGTATAAAAGGAAAGAGAGTTTGCCAAGCACAGAATTTCATTTAGCACCCTGGTAGTTCACTTAATTAGAATAAACCCAGACTTCCGTAAGTCTTTTCTGTAAGCCTAAACCTCATCACCACAAACTGACTTTTTAATTATGTGGTTCTTAATTACATGCCTTTGGGCATGTAATAGGACAGACTGTAAATATATCCACTCACACACACACACACACACAAACGTGCTTTTCGAGAATCTGGCAATGGATTCTAGTGCTATTTATGTTACTCTCTTATGATATGAATTTAGAAAAGATATCTATCAACTTCTCCAAACGCAATTTCCTATGTGAAAATTAAGAATAGACTAGTCGGTGCTTCAGCTACCATTTTGTCTTTAGGATTAAGTAAGACGTTTGCAAAATGCATAGTATAGTGCGTCTGTGATAGATTTAAGCAAAAAATATTGAAGCTAGTGTTAGTGAAAAGAATGATAAATGGAAGTCAGAAATCCTGAATTAGAGTCATTTCACTGTCTTTAGCTAGCATTATAACTTTTGAAAAAATCTCATTATAATAGTTGTCCTCCGTTTCCCTATATGTAGCCCCAGAATATATTCAGCATCTAAGAGTCCTTAATTGTATTACAATTTAACTATGGTTAGATTTATTAAGAACTCTCAGGAGCTAATATAACCAAAGTTAAGTTATATAAGCCTTCCCATTAGGCTGTCCTTTTAAATTCATATTTGAGAGAGCTTATACATAATAAGAACCATTTGTTAATTTACTTGTGAAAAGATGTTCAAGAATAAGTAAATTATAATCTTATAATAATTACTCTCAAGAGTAGACTTACTCAGTTGCTCCGTTCTTGTTTTCAGGCAGTGTGACTAATAATCGTAATCATGAAAAACAGAAAGGGAGGTAGAAGGTGCCATGTCAATTGTATCAATGACCAGGAATGACAATAAAGAATTCACAGAGGACAATTTTAACATGAAAGAAGAAATCTTGGGCATTTAGCACTGAAGCAAAATTGTGCCACAAAGTTTTTCTTTTTAATGAAACCTGGAAAATTGGAAACTTTTCTTACCTATCTACATTAGGTAAGGGGGAACGAAATTAAGTCTAGGGTATCTTTAAGTAATAATATTCGTCAACTCTGTTGGGGTATTCTTTATAGTTTCCAACTCTTTGCTAAAAAAGCTTCACTCTGTGCCTCTGTACTCCTCTTGAGTTCTCTGAACATCTTGGCCATCGTTACTTTAAACTACTTCTCAGATAAGCCATCTGTCTCCTCGTCACTTATTTCTTCTTCTGGGGTTTTGTCTTGTGCCTTGGCCTGGGTCGTACTCCTTTGCCGCCTCATATCTGTCTTTCTATGTGTTGAGATTATTGTTTTCTTATTTCTAGTATCTGCCTCTGATGGATGAGGCTGGACTAGGGGCTTGTGCAGGTTTCCTGGCAGGAGGAGCCGGTGCCTGCCCACTGCTAGGTGAAGCTTGGTCCTGGACCTCTGGTGGGTAGGGCTGTGTCTAGAGGCCTTTGTGGCTTAGGAAGTCTGCTGATGGGTGTGTCTGTGATCCCACCCTGTATGTTGTTTGGTCTGAGGCTTCCCTTCAGGCTGTCGGGTGGGGTTAGGTCTTGGCGTTAAAGATCCAATCAAGATGTCAGCCTCCAAGAAAGCTCATGTAGATTAACACTCCTGGAATGTCTGCCACCAGTTTTTATGTCTCCTGAGTGAACTGCAGCCATCCCCTACATCCAAGGGAGAACCTCCAAATCCAGCAGGCAGGTCTGGCCCAGGTTCCTATGAAATCACTGCCTCTGCCCCTGGACCTGACACATGTGAGTTTCCATGTATGCTTCTCAAGTGAATGGAGTCTATGTTTCCCCTAGTCCTGTGGGGCTCCTGGAGCCAAGACCTGGCCTTCAAAACCAGATGTCCTGGGGTCTCCTTCTCTTCCCAATGTTGGGACCCGAGCTGGGGAGCCTGACGTGGAGCTTAGAGCTCTCACTTCTGTGGGAGGGCCTCTGCAACTTGACAAATCTTCAGCTTATGGGTCGCCTACCCGGAGTGGTAAGGGACCCAATTATATCATGAGCACACCCCTCCTACCATCCTGCTGTGGTTCCCTCTTTTTGTTTCCAGTTGCAGAAGATCTTTTTTGCTAGGTTCTAGTCTTTTCTCAATGGTTATTTAGCATTCAGTTGTGGTTTCATTGTTGTCTCAAGGAGAGGCAAGCTCGTGGTCCTACCATTCTGCCATATTGACTGGAACTCTATCTTTAGGTAATAATAAATCCAGTGGAGAAGTACACTCATTGTACAGTTCCTAACTTTGTGAAAATAAACCTTAAATAAATCCTCAGGAAAAAGAAAGCAACAAAGAAGCAAAGCTTTGGAAAGAAAAGAAAAAAATCAGTCTTGCAAACTGCTAACCATACACTTATGGGTCAAAACATGAAACAAAGGAATTTACTTATTATATATAAATGAATGGTAGTGAAAATGCATCAAAATTGTGGATTGCAACTATTTTGTTGCATACTTCATGTGCAATTACTCAACTTACATTTTAACCATAAAAACATAGAGTATTAAAAAACAAAATTTGAAAAGTTTTATTCCTCATGAATGTGTCACAAGAGCACTGAAGTCTAAAGTTTGTCTGGTTCCCAAGGGATTTAAAATTCCCCTAATTCATCTGGAAATAGAACATTTTCTCAGTTGAAGAGATATGATCACTTCAGATCAAACCATGCATATATCTATGGTTTATTATTTTCAGGAAAAGGGCATAAAAAATATATATAGCACATATGTGTGTGTGTGTATATATGTATGTATATATATCTATGCCTTAAGAAAAGCGAAAACAAAATCCCTGACCAAGCAATTTTTCCTTTCATTTGGGAGGAGACAATTGTAGAGATTGCAAATGACATCATCAGTCATTGCAATTGATGAAGCCTGCTAAGATAACATTCTTCACCGCAGTGTAAACACTGATAGATCCTCCCTGGCATGCCTTACATTGCAAGTCAGGGATTTGGTTTATAGGTCTGACAAGCATGACCTTTAAAATAATGTATTTGCTATAAAAGAGGAAAGAAAACCCTTTATAACTGAAATATATTGGCTACAAAATCACTTTCCAGCAAGCAGTTTGATTACAATCAAAATAACACACCAAAATGAAACAGTTTACCTGTGATCAATTTAATGTGGTCGTAAAATGCTGATTATGAGAGAAAACACATTCAAGGTTTGTGGTTCCATCTATAAAACTTGCAGAGAAACTAACATTCAGTGATGTGTAGCGCATATGGGTAAGCAGATGGCCGAAGTATTATTTTTAAAAACAGGACTTTTGCTGACAAAATACAGAACTGGAATAGTGTGATTGGAAAGCTAAGAGGATGTTATTTATGAAGCAGTAAGCTCATGCTCAGTAATTGGATTCTTGCTAAATGGCAGATAAAAAGGATTTGGGAAAAAATGAGCGTTTGCAGCTAAAGAAACGAATGAGAAATTCTTCTGACAATACACCTATCTGAAATTTTCATCCCAGCTCATCACTTCTTAGCTTGGGGAGCTGTAAGAGAAGGAGGTCTACTTTGCCATACCAGGCTGATTCATGCATAATTTTGACTTATCCTTTTTCTTTCTGATACAATTCTAGGGAAAAAGTGTTATGTGATAATTTTGAATGTGAACAGATACGAAGTAGATATAAAATATATATTTTTAAATCTCCATACAAAATAGAATATATACCACAGATTAAAATGGCCACTTAAAATAACTTCGTCAAAGGGTTCAAATTCTCAGTTATAAGATGAATAAGTTCTAGGGATCTAAAGTATAGCATGGTGGCTATAATTAATATTACTGTATTGTATATGTGAAATTTACTAAGCGAGTACAACTCAAGTGTTCTCAGCACACACACACACAAGGTAACTATTCAGTGATGGATGTGTTAATTAGCTTGATTGTGGTAATTATTTCACAATATATACAAATATAAAATTACCACATTGAACACCTTAAATATATACAAAGTTTTTCACTGATACCTCAATAAAACTGAAAAAAAAAACTTGCTGATTTTAATGCCTCTTCTTTGAACTACATTTGAAATGACTTGTTTGTATCCCCAGGACTCATCATATTCAACCAAGATTTCCTGGGAACCTGTGTACCTTCTTGAGTTTACTATTAGCTTGCTGAAGTCAGGGATTATCTTTTGTACATATTTTATTCTCCTAACCAAGCATTAAGCTTGGCCTATAGTAAATGGTCAGTAAAATTTTACTGAATCAATTAATGAAACCCTTTTACTTAATTAATAAATTTTAAACCATCTCATTTAAATCTCAGCAGTTTTTGCATAAAAGTTTAACTTCTCCTAATGACCAAATTTAAGAAAGGAGGTTTTAATAATTCTATAAGAATTAGTTTAAATCTCAATTCCCTGTCTATAGGTGAATTAGACCTGTATTAGAACATAATTATGAGGCATAAATTACATTCTCAAGATATCTAAAAACCAAGTATAGATTTCACTTGGTAACTTTTAAAATATTTACATAAGTTTTATTCATCTTTTACTTCAAAATACTCAAAGAAATTCAATTCAATTTCCTACACAGATTTTGTGTTTTGTTATATATCATATATATCTCTTGTTATATATAAAATACATCTTCAAATATATATTTCCATAGTGGAAATGTGTCTGATAGAAAAATATGTAAATGGAATATTATATATAAAATATTTGGGGGAGAAACCAGCAATTTATTAAGCTTTCTCCATCCCTCAGGAATCTATTCCATCATATTTTCTCTTCGCTCCAAATATCACAGACACAGGAGTGTGACTGGCACTCTTCCCCAGTTGCCAGCCTTATGATGAACACAGAAGAGGAAGGTTTCTTCTAAGGGACAGCCTTCCCAGAGTGGGCTGAAGCCAGGAGACAGTCCCAGTCAGGCCTTGGTAGTTAACACATAAGGACCCAGAGGAATCTTGGATTCAATTCTTATACCAAATAAACACAACAAACAGAATATAAAAGAGAAAAAGAAAATACTAGTATGAAATGTCAGTGATATCTCAGCCCTCAGAAAAGGATCATCAGAAAACAACTAAAAAGACAACAAAACCAACAGGGGCACCACCAGAGAGACGATAAAGGGGAGAAGGCCAGCAGGACCCCATCACTGACTTGCAGGCCGTCACCGAGGGAGGTGGAGCCCCCGGAAAGGCAGCAACAGCAGCATCCAGCATCAGCACCACGGACAGCACCTGCTGGCCTCCTTGGCTGAGGGCACTTGTCTGTGCGCTGGAGACAGACTTGTTTCTGGTGCTGTGCTGAGGGGGGACACCAACTACCCCAGGGACTGCACGCTGTGAGGGCAAGGTGGAGCACTACTGCATTATGTGCCACGCCCACAAGCTCAGCGTCAGCAAAGAGGTGTACTTTGAAATCCTCATGTAGCTGGTGGAGCACTACACTTCAGACAAAGATGGACTCTGTATTTGTCTCATGAAGCCAAAGGTCATAGAGCAACAAAGTGCCAGCTCAGGGTGAGTTCTTCAGTTCAGCTGTGTGCTGGACCTGAAGATGCTGCAGACCACTGAGAGGGGGATTCTGGAGACGTGATGCTGGGCATTTATAAATGGAAGAACGTTGCTGTCAAGTGCATTAAGAATGGCACCACTTCCCAAGCCTTCCTGACTGAAGCCACTGTCATGACACACCTTAGGCCCAGCAACCAGGTGCAGATTCTGGGTGTGATGGTGAAGAAGAAAGGTGGGCTCTACATTTCACTGAGTACATGGCCACAGGGAGCATGTTGGATTATCTGCACTAACAGAATTGGTAGGTATTGTACAGATATTGTCTCTTAGACATCTTAGAGGCCATGGAATGCCTAGAGGGCAAGCACTTTATGCACAGGGACCTGGCTGCCCTCACTCTGCTGGTGTCTGAGGACAACACAGCCAAAGTCAATGACTTGAGCCTCACCAGGAGGCCTCCAGCACACAGGGCATGGGCAAGCTGCCAGTCAGGTAAACAACCCACAAGGCCTTGCTATTTTTGTAATACCTGTAGATATACAAATTCCTAAGTTCTTTGGGTCCTTTTAACAAATCATTTTTCTTGGGGGTAGTCTTGGTGACTTGCAAACACAATTTGTAATAAGTATATTGTAAAAATGAAAACTAACCTTACTGAGTTTCAGAGGATATTTAAATCTTGACGGCCAAAACTTAGACCTGCATTTATTTATTCATTTATTTTTGCATCAAGCAAAATAAGAATTTAGTTAGTCCTCCCATTCTTATTTCTTAAAGTGTCTATTTATCTATAAAATGTCTGAAAAATTAATAGTTTGGTTCTGAGAGTATTGTTTAATAAATATTTTAAAAGACAGTTACAATATTTAGATATAGTTTGCAAATATCCATCAATTGTACCACATTTAGCATGAACTACACAAGTAAAACTTTTAGTAAACTAGTCCAACTAAGGCAAATCTGGACTAATCATGAATAGAATTATCCATCTATTAAATCAGGAATGCTCAGATCTAGAAGAAAGGACAACCTGTTCAATCCATAGGTTGTTTAGTATTTGAAATCGGAGCTCTACTAACTAAAATTCTCTATGGTTACAAGATCTGAATTTGGAATCAGAAAGAAATGGTCTTGAATCCCATAGATAAATTATTTAAGCTCCCAAATTTCAGTATCCTGCTCCAAATATAGGATTCTTTTTTCCCAATGGATATATTTCAAGTGTTTATCATGTGCTAGATATTTTTCTCATCATTAGCTATTCAGAGGATTGACTAGATGATTTTTATTGAGTTATTAATGTAGGTTCTATCAAATACTAAACCTGCTCTTTCATATTTGGGTAATTTTTATTATTCACCATTATTCACAAGTTCCCATATTTGTATTTAAAACCTGATTATATTACCCTTATGTATGAGCTTGCATGTATCCATGAGACTATGAACTACCCAACTCCAGAAAAGACAATATCTGAAGATGACAATTTGAACAGTGCCCCCAGGTCTGAAACACAATGACCTGGAAGACACCTAGTATTTAAAGTAAATCTTTGCTCACACCATTTTGAAGTTAATTTTCCATTTAAGATAATACATAATTGACTGGGAAATATATTAACAGTGCACAATATTATATTTTAATAGCACTTGGGAGAAACTCTTAGAATGCTCTTAAGTCTAATATTACACAGGACAGCTTTCTTATGGCTACTTGAAGATCTAATTACCCTTAGAAATCATCTTAACATTCAAATCTAAAAATGCAAGCATATAGAAATCATTTTGAAAGTCCTTGGAAAGAAAATACAACTGAGGTATTTCTTGTTATGTAAACTAGTTTCAGCTGCCAAATTTCATCTGTCAGGATATATTTGATCATTTTTTCTTTGACAGTCAATAAATATCTGATGGTATGCCCTCAAATTCTTAATCAAAATGTATAAAATACAAACATAATATAAAAGTTTACATCTAAACAGAAAACACAAAAATGTAAATTTCTATACTCATTGGAATTTAAAGAAATTACTTCCTTAGATTTTTTTATTTCAATTTTGACTCTAACACTGGCTCACTTGGAGAAACTGAACATAACTCCCTTTTCCATTAAATAGTATAATCTATATAATCTTAGGAAGGACTATGTTTCAATTTTTGCAAATATTGTGCTGGATTCATGCTCTGCTTTCATATTATTTCCTACTATCTCTCAAGTACATATATACAAAGACCCTCCCCCCCAAAATAAAGAATCTCCTTTTAGCCTTCTGTAATCTACTTTATTCTGATTTTAGGTTTTCTGTTTTAGATTGCTTTAATCCTCTAGACAAAACCCTATACCCAAAATCACAAGACAAGTGTTGTATACAAAAGTACTCACCTATTCAGTATATCTGGATTTTCTAGTTTTTATACATTAGATTTATTTTACATTGTGTGTGTATGTGTCTTAGATTTATACATTAACACTGGGAATTTTCTTAGGACATAATTCACATCATAATTTACATAGCAAATTCTATATACCTTGCAAACTTAAAATCTAAAAAAAGGGATGCCTTCATGCAAAGCTTGATTACCAAATTAAGCATCTTTGAAAATATTTTAAAACTTGCCATTTGTCAGTTCTGGGACTATCATTATTCTCAGCAAGCCTGTCCAGTCACACTGCAGTTAGATATAAAAGTCTGTGTAAGAATACCCAGACATGTTCATAGGCATTTGTCTTCATTGGTGCTTATGAAAGCTTTAATTTTGTATACTCTCAAAACTCACAGTTATGAGACTATACAATAAAAAATATTTAATACAAATGTAAACTTATAGCCTTTTCTCCAAAACTCTCATATGAACTTTTCTTTTTTTTTTTCCAGATACTCTTGCAAACACTTATGTTGTAACTGCATCATTGCAGCATAATTACTTACAAGTAAATATTCAAATACATGCACTTTGGGGCATTAGGACTACTACTTCTAGGTTTTCATCATTATTGTGGCCCATTATGCATCATTTGAATTGACACAAGTAGAGGAGACATTGCCTTTTTAGTGACGTGCAAAGCTAAGCACTATGCTGGTTTATTTAAATACATTTGCCTGCAACCCTCTGAAGTATATGAACTCAGATATCATCCAAAGTCACTCTGCTCTTTTTACAAAAGTATTCATATTCTATTTTAATTGTTGACAGAATTCCACTGCTTTTCCCAAAATTGCAGTGACTATTCAGGGCTTATAGTCTTATGATCACCTTTGCTATGATTCTCTACTTAAACTAGACCTTTGATTGAATTTTAATTTGACCTCTTCTCTCTCTTCCTTTCTTACTTCCCTGTAAAATCTACAACTACAGTCTAGTGCACTTTCTGGGCTTTTTTCCCCAAAATACCACTCACACAAATAATAAGTGTTAAGTATTACTGAAGACTCGTTTTAATTAATCTTCAATACTGTTTGCAACAGACAAGTACAAAACAGCAGAGATTCTGAGAAAGAAAAAACACTGTCAAGAGGGAGAGAAGTCTGACCACTTTTCAGACACCTCTGTACAAAGGAGACCTGTGATCAACATGGGGAATTTATCATCAGTAGATTATAAGGGACACTGTACGTTTTATTCAGTTTGCTTTCTCAGTGTTGACAGTTGTGCTTAGCACATGTTATGTATTCAATATCTGATGAAAAACTGGAAGATTTTTTTTACATAAACTTTATTTACCTCCCACTTGATGTTCCTATGTTAGTCAAAATTCTTCCAAAATTCCTCCCTTCCTCCTTCACATTTCTCTTTATCAAAATCTCTAATTGTTTTCCACTTTATTTTATAGAGCAATTTAGCTCTTGCTTTTTCTGCTCTATTTCACTCCAGTTGTGCATTGACAGCCAATCTTCCACAATCAAAATGACTCATCAGATTTCTGTTAAACAAATATAATTATTTTTCTCCTGTGCTTGTTGTGTGTGGGGTGATGTGGGGCGGAGGTTTATAAGCTTTAGTAGAGATGTTCTATAGAACAAAGTAGACCAAGCTTATCTTTCAATAATGTCCACTGTCTAGAAAGATTCCATACTTTCTCAATACCAATTTGTTGTTCGATTTGCATATTTTAATTCTTTTAATTGGACAAGATAGTGTAGGCTTTCAATTAATACTTTTAAAGAGTATAAGAGATTAGATTCAACTAAATGTAAAGAGTAATTTTCCTCTGAAAGTTGTTATCCATAGCTTTTTTTCTTTCTTTGGTTTGTGATACATAGCATCTATCACATACAACATACCATTTTTTTAAACTTTTTATAAATATTCATATATGTGACTATCATTACCTGGCCAGCCAACAATTCCTAGATTGTTAACTGTACAACTGTTGGATCTTGCTGCAGCTCAGACCTGTACGCACTCTGAGAGAGCCATCACCTGGATATTAATTTTCCTCATCTGTGAAAAGAACTATCATTGTGGATTCTGCCTACTTCATTGTCTTGAAGATCAGATGCAGTAATTATTCAAAGTATTTTGAAAAGTGATAAGTTAAGATACTGTTGTTCTAAAAAGTCATTTTTTACATTTAAATGTAATTAAACCAATTAGATATACCATTAACAAAAATATTAAATATTCGTTTGATACACTTTCAATAAAAACAAATGCAAACTTTGCTTGAGAAGCTCTAGTCAATCTATATCTTCTTTAGACATGATTTATGAGGATTCTTCTGAGTATTCTTCTGAGAAGCATAATCACAGTTTTATAAAATTTATTCCATTACCAATATCATAATTGTCCGATTATATATTGTTAATGGGATATCATTTAACAACAAATAATGGCCTATGTCTACTAATATTATTACTAATGGTGATCTCATATCAGTAAAATACACACCAATTACACAGAAAACATTTTTAAACACAGGAGTGGTGTTCCAACTAATTCAGTTTTATGGTTCCTGTAAAGTTAAATGGGGAAAGAAAACAAACACATAAATGTCAGAAAAGTAAATTACATTTACGCCATTTTATTTCCACTAAAATAAAATTTATTTTACTAGAAGCAGAGGTGAAAACATCATTTTAAAAAATGAGCTAAGACATTTCTAAGCTCTACTTTATACTTCAGAAGTAAACATTTTTCTTCACATTGGTCTACACTTTTTTTTTTAATAATGATTATAGTTTCTGAAGCAGTCCTATATAAGAAGCTCTTCTTCTTTGAAAGTAACAATTGTAAATTGCTGCAGTAGCATGCATTTTTTGGAATAGAAGTGCCTGTTGACTCTGACGGCCTTGGTTAGCCTTTTTTTTCCAGGGCTATCCCACTGTCCACTAAACCATGTACAGTCCTTGCCAAACCATGTCTGGCTTCATACAATGGATGACTTATTTTAATCTAAGTAAACTATTCCTTTATCTAATAAATCTTCAGTTTAACATGTTTAACTTTCACTTATCTTATTCAACTTAACACTCTGAGATATTCTAATTTAGAGGCACTCCCTAACATCTGGAATTCAGGGAAACAAATAAGATTAAAAACAAGTAAATATTGTTTTCATATCATCATTTTTATATTTTAAAGCACAGAATTCATCCCATAAGTAACAAAACGTATTATGAGAATTTAACACAGACTCAAGTCCCCCACCCCAGCCGTAGTCTATAAAGAAGAGATAAAATGCGTTCTACAAAAAGCTGAGTCAGAATTTTGCCCCACCATCCCCTTTAAATGAACTTTCTTAAGCATACTGCAAGAAAAGGACTAGGTAAATATATAGAGATGGAGGTAGGATAGTAAAAATGCATCTTTTTTTGAGAAATGTCTGGGAATTTTGCAATCTGTCCCCCAAATCACACTTTATTCTCTTCTAAATCCATAGGGTTTCTTCCTTCTCTTTAACCCAATCTAGTAAGCAGGCCTGGTGGCAGCGGGAAAGGACCCTCCCCCGAGACCCACTTTGATTGTTCACTTCACAATGGTGTATGACAGAAGCTTCCCAGACTTGGCTGAGAAAACCCATGTGAAGTGTCTGCTGGCTGTTACCACATTCCAGCCTGCTGGCCACTTGCAAATGTGATTATTTAAAAGCCAGTTGGTCCCCTGCTGCCGCTCTCACTGAGAGAGCGTTCCCAGAGGCTCAAGCTGCTACCACATGAGGCCTCGTGCTGCTCATGTCAAGGAATAAAACAAATCTTGTTTTTAAACTCCAACATGACACTAAAAAAAAATCATAAAAAAGGTGGTTTGCTGTGAGGAGAAGAGAGTATTAGTGGTTTACTAGCAAAAGTTCACCATGCTGAGGAGAAAATATTTCAAGAGATTTCATAGAAAGATGTTTCTTTTCAGACTGGTTAGCCTCATCCACACAGAGGTGCTGTAATACCCTGTGCATACGTTGCTTTAAAATTGTCCCGTTTCTTGTTCTGTCCTGTCAGACTAAGCTCTCCAGATCCTTGCATGGGCTTGGCATCTAGGCACTATCAAGTAAATGCTGGTAAAAAATAAATAAATAAAAGAATGAATGACTAATTTTAGCTTTATGACAGACTACATTGCTGTATCTTCTTCTAATCCTCTGTATTTTACATGGAAAATGCATTTAATTTATTTGAGGTTGTAGACCATCCTTATGACTTTCTTGAGTTCCCTTGGTAGCCATTGGCGATTGGTTCCAGGGCTCTCCTGGATGTCAAAATCCAAGGATGCCCATGCCCCTTACATGAAGTGGCACAGTACAGTAAGCCCTCCATCACTGTGGGTTCCACATTTGCAGATACAGAGGGATAACTTTGCTTTTGTTTCCTCTTCTCTTAAAACACTTAAGCAGTTGTTAGGGAAGGGAGAATGATTCTGATCTTCTGGGTATTTTGCCAATCCAGAGAAATGTATGCTTACCAAGACTTGGGGGTGGGGGGGGACCTATTATTGGTGTCTAATGGGTAGACCAGGGATGCCTGAACATCTTATCATGCACAGGAATGTCCTCACAACAAAGAATTATCTGTTTCAAAAGGCCAATAGTGTTGAGGTTGAAAAAATTGGCCTTAAAAAATCTCTGTTCTTTTCCACTAAAGAATTGTGGGCTGTCTTGGGGGTTTTTCTCTCAGTTGAAGCTGTGATGTCTGTGGACTCTGGACCACATGATAAACATTGTTCCTTCTCTTTCCTGTCACCGTTTGTGCCTGTTAACACATTTTCAAGTAATTACCTGCAGTCAAAGATCAATAAAGTTACAAACTGGAGCAGATCAGCACATAGGCCATGGTTGTCCCCATTCATTTTCTAGACTTCATCCTAAAGAGAAATGTGTCTTGAGGAAAGAGCCGCTGGGGCCCCACCACTTTTTCTTTTTATCTTGGGCAAAAGTGCCTCTTTTTATTATTCCAAAAATAAGCTATTAAAATGCAAAGAGAGTCCTGGGTCTTCACCTACATTTATATGCCTGTGTGCATGCACAGGTGCACTCATTTAAACCCTACACACATAGGGTTTTTGCTCTTGCTCTGGAAAATCTGAAGCCAAATTCTAGAATGCAAGATGCATTTGAGCTTTGGCTTCCAGGCTTTCTTGGACTGCCAGTTTAGTGATACATGAGAAGCATAATGTGAATAAAGTAAAAATATTAGCTATTTTCCTCTGCCCATAGCTTCTTTGTGTTTAAGTGACCTAAAGTAAAGACAGTGAATTGGCTTTGGGAATCAAAGTTAGGTAGATTAGTAACTTTCTGTTCTATACCGGATCTGATTACTTACAAAAAGCTTAATAAATTTGAAAAATGAATTTACAAAGAAGTAAGTGACTTTACGTTTTCTTTATCCTTCCTCTGAATGACACACTGTAAGCTAGAAAGTTTGGGTTCCTAGGCTACAGAGATGAGCTGCACTAAATTCTGTTCTCTGTTCCTATATTCCTTTTTCCTGCTGTATCTGCCTTCGTATTCTCTAGACTAGAGGCTAATCACAGGGTCAGTCTAGGCCCTGATCTTACTCTTACCTTGAGACCACGCAGCCAGCTGTTAAATTTTGACCTTTCTCAAGCTTGCTGTTATTTACTCCAAGTCTTAAATCAGCACACCCCACTAGAAAAGGCCCAAGAACCAGCCACCAGTCTGATCTGGCTGAGTTAACTGTTTCTCAAACATCTACCTTGCTTGAGTTAATAACTCTTAGTCACAGCCTTCTGTTTTTACCCTCACCTTCAGTTCTGATTCTAGTAATAGAAACAATAACTCAACTCAAATATAATAGTACCTCTGTTTAAAATTCTAAACAGATTCATAAAACATTCATTTATTAATTTCTCTATCAATAAATATCTGCTAAGTGCCTTTGATATCCCAGGTCCAAGTTTTGGTAAAATGAGGAGCAATAACATTCATAGAGCAAAGTTTACTTCTAAATGAATAAAACAGGACCATAATGGTGGAAGAGACATAAAGCTGAAGCAAGCCAAGGTTATTAATAGGGGCTCACTAGACAGAGATTCTGTATTTAATGTTGTAGTGCTAGGAGTTGGAAAATGCTCCAAATGTTGTTTGTTTACCTAAAACACAGCCCAAAAGGTGGCCCATAGCAAGTGAGCTGGAAATTCCAGGCCTGTTTTGGTTTAATGCAGTGTAAGGGATTCAAAGGAATAGGGAGATTGAAAGGTTGGAGAGGAGTTGTCATTTCAGACTCACCCCACCTAACTGAGAGGGTCCAGGAAACATACCTCACACCACTGGGAGAAGTAAGTTTGTGAGGGAGTCCTGGCATTCTGGAAGATCTCTGTGACCACTCCTCGCTACAGGCCAGAACTTGCAGTGGGGAAAATAGTCACTGAAATGAGAAATGTGAATGCAATAGGAATAATTGGATTTGGGGGGAGCAGGAGTCAACTGGAGACACTCAGCCACCAAAGGCAAGGCGGGCTTGGTTTAGCATAATGGGCAGCAGAGCCAATGCAACAATCAGAACGGTCCGACTCATGCAGATCTATAGCACTGGTCAGTTGATCTCGATATTTGTAGAAGTGAGACACATAGGAAGCCTACTAAATCATACTTGATCTATGTAAGCAGAAGTTCTAAGCCAAGAAGAAAAAAATTCCGATCTGAGTCATAAAAACAGAGTCATGGTGCCTCCATCTATTTCCAGACTTGAGCCAGTTTATACACCCAGAATCACTTGAATGAGGGGGAGGCCAGGTCCCCTTGAGGAAGAACCCTGAAATACTGCCCCAGATTTGTGCTGTCAATTGTTCTCCTGTCATTCCCCAAAGGGACATTCAGTTTTCACTAGTGTAATGGTGCATTAAGGGAAAGGATATAATCAGAATGTGGGAGGATTACAGGATACTGGCTCTGAACTGACGCTAATTCTAGGAACCCAAAATGGCATCCTGGTTCACCGACCAAAGCCGGGGGCTTATGAAGATCATGCAAAACGGAGTTGTAGCACGGGTTATCTCACAGTGGGTTCAGTGGGTCCATGAGTATGGCCTGTGGTTATTTATCCAGTTCTGGAATGTGTTATTGGAATAGACACGCTCAGCAGCCACAGCATTGAGTCTATGGCCTGGAGAATGAAGACTACTATGGTAAGAAAAGGCAAATGGAAGCCACTAGAAGTGACTCTGCCTAGGAGAATTGTAAATCAAAAACAATATCACATCCCTGGGGTGACTAGAAATTATTGCCACCACGAAGGACTTGGAAGATGCAGGAGTAGAGACTTCACCATATCCTCACTCAACTGTTCTCTTTGGTCTGTGATGAAGACAGATAGGTATTGAAGAGTGGCAGTGGATTATCACAAACTTAACCAGGTGCTGTCTGCAATTGCAGCTGCCATTACCAGATGTGATTTTATTGCTTGAGTGAATTAACAGATCCTCTGGTACTTAGTACGCAGCTATTGATCTGGAAAATACCTTTTTCTCCATTCCTGTCAATGAGGACTACCGAACACGGTCTGCTTTCCCCTGGAAAGACCAACAATACACTTTCACTGCTCCGTCTCAGGGGTGTACAGACTTCCAGCCCTGTGTCACAATTTATTTCACAGAAACCTTGGTCACCTTTCTTACAAGATATCACACTAGTCCACTATGTTGATAGCATCGTGCAGATTGGATTAGTGAGTGAGAAGTAGCAACTACTCTAGACATATTGGTAAGATGTTTGTATATAAGAGGGTGGGAAATAAATCTGACTAAAATTCAGAGGCTTTCTACCTCATTCAAGATCAGTCAGGCATGTCAAAATATCCCTTCTAAGGTGAAGAATAAGTAGTTGCATTGTCCCCTTCCTACAAGCAAAAAAGATGCATAGCCCCCAGCAGCAACACGGATGAACCTGGAGATCATCCTTCTAAGTGAAGGTAGAGCTCCTCTAGATTTAGAAGACAACATATTTCTCATCTGAGGTGTTACTCTAGCCCATTTACTAAATAACCTGAAAAGCTGCCATTTGTAAGTGGGTGCCAGAACAAGCGAAGGCTCTGCTCAAGCTGCTTGTCTCTTGAATCACATGATCCAGCAGATCTAGTGGTGCTCAAAATGACAGTGGCAGATAAAGATGCTGTTCAGAGCCTTGGGAAGGCTTCTGGATGTGAATTTTAAGTATGAGTAGTTAGGATTTTGGAGAACTGTCATTTTCTGCACATAACTACTGCCTTTTTTATTTTTTATTTTTTAAACTTTTTTTTATTAAGATATGGTCAGTTTACAATGTTGTGCCAATTTCTGGTGTACAGCATAATGTTTCAGTCATACATATACACACATATATCCCTTTTCATATTCTTTTTCCATTATAAGTTTCTACAGGATATTAAATACTGTTCCCAGTGTTATACAGAAGATACTTGTTGTTTACCTATTTTATATATATAGTAGTTAGCATCTGCAAATCTCAAACTGCCAATTTATCCTTTCCCATTTTCTTTCCTCCCTGGTAACCAAAAGTTTGTTTTCTATGTCTGTGAGTCTGTTTCTGTTTTGTAAGTAAGTTTATTGTGTCTCTTTTTCTTTATTTTTTATATTCCACATATTAGTGATATCATATGATATTTTTCTTTATCTTTCTGGCTTCTTTCACTTAGAATGATGTTCTCCAGTTTCATCCATGTTGCTGCAAATGGCATTACTTTATTCTTTGTTATGGCTGAGTAGTATTCCATTGTATAAACATGAGAAACAGCTCTTTGCCTGCCTTAGTAGAGACTGAATGCTTAACTATGTGTCACCAGGTTACCATGAGATCTGAGCTGTCCATCCTGAACTGGGTGTTATCTCCAGGCCATAATATCGGGCATGCACAGCAGCACTTCAACATCAAATGGTAGAGGTATATATGTAATCAGGCCTGAGCAGGTCCTGAAGGCAGAGGGAAGTTACATGAAAAAGTAGCCCAAATGCCCATAGTTCTTCCTCCTGCTACACTGCCTTTCTCTCCCAGTACTATAGCTTCTTTGGGGAGTTTCCTATGGTCACCTGTCAAAGAAGAGAAGGCTCAGGACTGTTTTATAGATAGCTCTGTACCTTACACAGGAACCACCCAGAAGTGGACAATTGTAGCACGACAGCTCCTTTTTGGGATATCCCTGAAGGAGGGTGGAGAAGAAAAGTCCTCCTAGTGGGCAAAATTTCCATCAGTGTCCCTAATTGTTCACTTTGCTTGGAAGAAGAAATGGCCAACTGTGTGATTAAATAATGATTCATGGGCTATGAGATGGTTTGGCTGGATGGTCAGGATCTCAGAAGCAACGTAGCACTAGAAAACTAGTGATAAGGTAATTTGGAGAAAAATATGTGGGTAGACCTCTCTGAATGGGCAAAAAATGTGAAGATATTTGTGTCCTATTTGAATGGTCACTTAACAGTGACCTCAGCAGAGGAGGATTTTAATATTCAGGTAAATTAGATTGGATGAACCATTCTGTAGATACTGTCAGCCTTGTTACCCAGTCACTCATGTCGTCACCCAATAGGCAATGAACAAAGTGACAATGGTAGTGGGCCATGGAGATGATGCAAGAGCTCAGCCCATGGTCTTCGCCTCATCAAGGCTGACTTGGCTACGTCCACTGCTGAATAGCCAATCTGCCAGTTGTAGTGGCCAACACTGCGTCCTCAATTTGGCACCATCCCCTGGAGTTATCAACTCACATGGCAGGTTGATTACACAGGACATCTGCCATCATGGAAGGGTCAGCATTTTGTGATTACTCTCGATAAGGATTTGCCTTCCCTACACACGCAGAGTACTTCTGCCAGGTGTTGTAACGGTAATTCCATTAAACAGGAAGTTAAGATTGCCTCCTAGCCACTTTGGGCCCCAAATGCCTCTGAATCAACAGGGAAATAAGTTAGTTACTAGATGAGATGATTGTTTCTGACTTCCAAGGGCAAGTTGGTCTACTAGTCTGCAATAGGATGAGTATATCTGGAATACAGAATCCATTAGAGTGTTTCTTCATAGTACCATGCCCTGTCATTAAAGTCAATATAAAACTTCAACAACTCAATCAAGACAGGAGTACGAATGGCCAAGATTCTTAAGGAATTAAGATTTGAGTCACAACAAGGGAAAGAACTATGGTCAGCTGAGGTGCCTGATGAAGGTAAAGGGAACATATCATTGGTGTCGGGTGTCAGAGAAGGTGGTTATAAATGCCAGCTATAATCACATGACAAACCATAGACAGGAGGACTGTAATGGTCACGAGTACTTCCTCTGCATTCTGTGTGGGTGTGTATGTGTATGTAAATGTAATATCCTTTTTTATTTTCTCTCATTCCCTCAACACAGAAGATATATTAACTTTATGTCATAGTAGTTAAGCTACAGGATATTAAAGAGAAGTGTAAACATCACTCAAGGACTTTTTCTTCTCCTGAGGCATTTTCAGTTGCATGCGGAATAGCTGTATCATGTTAGGCAGAATTATAGCCTTGTTATTATCTTCATTTGGAGATTAGGCGTGGTTTAAGGAGATGCATGTGGCTGGATAGTTGACAAGAGGTGTTCTGGTAATTGTTAATTTTATGTGTTAATTTGACTGGACCATGGAGTGCCCAGATATTTGGAAAAACATTAATCTGGGTGTTCTGTGAGGGTGTTTTTGGAAATTAACATCTGATTCGGTAGACCGAATAAAGACAATTGCCCTCCGTAATACGGTAGCACTCATCCAATAAGCTGAAGGCCTGAATAGAACGTAAAGGCTGACACTCCTGAGAGTAAAAGAAAACTCCACCTCCCTGACAGCTTGAGCTGAGACATTAGATGTTTTCTGTCTTCAGACGCAGACTAAAACATTGGCTCTCCTTAGGTCTAAAGCCTGCTGGCTTGTACTGGAACTAAGCCATCAGCTCTTGTGAGTCTCCAGCTTGCCAACTGCAGATTTGGGACTTCTCAACTTCCTTAAACTGTCATCTTCCAGGAACTCGGGAGAAGACACTGAGCAAAACAGCATGGCGCCTGTCCTGCCAGTAATCATAGTCTGAAGACTTCATAGCTGCCCAGTCCTGCACATAACATAAGCTATTTCTGATACTAGTTTTAATTTTCCCTTATATCTTGTTTTTAGAGTCTGTTTTTCATTTTTCATTTTGTGTTTACACTTTCTTTTTCTTCCTCCTTTTCTGTTCCTGTCTTCTTTTGTATCCTCCTCAGTAGGTACTTATTGAGAATCTATGATGAGAAATACACAGTGCTAAGTACCCTATTTGGTTACAAGATGAAGGTGACTGCCTCACCCTCTATGAGTTCAAGGCCTGCTGAAGCATCTGCTAAATGGTAATGTTGGTATACAAAGAAAGCAGGAATTCTAGTAAAGGAGGGTGCTTAAGGGAAGTCTGCAGGGAGAGAGATTTTTAAGATGATCTTTTAAGAAGAAGCAAGGCTCTTACAAGCAAACAGATATAATTTCCTTTTGGACTGATGGTCCAGATTGAGCAAAGATTTTACAATACTCCCCAAAGTTATTGAAGGTAAATTGTGTGGCCCCAGGTGGTTAGGCTAGGATCACTGCTTTGGGGCAAAGATAAAATGCTAGTCCAGGAAGAGCCTGGGAATGATGTGCTGAGAAAATTGAGAGACAGTATCTCTTATACTTTCAAGTTATAACATAAAAACATGCAGATATGTAAATATTGGAGCTATAAATTATTTACAGAAATAACACTGCAAAATTGAAACTCTAAACCAGTTTTCAGGTCCTGTTTTATTCCCTGGTGGATTTGGGTTTTTACTGAGCTATAAAAACAAAGCATTGTCATGCTTTGTTTATTATGGAAAGATCTCTCTGTCTTGGTTAAATGATTTTGGTTTTCAACAACTTCAGTTGACAGGCTATAATTTTTCCTTTTCAAGCCAAATTTCATTGTCTTTTCTTAAGGAAAATTGTCTAGATTTGCCATGTCTGGTTCAAATTACTTCTGAATGTACTTTATATCTTAATGTGCAATTCATAATTGATGATTTATTTATTTAGCATTTTCAACCAAAATGTTTTCAGGATGTATTACAAAAGGTGGATCAGTGTATGAGTCCTTGGAAAATAGCCTTTCTAAAGAAATGGTTTTCACAGGTATTGATAAACTTCTTTTCTTTCTTTTGAGGACACAAATGAAAGCTACTTTCAAAATTACAAATACATTAGGAAATTTAAGGTGACTGGTGGAGTTGGGAAGAGTTACAATTTCTGATGAAAGCTTCAATACTCTGAAATACTCCATAGAATGTACCATGTTAGTGCTTTTTTCTGGACTTTACAACTAAATCAACTATAAAAATTAGGTTACTTGACTAGACAGCTTTTTACATTCTCCTCAATTTCTAAGTTTCTATTATTGATACTTCCAAAATGATAACTCCATCAAGGTGACAGATATGCAAGTAAAGCATGGCCAGGTCCATTCACAAACTAGATAAAACCAAGCAACCACTGTCAATGTCATGTGGGGCAGAAGGATTAGACAGCTGATTTCTGGGAGATTCCTGAGCCACGTAATTCTAATATTTAGTAAATAGTTGTTGTTTAAAGTTCTAAGTCTTCTAAGTTTGGATAGTTTATAATGCAGCAGCAATGGATATCTGGAATGAATACATTCTTAGAGTTTGCCCTTTACACATTCATCATTTTGACCCTCAAATCTTTTGCACTTGTCAAATTGAGGCTGAAAATAGTGGACCTCATAATGAGGTTCTTGCACATACAATTGGAAAAAAGTCCCTTCATTTTATGGGAAAAAGTAACATAATTATTACTTAGGAAACCCATTACAAGTACAATTACCAGCAGGCTAATTTCTGCCCCTATGGCTAAGTGCAGGCAGAAAATTTGGATGAAAAATTAAATGCCTGATAGAAACTCCTTAGGAATGCATCTCTTTATTACCATGTACAGGTTTCTGGTGACTTGTGGCCTTTTGCATCACTAGACATCACTCAGTGTGGTAGTCATTGTCCTGGCATTCTGTCTAAGCTAAAATTGTGTCTTTAAGTCATCTTTGCCTGAATTTCTTTATGTTTTTGTATTTTGTTTTTTATCCTTAGCTGTGATATACTACCAACATGCCTCTTGAAAGTGTCCAGTTGTGGTAACTCTATTATATTGCACAATGAACACTGGCCTATTCATAGCACTCTAGAGGGAAAAAAAGTATTGTTAGCTACATTCTTTTCAATGTACACTTTATTACCTATAAATAGAAAAAAAGTATGGCCTGAAAGGAATATAATAATTCAAATTACCATAACCCACAAACAAGAAGAAAATAAATATGTATCTCTATAACTTTATCAAAAACATGTATTATATACCTGTGAAATACTTTGCAAATATAGTTCCCTTCTACATATTGTCTGTAAACTCCTTTATTTACATAACAATATATCGTAGTCAGTAACGCATGTTAAGCAAAGATATTTGTCGTCATTTGTAATTGTTACATGTTATTTTTTCCTTTAAATTTCTTAACCATCTATTACTATTATATATTCATGTCATTTTCAGTTTTTCACTCATATAAGCAATACATTGAAGAAAACCATATGTATCTTTATGCACTTGTCCAGTTACTTTTTAAGGATGTTTCTAGAAGTGATAGTCATGGATCAAAATGTATAGATGTGTTTGCTGGGTAGGAGATGCCTCCTGCCACATAAACACTGAAGCTAGTTCTTTAAGTGGTCAATATGATAAATAAAAGAAAAATATCATGCTTGAATCTAAGAGACAAGAATTTCAAGACTACTTATAAAAAGGGACTTCCTCATTTAATACAGTTTCGTCTGAAATTAAGTTACTGAATTTTATATTCTGGTTCATCATGATAATTGTTTAATGAAGAAATGTCAGCAGTGTAATCAGCAGTACTGGAAAGTCATCAGGTAAAGGAAGACTGGGACTGACACCACTCATCTTCGGGTTTCTGGGGATGATTACTAGGATTTCACTCTGAGTAGATTTTGCTACCATTTGTTGAAATCAAACAAATGATAACGTGCAGATTCTTGGGTTTGGGGGAGTTTCTGTGGGTGCAGCTGCACCAGACGTAATCTCATCACACAACCTTACATTTTCCTAATTCTATTGCACCTAGGGATGTAAGCAAAACAAACAAACAACTCTACCACACTCAGTCTTGACATGAGTTAAGTTTGATATCTACACAGAGTAACTCCGAAGCGTTTGAACTGCACACATAGACATACATACTATCTCACATTAAAACTCTGCTAAAATCCATCTCAATGTGGCTGGGCTTCATAGTTAGAAAATGGAAGATACTAGTTTGAAAAATTTTCAGCAAAATTAGCATCTAAAAATTAAACATTTATAAAAATTAGTGGAAACTACAACATGTAAGATATATGTAAAGAATTATATTCTTATCATTTGAGAAGTACTAGATAAATATTATGAAAAAGAAAAAAAGAAAATAGTCTTTTCCACAAATCATAGTAGGACAACTGAATATTCACATACAAAAGAAGAAAGTTGGAATCCCATTTCACTCATGCAAAGAATTAACTCAAAATGGATCATAAATTTAAATATAACAGTTAAACCCATAACATTCTTAGACAAAAATACAGGTGTAGATTTTTGTGATCTTGGATTTGGAATGGTATCTTAATATGACACTAAAAGCACAGTCAATAAAATAAAAATTAGATAAATTAGACTTTATTGAAATTAAAAATTTTGTGCATCAAAGGACATTACCAAGAAAGGGAAATAACTTACAGAATGGGAGAGAATATTGCACGTCATTCATCTGATAAAGGTATTATACTACCTTTCAGGAGCTGGCGGAAGAAGAGAATGGGGAGTGATTGCTTAAGAGGTACAGGGTTTTATTTTCAGATGATGAAAATATGTTGGAACTGGATAGATGTGGTGGCTGCATAACATTGAGAGTATACTCAGTTTAAAAGGTTGTCAGCAATTGTGCTTAGACTTACCCAAATGATTTGAAAACTTAAGTCAACCCAAAAACCTGCACGCAAATGCTATAACTATTTTATTCATAACAGCCAAAACTGATAAGCAACCCAAATGTCCTTCAATGGTCATGGATAAACAAACTGATAAATCTATATTATTATTATCCAGGGATAAAGAGGAGTTATCAAGCTGTGAAAAGACAAGGAAGAACTTTAAATGCATATTGCTAAGTTAAGGAAACCAATCTGGAAAGGTTGTTACTATGTTATTCTAACTATATGATATTCTGGAAAAGGCAAAATTATGGAGATAATAAAACGATCTGTGGCTGCCAGTGGTTGGAGGGCTGGGGAAAGGGTTAGTAGGCAGGACACAGGGTGTTTTTAGGGTGGTGAAACTATTCTTTATGTTACTATAATGATGGATACATGCTATATACATTTTTTAGAACTCACAGAATGTATAACACTAAGAGTTTACCCTAATGTAAACTACAGATTTTGTTAACAGTAACGTGTCAATATTGGTTCATCAACTGTAATGTACCACATTAGTGCGAGATATTTATAATAAAGGAAAATATGAGGATGGGTTGGTAAATGGGAACCCTATACTTTTGCTAAAGATTTCTAAATCTAAAATATCTCTAAAAAACAAAGTATTAATTTTTTTTTTAAAAAAAGTCAACCCTCTTGTAAATGAACTGCATTTCATGAAAACATGACCTCTGGATATTAATGCTATGTAAATATCACCTCAATTAAAAAAAAACTAAGTTCTGTATTCTTCCTATTATACTTTTTAATAAATCACTGAGCTATAGAATTTAAAAAATGAGGTAAAATTATACAAATAGTCTATTATTGAAGGGTCAAACATTCTGTAACTTATTTTCAGTTCATAAATGAGAGATTGAGGACCAAATAGGTAAAGTAATTTCTTCAAGGGCAGAGTCAAGAATCAGCATCAAGTCTCTGTCATTAGAAGTCATGATACAGGCTTGATTTTTTGTGTGTATCCTTAGCACCTCCTCCTCCTCCTCCCCTCTCCCCTGCCCTCTCCAGTTACTACAGTGTTGTGAATTCTGTTACTGTTCAACAATTACTTCCATAACTAAGCTTCTCATTCTTGATGTTTCAAATCAAATTCAATTATTAACACTTATATATGAAAAATAAGAAAATTGGCCCATTTAAACCTTTTTCCACACCTCCAGTGTCTTTATGTTTGTTTGGTGAATGTCCTTGGGAAAACACACACACACACACACACAAAATACAAATATATCAAACAGAATTTTAGATAAGCCTCCATTTCTAGCACAGATTTGCTAACATACTTTTGGAAACCATTAATTGTTCATTCTGCCACTCCACTTTCAATAGCTTCATAATTCATCCCCAGATTGCTAGAGAAATGATCTGTTTACTGCCATTTCTATTGCATGACTGCAAAACATAACTGAGAGGTAATAAATAGCCACATACCAAGTAATAAATGGATTGTTTTCAAAACAAGATTCTGATTACTTGGATTTAAAAAAAATGAAATACAATATTAAAGCATAAAGATGTTGAAATCTTTTGAGAGATGTGGTAGTATCGTGGGGCTTGGTGAAATTGAATGCAAGTTGAGTTTCCTTATTTTCAATTAAAATGACATCATTCCTAGAAACATCTATTTCGTTGTATCACACACTATAATTTTTCAATTCTTATTCATAATTTTCATTGGAAACAAAAAATAAAAAATCAATCTTAAAATGATTTGAACTATTTGTTTTTATCATCTGACACTCTGGGAAATACATTGCTTTGCAATTACTAATTAAAGGCACAAAATAAAGTATTTGCTGCCACTTATTAGTAATTACTTTTAGTTGATGAACATGTCTTGAAATTTACAGTACTTCAAAATTGCTGTCACAGAGTAGAATAGGGAAATTAATTTTAGTTACTAATGTACACCTCAACTGAACCTCCAACCAAGAGCTATGGGACACATAAACATGATGAATATATTCACAGTTTATTCCAAAGGCATCAAATAAAACCAATCACAGTTATGGTCCTTGGAAATGCTTTGTTCTGTGTCTGTTAGAATTGTTGAATTTGAAAATATTCGGTACCAAGATTGAGAGACAAAAATTAGGCCAGATCTGCCTTCACTGAATACATAGAGTTGAAGCAGTTGTCTTGATGTCGTTGTTGACATTTGAGATACAGAATTTTGAAGGCAAAATGAGCTCTGGAGTTCAGGTTTCTTCCAATTCAGTACAGTGCTCCTATATCTGTAGTATACTGCCCCTTCTCCATCTCCTTACCAATTGTGTGGCCTTTGATGAGTCACTACATTCTGAATCTATCTTTCTTTGAAGAAATGTGAGGTGAGATTGCCTTCCAGTGTCAAATGCCATTCCAAATCCGAATGACATGAATTTATAAAAATTCCTTTTTCAAGGTAAGCTAGTGATTGTTGATGCAAGGAAAACGACCTTATTGTTCAAAATAACTTTACTATTTACTTACTGAGTGTAACTAAATTATTTCTCACATTTTGCTCTAATAAGCCCCAAACAAAAAACAAACCAACAACAAACAAAGACAAAACAAAACAAAATCCAAACCGTTAAAATCTTTTAAAGCATTTTTTTTCCTGGACTCATTTTCTTCCGCTTAGGTGTGTCCATAGGCTCCTTTCCCCAAAAGTAGTACCTGAAACCGGACCCAGGGCTCTAACAAAGCCGGAGGAGCAACATCAACTAACGCAGAGAGAGTTTTCAGATACAAATGCTCTTTCGTGGTCAGGCTGCCACTTCCTTAATCCAGCAAACCTCCATGTGATACATGAAATTGGAAAGCGAGAGGTCTCCAGGTTGGACTGTGAGCCATTGATGATGATCTTTGTCACCTTCCCAATCACCTCCCCAGATGTTCTTCAATGATATGCTTACCCCCTCACCCCACTCCTGTGAGACATTCCTCAGACTAGCCAATCCCACCAACTCTTGATAGGAGTTTGTCCTCTCTTTTCCCTCTTTATGCCCTTTCCAAATCTACACCACTTACTTACCACCTGAGGAAGGATTAGAAAGTGACTTTATGCCAAGGAGTTAGTAACAGTAGCTTTCTTTTAAGAGAGAAAAAAATAGATGAAATTAGAAATATCTGAAAAGTCTCAAGAAGGGATATAGATGAAGTTCGCTGAGTTAATGGAGCTATTATAGAAAGAGGTCAGGATGCTTGGTGCTTTGCAAATGTACAGTTGCAAACAAGCATGGCATACCTTAAATCCAGTGGATTCCTTTGATATAAGTGGCTCTTTCTCTCTTTTCATTGCTTTTTTTACCTTGTTGATAGGAACTACCTGGCTTTACAAATGATTATTGCTCTTCTTCATAAATTGTAATTTAAAAAGTCTAATTATAATTTGAGATTTAAAGTCAAAGTATTCATTATAAAAATAAGAATAATAAAAGTATAATTTTCAAAGCCTTAATAACATGCTTCCCAATATAAAGTGAACATATGTCAAAAACAACTCTTTAATGAGGAAATAGAAGAATGATAAAGAGACAGAACTAAAGAGTGAGTATAAATAAGAAGTTGTGATATATTTATACAATGAAATACTACTTAGCCATAACAAATAATAAAATAATGCCATTTGAAACAACATGGATGGACATGGAGATTGTCATTCTAAGTTAAGTAAGCCAGAAAGAGAAAGAAAAATACCATATGATATCACTTACATGTAGAATCTAAAACAAAAGGCAAATGAACTTATTTGCAAAACAGAAGCATACTCACAGACATAGAAAATAAACTTATGGTTACCAGGGGGAAAGGAGGTGGAAAGGGATACGTTAGGAGTTTAAGATTTGCAGATACTAATATACATAAAATAGATAAACAAGTTCCTACTGTGTAGCACAGGGAACTATATTCAATATCTTGTTGTAACCTATAATGAAGAAGAATATGAAAACGAATATATGTATGTATACGTATGACTAAAGCATTATGCTGTACACCAGAAATTGATACAACACGGTAAACTAACTATATTTCAATTAAAAAAAAAGTCAGCAGGCCCTTTAAAAATGCTGAAATACACTAATGGATTAAGGTCCTAAATGACAAGAAAACCATAATCTATTGGGTACATTTGCTACCAACAAAAAATAAAATAATTTACATTTTAAGATTAACAAATAACTTCACAGAATTTAGGATCCCTAATAAATAAGAAACAACAAGTCAAACAATAAAAACAAATCCTCCCTAGAAAATTACATTATCTTTTTGTGGGCCAAGAAACATGGAGGTTTCCTTTGGCCTTATTTTCAAGTTTTGAATAATTTTTCTTAACACCTCCATTGCTGTTATAGTTTCCTCCTTATAAAAGAGTTAACCAAAGAACAAGAAAGAGAAAACAAGAAAAGAATGCTTAGTACACTGAGAGTTTGCATTGTTTTCTTCCAAAGATGTATCACTTGTCTTTGTACTCAGCAGATTTTTAGTTATACGCACAAATGTTCTGCAATACACAGATGAAATAATGTTCTATAAATATCTTACTCAATTTATGAGCTTCTGTCTTGTTTTATGAATTTACCAGCCATTGTTCTCACAAATGAGAATACTTGGTAATTGGAAATGTCAGAAGACCATAAAAAAAGTAAAGTTTTTCATTCCAAAATATTTTGATGGAGCTAGGGAAAGGCAGAAACAATCAAATAAGATAAAATATGCTGGTGTAAATGGAAGAAAATAATTATAAATATGTTAATAAGTAACTGATTATTAAGTCGTATAAAGTATCCTGCTGAATGTTGAGTGAGAATTAATAAAAAATGTTCTTTGTCTGATGGATTGGGTAATCATTTGCCTGGTAGGTTTTAAAGAGCTGATATCCATTATCATTCTACACTGATTTCACTGATGATTACAGCAAGCTAAGTCTCCTTTGCAATATACAATCGTGTATGTCCTTATGTGAATTAAATTGTTAACCTGGTGACATTTTTCTTCCAACGGTGTTATGTCTTATTAAAAGATGGAAAAGATCAGTGATTTTTATAAGAGGTTTTACACACATTAATTCTCTTTGATATTTACCAATTGTGTTTTCAAAAAGAAAATGATCACAAAGCATTGTTGGAATAAATGTACAAACAGATATTTTGGAGCCAATGCCAAAATGCTTTCCAGCTGTTGTGTTTTGATGTCCTGAAAGGCTTTGGATTCAGTGAAAAAAATTAAGGATTTCACAGGAGTCATTGAAGTGCATCAGTAAAGGAAGATATCCTGTAGCTGTAAATCCAATTACTTAGTTTCAGGGAAATTAGCAGAGTTTAAGTTGTTTTGCTTCCTGCTGGGGAGCTTTGAAATTTTTCTTACTAAGTTTCAAGAACATTCTCACAATCACACTATGTTTCTTCCGCATCCAGAATGGAAGTTGACTGGGTAAGTGAATGCAGTAAAGAGCTTATAAAAGAAAAATTAGCTTAACGCTAGAAGAAATGCGATAGGCGAAACTTTGTTCAGTGTCTTTTTAGTAGACCCTTTGCCAAGTGCTCTGAGTGCTTTTTCTCCTTTAATTTTCACAGTATCTCTATGAAGGAGACTCATCATTCACATTCTGTAGGTTTGAAAATTGAGATATAGACATTGACTTCATTTTCTCAATATCACACAGCTAGTGAATTGGGAAGCTGGAATTTGAACCCATTTAAGCCAACTTCAGAGGTCACAAACAATTATCCTACCTTGCCTTTGCTAGACTGAATGACCCAGATATTAGCTCATTAAGTAATAATTAAGTCCTTGACTATGAGAAATAATAAATGTCTCAGCTTCTTTTTTCATCATGTGAAAATAAAGATTTAAAAATCGTTAATGTGGAAGACACCACTTCCTTCCATGAGTCTAGATCATATATTATGCCATTTTTCCAAAGAAAAAGACATACTCTCCCCAGCTTTATTTAAAATTGAAGGTGATCTCCTTATGCAGATTCTGCACATGCAGTATGATTATTTTTTACAACACAAAAAACAGGTGGAACTCTTCCATGATAACTTTTTCTTAGAATTCATTAATTAGTGATACAACACTACAATCATTCAGAAATACTTATAAATGATTTTGTATCTTGAAATCAGAATATTATTTACATACATTTGAAAGTTTGAAATATGGTGCATACAGAAATTATGCATTTAGTCTAGAGTCATTATTTGCTATACAAATGAATTCATGCATTTACTGTATTTGATTTTCAGTCACCTGGTCCATGGCTTATAGTCTGAGAATCAGTGGTACAGAAATTTAGATTATAAGAAACTCTAGAACAGATGTGTAATTTTTTTAAATGCTAAGAAAGAGATTGTTTTTCTGTATTTCATATTAAATATCAGATTTGTAATTGCATCCTGAGTGCCTGTATCAGATAAGCACACACAGTTTGCCATTTTCACTAAAGGTGATTTGGAGTTTTACAGTTTGGACAGTGTATTCGTTTTTTAGAGGTCTTTGCCATAACTAAGTAGCAGACTGGGTGGCTAAGTGACAGAGATTTAGTTTGGCACAATTCTGGAGGCTGGATGTTCAAGAACAGAGCATGAGCAGAGTTGTCTTCTTCTGAGTCCTCGCTTGCTGGCTTGAAGCTGGCTGCTGCCTTCCTGCTGTGTGCTCACACGTGTGTCCTAATCGCCTCTTATAAGGACCCAAGTCACGTTGGGTTAGGCCCAATCTAACGACCTCATTTCACCGTAATTGCTGCTTTAAAGATCCTCTCTCCAAATGTAATCCCATTCTGAGACACTAGGAGTTAGGAGTTAGAAGAATGCAAACTACTCTATTGCTACTTCTGTTTGGGTTTCTTCAGCCTTCTGTTTCTCTCTGTTTACAAGCCCACTTATTCTTCATGCATGTCCTGATTTAACTCCTTACAGCCCTTCCTCAACCCTGTTGCATTAGTCTCCTATGGCTGCTTTAACAAATTCCCACAAACTGTGTGACTTAAAACAATATAAATTTATTCTTTTATTATACTGAAGGTCAGGAATCTGGAATGGGTTTCATTGGGCCCAAATCAAGGTTTTGGAAAGGTTGTGGTCTCTTGGAAAAGTCTAGGTGAGAATTCATTTCCTTTCCTGCCTTTTCCAGCTTCTGTAGACGGACCTCATTTCATTGGCTCATGGACCCGATACCACATCACCAACTTCCTCTTCTTTCTGTCAAATTTTTCCCTGCTTCTCTCTTACAAGAATACTTGAGATTGCATTTAGGGTCCACCCTGATAATGCAAGAAACTCTCCCCATTTCAAGCTACTTTAAGATCACATCTGCATAGTCCTTCCTGCTATATAAAGTAACAATCACACTTTAGAAGGATTAGAAACTGGATTCCCCTGCAGGATGTTATTCAGCTTATGCTGTGTCTATAGAATAAATGTCCATTCTGATTTTTCCCTTTGTCAATAACTATTATTCAAAAAATACACCTTGCTTTGTCCTTAGAATTCCTTGGTGATTAGTACGTTGCTGGGCAAAGAGTCATGGGTTCTTAATTGTATCAGATGTCCACTAATCAGCTCAATTTTATCATTCAGATGATAAACCAGGAAAGTACTTGAGTTTTTAAACCATTTAGCTCTTTCAAGTAAAACACATTTTCGAATTGAAGGAAAACTACGTGTAGCATTGCAGAAGGCATTTAATGAAGTTTGAGAAAACCATTGTAAACAATACTATACAATGATTTCTTATTTTTAAAATTTTGATAAATGATTCATGGATGTCTCAGATAAAAATGTAAATAGTGTTATTCCTGTGGAAGAACACATAGTTCTTATGTATCTGTTGTCAGAATAAAATAGAATTTGATCCAATATGGTTTGAACGTTTCTCTCATTCCTGGAAGCAGTTTATTAAGTAAACATTTAACTAAATCATAAAATATAACTGAAGATGTGCAAAACTCATAAATGTAAGGCCTAATTTTTCCAAAAGGGACCACATCCATGTAACAAATACCCTGATGAAAAATGGAAAGTTACCCATAAATCAGTCAAGTTTCACTCAAAATCGACTCATTATGAGAAGTATGTGAATAAAGAACTTATTGTGAAGTCATACTTTATAGACACGTGGGAGGAACTGGGAAAATGAAGATCCGGAATGAAAAGTCCGAGGATCACAGAGGGAAACTAGGCAGCCTGGCTGAGGCGCTAGTGAGAAAGACACAGCCTGGAGTTTACCAGAAACACAAACAAAAACAGTTCCAACACCTTTTGCGGCCAAGGTGAGATTGTGAATGAGGATCTTGTAAAGATGTTTATGAAATCTTTGCTTCAGTGCAGTGACCACCAGGTGGCTTCTATCCCACTACCTGGTAGGGGGCCTAGACTCTCTGCTGGTCATAAGGGCTGGCGGTTAGAACACGAGCTGACGGTAGAGTAGGTAACAGAAAAGATAGTCTAGGACCTGCAGGGCAGCAGTGTGTCCGTTCATCCCCACATCTAACAGTGGTGACGAAGAATAGCGGTGACTTACTGATGTTCAACTTTCTCTTTTGTTTCACCTGAACTTGGAACTATTTTGAAAAGGGACAGAAATAAAATTACATAGTTTAATCAAGTTAACATAGTACATTCCAGCAGATAAGTATCTAGAATCTCTCTACTCTGCCTATAACCCTGCTCAGTCACTACACCTCCCATGGTAAGTACTATGCTAACTTTTAACAATATAGATTACGTTTGCCTGTGTTGCATTTTACATGAATGGACTCATAATATGTATGTTTGTGTCTGGTTTCTTTTGCTCAACATATACTCTCACGAGAGTCATCTTTGTTGTTGTGTGTAGTTGCAATTAATTTATTCTCATTGCTATATAGCTATCCCATTGTATGAATAAATCACAAGACACTTTTCTATTCTACTAATAATTAACATTTGATTGCTTCCATTTGGGGGCTATTACTAACAGTGATGTTGTGAATATTTATATATGAACATTATATATGTATATATAATTGCACATAATTATTTAATATATGCTTAAGACTTAATTTCTGGATCAAGAGATACGTTCTGTGTTTAATTTTACTAGATACTGCCAAATAGTTTTACAAAGTGAGTTGTTGATTAACCTCTCAAAACTACCTTCCTATTTTATAAATGTAGATAATGTTTTCACTCTAGTAAGGCTACTGTGAGTGTGAAATATATAATCCACATCAAAACCCATGTGTGCCTGGTATATAATGAGTTCTCAAGTAATGGCTCGCTATTCACTGTATCTTCATAATTTGATGATCACAAAGAAACAGGGTTCATTTGTTCAGGCAAAATTTCCCAGTCACATGCAACATAGCCAACACTACACTACGAACACTAGTCAATAGACTTGATGCTTTGTTGCCTCCTGAAACCACAAGGAGCATTAATAGTACTGGGTGGGACCATGTACCCAGTCCACACTAAATGTGCCTCAAAGCATCAGACAGTAAGTCCCCTGTTTGTAGTATTTGAATGATCTCATTTGCAACCGGGGAGGGGAGGGTGAGGGGAGCGGTAAATTTTAAAGATCTAGACAATGAATTCCTATCCAGTAGAAGTGAATTTTGACTAAAATCTCTAACTCACTTTTCAATCTTGATGCTCTAAGATCTTAGCTTAGGTCATAACTAGTAATAATGACATAAACTGGTCTCATGAATATTAGTGACGGATTTCAAACTTTCATTTATGTTTTCATCAAGCATTTAATGAGCACACAGAAGCTGGTAAAAAGGGGGCCGAATTCCTACCCTTTAAAAATTGTGCATTCTAGTTGGAAGACCAACAGTGAACAAATAATTAAACACATAATATAGAAATCCCAAATAAGGAACATTCTCCAGAGAATAAAATAAGGCAGAGACAGAGATGGGCAGATAGACCAAGCCAAGAAGTACCATTTTAGGTAAATTGGTCAAAGGAACATTTGCAAATAATTTCTAGACCATATAAATATATGTCATCAAAAGGACCACCAGCTATATTTCAGGCAAATCTTACAGATAAGCACACGTTATTACATAATAATACTTGACCACTAACCACATTTTACAATTTAAAAAAAACCCCAAATTTAGAGAGAACATGCTATTTGCTAGATCCTGACAAATTTCAGAGCTTAATTTTTAACATTTAAAAGTCAACAAAGGAAAATTTAGCTATCATAGTTGATACAAGTTTTCTCACATTATTAACGAAATATGAGTTGTCAAAGAGATAAGACAAACTTATGTCATTTAAGATCACTAGAGAGAGAAAATGCCAGTGTAACTTTTTGTTTTTGTTCTTTCTGACTTATTTTCAGATCACAGTCTCTTGACTTTAAGGACAAAATTCTCTATAATGTCAACCCCACCTGTTTTCAGAGAATTCAGCCAGGGACCCTATCTCTAGCACAATGACCATTTGCTGTATTCATAAAGACATTGCTGCATCCACAATTTAAGTGCTTACTTTCCTCCGCCCTCAATGTGTGTGATGGGTCATTTTCTCTGACTGCTTAGATAATTTAATTATTTTCACATTATATTTCTTCACTGTAATTAATATCTGCTTAAAAATCTTTATTTTTAAAGAATTGGCTTCATGGATTGGTAGTTAGGAATAACATAAAGAAGAAGGGTGTGATGTAGCATTCTGGCCCCACTGATCGCTTAATGTAAGCCCTTGGCCAATTCATTTAATTCATTTAAGAAATACTTATAAAATTTTTGTTACATACCAAACTCTCAAGATATTTTAGTTAAAAAGAAAGAAAAAACTCATCCTGTTGGGATTCTCTTTGAATAACTGCATTTTTAATTTGATATAATTAAAATATCAGCCAACATGTATTGAAGGGATTAAGTGAGATCATAGACCTAGTTATGCCACTTATTTGCATAAATTATAAGCAATTCTTTTAAATTAATTCCTTCATGTGAAAAATGCATAGTTTATGTAATAGAGATGTTATATAAATATATAAATATCTGAGGTTATATCAAATGCTGTAATGCAGTAAATATTCAATAAATAGTGGCAATTGTTATCTGTAAAGCTATCTCCTAGAAACCATCAATATACAAGGTATAGTTTCTAGCTCAAATGCCTTGGCTGACTTCCAGATTCCAATATATGAAAATATAATAGAGAGTTCCTTTTAAGTGAATTATCTCGAGCTTAATATCTCCAATATTGAATAGTTTCTGCTGGACATCTTCTGTTACCCACATTCCTGACCCACTCTTCACTCTTCATGACCCTAATAATGCCCAAGAAAGTTGAGATATATGAACTGTCAGTAAGTGTCAACAAGATCTCTAGCTTCTGGTGAAGTATACAGACTATGGGAGAACATTAACCAAAAAAAAAAAAAAAAAAGGAAGTGAGAAAGTAAGATTAAGAGATTCCTTCTCTCCACCTCTTGAAACTCTTGTTTCCCTCTTGTGTGTTTGCCATAGGTTGGCTTGTTCCTCCACCAAAGATCAATATTCTTAGCAGGTAGCCTTATACACATAGTTTTCTCTTTCTTCTATTTCTCTTAAAATTATCTTTCTTGTGCTTATTACTAGCTCCAGGTTACAGCACTGTTTCTAAAAGTTTTCACACTCACTGTTCATACCTCTAAGACACTTAACTAGACACTACAAAGTTTTTGAGTATTATCTCTCTGCTTAACTCTGACCCCCAGCTCTTCATAGTATATAGTACAGAGTTAGCACTCAATAAATACTTGTTTTCTAATTGTCTAATCATAAAATTTGGAAAATTGTAGAACTTTCTGTATGTGTTCCAATGCTTCACCTCTATCATCTTATCACTCACAATATCTAGTCAGAAACTAAGTCCCAAGACTCCACTTACTTCCTCAAAAACTTCCATGTTATCTCCCTCATCCCTACTTCTTTAATGACCAATTCTGTTTATGTCTTGATCATTTGTTGATTGAAATTTTGCATTACACCCTTACCTGGCTTCCTTGCCTCAAGGTTGGCCCCTCTGCAATTCACATTCAATGTGAGGCCAGAATGGTGTGTCTAAACACACATTTGATTGTCTTTATCCTGCTGAATTCTCCTTGGTGTATACCCACAACAGATATGGGGTAGTATTGCTTCTAATTACCTCCTATCTGAATATATTTTTTTCTATCTTCTTATCAATATATTTTATTATCAACTATCCCAGCTGACTTGTGTATTCAAAACTCTCTACTTAATTTTTCACAACCAAAATGCACACATTTTTCCTCATTTCCAGTAAAAAAAAAAAATAAGTAAGTACGTAAGTACACATATACATACACTCACACATACATACCTGAATATAGCCCTGTTTTGATGTGGTGAAGTGCTTTGAGATACCACAGTGCAATTTTCCACTTTTCATAGACAAATCATTTTAAAAGTGCATTGTTTATATTATTGTTTTTGCTTCCTCAACTTCCTACTCTTTACTAAATTGACCGCAATTTTGATTTAGACGTCATCCATCAACTAACTCCTCTTAGCACTGCCACTATTCACCTTCACCATGGACAGCTCCCATTCTTACATTGTCTCACTGTGGTCACATCTGACACTTTTAGGAACTTCCCTTTACACTTTTTTTCATTTTCATGAAACTACACTATGTATGTTCTTTTTTTCACTTTATACTCTCTCATTCTCTCTTACTTATAATTAAATTATTACATTCTTCAGGCTTCTGTCCTAAATTCTCTTCTCACCATTCAGTCAAGTTAATTCACTACCTACCATAGCTTAAATTACCAATACTATAGACTGCTGTCTCCAAAATCACTGTCTTGCTCAAATTTTTCTGTAAAATGCACAGCAATATATTCATTTGCTTTTTGCTCATTTCAAAGGGATATTCTATAAATACTCAGACTCGACACCTATAATACTGAACTTATTTTCCATTAATCCTACTGAACCTGCTTGCATTTTCAATAAATAATACAACCATTCTCTCAGTTATCAGACTCAGAAATCTGACCATAATCCTCAACTCCTTCTTCTTTATTATCCACAGTGAATAACCAAGTCCTGTCAGGTCTGCATTTAATTGTATCTCAAATCTCCCCTTCCCATTCTATCCATTTTCCTTTCACTCTTATTTCTTTCACATCCTGCTGCAATAACCTTCTAATTGGTTTTCACCTCTATTCTGGTTCCCACTGAATTCATTCTTCACAATTTTAGGAGAGACATTTCTGTTATGAATAGGAACATCTTTCCCCCGGATAGCCCCCTACGATGATATAAGATAAAGTATGAATACATAAATATGACCTACAAGATTTGTTAACAATCTGGTCTTGAATTTATCTCTAGCCCCTTCTTGCTAGCTTATGCTAACTGTTCACTGTACTAGCGAGGAAACGAAAATAAAAGCCCTAAGTTTCTGCATAATTTCACTTATTGTTTTCTGTATCTAGAATACATGTACCTCTTCTCTTTTCCTAGAGTCATTCTACATGTTCTTAAACATGAGAGTAGGAATTGCCTCACAATGGAGGACTTTCCTGACCTTATCACTGTGTTAAGAGCCCCCCATTCCAGTCCCATGCTCTCATGATGCAATTTTATCATGAAAATTTTTACGTTTCTCTATAGTCACCTGTGTAATCATCTGTTTTTCTGCCTGTCTGTCAGCTTTGTAAGTAATCCTCTGTTTTTTCAGCAGCAAGCACTGTCTACTACTTTGTACTCATTCAGAGCATATTTAATAAATCTACAAATGAATATTGTATGTACTTAATTCTTTGTTGAATGAGGGAACAAATAAATGAATGTTGAGTTATTATCTATTGTTCCAACAAATTACTTTTCTAATGTACTTGTAGTATTGGCCTCAGTAGATTTATAATTGCTAAATAATTATCATAACTCTTTATTTTCCTCCTCTGACATCTCAGAACAAACAATTTTTTATTGTTTATCAGTAAAATAATTATTTGAAACCTTAGTCAATAACCTTTTCCTTATTCCTCCAAATTAAATGATAGCTTTAGATATAAATCATAATATTTAACTTAGATCCAAAATAGAGATCCAATAAAACTGTTTTGATTAAATTTCCTAATCAATGGAGATCTCAAAGAATTTATTTTCTATGACCATAATTTTACAGATGTGATTGGCTGTCTTTTATGTTAAACACAGTTTAAAAGAGCTAATTATATATTTGCAGTTGAAACAGAAAGATATTTAAACTGAGATGGAAGAAGAAAAGAGCTGAGTGGAGTGTGAACAAGGTAACATATTGCGGGAGTGTTTTGTTGGATACCCTCCTGGGAAGACACTGAATCCTCTGTAAGCTATCCAACTAAGTTTTAACCTGATAAAGATAAAGATGAGCATCTGTGTTGTGTTGCAGTGGCTGACTTAAAAGATAGCATTACCAAGTCTTTGAAAGAGACATTGAGAAATCAACTGCTTTAGTCATTTGCCTTCAGGGAGTTTAATAGCTAAATCACATCAGAAAATTAGTTAACTTTTGATTTTAAATAACTTTTACAAATAAAGATAACTCTCAATAAACTTGTAATGTGACTGTAAATCATTTGTTTAATTATAGTGATGCAGGAAAAATGGATGTAGGACATGAGGAGGGCCTTGTCCCAGGCGTCTGTTGAGCCCCTGGGATGTGCCCCGTCAAGGTTGGGTCCTTGGCTTCATGCAGGAAAGAATTCAAGAGCGAGCCACAGTTGAGTAAAGGTAGACTTACTTAGAGAGATACATACTGCATAGAGTGTAAGGCAAAAGAAAGGCAAGGAAAGAGGTGTGGGAATTGGGTGCTCAGGTAAAAGTAGGTACACACTCCATAGACAGAGTGCGGGCTTTCTCCAAGGAGGAGGGATTGAAAAAGAGGTTGGCAGCCATGAGGTGCTGTGTTGCCAGTTTTTATGGGCTCAGTGGCTTCATATGCTAATAAGTGGAAGGACCGATCTAACTAGTCTGGGGAAGGGGCTGGGACTCCCAGGAAGTTGGCCATTTCCCACTCTTTGACCTTTTGTGGCTAGCCTTGGGACAGCCATGGTGCCTGTGGGCATGTTATTCACCACGTTAATATATTACAATGGGCTTATAACGAAGCTCGAGGTCTACTGGAATTCAAATCTCCCACCATCTTGTGCCTCAAGAACTGCTGAGGGATGTTGAATCTTTTGCCATTCTGATGTTAATTGCCATGTTATTCCTTGAATGGCTGCCCTGCCCCCTTCCTGTCTCATTAGGAGGCAAAATACTGATATTAACCAGAGAGAATGGCTTCTGTTTAGTACTAGAATTCTCTGGTTTAAAAAAATACAGGTAAATTATAAATGTTTTCTTTTTTAAAGGTGGAAATAAATGTGAAAAGTAATTCTCGTGAAAACTAATTCAAGGTGGTGTTGCTGAAAGATCGGCCCCCATGCGTGATGAGCCAAATAACCCAGAGGCAGTCTTGGAGCTTAGAAGAAAAGAGGCAATTTTATTGCTTTGCCAGGCAAAGGGGCTCACAGCAGGTGGTGCCTTCAACTCTGTGAACCCACCTTGGGGATGGGGTGGGGTGGTTACACAGCTATAGCTCAAACAATAAAGCATTGATAAGAAGCATCAGAATCATTTTCTCAACAGAAGACTTAGAATGGCATCATGATGCCTCCAGGCGGCCAATTCTATAGAGGCGGGCAGTTAGATCTCTCCATCTCAGTAGCACTCAAGGTGTGGTCTCCTTGGTAAGTCAGGCTATTTTGTAAGGTTACAGTCCTGTGAACTTCTCCTTGGAGAAGGACTCAGAGATCAAGCTTGATTATTACTTTCAATTACTGGAATAAAGTTGAATCAGTCAGATCAATAGCTTTAGTTTTAACAATGGGCCTGGAACTGTGAGTAGCAACAGGTCAGTCAGGTCAGTTGACCCTTTTAAGGGCAAGCATAAGAATAAGCAATCTGTTAGCCTAGGTGCAGCCGTTTAATTAATCCTCCTTCAGTGGCATAATATTTTATACATAAAATAAATTCTGCTATGCTTTAATCCATGCAAATGGGTTATTACCAGATTCTTTTATCCCCTTTAAAATCAGAGAAAAGGCTTGATATTTAATCTGTACATACACATTTTTTAAAAATAATATGAGAAACTAGAGAGAGAACCTGGGACAGAAGCAATGGCATACACTTTAATTAGTTAAGCTTTCCTCGCTACTTGTGTAAATAATATTAAAAGAGAATATTTGTAGAAATGCTGAAAAGCTTCATGGTTTTGCTTCTAGTATGATTTTAGTCATAGTTTTTCACATTGAGTGATACTGGCTTGCAACATGTTCCATTCATTTCACTGACTCCCAGAGAATAACTCACTGTTCTGAAGTAAAGAATTCTTTTTTCAGAAAACTGTGCTTACTGTTTTCTGTGTGGGGGCACAACGTGCTTCTATTGCCAAGACTTTTCTCCAGATGCTCAGGTTGCTTTAGGTTATGGGTCCATTTATAATTAATGAATGCAATCTATTAAAAAGAGGAATACATTAGCCGAGGATGTTGGAACTGCTTCTTTCTGTATGACTATGCACATTTTATCTCTCCTTTTAATCTCAACCAGAACCCTAAATTAGGGAGACGATTAAAATCAAAATGTTTGTTACAGTTGCTCTTCTACTCAGCCTTCTGCATTCAACGGGCATGCTAATATAGGTGTTGCCAAGTCCAAACTCATTCTGCTCGCCACACCACAGGCCAATAAGTTGGGAGCCGAGGTGCTGGGGCAAGGAATAGCGACTTCATTCGGAAAGCCGGCAGACCGAGAGGATGGCAGACTAAGGTCTTGGAGAACCATCAGGCTCTAGTCAGAATAGAGACTCCTTTTTAAAAAAAAAAATTAAGGGAGTGGGAGGAAAAATAAGAGAGGGGGTGTGGTTGATTGTTGCAATCTTCTTGCTGCAGGCATTCTGTGTTCTTGCAGCCGTCCCCGTGGGCCAGGTCATGGTGTCCCTGTAAACCTCCAAGAAAACAAAGGTTATTCTCTACTACGTAAGTTCCTCACAGCCCCACCCCAGGAAAGCAGCATGGCTTAGAAAAGAGGATCTGGTCTTTCAATTTGTGGAACCCAGACTACCGTAATCACGACTTACTGATACAAGCGAGTAAGGAAGTACGTGTTGGATCTGAGGAGATCTTCCAGCCTCTTTTGAATTCGTTTTTTATTTAAGAAAAGTAAAATGCAAACAAAACTTTTAAGTGTTTGTGCAGTTTTGTTTTGTTTTGTTGTTTCACACTTAAAGTAGCATACAGAATTCCTTTGGGCAAAACTAATTTGTCGCTTTCTGATATTAACTAAATGAGACACCTTGGTGCACACATAAATATTTTTACCAAGTTCCTTTTCCATAATCTATTAGGTCCTGTTTCAATGTTTCTACTAAAATTTCAGCAGCCTTACAAATTGCTTTTAACAGTCCTTACAATTTATTTAACCAAAATTATGTTTTCTTCATTCAAGTTTTATCATTTCCACCCTCTTTGAGCAAAGAAATATATTTTTCTGCCTTGGAATTTAGAATATTTTCTATTGCCACCTGTAGCCCTGGGCAAAAGGACAAAAGAAACCTGAAAATCTGCACCTAGTCCAACATTTGGCCCACAGCCCAGTGTTAAAATATAATCTTCAAAACATTAAACACAGATGCCTCTCTTACAAATGAAGAGAATATAGGTCTGTTATTTAATAAGTTAAATATAAAACATTAAGGCTGATTCAAAGAGTGTTTAAAGATCTATACAGTTGTAGGCAATTCATGAATTAACATCAGAATACAGTCGTGTGAGTTACAAAACCAGGATACTGATTATCTTACAAAACTGGCTGTCTTAACAAGGCAATCAAGTTTAAACTTTGTAGTTGTCTTTTCTAATGGACAAAAAAATACCAGCATCATTATAGCTAAAAATCTACAAGTTAAAGTGGAATTTTACTAAGTCTCATAGTTTTAATCAATAATAAAGAGTAATTAGGGCAACAGGTATCCTCTTAGTCAACCTTACACAAGTTTGGCCCCTTAGGACCTTGAAAAGATTCACCATCTAACTTTTAGTCTTATTTCCAAGTTCTTTATATTCTTTGTTCCCAACAGCACTCGATAAAATTTTCGATAATCTGCTGAATGGACACTATGAGTAAAAACAACACCAGAATTCCTTCACAAAATCAATGTAACAACAAGCTAAGGAGGCTTCCCTTTGTCATAGGTGTTAAAAGACAAAAATCGAACCCTAGATGACATAAGATTTATCAAGCAACTTGCACATATAAAATAATATGAAAATAAAATTATTCTGTACATAATTCTATAAGAGTTCTAAAAGAAAAGATTGGGAAATAAGTGCTGGAAAAAAATATACTATTTAAGAAGTCTTTTAAAACACATTATGACATTTAATTCCCATTACAATCCTCTAGGTTGGGCATTAATACTGATTTTAGAAGTGATAGCACACACACTTTTAAAGGTTGACTGGTATAAAGAGCTAAGCCATGATATAGGTGTTCAAAGGTGTAAAGAATTTGTTTTTACAATGAGCAAATAAAGAGGAAAGTGGAGGAGTCTCTCATTTAAAAAAATTCAACATAAAAACTTTGAATATTCTATATAATATAGATAATACTTGAATTTTTCAAGTCTTCCTTCTTATATTTCTTGAGCACAATCATTTTATACTGAACTGGAGAGTCTTAAAACAATATAAATCATCACTTATTTGTCAGAAAATTCAATACTCCTTTTCCCCCTCAAGTTTTTATTAAGTTTTCTTAAGAACTTCATGTCAGTATTCTGACTGACAGATGATAAATCCCAACCAGTCTTATAGATTACCAATTATTCTTGCATATAACTACCCTAAATTTGTGATGGGATAACTTTATGATTGTCATCTCGTATATGTCAATGAATTTTTCATTTCTTGTATCTCCTTAATTGGTTGTATATTACTCAGTCAATTCTTCTCATTATGTGACAGGATGTTAAAGATTTTTTTGCTCAGATAGTCACTTATTTTTCTTTATTTTTAGAACCAAGCTTTTCAAAGTAGCTTCCCATATCTCCAAGGGAGATTTTTTCCCCTTAAGAAACTATTTTGAAATTAATAATACATTTCATTGTAATTGTTCTGTATTACCAATACTTTGCCTCCCAAATATGTTTTTTTTTTATTCATTCAATCCATTTCCTTTTCAAAATATTGTGATTTTCACAGTTCTCTATTGTTCTTTCAGGCACCCCTATGAAAGAAACTGGAATGTGACAACCAACACAGACTTTATAACTAAAGCTTTTGAAAAGTTTGGATACGAATATTGAATTCTGAAAGCTTTGAAAAATTTGTCTTCATTTTCCTTGCCTTGAACTACTTCCATTTAACATTTTGCTAGAGTGACAGCTAATAGAACATTCCAGAGTCTTTCTGTGGGTGGCAAGACCAAGTGGAGCTCAGTTATAAAATAGGAAAATTATATCTTTAATGCCTTCATTTATACTCTTTCCTTTTCATCATCCCTTGTAACCCTTAACTAAGTTCTTCTCCTTCCAAATTTCTCACTCATCCCAACTAAAAGTCATTCACACTGTATTAAGATGGCATTTAGACTATATCTACATAGACATATTGATATCTTATTTTTTACTCAAACATTTAAATACATGGTCATATTATATTTAACCTTTTGGCAAACACAATGTTGATGAAAGTAAAAGTAATGATAATGATGGCTAACATTTATCAAGCTCTTAGTATAGCCATGTTCAGGTACTTTAAATTATCTCATTTAATCTTTATAATAACTCTTTGGGATATATAATATTATTAAGCCCACTTTATAGCTAAGGTTTAGGGATGTTAAACAATTTTCTCAAAAATTATACAGATAGACGGCACTCTATTTTGAAGGAAGAGTAAAGAATACTTAGACGTAGAAAGGTTGCTAAAGTTTCTAGGACCCATAAGTAACTCTAGAACGATGATTGACTGATTGACTCTTTAGGTTTGAGTGAATCATAGGAAAGTCAAATCATTTACCGACAGTTTCTAAGAGACCTATGGCAGGTCAAGAAAGAGGGAAGAAGCAGGTAAGTTTTGTTTTCTCCTTCTTGCTCTTCTTTTTCTGTCAGATCTCCTGGTATCTACCCATACTGTTCTTTACTGTCCTCTTTTCATATTGAACGCCTGCCTTAGATTTCACATCCTTTGTTTTCAAGTGCCCATTCAACACAGTCAGTGTCACAACCTTTACATTAAAGCCTTATCCACTCTCTGGTATGCTTTCATGTTAAAAATAACATCCAAATGAACTAAACCTTTCATGCAATTTCAAATCTGTGTAGCATGAGGAAACAGAACTATTACTAAGGCATAAGTTGCATGAGGTGAGAGAAGGTGAAAGATAAAGCAATATATATTTTGTCACTTTGCTCATTTTATGTTCTCCTGAAGTGTTAAAATTTCTTCCAGAGCTGAATTGCATTACTAAAAAAGAGAATGTGTTAAAATATGTTGTATTTGTGAAGTCCTGATATTGCACAGAGTAAATTATGAAAGTTAAGCAGAAATGATACAGAATTCTTCTCCTTTTCCAACTTGCAACTAGGGATTTGGCAAAGATAGCTATATAGTTTGGAGGTTCATATAACCTGCAGGCTTTTCATTTTCTACCTTTTATTTGTCTCTATGGGTCTTCAGGATTACACATTTTTAAGATACTGTAAGTATCTTTTCCCTTTGGTACATAAAAATTCAACAACTTGGATTTTCAAAAACACTATACCAGTCTTGGCCCCCCAAATTCTGTCAAGATGGAGAAATTATCACAAGAACAGTTTGCTAAGGGTGTCTTCAAGAGCAAATAACCTCAAAATGTAGACTGCTTGAACTTTAGCTCTCCACTCAGCAGGTTAATCAGAAAAGGTCTTGAAATTCTGAAGAAAAGCTTGTGGGTATGAGGGATGATTGAAGGGTTGACAGATTACATCTATATTAAAGTCCCAGATCACCCTTAGCTTTTGAAAATTTTAAAATCAGGGACTGGAAATTTATTACAAACTTGTAAAATATCAGATTCTGTCTTTAGTGATACTCCTCTGCTCCCTTCAACTTTTCCAATTCTAATTATGAAATTACATCATATTGGTAATATTAAACTAAATCAATTTTATATTGCCACCATAACTGCTTCCTAATGGAATCAATATTATTGTGGGAATTTAGACATAAATGAATGCAAGCATACCTTTGTACAATTGTACAATTGTACAATGAACCTAGGCTTTGGGAAATATGGGTTCTATTTCCAATCACCTTATATTTACATTAATTTCTTTATATATATTCATAATCTACAGTGTACTCAAAACTCAGAGTCAGCACGTTTTAATAGGTAAAAGTATTTCAAAAACACATAATCTTGTGATTCACGTTTCTAACATCAACATTTATTAGGTTTGCTATACGTTTTTAAATGTTTTTGTCAGAAAAAATAACCTTTCAGGCCTTCCCCTAAAAATTTTAAGATTATAGGTTGGGATATGGAAAAGACAGAAATTAATTGTGACTCCTGGATATCAGTAGAAAAAGAATGTGGTGGAGTTTCCGATGACTTAACATTGTCTTTTTTTACCACACTAAAAGTCGTGACTCACCGTGGCATCCAATGGAAGGATCATCTCCACAAGAAGAAAACTGGCAAAATTTTCAAGTTTTGACTCTTATGCCTTGATCTTCTCCTGAGAGCCTGTCAATAATTTCCATTTACCCTACAACATAAACATTTCAGTATGATAAATAAATGCCCTCTTCATTGCTATCTTCTTTAAAATATGTAGTACATCCGAGATAAGGTTGATTATAGTGGAAGAGGTAATAAAATCATGAAAAAAATGTCAGAAAAACAATGGTAAATGATAATTGTAAAATAGGTAATTCAGAACAAATAGTCTTTCTGAAGCCAGCTAAAGCATCTGAACAAAATATGTTTACAATCATTTTAAAAAGCACAAAAATATTTAACAAGTTACTGAGGCATAGCAAGGACAAATCTAGCAGCTCAGGCTAGAACTCAGGAAAATACCACTAATTCTCAGGACTTCTTTTGCCCTGAAGTCACTTGCTAAGAAGAAGAAAGCTTCAGAACTAAATTGGCTTTGAAGGAAGCACAGAACAAGGAGACAAATCAAAGTCAAGTGTGCATTAAACAACTTCCAGTCCAGCTGTTAATCCAAGGCCAAAACCCAAATGATAAGAGACAAAGGGAGACAAAATAGCCCTTCAGTAAACTTGAAGCTTGGCTTCTCATAATATTGGTTGTAATTACATTAAGAAAGTCTTCCACTGGCTGTATTTAAATTTCTCAGAGGAACTAAACAAAAATCTTCTCATTGGATATATCTTTTTCCTAGGCTTTGTATTTATGATTAACTTTTCTATTAAAAAGTAGGAAAGAAAGGGAGTTGAATATAAGACACAATGAATGAGAATCAACAGATTAAAACATGAACAGAAACAGCCCATCTGCCTGGATATATTGGGATTGTTATAAACAGAACGGAAACAATTATGACTATTAATTCAAAGAAGTTAAAACTGAAATAAGAAATTGTCAGTAATTAGAAGCTACAAAAGTATTTAAACATTTCACTCCGAAACCAATTTAGAGAAAGAATTCAGAGGTGTGTCATCATGAAGTTGGCCTCACCCAAAGAGATGTCAGACCATTGCCCTTGGCTTTTTGGAAGTAATCTGTGTTATTTATGATAGAATTATCTTTGTTTGGGTCAGGGCCTGGCCACAATTGATCTAAGATTGGGGCTTTTGGTCACAAGATATCAGTTAACCTGGAAGCTGAGATCAACAAGTCAATCATGCATACATAATGGAAATCCAATAGAAAAACTAAACATCAAGGCTCTTGAAAGCTTGACCTTGTCAACAATACTCCATGGGTATGTCATACGTTGACATCAAGAAGGTACTATGTTCCGAGGAACCGAAGCTTTGTATTTGAAACCCTCTAAGTCTTTGTCCTGTGCATTTCTTTATCTGGCTGACATTCATTTTTATCCATTCCTTGTAATAAACCATAACCATGAATATAATAGATTTCACTGATTTTTGTGAATTCTTCTAGCAAATTATAGACTCTGAGAATAATCTGGAGGAATTCCTCCAACTGGCAATTGATATTAAAAAGGAAAGTGGCCTTCTGAGGAATTGTGTGCCCTATAAACTTGATGGTTGGCTCTAAACTTTGCAGATTGGCTAATTCTGGGTAGGAAGAAACCAAATCCAGTTCTTATACTCCAGATAGATTACTATTATATTTGGCCAAGCAGGAGGTACTGCTGAATTAGATTTTATGATCTGTATTCATGTGGAGAAATGTGAATGGATTTAAGATGCATACGGAATTTGGAACTGGATGTGAGGAATGAGTAATAAAGAAATTTGTAACTACTTCAGAAAAATGTGTGAATTAAGCTGTTACAAACACACAGAAATGCTCAATAAAATGTATCAGCAAATAAAAAGAGTATTAAAGTTTGAAAGAAAAGTAATTATCCAAGTGTTAGAAACAAAGATATTAAAGTCAGGATAGTAAATTCAAGCTAATGGTGTTTGTAGGAATTTGCATCCTGGTTAGAGACCTTAAGGATTGGAACTAGATTTCAAACAACATTATGATAAAAAACAAATAAACAAACAAACAAAAAACATGATTGTGGGTCCATTGGGATATAAGCAATCTGGAATTGAGATCTTGCAATTTCAGGAGGGTCAATAGAAGTTTATCTGTTACAGGAACTGAAAGATGTGTTCACTCCCAGAGAATCTGGTAAAAAGGAACTTTTCAGGAAATCATCCATGACAAGTCAAAAAACATTGTCATATGCTAAACTTGGATACAGCAATCTGAGAAGTGCAATGTGAATGTATAAAACAAAATATCTTCAAGGACAATTAAAAACCATACTGTCAGGGAAGAAGGAAATCCCTAGTTCCTCTTTTAGAAAAGTCACATTCAGTACTAAGAGGGAAGTTTACAGTGATATAGGCCTTCCTCAAAAAAGAAGAACAATCTCAAATATAAACAATTTAACCCACCAACTAAAAGAACTAGAAAAAGAAGAACAAAAAACCCCAAAGGCAGCAGAAGGAAGGAAATTATAAAGATCAGGGAGGAAATAAATAAAATAGAGATTTAAAAAACCATAGAAAAAATCAGTCAAACCAAAAGCTGATTTTTTGAAAAAGTAAATAAAATTGACAAACCTATGGCCAAACTCACAAATAAGAAAAAAGAGCACAAATCAGCAAAATAAGAAAGGAAAATGGAGAAATTACAACAAATAAAATAGAAATACAGAATATCATATGAGAATATTATGAAAAACTATATGGAACCAAACTGGATAACCTAGAGGAGATGGACAAGTTTCTGGAAACATACAGTTAGCCAAGACTGAATCAAGAAGAAACTGACCACTTGAACAAACCGATCACTAGAAATGAAATCAAAATAGCAATAAAAAACCTCCCTACAAATAAAAGTCCAGGACCGGATGGCTTCACTGAGGAATTCTACCAAGCATACAGAGAAGAACTCATACCAGTCCTTCTCAAACTCTTCCAGAAGATTGAAAAGGAGGGAATACTCCCAGACTCATTCTATGAAGCCACCATCACCCTGATACCAAAATCAGGCAAAAACACTACCAAAAAAGAATAATGGTCCAATATCACTGATTGACATAGATGCCAAAATCCTCACCAAAATATTAGCAAATAGAATCCAACCACACATAAAAAAGATTATATATCATGACCAAGTGGGGTTCATCCCAGGGACACAAGGGTGGTTCAACATACACAAATCAATCAATGTAACACATCACATCAACAAGAGAAAGGACAAAAACCACATGATCATCTCAATAGATGCAGAAAAAAGCATTGTATAAAATTCAACACCCATTTATGATAAAAACTCTCACCAAAGTGGGTATAGAGGGAACATATCTCAACATAATAAAAGCTATATATGACAAACTTACAGCCAGCACAGTACTCAAGGGTGAGAAACTCAAAAGCTTCCCACTAAAATCTGGGACAAGACAAGGATGCCTACTATCACCACTCCTATTCAACATAGTTCTGGAAGTCCTAGCCACAGCAATCAGGCAGGAGAGAGAAATAGGGATCCAAATTGGAAAAGAAGAGGTAAAAGTGTCACTATATGCTGATCACATGTTATATAGAAAACCCTAAAAGGTCCACACAAAAACTACTAGAGCTGATCGAAGAATTCAGCAAGGAAGCAGGTTACAAGATTAACATTCAAAAATCAGTTGCATTTATTTACAATAACGTTGAATCAACAGAAAAAGAAAGAAACAATCCCCTTTAAAATAGCACCCAAAGTAATAAAATAGCTGGGAATAAATCTAACCGAGGAGGTGAAAGAATTATACACAGAAAACTATAAACCACTGATGAAGGAAATTAAAGAAGACTTTAAAAAATGGAAAGATATTCTAGGCTCTTGGATTGGAAGAATCAATATTGTTAAAATGGTCACACTGACCAAGGCAATCTACAGATTTAATACAATCCCTATCAAATTACCCAGGATATATTTCACAGAACTAGAACAAATCATAGTAAAATTTATATGGAACCATCAAAGACCTAGAATTGCTAAAGCATTACTGAAGAGAAAGAAAGAGGCTGGAGGAATAACTCTCCCAGACTTCAGACAATACTATAGAGCTACAGTCATCAAGACAGCATGGTATTGGTACCAAAACAGACATATAGACCAATGGAACAGAATAGAGAGCCCAGAAATGAACCCACAAACTTCTGGTCAACTAATTTTCAACAAAGGAGGCAAGAATATATAATGGAATAAAGACAGTCTTCTCAGCAAATGGTGTTGGGAAAACTGGACAGCAGCATGTAAAGCAATGAAGCTAGAACACTCCCTTACACCATACACAAAAATCAACTCAAAATGGATTGAAGACTTACACATAAGACAAGATATAATAAACCTCCCAGAAGAAAATATAGGCACATTATCTGGCATACATCTCAAAAATGTTCTCCTAGAACAGTCTACTCAAGCAATAGAACTAAAAGCAAGAATAAACAAATGGGACCTAATGAAACTGACAAGCTTCTACACAACAAAGGAAACCATAAGTAAAACAAAAAGACAACCTATGGAATGGGAAAAAATTTTTGCAAATGAAACTGACAAAGGCTTGATCTCCAGAATATATAAGCAGCTCATACGACTTAATAAGAAACAACCAAACAACCCAATCCATAAAAGGGCAGAAGACCTAAACAAGCAATTCTCCAAGGAAGACATACAAATGATCAAAAGGCACATGAAAAAACGCTCCATATCACTAATTATCAGAGAAATGCAAATCGAAACTACAGTGAGGTATCACCTCACACCAGTCAGAATGGCCATCATTCAAAAATCCACAAATGACAAATGTTGGAGAGGCTGTGGAGAAAAGGGGAACCCTCCTACACTGCTTGTGGGAATGCAGTTTGGTGCAGCTACTGTGGAAAACAGTATGGAGATTCCTCAAAAGACTAGGAATGGACTTAGTGTATGACCCAGGAATCCTGCTCCTGGGCATATATCCAGAAGGAACCCTACTTCAGGATGACACCTGCACCCCAATGTTCATAGCAGCACTATTTACAATAGCCAAGACATGGAGACAGCCTAAATGTACATCAACGGATGACTGGATAAAGAAGGAGTGGTATATTTATACAATGGAATACTACTCAGCCATAAAAACTGACAACATAACACCATTTGCAGCAACATGTGTGCTCCTGGAGAATGTCATTCTAAGTGAAGTAAGCCAGAAAGAGAAAGAAAAATACCATATGAGACTGCTTATATGTGGAATCTAAAAAAAAAAACATAAACAAAAACAAACAGACAAAGCATAAATACAAAACAGAAACAGACTCATAGACATAGAATACAAACTTGTGGTTGCCAAGGGGGCAGAGGGTGGGAAGGAATAGACGGGATTTCAAAATTGTAGAATAGATAAACAAGATGATACTGTATAGCACAGGGAAATATACACAAGACCTTATGGTAGCTCACAGAGAAAAAAAATGTGACAATGAATATATATATGTTCATGTATAACTGAAAAATTGTGCTGAACATTGGAATTTGACACAACATTGTAAAATGATTATAAGTTAATAAAAAATGTAAACATGGAAAAACAAAGCTAAAAAAAAAAGAAAAGAAACTTTCATTTCAACTGTTAAAAAATATGTATATAACATACCACATACGGAGCACTCACTCTGTGTACGAAGTGCACACACATTACCAATTTATATGTATTAAATTTTAATTCCACTGCACCAACAATTTACCCAAATGTTGGAAAATAGCCTCACGGAAAAAAGCTACTGAAGCTGGTACATCACCCCATAAGTGAAAGGGAGGAGATTAACATAAGTTAAAGAGACACCGGACAAAAGTTTCATTCTTGTAAACTCTCATCAGAGAGCTGACGTGATAGAAAGATACTAAAGGAAATCTAGCTTACTGGCTACCCCAAGTTCTCTTCCATGTCCTTGAGACTAACTAAAGTAAACAAAGTTGCTGGGCCAGAAAGATTGGATGTTATAACCATACATGTCTGATTGCTTTTATTCAACAACTGTGATATTTTTAATCTCATCTTTTTAAAAAGTTTCCAAAAGTGTTTTTTTTTTCCTTATAAAAATCTCAAAGTGCATTACCACCACTTTCTACCAATGTGGTAACTGTACCTCTTATGAACATATTGAAACAGATCTTTATTAGAGAGAATTTTCCTTGGAAATAAAAAAAAATTAGCATAAAAATTATTCAGTTAACCTACTGGATTAAAAGAATAAAGGAGAAAGAGAAAAACCATATTATAATCTTAATAGTTTTAGAAAAGGACTTTGATAAATGCTCATTAATTTTATATCAACTCTTAGAGAACTTGTAATAGAAGAGCCTCTTCATCAAGTCAAAAAAATCTCTATAAAAATATACTATAAAATTTTTTTCTTTAACTTCAAAGAAAATTAATATATCTACTATCACTCCTTCTACTTAATATTACATTGGAGCCCCAATCAATGCATATTAAGAAAAGAAACAAAAGAGAGAGAAGAGAAATGAAGAAAAAGAGAAAAATACGCATATATGAAAGTTAGAAAGGAACAAGCACACACAAAAATAACTATTTATATTGATGAGATTTTTTAAAACTCTTAAAATGCTTCAAATAACAATACAGCAGTTTCATCAGAAGATAAAAACAATGTTCAACTAACATGGTTATACACGAGCATTAACAATTAGAAAATTAAGTTCTAAATCAAGAAAACTTTTAGAATTACCGTAGCAACAAAGAAATAGAAATTGAAATACCCATCAGTTAATCTAGCAATTGACATAGAGGTGCATGAAGAAAATTTGTCAATTTTTAAAGAGTATAAAATTCATCCTAAAAATACTAGACAAAGACTTATTAAAGGTGAAAAAGATCAATATTACAGAGATCGTTTTTCTTAAATGTGTTCCCTTGATGAAGCCCAAATTAAAATAAGAAAAGAATAAGCACATGACAATATTTCACGGTGAAATTTGATGTGACATATTAATGATTTAATGGTAGTAGTGAACATGTTGAAGAAGGATAAGAAATCACCCTAGTAGACTGTAGTTTGAACTTCTTGATATTTCAGCCATGTATGCTTAGAATAACGCTGTTGCCTAAAATGGTCCTTCTGCACAACTTTCTTTGCCTGACACAGAACTGTTCTTTCTTTGACATACAGTAGTCCCCACTTACCTTCACAGTATAAGGTCCAAGACCTCCAGAAACGTGAAACCACCAGTAGGATCAAACCCTATATATTCTATGTTTTTCCTATACATCCTTACCTATTGTAAGGTTGAATTTATCAATCAGGTCAAGTAAGAGATCAACAACAATAACTACTAATAAAATAGAAAAATGACAGCAATGCACTGTAAAAAAAAATGTGAACACATGCTTTGTTTCTCTTTCAAAACATCTTATTGTTCAATACTCACCCTTCTTGTGATGATGTAAGATCTTGAAATACTTCTGTGATGAGATGACATTAGGTGATTTTGTATAGGCATGGTGATGAAGCACTGGGCTACGACACCTGTCCTTCTGACATTATGTCAGAAGGGGGATCATCTGCTTCTGGTGATCCTGGATGATCTAAACATGACAATGTCAACGGCTGAATATCAGGAGCAGCTGATGTCAATAGTTGGGGATCTTGGGCATGAACTCTCATGCCATCATGCTATGCAGAATGGTGTACAATTTAAAACTTATGAATTCTTAATTTCTGGAATCTTTCCATTTAATATTTTAAGAAGGACAGTTACCTGCCAGTTGTAACTGAAATGGAAGAAAGCAAAACCCCAGTTAGGTGATAACTACTATATTATTACCTTCTGAAGGGTTTTACCTTTTCTCCTGATTCACATTCTATCAGGAGTTCTCAGCAGTTCTTGTGCCGTAGACCTTTTACAAAATATAGTGAAGAGTATGGATCCCACCTCAAAATAATGAATTTGAATATGGAAAATATTCTATACAGGATAAAAATTAACCAATTACATTAAAATTGAAAAAAATGTTGCTTGCACTATGTGTGGTTGCTAAGAGAGAGAAAGTAGGTCTATTACCTATTTAAAAGTAACTTGAGTATTAAAAATTTGTTTTTATTATGGAAATCATATTTACGAATTTGTATGTAGTATCAATAGTTCAGCTATATAAGTCACATATATCAAAGTAATAATGTAAATAGTGACTTCCCCATCAAACCCAATAAAACAATAAATCTCTGGAGGAGAGAAGTGGTTCTTTTATCTCTAAGTCCCACAATGCACAGCACCTGGATCACAGATGGTGCTACTGTTGGTTGAGTCTATGAATCAATGAATCATAGATGAATCATTGCACAAATAAATTGCTTCATAAAATATCGTTGTTTGAAAATATCTTTTAAATAAAGCTATTCCTGGAAATCATTTATGTATGCAATTTTCATCTAAAACTAAATATTTTGAGTATAAAACATATATTAGTTACTATAGTCATCATGTTGTACATTAGATCTCCAGGACTCATTCATCTTCTAACTGAAAGTTTGTACCTTTTGACCAGCATCTTCACATTTCCCCTACCCCTCAGCCCGTGGCAACCACCATTTTATTCTTGCTTCTGTAAGTTTAAAATTTTTTTAGGTTCTATGTATAAGTGAGATTATATAGTACATGCCTTTGCCTGGCTTCTTTTAGCATAATGTTCTCCAGGTTCATCCAGTTTTGTTGTTGCAGATGGCAGGATTTCCTTTCTTCTTATGGTTTAATAATATTTGAATATTTATTAAATATTGTGTGTGTATATGTATGTGTGTGTGTGTGTGTGTATATATATATATATATATAAAACATTTTCTTTATCTATTCATCCATCAATAGACCTTAGGTTGTCTCCATATCTTGGCTATTGTGAACAATGCTGCAGTGAACATGGAGATTCAGACACCTCTTTGAGATCCTGTTTTCATTTCCTTAGAGTATGTACCCAGAAGTGGGATTGCTGGATGATAGAATAGTTCTATTTCTAATTTTTTGAGAAACATTTTTTCCCATAATGGCTGTATTAATTTACATTCTCACCAGCAGTATGTAAAGGTCCCCCTCTCTCCATATTCTCACTAGCATTTTTATACCTGTCTTTTTGAAAATAACAGTCCTAGCAGGTATGAGGTAATGTCTCATTGTGGTATCGGTTTGCACTTCCCTGATGACTTGTGATGTTGAGCATCTTTTCACATGGCTAGTGGCCATTTGTTAATGTGCTTTGGAAAAATTACTATTCAGATTTTTATACTTAAGATTTGCTAAGAGAGTAGATCTTAAGTGTTCTCATCAGATACCAAAAAAAAAAAAAATTCTATGTGAGATGGCAGATACGTTAATTAGCTTGCTTGTGGCAATCACTTCACAATACACAATGTAAGTGGATGTTAAACACTGTATACAATTGTATTTGACTATTATACCTCAATAATTTTGGAAAAAATAAAATTCACTTAAATATTTCAGTTGGCTTTTCATATATGTAAGATATAATTAGACCAGAATATACTGCCTTTCCATGAATGATACTTGGTTTGACAACAGCATTGAAACTATGAGAAAAGCTTATGGTGATTTCCTTAGAAATTCAAAATTGTCACCATGAAATTAAACCTACAGAGATTCTAAACTATTAAAAGCTAGTATTATCTTGTCACATAATCTTTTACAATTCTTGGGACTTGTGAATTTTCCTTTCCCAAATTATCTCATATGAGAAGAAAACAAATATTTGATTGTAATTCATGATCCATACTCTCATTTTTTAAACCAAAATGACATGGAGCTTTTCATTTTAAAAGTTTTCTGAAGTTTTTAAACATGCTTTCATAATTATGCTTTGATAAAAGAAGTCATACAGTCTTGTGACTTCATCAGGAAACCTATTTCTGTTCTAATATTTTTTGTCATGGATCTCAATTTTTTTCAAATATCAAGGTTCCTTGATTATAAGAAACTATATTTTGTGAAAACCTAGAAGTACTAGAGAACGTTTTGTATTTTGTGTCTCTGTGGAAGCTTAAGCAGAAAGTCACGGAAAGGGATTAGGAAACAGAAAGAAGGAGAGAGAAAACTCAGTTCTCTTGTCAAGAGAGTTTTTCACAATGATAAACATTACTTAATAGAAGTGCATAATAAATAATTCTAAGTACATCTTTCTGTCCCAGTCTCATAATCACTGTAAAACAAATTATAATTCAAATTCTTATACCCATGACCAGCTAATATTTCATATTATACCATATAGAAATACTGTACGCTACTTGGTCAATTTTACTACCATTGGAAGAGAATTCAAAAAGAAAAAAAACACATGCATTTAATGTCTTCCCATACCCCAAATTTCCCTGCAATATATCCAAAATAGTCAATTCTTAATTGGAATTCCATTTTTTTGTTTAATCTTGCACTGCTTTCCTGAAACTACTTAGGTAACTAGGCAGTTTCTTTAGCCATTTCGATTTCAAAACTATGAATTGCACAAGTGGTACAAGGAAATGTTACAGAGGCGTTTTCAATCAGGTGTACCCTTGAGGATGGAAACCAGTAGACAAATTTAAAAAGACTTTCAGCACCATCATTTCTGTTCAATTTCAGAAATAACAATACATGGTTCATGCCAGCAGTCTGATAATTATTTAAAATTCCCATTCATGTTAAAATAAAGAAAACAAATTCCAAATTACAACTGGGTCACTAAAATAGTCAAATATTCCCCTTTCTTCCAATAAATCTATCAAAAGCAAATTAAATGGAGCCCAAACACAACTAAAACCCAAAGCTGAATACAATTTTTATTCACTGAGGATAAAGACTCAGCATTTCTCATAATTTACTTGCTCGACATCTAAGGATGTGTCTCACATGCTATTAAATGCTTTGATATGTTAGGAATTGGGAGCCAGTAGTTTAAAGCATTAAATGTGTGTTCTGCTTTATTTTTCCTTATAAGAGCATGATATCTGTGGCACTTTCCACATAAAATAATGTTTCCAAAAACAAACGAACAAACAAAAAAACCACATAAGCAAAAAAAGCATAGCTCTCATCACATTTTTTTTTCCTGCAGATACACATAGGAGAGCAGAAAGAAAAAGCATCATGTAAAAACAGAAAAGATCAAGGAGAAAACAGAGTTTGATGAAAACCAAAGAGCAAGATTTCAGCTAAGAAAAAAATAAGTGGTAAATTTTTAAGGGATTAGAGTCAAAAATCAAAATTTTAGTGTGATACTTGTTAGAGAATGGGCTGTGAATGAGAATTGAAAAAGACATTAGAAAAATACGACAAAAGTGAATTCAAATACGAACTTTACATTATGGTAAATTGAAAAGCTGTTTGTCACGTGGCCTCTGGAGTTAGCATGGCTGGTTTTAAATTTTGAATCCATTTGTGGCCCAGTTTCCTCATATGTAAAATGGCTGCAATAGGATAGGGTGAAGATGAAATGCAAACATTTCTCTGAAGTGCTTACAACAGAATATAACTTAAGGGTTACCACTAAGTAAGTAATACTTTCATAAGCAGTAGCATTTTTACAGTGTGCTAAGTACAGTACAGAATGTGTTTAAAAACTACAGTGTGTTAGAACTTCAAAACAACTCTGAAAAAAGTCAGAGCAGATATCAATATCCCCATTTTGCTCATGAACAGAATGAAGCCTGCCAAGAAGTTGCATAATCATGCGAGCCTACACTATAATAAGTCATATACGTGGAGAACCCTGACTAATACAGTTGACCTTAAGGCAGGGGGATATTCTGGATGGGCCTAATGTAATCACAGGATTCCTTTATAAGCAGAGAGATTTTTCTGGATGGGCAGAAAGTTAAGTCTGAGAGCCATGTTTTGGCTGGCCTGGAAGAAGGCAAGTATCAAACTGTGAACTGCCTGTGGGAGTCTCATGGCAAGGAACTGAGGGAGGTCTCTAGGAGAGAGGGTCCCCCAGCGGCAGCTGGCATATAAATAAGGATCTTGGTACTGATTGAACAGAATAAACTCTGTCAACAACCAGCAACCTTGAGAGAGGACCCGGACTTCAGGCGAGAACAGTGCCTAGCCTCCGTGTTGATTTCCTAGCCACCGTGTTGCTTTCAGCCTGGTGAGACCCTGAGCAGGGAATCCAGCCATGCAGTGGATTCTGACCTCCAGGACTGTGTATGCATTAGTCGGAGCTGTTTGAAGCTACTAAGTCTGCGATCATTTGACAGACAGTAATAGAAAACTAACACAGTGCATACGGGTGTTTGTTTCTTCATTATTTGGTAATAGCAAAAATCTGGGGAGAAAAAACCCTCACTGATTAATGAATGAAGAAAATTATGGAGTAAGAGGAGGGTTCCACTTTTTATAATAATAATAGCAACATTAAATTAGTGAATGAAACAATGAAACACATTCAAAAATATGTTTCTGTTTTATTCGCCTCCTCTTCATGCATTGGTGAGGCATTAAGTCCCACCCTAGGCTTCCAGAGATGCCTAAACACAGGCACCTGCCACTGGACAGATGAGACTGGTAGCAGTTACTCAGTCATATGAGCTCACAGCCTGAGGGAGAAGAGCACTGTACATCATTCAAGGGCACTGGATATGGCACTTGGGGACAGAGTGACCGTGCAAGGGCTCCGGGAGGCAGGCTTTGCAGTAACAAGAGGTTGGATGACTCCCAGTTTCCACGAGAGGATATGATTGGGTTGTTTGAATAATTCTGCAGACTGGCAGGGAAGTGAGCTTCAGTACCTGGTCCAGTGGATAGGGGAGCAAGCTGAGAGGAGAGTCTTTGCCTCTGGGTGGGGGCATGTCTGGTGAAAGCAGAGAAACTTGTGGTTTGGCCTGTGAAGCTGGAAGTTGCCAAAGAAGCACTTACTTAATGTTGCCTTTTAATTTCAGGCCTTCCCCCATACCTCCTTGAATGAAATGCCAGTGCTAAAAAGTGTTTTTGCACTTTTGAACTTCAAGGATAAGTGTATTTTGCTCATTTCATTGAAAATCATTGAAAGTTTATCATATGTCAGTACTTGTCAACTTTAACATAACCTGTAACTCTTAAATGTACAGTCATTTCACAAATTTGAGTGTCAAATTTTCATGTTTCTTCTTATTACCATTTGTGTCAATATTTCAGATTTGCTTCTTCTAAGTCATATTTTTGAGCATTAGGAGAGGTGACTTAACCCAACCATGTTAACTTTCTTAAAAAAAGTTTTCTTTTGTCTTTCTGTTGTTTTCAGATGTAAAATTCGAATTACAGTATCATATGTATCAATTCCTTCTGTATATACCAAATATTTATTTGCTACACAATCTAGTGAATTTTGCTATTTTCCACATTACCAATGCCCCTCTGGGATAAGGTTTATAATTTTCTTTCTTCTGGCGAGAATCTGATTTGTCAATGAGACTATAGCTAACCTATCTCCTTTAATGATGGCATGAGACACTCCTATAACAATGGAAAATGTTTGTCCATTGCATTCTACTTACAAGACACGGTTCTATGTACTGCAGGTATTTTTTACACCTGATACTTACAAAACTCCTATTATATAGGTGAGAAAGCTGATGCACAAATAAGTAAGTTTTTCAAGGTAGAAATGGGCTATGAATCCAGGTAATGTGGATCCACAATCCATGATCTTGCATACTACAATATGCTACCTCTAGAAATAACCCTTTTCTGCAAATATTACTTACTTGGAAGCATAAGATAACCACATGGATAGAACTAGAAAAAACACTGCATCAACCATTCATCCATCCATTCATGAAAATATTCTTTCAACAAAATTGTGATTACCAAGTATTTTCAAAGCAGGATGCTGAATATTGGTCATCTACCAAAAGTTGATTAAAAATGTTCCTCTTCTGATGAGTGCTATCATCTGATAAGAAAAACAAATGTTAAAAAAAAACCTTTTAAAAACATGTTTGCAAAATGTGCTGCACATCATTAAAAGTCAAGAACAAGGCTCTACAGGATCCAGTGGGAAGCCCCACTACCCTGGTCTTTGGGTTGGTAAGTAGACTCATTACTATAGTCAAGGAACACTGTTATCCAGGTATAATTTGAATTTAGGAACACCTGGTGCATACATTAAGTCACCACATCTTAAAGGCTGTATGTATTGCCAGCAATAGGAATTACACTGGAATAAGGAGGGGGCGGGGAGGGGGGCTTGAATTTATGCTGGCAGATTCAGCTCTCCTTCCTGTAAGACCTGAAGCTTTGAAATTGTATAAAAGGAAACATTGCAAAAAATGGTTACTGCCTTCTTCTGTTTGCAAACCGGAAAAAAAGGTAAAAGGTGTCTTAAATAATTTAAAATAGAAAAAAATACTTCTAAAGTTAGTTATTTTGGGAGCCTGAGGTAAAACATTACTTTTTTTTCCCCCTGTTGGTAGTGAGAGTGGGAAGAAAAGAGGAGCAGCCTCGGAGCCGCTCTCAACATTATGGAGGATTTTGTGATATAAATCTCTCTCATATGGATGTCTTCATACCTGCTCTTATCCATCATATGCTGCGTGAATACTCAATCCCTTCCAACGCCCTTGTCCTAAGTCTAAAAAAAGTATTTGCTTGCTGACCCTGAGAATTTTAATCATACAACTACTGAGTTGTCTGGCACTCAGAATCTATTATGAAAGGTTTCTTTTATTTAACTGATACATTCATTTACTCAATGAAGTTAGTCTTTTGTAGAAATACTATGCATGGCATCCTGATAGCTGTTATAAATTCAACATATTTATTTTGATGTTGCTTATTAAAATCAGTGCCTGATTAGTGAAAGTATCTTGAAAAAATCTCCAACACATACTCATAATTTTGAACAAAATATATAAAAATCAAGAAGATACTATGTTTCTTTTCAAATTTTTGCAGAACGTTAAAACTGCTTTAGAGGAACAAGAGACATATTTTAACAAACATGTTTGGAAGAAAAAAGTATTCTATGTCCCAGATTCTGTACTAAATGTTATATATAGATACTGATATAGAATTAAAAATAGAAAATCTCTATAGATGGTATAAGATTCATAATTTAGCAGGAACACATCTATCTACCTATCTGTCTACTTATCTGTCTACCTAAATCATCTATCATCTATCCATCCAATACAGCATATTAGAAAAAATGAATATGTATGGAACGTGTGTTATTTGTCACTCTGATACATTCTTTCACATAGACTAGCTCATTAACCTTCACAAAAATCATGCAAGTTACAAAAACATAGCTGGAATCAAAGGCAACACTAAGTAATCTAGCTTTGTGATTTTGGTCAACTCAGACTCTGCCTCTTAGCATTCATGGGTATACACTTAAGGATAATAATCATCTTTATGTCAAAGAGTATTAAATAAGCAACTTTAAAATTTATGAGTTCTGAGAATCTAATAAATTATCAAATGGTATAACTCTTATTAGAAATGGTTTTAATTATTTTTTTTTCATCTTGGGAACACCTCCCATAGGGAGGTGTTGTTCTATCCAGTTATTGAAAAACAGTAGGGATTTTCCACTGAATGCTCTATCTGACACCCCAGATAGAGAAACAACATGTGAAAGGCCTGATTCTTAAGGATATAAAAAGATTTATTGTGGCTTAAACACATAATGCTTTGGTAGAAATGGAAAAATGTGAATTTGGAAGTTGAGGTTTTCCTTGAATCTGTATTATTAATTATCTTGGGCAAATTAGTGATCCTCAATAAATACCAATATGTGTAAAACTAGGATAAGAATAGCCTCATTTGGAATGAGTTTCTGGGTCAATGCTTGGTACAAGGTAAGAACTCATGGAGCTGCCATCCCTGTGGAGCTGATGGCGTGATTGTAATTGCTTTACAATTGCAAGTATGCCAGCCTTCCTCTTCTCTGTGATACTTGCAAAAATGGAAGAGTCATATCTGCATTTCAAGAAGATCACTATCACATTGGCAGTAGTTTGGAGAAGGCAATGAAAAGAAACTACGACAGGAGACAAGAAGGAAACAATTGGAATATTCCAGGTACGCAATGAAAGGTGCGTTTATTTTTGAGAATTGCAGGAAGAATGGAGAAGTATTAGAAAATGTAAGCAATATTTAGGAGGTTAAGTAAGCCAAATTTTGGCTGAATTAAATAAATGTATGCAGAGGAGTAGGAGTGGTCAGGAGAGAAGGAAAATGAACAGGAGCAGTCCGCACAGGAGGACCAGACCAGATGGATGGGGGAAATGATCTCACTTATGAAGAAAATGCTGGAGGAGTGGCAGTGTTGAGAGTCAAGTTAAAATGTTTCATTTGAAGTTGTCTTAAATGTGAGTATCCACTGTCTGTTGATCTGGAAAAAAGTCATATTTAGAAATCTAAAATTTACATATTCACAGGAATTGCAACAATAACATACTTCATTCTAATGTGAACCCAGCTGTATATTTGGCTGTACCATATGATTTCCCTAAGACAATGCATGAAATATGACTATCAACTAATTATACTACAAGTAAATTTTTTACTACAAGTAAAATTATTTACTTAATTTCTCACTAATTTTTTTTATTTTTTTTAATTTTCATTTTGTATTTATTACCTTTGAGCTAATGCTGTATATGACTGATACACCAGGAATGTATTTGGTTCTAGATGTTTATACAGATGTAATTGCCATTGCAATCAGGAATCGATAATAGAAAGAGTAAAGAGATTTTATTTAAGCTTCAGCTTTCTGATTTCTGTTTGGCATTGGGTTAATCACTTACATAATCAACCTCAATTTCCTTGTTTAAAAATGAGAGTGATAATGCCTATCTTGAAATTGCAGCTGTTACTTTCCAAAAAATGGCTGTAACAACATTTTTCATCCACATGCTCTTCCAGACCCTTCCCATTCTCTCAAGAGGTGGACTTTCTATCCTCTCTTTCTGAGCCTGGGCGGACATTGGAGACTATCTGGACAGTAAAAGTGGAAGAGATGGCATGTGACTGCCGAGACCAGGCATTCAAGGCAATAGAGATTCCACATAGCTGTCTCTGTTGGGATTCTTGCTCTTGGATCCTTGCAACCATTCTATGGGGAAGTCAAATATTCACATAGAAAAATTTTGTAGCTGTTTCAGATGACAGCCCTGTTCAGCTGTGTCAGCTGTCATCCAGCATCAACTGCCATGTATTGAAAGAGTGATCCTCACTGTGATTCCAGCCATTGAATTTTTTCTAGCCACTCCTGCTAAAAAGCTGAGTTTAACTGTTGCCATTGAGCCTGACCCATATTCTAGATGTGTGAATTCAATAAATCTTTTATTTTTTTTTTTGCTTTAAGCACTAATTTGGCAGGGAGAGTAGTTACATAACAGATCATTGGAATATTCACTTTATCTTTAGAAAGATTCAAATGAAATATATGAGAAGGCTTTTAGAGCTCTGAAGTCTTTACAAACAGAAAGAATAAGTATTATTGTTCCTAAAAGTCTTTACTGTAAACACTCTGCCTCTGCCAATGTTTATTGGTCACAGTATTTCAAAAGATAATGAAATATATGCTTTATTTCTAAGTTAAATCTGTAAATTAAATGTTTTCAGCTTGAGAGCAATTGATGGGTTCAATGTCTCCCAGCCGATCCTCAATCACTCTGTAAAAGCTGAACGGCAAATGGATGTTGATTACAGATCTGTTTACTGTAAAATACAGTAAGATACAGCTTGAAGCCTGTGTATCAGTTGTCCTTAACACTGCGATTCCAGGAAAGTTTATTTGATCAGATTGTTATTCTTCCCTTTCGACTCTTTTTTACCCTCTTTACCTGTCCTAAATCTAGCTTTAGTCTAAGGCTACACTGTCTGTTTACATTCTCACCTTGACTGACGCAGTCTTTCAAATGGCAATGACTGTCATACATGGCTGCATTATGTTCCGTAAGGCAATCTAACTGATGCAACAGACAAACTGTCAAGATCTCAGTGGCTTAAAACAATATTCATAAATCAGATTTATTTCAAGACGTGATCAGGGACCCAAGTTATTTTCATCTTTTGGCTCTACCAACTTTATTCCATGGCTTCCAAGTCATCACAGAAAGAAAGGGAAAGATCAACAAGGAACCCTTGTGGAGAGTTGTTTCATGCATTTGTCTTGGTAACACTGAACTCCTCTACCTCCAAACAAATGACTGGAACTCAGCCAATTGCCTGCATTACATTCAGCTAACGTGGTCTACATTTATGTCTAAAGTGGAAGTAGGCTTGATAATTATCCAGCAGTTACTGCCATCTAGTATTTCTTCCATGAACACTAAAACTATGTCTTTTCATCTTTGAATTCAGCATTCAGTAAATAATTGTTAAGTTGATATCAGTTCTGGCTTCAGCCATCTTACCAAGAAGCTTCTTCCTTGAAATATAACACCCTCCCCAGGTAAATTAGGTTCTTTCATTATCAAGTTAATTATGTTTCTCGTAGAATTCCCATATTTTCTTGTCTGAGATTTTTATTTACCAAGTTTGTTTCTGTCTTGAATGATCTTCCTGTGGATATTTTAGTCATCATTAAAGGTCCAAAGAAAGCTTATTCTTCGTAAATACTAAAACCATATCTCTTCATCTCTCACTTTCCAAGATTTCAGCAAATATTTGTTTAATTTATATTAGTTCTGCATTATCCATGCCTTGGAAGTTTTTGTAAAGTTCCAGTCCATTTAAAAAAAAGATATTTTGTTTTATTAGAAGGGTACTATAGTACTTTCCAAATTCTTTTCTGCAAATTATTTCCTCTGATTAGTTTCTTGTTACTATGCAGAGACACAGGGTGCTAAGGCAATGGACTAGGGAAGCAATTCAAACACATCACTACATAGGACAGTGTAGTGACAATTTAAGAGCACAAGAATATGTCTGTAGATAAGTTTTTCACAGATGCTTGAGAAGGATTAGAGTATATGTGGAATTTACCTACTATAAATATATTTAACCTAGTCATTCTCTTCACTGAATAAGATAACACATACCCAATTACCCCCTATCAAGATTAGCTTCAATATATATTAGCAAGTTTATATTTCTTCTTTTACTCTCTTTCCTTCCTATTCATCTTAATATTTAGACATAATAGTGGGCTAAATTTAAATGTAGCTTTTTTACTATATATTCATAGGCTGCATTTTCTTATTTTAGTTTGAAAAGACTTGAGATAAGGTTTTTAAATTTTTTTTAATTTAAAAAGAGTATTTATTTTACTTAAAAATTATCCTAGCTCTCTAATCATTTTGCAAAATACCATCCGGCTTCAACATTTTCTAAATATATAATCATAAGAATAAAAACAACCTTCATTTATTATATCTGTACTTTGTTTCTCTTCGATCATCAAAACTAGGAACTACACTCGATCATTTGATTGCCTGTTTTTCTTTTTCTCCCAACTTTGCAATTTTCACTCAAACATTTCATGCTTGCATATTAGCATCTGTTGGTTTTAAAGCACATGATTATGATAGATAAATAAAATAAATTAGACTCCATTTTGAATTTATTCTAAAATCACTTGAAAAAAGAAAGGTAAAATGAATGTAGCCAATGTTTTCCTGGAAGAGAAAATGTAACTAAGAAACCCCACCAATCCAGAGAAACCTGCTTAATATTGGTGAAATAAGCATATTCTGATGTTTTACATACAAGCAGAGAGCCAGAAGTCAGAAACAGCTGGGGTGCTGAGTAATCTTCTCATTGGTTCGTGGGGTGCTAAATCTTTTAACGTACATCATGTGAGCACAGACACCATCTGCCAATTGCTATTAATGGTCCTTCCTTGAGACAAAAGGCACCCATCCCATCATTTGGTACTTTCTTACTTTCTTATCATTAAATTATTTGCTAAACCAGACTGAAGTTTAAGTCACACTCTCTTACTCTATCATTTTTTAAAGATATGAAATTTTAGAGGCCCCAGGATATTTCCAAACTCTTTATACATAATGCTGATTTTCACATTATAGGGCACCTTAAATTAAATGCTTTTTTTTTTTGCTACTTTACCTTTTTTATGACACAGACAAATCTCTTCTAAAATGTTCACACTGTATTCCTATTACCGTAGTTAGTCATATTCTAGTCCTACTTACACGGAGAAGTTTCTTGTTATATCAAAGAAAAAAATGTCCTCACTGCCATATCCCAGGTGTATTTCAGCTCTCCTTTCTTTAACATAGTCTTGTGTCTATCAGTTCTCTCTTAAGCATCTGAAATACTTTATAAAAAGTAAGTACTTGGTAGAAAGTACAAAATATGTAAAAATCTTGACTCTATTTCCTCTGACACTTTTCTAGTAGTTTCATAACATAATCATCGATTTTAGTCTTTCTTGTGAAGGACTTACTTCATAAGTATTTTCAGATCTGATTTCAACTATACATAAGAAGAAATCCATGATGGTCTAAAGTAAATGAATTGGTGGTATAACATAAGCATATTATGATAGAAGCAGAGAAGAACAACAAATCACAGTTGAAACAGTAAGAAAAATTATTTTAGGTGCTTTTTTCCCCCCAAATTTTGGATGTTGAAGTTATTTATGGAATAATATTATAGAGCCTGTCTATAAAACTGACCTTCAACTAAATTTTCTGCATGTCTTAAGTGGATCAAAGTACCAATGAAATATATTTTCTTAATAATACAAGAGTAAAAAAAAACACATTTTTTTAATTCATGCAGGTATCCATCGAGTAGTACAGAATTATTCAATAAGTGCATAGTGCTATGTATTGGGGATAGATTAATAAATGACAGAACCACAGTTCCAGTCTAAGGCTAAAATTATATAACAATTATAAATGTACCAACTTGGGAAACTGTGAAAAAGTGATATATTTTCATTTAGGGAGGGCCAGAGAATGTTTTTAAGGAACATTGACATTAAAACTGAGACTAATGAATGCATGACACTAATAGCCAAGATTTGCTGAGCATTTGCTGTGAGCCAGGTGCAGCCCTAAGTGTTTTTCCTGAATTAACGACCTTCTCTTTATAACCTTTTACAAGAGGGAATATAGTCGTCCCTATTTTACAGATAAGTAAACTGGGGTGCAGTTAGGTATTAAGAGCTAGTTGTGTGAGTAAAGCCTTCCATTCAAAGGCAATCCCTTGTCTCTGACATGGGAAAGAGCATTGTGTTTTCAAGGAACCAAAAACATGACGGGAATCCAGCGTGCAAGGGGAATCCAGCGTGCAAGGGACATGGGTTCCAGAAGCCAGATCTTATAGGGCCTCAGAGCCAATACTGATAACTTTTTCAATCTCTCTCTCTTTTTTTTTTTTTCCTCTACTTGCAATAAAAAATCAATGGAGGCTTCTCAATAACTGAGCTGATAATATTAGTGTTTTATAATCACAGTTCTCCATGTGTCCTTCAGAGAGAGAATAAATTGAATGAGAGAAAGCGAACACCATAAAACTCACTTTTGCTTTGTTGGCAGAGAAGACCAAAAAAAAAAAAAATCCTATGAAAAATTAACAAAACTTTTATTTTCTTGCGACTTAAATAACACTATTTCTCCACAGTAATCAAGATGAAAGAAAACTGAATACTTGGTAAAACTTCCATAGCCAATTTTATAAACATTATTTTCCTCTTTCTCCTTCCTTGAGGGCATTTTACTGTTTAATAGTATTTGTGCTGAACATAAACATTAGAAGACAGACCAAAAAGCAGTATGTTTTAAATCAATTAGTTATTTCTAAGAAATCATGCTAAACAGTAAAATGAGAATATAAATCAATGTTGTTGAAATAAATGAAGGTTAATAAGTAAAGAATTGGTAATATTTATTTTAGTTATTCATTTTCTTTAACTTGGAATTGTACTCATCGTTGAATATAATTTAAAAATATTCCTTTCGTGCAGCCTTGCTCAGTTAAAATGTACAGAATGAATCCCCCCTTTTCTCATTCACAGCAAATTACTAGCTATTATTACATATGAAACATAATCATAATTATTTATTCATTTATTAATCCAATTTTTATTTAACATCACCAAGCTTGTTTCCAAAAAAAGGATCTTGATACGATTCATAGAGAGCTGCAAATTACAAGATAAAAATTCAGCATGAGAAAAAATTCTAAAGTTAATAAGAAAGAAAAAATCATTATTAAGGCAGATGGAACATAGATAAATGTGCAAAATGTGTGCCCCAAAGTAACAGTTAATGCATTAGTTTATAGTTAATTACTTTTGTATTTGTTTATTCTACTAGATTTGAATATTGCTGAAGATAGCGATGGTATCTCATGCATCTTCACGTCCGTCTCCTAAGAGGTCCCAATGAATGTTTGTTGAATACATGTACATATAAATGAAAAAATGAATGATGGATCCCTAGCCCTAAGACCCTTTAGCTGAAAAGGGTGAGCTACCATAATTAGGTATTGTGAAATTAGATTAGAATAAGGACATTTAACAGCTCTGTCTATAAGTCAAAGTTTTGCAATGGGAGATAAAAAAGCAGCCGTGTAACATCTAAATGAATATTATCCATCAGATTTGACATTTATTAAGCAATGGAAGCATGCTGGGCACTGTCGTAAACACAAACTCTTTTCCCAGTGAATGTAGATTTATCTGTGCTGGCTTTTTTCCTGAAAAAGACTGATGCAATTTCATAGCAGATGGTAAAAGAATACAGAAAGATGACTTTAGTTTTCCAGTTTTATAGGCACCAACTTAAATCAACTCCTTATGCTGCGAATTCATCATATTACCTGGACTAAACATTCCAATTACATTTTCCCCCTTATGAACAGTGAATAAATTTCTTTAAGAATTCTTCACCTATATTGATATTGTCGGTAATTCTATTGCATTGTTGTTATCAAGAACATTGTTTCTCGCACTTCTTTAGTAACATATAACATTAGTTCTCAACTTTTTTTTTTCTTTTAACCCCAGGATCATAGTTCACTTTTACACTTTAATGGGCTAATAAAGACAGATCTCAGTAAGACCTCGTTCTCTTTTGCCTGATGACACTGCGGAGGGCAGGGACAGGCGTGGTAAGAAATAAAGGGAATCTCTTTGACATAGACTTTGATTTTCCCACAGTTAAAATTAAACTAATCCATTTTGGTTGGCCCTTAAGTCCCATAAGTAAATGCTCAAAAATATATATTTTACTCCATTGATTCGGCTGTGCCTGATTCATTTCCTTGTCGTTTATTAACTTCATCTACTCTCTCAACGAGTCTTTGGGTACCCTGTCAATTTCTAACTTCAGAAATTTCTGTAAAATAATTATTGTCCTTCTTTTAGGTTGAGTTGAATATATTGTATATTTTTAAAGATACATGATTGTGTTTGTGTGCGTGTGTGTGTGTATATGTGTGTGTGTGTGTATATACATATATATATATATATATATATATATATTCCTTCTGACCCTGAATTCCCTTTAAAAAGAAATGAGAACAAATGATAATAATAACCCTTAGAAGATTAATGTGAAGATACAACTTTACAGCATAAGAAAAATCACTGAACAGGGTTTCACACCTTGTAGGCAATCAACGTATGTGAATTCGCCCATCCCTGCCCATTCCAAATACAATTTTCAATCAGACAAATAAACCACATTATGCACATTAATCATAGCTATTTTAAAGTCTGTGTCTGAAAAATACAACATGTTGACTACTTGTATGTATATTGTTACTGGCTATTTCTTCTCTTGGCTTTGTTGATTAAATTTTTTCTTGGCACACTGTGTATGAATTTGATAGAAATGATGGATGAAAAGTTGTAGTGGTTCCGAATGAGTGACACTTTTCTATAGTTTCTTCTAGGTTAGGGTAGGGACAGATCACTGAGCTTTGTCGTATTTCCAGTTAACACATATTAAATGATATAACCCTTCAGGAGTCTCAGCTGAAAGTCTGGGTCTGAACTAGGGTCCCTAAGTTTGGACCAGACTTGAATTTCAATTTTTTAACGTCCAGCACCATGAGACTGCTATACATTTCTGCTTAGTGCTTCAGCAATTAGTAAGCTCTTTCTGCTTGACTTCTCAGCTTCTTACCTCTGGGAATCTTAGGATTTAGCAAACATTTTATGAGGAAATCCTGTGAAATTTTATGTCCACATTCCTGCTGTTCCCCTTTTCCCTGAGTCTTGGCATCTCAGTTCCAATTTTGGTCTTTTCAGGCCCATGACATTAACAAATGTTCTAGGTTGCTACTTTCTGCTAAGACTGAATGTCAATCTCTGTGAATCATCAAATGTTTTCAGGAAAAAGCTATAGAAAATGTCAGATTGATCTCATTGTCTTACCCTACATTCTTTCAACGATCTTAGTCCCACAAATTGAAGCTGTTTTGGTGGTTCTTGAATGTCTTCAGAAGTCTGGATTTTGTTTGTTTTGTATTGTTCCCAGAGGATACAGGGCCAAAAGCTTATCTAGTCAGTATTATGAGCCTTGGACTATCTAGAGATTTCAGCCTGATGAAAATATGTGCACAGATCAGGAATTAGGTACATTCTTTAATAGCATTAGTCATTAAAAATGCATAAATATCATCTTATATTGACAGTGGAAATAGTAAGGGGTTGGGTGTCTCATACTGGTTAGCTATCCCCAAGTTGTCAGCATTGACAAAGAAGCATTAGAAGCTGAGAGGCAAAAACGTTTTAAATGATAAAATATAATAAAAATAAAATTATATGTGACAAGACTGATGTAAAAATCAACAGAAGTTAAGATGGAGTGCTACTGACAGATGACATGGTTCTGAAACAATCTGAAACTTACAGAAAAGTTGCTGACAAGGAATTCTCTCAGTATTATTACTAATAGATCTCAGAGCAAATAGGCAAATATAGAAATAAATATAATGTAATACAGTATAATAAATATTGTTTCGAATGAAAAGTTACTTAAAAACAAAGGAAATTTCATCTTTGTGATGGTCTACTAATATTAATTTGTTGATTTAATTTCCTGACTAAATGCACTGAAAGTAGAATAGTGATTTAGTGTGCAGAATACAGCGGACAAGTAGTCTGAAATATGTTACTGTGAAAGATCTTTTAGTGTTTAGCTAACCTCACGGGTGCAAAGCAACATCTATCCTAAGAAGGTAGAGGACTACTTGAAAGTGAATGGACAAATTCATTTCAGTATAGCCTTTAGCATATACCCAAGTCAGCAGCTCATCTAAGGAATTTTTTGGTACAACTTGAAGAAATGTAGTTATCTAACATTCTTTTATATTGCCATCTCTAACGGTATATTTTTTACAGGAAGAGCTTTTTTTGAGAGCAACAACTTTACAAGAGGAACTCACACTCTCTCCCAGATGGCTGAAAAGTAACAGTTTTACAGATCCACGGATATGCCGAGGTGATGGAGAAGTGTAAATTGAAAACAAACAACATGTAGGAAATACCTTATTTTTTTGCCTTGAATATTGAGCACCGAAAGAATTTTTTATTCTCCTAGGAGAGGGGAAATAGTGAAATGTTTCCATGTGAATTGGGAAAAAGAGTTGCTTTGATGGCACAAATGTTAAAAGGTCTCAGATTTCAATTTGGTCATTCATATATGATACGGAGGAAAAGCTGTAGGTGGAGAGTGAGACTGGATGTCAGAATTTCATAGGCACTATTAAAATTATACTGAGATCTTCAAAGAGTAGACCCAATGATTATTGTTCTGCACTAACATCTGTCTGATAGACTCACTGGCTTCTACAGCATCCTTCCCTTTCTATTAGCAGTATTAGTTATTAATGGCTTTAAATTAATAAAGTGCATGTAGCATGTGTATTTTCCTCAACATATTCTATTAACACTCTATTGATAGAATCATTTACCTCTCCTTTTATTCCTGTTACCATGTTTTCATTCCTCCCTCCCCCAAGTAGCATTGGGTCCTACTGGAATAGACTAGTTAACAGCAAACAAAGACAAGCTACAGTTGTGGTTAAAGTGTTGAATATACAACCCAGTATGCTCCCCCTTACCCTTAGGCATTACCAATAATCTTCACCTAATGGGTTTTAATTCTCTTGAACCACTAGTGTCGTTTCATTAAAATGATGTTTATTACACGCAAGTGATGACAGATGTAGGCATAGCATTTGCAGCCATTCTTAGTTGTATTGATGAAGCATTTTCATAATACTGTCTCTTCAATAAATTATTACAGATCTTCCTAGAAATTTAAATATTTGTCATTAATTAACATTCTTTGGGTGACTGTTAAACATAAATATTAACGTTACTATTATGATATTATTGACATTTCAATTATATTATTGGCATTATTATTATTAACATTACTATTATGATATTATTGACAATCAATTATTAATATTCCATTCTAGTGTAATGTTTATTTAGATATATAATAATAGAGAATAGTATTTGCCACTTGTCCTTGTCACTGTCCCCCTCACCTAAGGTAGTTACTACTTGCCTGATTCATTGTTTTTAGTATTTAGTTCTATGAATTTTGACAAATGCATAGGGTCACGTAACAACTACCACAATCAAAATCAGTGCATCAGCTCTTAAATTTCCTAAAGGTCTGCACTCAAGATTGTTTACTGCCCCTCCCACAGAGGAATTGGGTTTTTGTCTTTTCACCTTTCCTCAGTGGCCAAAAGCCTCTGGGGGTACAGGGGAAGATCTGCGTGCATATGTGTGTGTGTGTGTGTGTGTGTGTGTGTAATTTTTAAACACTAGTGAAAGTACTTCTTTGGTATAAATTAATCCCTGTGAAATTACTAAAAGTTTAAGTGTATAAACATTTTTAAAAATTTTGAAGCAATCTCAAACTTATAGAAAAAAAGCAAGAACATGACAAAGAATTTTGTTTTCCCAAACTATCTGAGAGGAGGTTACTTATTTGATACCCGCCACTTCCACATATTTTAGTGTATGTTTTCTACAATCAAGGACATTCTCCAACACAAATATAGCACGACCTAAAAACAGAAATAGCATTGCTGATACACCACTACCATCTGATTCTCAGACCCTCTATCAATTTTTCCAAATGTCCTTTTCATGTCCTTTTTACAACAAAACCATCCAGATCAGAATTACGTTTTGCATTTGTTTCTTATTTCTCTTTAGTCTCCTCCAACCTAAAATAACTCCTTAGTCTTCCCTTGATTTTCATGACCTTGACATTTCTGAAAATAGCTCGTTGGTAGAGGGTAGAAAATCCTTCAGTTTGATTTGTCTGAGGTCTTCTCATGATTAGATTCAGGTCGTGTGCCTTTGGCAGGAATGTTACGAAGTTCATGTGTTTTTCTCACTGAGTCCTCTCAGTTGGTGAACATTTTTGATTTATCTGACTATTGATGAGGTTCACTTTTTTTGTATTTGTATATATTTATTGAAGTATAGTCAGTTTACAATGTTGTGTCAGTTTCTGATGTACAGCTTCAGTCATACATGAATATATATATATATATTCATGTTCTTTTTCACCATAAGTTATTACAAGGTATTGAATATAGTTCCTTGTGCTATATTGTTGTTTATCTATTTTACATATATATTTGTATCTGCAAATCTCGGGCTCCCAATTTATCCCTTTCCACCTCCTTTCCCCCCTGGTAACCATAACTTCATTTTCTATGTCTGTGAGTCTGTTTCTGTTTTGTAAATAAGTTCATTTGTCTTTTTTTTTTTGAGGTCCCACATATAAATGATATCATACAGTATTTTTCTTTCTTTCTGGCTGACTTCATTTAGAATGACAATCTCCAGGTCCATCCATGTTGGACCAAATAATCCATGCCAAATAATAAAATGGCATTATTTTATTATTTTTTTGTGACTGAGTAGTATTATTCCACTGTATAAATACACCACAACTTCGAGGTTCATTTTGATTATTTAATATGTGTTCTACCAAGCTTCCCTACCATAGCTCCCTTTTTTAACCCCCTTTTGTACTTTGCCTTCTGTAAAGGAGGTTATTTGAACTTATTTAAATATCCCATTCCTCATTAAACTTATTTATTTATTTATTTATTATCATTTGGGTTCTAAGTTTCTTATCCTATTGAGTAGATTGTAGTCTGTAACACTTACTTTTATGTTCAAATTGTCCTGTATTTTGTAAGTGGGAGCCCTTCAATCTTCCTGGTCTGCCCTTAAGAGTGGCCCCATTTTTTCCAGCCCTTCCCTGCTTTTTGTCCCAACAGGTTCTAGGCTCTTGTCTTATTTTCCTCTCACTACCTTGGAATCAGCCGTTTCTCCAAGAACCATAATTCCCTTTAGTGGAGATTGGTCCACAGAGGCCAAAGTATGGGGCTTGGTGTTACCATTGCTGTTGAGATATCACTGCTTCCTGGCCTTCTCAAAGTACGGAGCTAAGTTATAAATGCTTGTTTATATGTTTTTATCTATTTCTATTGAAGTCTTCTACACTATGCATATTTCTGTATCTATCCACCTTTATTTATTTCTACATCTCTGTATATTGAAATCTACAAATTCATACCAATACAAGTGATTCCAGTCCAACCACAACATTTTTTTGCTATTTTTCTTTCTTTTTTAATTTTAATTTATTTAGCTAACTCCATCATTCCTAGTATGTTTACTGCCCTCCTTCTCCATGAAGATGCCTTCCTCATCTCCCCTTGGGCTTTGAACCAAGTGAAAGTCTGTCATCACTGACTCTTCAGTAGAGATGCCCTCATTGCCCTACTTGGGTTGTCACTTCTCACTGGGCCAAAGCACTTCTCACTGTCACCCCCATTTGGACATCTGACTTGTTCTGTCTCACCTCAAACTTTAGGGATAAATAGTTCATAAGGGTTGGGGTTGGGGGAAGGAATAGGAGAAGGGGAAGAGGTAGGGTGAATGAACTTCTGATTTCAATACAACACAAAATTTTTCTTTTATTTTCCTGTGAATATATTATATAAATCTTTTTAACCCTTGCCAAATGATAGGAAATAAATAATAATTCTTTCTGAAATATTTTTATTTCTTTAATTACGGCTGATGTTGAGAATCTTTTACTATTGGGAATGTGTTCTTTTTTTCTATAAAGGATTATTTTTATCATTTGTCTTCATCGCTCTTTGTTCCTTCTTCTTGACTGATTGTTTTATTATTCACTCAACAAATATTTACTGCACATGTATTATTGATCTTGAATATTTCTCTCTGAATATTTTTATTTGTATAAACTTTGTATATGGAATTCTTGTAATGAGTTCCTCCAAGGCAGGGATCAAGCTTCATATTTATTCTGAATTCCCTTCACACAGTACAGTGACAGATATGCACTCATAAGCAACTTCATTTTAATTATTTATTTGAAAATAATTAACCTGAAGTCTATGGATAAGCTTCAGAGTACATATGAACTTGAAAGTATGTAATTTTGTCTGTATGTGTAAATTTTTCTTGAGACAGGGGCTAAATTTTCTATGGTAACACCAGAACAATTCATTTGGCTCCAATATTTTATTATAAAATTAGAGAAGATGTGCCAAACACAAACAATAAGTAAAGAATTATTTATATTAAAGACTGACTAACCTTATAAAAGTATTCTAGATAAACTGATGATCAAGACATAACCTTTGAACTCAAATCCTAATAGTATACAAACTACTAAGAAATTTTCAACACTGGCTGATAAGAAATACATGCCACTTGATAATGGATCACCCCCCTAAATTTTTTTTAGCCATATGATTGTTTTAGTTCTACAAGAAAACTTTATATAAAATAAGTTAACAGCAAACAAAAAGCATTCTTCTCTAGTGCTTGATACAAATTTTATTCAAAACAAAATTCTATAAGGAGTTTCAATTGCAAACATGAACTAAAATACCTCCTCCATAGTTTATATTTTTTTAAATCATGGAAAGCACTTTATAAGAAGGGTAATAGGGTTTAATCAATTCTGAATTACTCTGATAAGAAGTATAATTTTTTTAAGTTGTAAACCATAAAATACTCTAAAAGATAGTGAGGTAATCGTCTTGGGAGATTCTAAAAGCTTGCCAATTGGTAATTGACTTTGTGAACTGTGAATTACCTGGAGTATATCATTCTACAATACAATTAGTAGCTATCAAGTATTTTTTTCAATACATAAATGTCAAGTGTAATAAAATCTGTGTCAGTATTTGGTCATTTTGTTCTGTGGTGGGGAGTACACAAATCCATAACAAAATACTATAAATAACTTAATCCCAGTGCCAGTACCATCTCAGTGAATGCTAGAATCTTGAAGTTTTAAAATTATTTCTAATTATTTAGCATAATCCACAGTCTTACATTCAATTCCTTCTTTACCTATTTGTTTAGTGAGTATTTATAGAGTGTCTATAATGCTAGAAATTAAGTACATGAGATTCAATAGAATGGCCCCATCATTTAGGAGGTCACACTACACTGAGTGTGAGGAGATTAAGGACATTAAAACACCGGGAAAAGGGAGGGCTGAGAAGGTGAGTTAAGATTATACATTTGGGCAGGGATAGATTTCAGAATCCAAACTGCATATCCATTCCAAAACATCTTTTGACTTTGTTGATGCAGCAGGAAATTCCTCCTTTTAATACCTTTCTGATATTCTTGGAACATTTAATTCACACGCAAATATCACCCATCTTTCCTTGCGAGAAAGTAAAAGTCAAGAAAACGGCATAGAGTTGATTGGAGGATGGGGTGCACAGAAAGAGCATCAGTGTAACAGTATTATTTTGTTTGGCTTTATCAACCCCTATCCCACAATTGATTTCTATCAAAGCTCAAGTTCAAATTCTAGCCCTGACACCTACTATCTGTGTGATGGAGAGAGAATTATTCTATCTCCTAAACCTGAGTGTTGTCATATACAAATGTTGTCATATATAAAATGGGTGCGATAATATCTGCTCTGAATTATCAAGGGGATTAATGTATAATGTACATAAAATACCTTGCATAGTAGCTGGCTTATAATAAAGCTTTCATTTGACATTTTGATACCCTGAATAGAGTTCTATCACTTCGAGACCAGAATGTTTGGATATTGAGTGTCCTGTGCTTCTACATTACCGTATATATGCTCATAATAAATTCCTATCATCACCAAATGTAACATGAGTCTTCTATGCGTCTCACTGAAATCTGAAGCAGGTTAAATAGCCCATTTTCTTACAGTGTGCTCCATACTGTATTGAACTGATCAATGGGTGTGTCACAATATTGTAGTTGAACTTGTAGGCAGACCAGAAAATCAACATATACTTAATAAAATGTCTGTTTATTTTGGTCAAATACAGCAGTTAGTTCAAGAATGCTCTTCTTGTTCTAATTGCTGCAATCATGAGTTATCCTATCTGAAAACAGTGAAAGGTCACTTGTTTCTCATTAATCCAGTCCGACTGCATAACAAGGTTTTAGATTCTTCAAGAATTGCAACTGTATGCAACAATAAGAACAAAATTACTTCAGGAAGAAGTAACTGAAGAAGACGGCTGTAACTACAGCGTTGTTTAAAACATTTTTAAAAGGTCAGAGCACTGACTTGAACTAGAGCTCCAGATAACATCATAATTGAAAACAGATGCACAAAGCAGAAAGCAGCCTTTGGGTTTCTGGTTCCTGAACATTAATACAATTGCCTGGTTGTGAAGTCATGCTAATGACTCAACATGCATTTTTTTGGTACCTCTTTCAGACATTGAGATAATGGTAGATTATAAATTACTTTGCTACCTGAAATGAAAGACCAGATTTATATTCTGTTAATGAATCAGATGCTACATTGCAGATAATCAAGAGGAATCATCAGGGGCTATTAAAACTACTGGTAATGAGCAGCGTTTGTTTCTGCGGACAAGCCTGGATTTATAATCTGGCTTCCTAGCATTTTCTAGCTACAAGAAGGCAGCTTTACTTTCAGTATCAGGTGCTTTTCCTATAAAATGGAGTAATATTACTTCTTACAGAATAGCTCTCAGAGAGAACAAATTATAACCATCTATATGAAAATATTTTGTATATGGCAATATTATATATTTTTATAGTTGTGACCAGTCTTTAAAAGTGTCATTAGATTTTAAACATTTGTTTATCATTTAATCATAGAAAAGTAATTTAAAATTAATCTATTGGGATATTTAATAGAAAGGAGAAAAGTTAGGGAAAAGTTCTTTCTTTCTTTATTTCATTCAAATCTATATTTTTTATGGGTCTTATGTTACTTTATCATAAAGTTATGTCAATTCCATTTTAATAATGCGTTAAAGTCTGAGTATTTTGATCAACCATTTCTTAATTAAGATTTGATTCTCTAGATACAAAAGTCATAGATATGTCTACACATTTGTATCATCAGGCTAAATCAGGAAACTCTTAAACAAATATTCTTACTCCTCTAGTCTTTACCATTGCAAGATACGAGCTTAAATATGAACCAAATAGAAGACCTTAACCCTGCTTTCCCATGGAGAGCAGGTGCCCATGAAGCACTTTAGTTTTGTGTTTTTCTTTCTAGAAAACAAATGGTGGGAGAAAGAGCTTTGATTGCAATTTTTGATGTACTGTGAAACACACTTTTATACAGTGGGTAGACTATTACCCACAGGAGATTAATACATCATAGCACCAAATCAAGAATGACACATTCATTTTCACACCAAAAGCATACGAGCAATATTTATCATAAAGAAATGATTGATTTGCGCTGGATAGAAGAAATTTACATTTTTCCACACATGCACACACTCTTATATTCAAAGCTTTAACGTAATTACCTTCTAACATATATTTTCAATGAAATTTATTCTTAAAAGGCAAAAACTAATAGGGAATGCGATTATAAAATGTTTTATTCTATTCTATTAATTAATGAGCTATGAAAATATTCTTTAAGTGGATTTAAGTAAAAACTGATGTCTCAAAGAAATCATTCCATCATCATCTGCCACACTGCACTCTACCATGACTCACGCTAAAATCACTCAGCCTGTGACACACCAGTACCATTTCATTGATAGTGGCACATCTCCACTTTTCCTCCCATCAGTGACTTGAATTCAAAATGCTCAGATATGGATTTATGACCCAATAGTTTAGCTTTGGAGAATTTGTACATCATAAGTGATAACACACTTTTGTAAAATAATCAATATGTTTCAGTCACAGATTCCCCATCTTTTTAAATAACATCTTACTTGTTGAATAATTCAAAGATTTTTCCATTTACACTTTGCTAAATTCTATACCTTCTTTAGTAAATATTGAACATTGAACGCTACATAGCAATGAGTGACATTGGACTATCTTTCTCTATTTAGTAACAATTTTTTTTTTAACTTTATGACAGAGGGACAAAGTCATAATCTGGAAAACAGTTTTTTTGTAAAATTTAACTAATACTTCTACATTCCAAGTACTATATGCTGAAAATTTCAAAATAAACAACCTATTGTCTCTACCCTAACTTTTCTATTTAAACTGATATAACTTCAAAACAAAAAAAAAGAAAAATTAGAAAATTCAAAACATAGTTATTGGTAGAATAAAAAATTATACCAAAATTTAAACCAATAAATATGCATTGTTTCCAATTATGTTAATCATATTATTCAGTGAAATGAGAGAAGGTTTAAAAGAGTAAGAGGACTGAGGGCAAAATTCTCAAATTCTTTTGCACATTTGTAAGTGATCTCAAGATCCCCAACGAAACTGCAGCTGCAAAATGTAAGCGTACCCATCACAGACCAAACAACTATTTTCCAAAATCATACCATCAAGGTAGATATTTTAGCCAAATTTCCAAAATATTTTGAAAGAATATTACGTATTGACTTGTCAATTATCTGAAATTACTGTGCTTAATTTTGCAGCTTCCAAGATTCCCTTATTTCTTATCCATAATTTGTTTTCCAGTTTTTCTTCTGATGTTGAAAAGCTATTCTTTGGAGTTCAACGTTGGAATGGGGTGTGGTTTTCTTTACGACAACAGACCAAAAATATCCATGAGATAAATGATTCACATTTTTCTATCTGGTTGGGTGTTTTATTTGTCTTATGGCTATTTCTAAATATATTGTGTTTCTTTGTACACTACTACATTTGGTGGCTCTGTAGCTGCCTAAGAATATAACTGGAAACATTAACAGGCTGTTATAGAAGCAGGTGTTCCACATTTTCTCTGGTTTTCCAAAAACATGTGATTAAATTTAGAAACTACTACATGCAAGCAAGTTTTCATGTATTTGTGAATGGTTAAATGTATTGTAAATGCCACACAAAATTTTTAAATCCTTAAAAGTAAAGTGGATAAAAACATACATACCACAAGTCATGTTTATTTGCTTTGCTTACCACACCACATATTAAATATGAAAGGAATAAAGGAGGAAGCAAGACAGGCAAGAGAGATTGAATTTATTTTTAGTGGGGCACTGTCACTGAAACAAACATTGTGATGCAGAATAACAAAAGCTAAATCTCCCTCCTTTTATCAATACAAAATAAAGGAGAACACTTTTGCAAAGTATTTCCTAAGCGCAAACTAGAAATTGGCGCATTTATGTTTAAATATTGTGATTGGTACTGTTAGTCTAACAGAAAGCAAGTGGACAGCTCTATTAACTACTGTGGCTTAAAATTCTGATTTATGTTTCATCCTCTAATTAAAATCCAAGAACCCGAAAGCTGAGACATATTATGTATAAATTTACTTTAGCAACGAGATGTCTATTGGATGATATAAATGTCATGATGAAATTGGTGGACCTTTTCTTAAACATGAAAAATAGAAATAATCCTTAGCACTAAGATCCCAGCCATTTCCAGAAAACATAGGAAACTAAGAAGCCAAAACACCTTAGACAGCAACCTGTGACTGGATTTCAAATCTTAGTACTATGGTATCTTGTTGGTGGGGAGCCAACCAAAATTACAGTTTTTCTCCCTCAAGCCCTCGTTAAGAAAAGGAGGCAAGTTAATTCTGTGGTGATAATGCGTTGACTACACAAAAATTGTCAGAATAGAATCCACTTTAATTCAACATATGCACCAACTCTACTGCTATATTTAATAATGTAGTTAGTACTATCTAGTGTTTCGTTTATTGAAATAAAGGCCTTCAACTAAGTCTTTAAATGGGAAAGAAGTACGAGTCACAGAGAAAGCATTTTCAGAGTTAAGCTCTAAGCTCCAATCTCTAAATTGTTTAATTTCACTGAGCATCAGAACAATAGCGTTTATTACTTTAAAACAGGAATCGCAGTTCTCTTTTCTTAAAGATCCCCACGTGGATCTTAGCTCTGATTATGTATGGAAGTACAAAGGGAGAGGGAGAATCAAAGGGGAACATCAGATTGCCTGATATTCAAAACAGGAAATTTGTCACCACACTGTCACCTCCTTTGTACAAACAGCATGCCACCTACCACCTTAAAAATAATATTTATAAATGCACAAATAATAAAGGAATTGATACATCAATGATAAATAAACACAATACGTAAATATACATAATGGTATTTAACATCCTTGAAATAAACAAGAAAGGAAAGCATACAGTTCTGGAAGGCGAAAACAAGGCATTGTAAATTTGCATTCTAAAGTTTGTAGATACCATCTCGTAGCTGAATCGCTTGGATCCTTAATCAGAGACCATTTATTGTGGACACATAAATCTTACACATGGTGATTAAAAAGATATATTTATAGACTCACAGATTCATTTGTGTAAACTGCAACTTGTTCGTTGCAATGAACTTCATCCGGGCTATTTTATGTTTACTACACTGTCTAGCATACTGCGTTATACAGAGATATTATGCCTCGCATTTTTTTTAGCAGTTTACTATTTCAAAGACAATTTCATCTACATTATCGAGGATGACTTTGCACTAGTTGGTGCTTTAGCCCACGTAATTGCCATTTTGTAGAATAAGTCACTTAGAGTCAAAAAGATTGACTCACCTGATTGTAGTTATTAAATTCCAAAGCCTAGGATCAAATAAAGTGTTTCAGACTATGAATGTCATACTCTTCCTCCAACAACAGCCATCAAGAAATGATTATTGAATGAACAAAATTGTTTTTTTATTTGATGTCATTTTCTCAAAATCTACCAAACACACAGTATATACAAGCCATGGAACTAGGTGCTAGAAATATAAAACTAGTGAAGATGCAATTTTTCCATACAATAAACTTACAGTCTAATGATGGTATTCACAGGATCCACATTTTCAATCCACTATACCTCTCCTTTCCCCCCAACAGTTACCAAATTATATATTGAGGCCATATATTCTGGCACTATTTTTCACCAAATAGATCACATTTCATGAATAAAAATGATACATATGATAAAGAAGTGATCTTTATGCAAGGTAAACAAAAGCAAATGCCTTGGTGGGACACCCTATGAGGTTGCAAATAACTAACTAGAGTTGCTTTTTACATAAATATATCTACATATGTGAAAGAAGATTATGTACTTTATGATGACCTCAGGGAAAAGACTTCACTTTTTTATGTATTTTAGTAGCTGTATTTGATTAGAAATTCAGAAATAAGAACTTCGGTTCATAATTGAAAGTAGAATCTTATTTGATGCCAGGAGCGTCTGAAAATTATCACACCTAATTTAGTATCAACTGGTGATCTTGGTGGAATCTGTGTCTGTAACTCCAGCCTGAGGTTTGTTTTTCTTGTTGCTAAACCATATGACAAAACACAAGCTGAGAATCTGGGTTCTATTTCTGATATATTCAAAAGCATTCCTACAATCTCTAAATCATAAATAAGCAAATAAACATCAATCAAACACAAATCAAAACAAACAGGAAAACTACCCAGGCACTCTGAGGTATACACGAAAGCAAGAGAGTTTTCTGATGGAGAGTTGAGTCCTGGAAAAAGAGAAGAGCTCAGACTGAGTTACTCATGCTTGGGGCTTTCAGCTGAAAGGCAGAAGAAACACAGTCATCTCCCCAGTGAAAGGCTGAAATTTAGAAAGAAAACACAAAGTCCTCTGGCCTGTAGTAACAGACATCAGACTTCAAGGCAACCACCATCTTTGGAAAGTAGGGAGTTTATCCTGGAGGGTACAGGGTCAGAGAAGGCAAACCTCAACTTCTATGTTTACCCTCTTCTCAAATCTCTGACCTGAAGTCAGAAACACACAAGGGAGGGACAGACTGCCAACAACCTCTCTAAAGAGAGAAAAATGACGTGGACACAGCCACTGCTCCAGGGAAGGGGTTTGTGAAATGCTTCAGTGTTAATTACCTGCTAATAAAGATAACAACTCTGGAGGAATATGGCAGAATCTGGAGTCTCACAATGTAATATTTACAGTTCTAGAATGCAATTCAGAAGTATTAAGCATATGAAGAACTTGGGATATACGATCTATTCTCAAGGAAAAAAAAAAAACCAATCAACAGAAACCAGCACTGAGATGACCCAGGTGTTAGAACACTTTGTCTAAGACTTTAAAGCAGATAATATAACTATACTTTATGAAAAAAGAGGAACATAAACTTAAAATAAGTAAAAAAAATATAGAAGATGTCAAAAGAGAAATAGAAACAATGAAAAGAACCAAATGGAAACTTTAGAAGTGAAAAATACAGTATCTGACATAAAAAAATGCCCAGGATGGTCTTAGAAAGGAGAGAATTTTTGATAAAAGAATCATTAACAGGAAGACAAATTAACAGAATGTATCTAATCTGAAAAAAAAGAGAGGAAAATAATGGAAAAAAATAAACAGAACTTCAGGGAAAATGAGATAACAAAAATAAAAATTTCTTAATGTGTGTAGGGTTAGAATCCCACAGAGTTGATAGATATATTACCAGGAAAAATACTTGAAGAAATATTGGTCTGACAATTTCCCAGTTTTTGGTGAAATGACATACATTTACAGATTCATAAAATCAGTCAAATTCAAAAAGATAAATATGAGGAAAGCATCAGTTGTTATTTGATAGTCACTTGCTGAAAACCAGAGATAAAGAGAAAATTCTGAAAGCAGCCAGAGAAGATTGACAACTTACATTCAGAGGGAAAATAATTAGAATGACCAAAAACTGCTAATCAGAAATTGTAGAAACCAGAAAATAGCAAAATGACATATTTGAAGAACAGAAGGAAAAACATTGCCCACCTAGAATTTCATATCTACATAGTTATCTTTCAAGAATAATAGTGTGACAATTTCAGAGAAAAAAAAATTAAATGAGTCATCTGCAGATCCCCACTGTAAGGATGTTGAAAGATATTCTTCAGACAGAAGGGACACAGTATGATATAGAAAAGTATCTTCAGGAATGAATGAACATCCAAAATGGTAAATATAAAAATAAATGTAAAATATTATTTTTCTTTCTCAATTTTAAAATATATATGACTATTTCACAAAAAATAGTAAGTTCTAGTTGTTATAATGTATGTACATGTAATACATATAACACAATACCATAAAAGTCAAGGGATATAAATGATTATAAATTTTCTGCATTTTACATGAACTGATAAAATATTAATTCTAAGTATACTGAAATATTCAGGATGTGTTATTCCCAGAGAAATCAACCACTAAAAAATGCAAAAATTAACAATCTAATGCATAAATTAAAATGAAATGCTAAAAAACAAATCTAAATTACACAAAAGAAGGCAAGAAATGAAAAAAAGAACAAAAAAGGGACAAAGAGAAAACAAAAAATGTCAAACCTAAATCCAGTTAAATTAAAATTGAAAAACTAAACATTCCAATTAAAAGATCAAAAAATATCAGAATTGATTGAAAATCAACTCTATGCTATGTATGAGATGCATTGTATATTTAAAAACATAGGTTGAAAATAAATGGATAAAAATATAGATATGTAAGCTATGTGTTAGAAGGCTAAAATGGTTACATCAATATCAGATAAAACAGACTTGGGGCAAAAGAATTATCAGTTTTAAAATGGACATTTACCACTGATAAAAGAGTCAGAAACATAAAGCAATCAGAAATCTATATTCACTTGACAACAGAGCTTTACAATCATGAAACAAAGATGGACAAAAGTGAAAGAAGACAGAAACAATTTCACAAGCATTGCTTAAAATTTTAACATGTTTCATTCAGCAATTGATAGAACTAGACAAAAAAAAATCAGTAAAGACAAAGGTGATCTGAACATAACCTAATTGACATTTATAGAGCAATACATGCAAAACTTAGTTTACACATTTTTTGCAAGGGCACATAGTGCATCACCAAGATAAACTATATGTAGCCCCATAAAATTTTTTTAATAAATTTCTAAGAATTGGAATCACATAAAGCATGTTTTCTAATATCAGTAGAATTAAATTAGAAATCAAAAAATAGGAAAACACAAATATTTAGAAATTAAACAAAATAGTTTTAGATAATCTGCAGAACTCACAAAGGAATTATGAATTATTTTATCTAAATAATAAAATTCAGCATATCTAGTTTGTGTGACTTAGAAGAAAATACATAACTTTAAATGCTTATATGAGAAAGAAGAAAGGTCTAAAATCAGTCACACCGTGGGAGGGCTTTATGTAAAGATTAGGATATGAGGTCAGAAAACATGCAAGCTGCAGATTAGAAAGGGTACCACTATGCAGGTAAGGAGTTTGAATTTTACACTGAATTCCCTGGGGAGTCATTGCACGATGCTAAGCAGGGAAGAAATGGGATCAGATTTTGCATTTTAAAAAGATCCTTTTCAAAGCAGTGTGAATTATGGATTCATTTTAGAACCACTGAGAGCAAAGGGGATAGATAGATAGCAGAAAGTTACTGTAATCTATATACAGAAGGGACCAAATTCCACTAAAATGCAGTCTTCAGAAACTGAGAAAAGTCACTGATGTCAGGATTATTAAGGAGGTAGTAGCAACAGGACTTGGTGACGGTTATATTTTGATGGTGAACGAAAGGTTGGACTTTTTTTTGGCTTTTGTGAAACAGGAAATGTGGGAATAGCAATCACAGTCATGGATATAGAAAACAAAGATGAAACAGCAAGGTCAAGGAAAAATAGACGTTAATTTTCAGGGACTTTTTATATACAGTTTTAGAGACTGAGCTTGTAATTTTCTTAATTTTGATTTTCTAGTATTGCCCTCTACTCATTATTTTAATCGTCTTGTATGTGTTGAGTTTACTTTGTCCTATTTCAAAGCAATTCTGACTCAACTTTTTTTTTTTTTTTGAGATCAAAGATACTATTTATTTATTTATTTTTTTTAATGGTTCTCTGGATTGGGAACTTTTATTTTTTTTTTTTAGATTTCTTTTCTTTTTTTTTTACATTTTTTATTGATTCATAATCATTTTACAGTGTTGTGTCAAATTCCAGTGTTCAGCACAATTTTTCAGTCACTCATGGACATATACACACTCATTGTCACATTTCTTTCTCTGTGATTTATCATAACATTTTGTGTATATTTCCCTGTGCTATACAGTGTAATCTTGTTTATCTATTCTACAATTTTGAAATCCCAGTCTATCCCTTCCCACCCTCTACCCCGCCCCCCCCCAGTAACCACAAGTCTGTATTCTCTGTCCATGAGTCTATTTCTGTCCTGTATTTATGCTTTGTTTTTGTTTGTTTGTTTGTTTTTGTTTTTTAGATTCCACATATGAGCGATCTCATATGGTATTTTTCTTTCTCTTTCTGGCTTACTTCACTTAGAATGACATTCTCCAGGAGCATCCATGTTGCTGCAAATGGCATTATGTTGTCGGTTTTTATGGCTGAGTAGTATTCCATTGTATATGTCCATCAACAGGTGACTGGATAAAGAAGATGTGGTATATTGACTCAACTTTTTTAATGCTGGGATAAGATTTATAGGAGAGTATTATTTGCTTCGAGTGGACAATGCAGTGGGAAAGATAGTAGACCTATAAGCGTGTGAAGCAAATGGTGGCATATGGAATCATTTGCCCTTTAGGAATAAATACTGAAGGTCTTTCTCTTGTAGAGATGGTCAAATGAAATTGCTGCGTGTAATGCAATGGTGCACATCACAGGAGAAGGAATCAGCATCCTACTGGGTGGTTATTGGGTTGTGTTTCTTGGAAGATCTTGACAGTCACAGCCTTAGTCTGTTCTTCATCATGTCCCAAGCAGAAAATTGTCATATCTGAGATAGATTCTACTCCAGAATAATTACAAAATACCCTAAGTTAACGTGTCTGCTATGGAAATAATAAAAGCATAGAAGCATTTTTTTCTCCAAGAATCTGGGAAAGCAGTATTCTGTAAAATGCCTCACATTAGTATGTTCCATAATAAATTGTTGATTTTGTAGCAACCGAAAATAGCATGATTATACTTTCTAATAATTTTTCATTCTTCAGCAGACTTGACTTTTACTATACATTTGACACTGTCAAACAAGTCCTCTTTCTTTAAACTACCCTCACACAGTTTTCCTAATCTCTCTCTTGACTTTCCTTCTGTTTCCTTTGAGAGCTCCTTTTTGTTTCTTATACTCTCATGATTTCAAACAATTACTCCCAAATATATAACCTCTCATAAGGCAGTTTTCCTGAACTTCAAACCACTGTAACCAACTGTCTGGTGGGCATCTCTGCATGAATGCTCCTTAGGACCTCAGCTCAACTTCTCAAACACTAAACTCTTATGTACCTTTTCCTTATCAACCACCTGGATCCATTTAATTGATTTCAGCACCATCAACAACACAGTTATTCAAAACTTACGTACTAAGAAGCACACACATAAATGCTTTTACACACATGTACATGCACACATATGTATACATATATACATATTCATAACTTTCATTTCTTAATTTAAATCTTTCTGTGGCTCTCCATGGCATAGAGCATGTAGTCCTGCTTATGGCACTAAGTTAGCTGTAGGCAAAAAGTTTTAGAATGAATGATTATTCAATAGACAAGGTGAACAATGAATGCTAACCAGAAACACTTACAAACATTACCAGTATCTAATCATAGAGTCATGGATTTGAATACAATCATCTGTCCATTATCAAACATTTACTGAGTCCATGATATAAGTCTGACATACTTCATACTTCTGAGATACTAGAAATGTACTAATGGGCAAGGAAAAGTTAATGTTTTAAATTAATTAGGCAAGGAGGGTCTTAGCCTTTGTAAGTAAACCAAAACCCAAGTCTGAAATGCCTCCAGGTTAACACATCAAAACCTAAGGACAACCAATCACAAACAGCCAACTAGGCTTTACAAAATAAGACAACCACCTAAGCTATAGCCAACCAAATAAAGGCATTTTTTGCTTCCATCTCTTTTCTATAAAAGACTTTCGCCCTAGTTAGTGAGGGCGAAACACTCATCCAATTCCAGTTTAGGGTCCCCACTGCCCCATTTAAATGGATGTTGCCCGAATAAACTCTTAGCAATGTAAATCGCTTCAGTTTATCTTTAACAGTGCTTTCATTGGGTTTTCATTCTTATGTGATTAATTTCAACGCAGTGATACAATTTCTAAAAACAGGAAATAAATCAATTGGAGACAGGAAATTGGGGTTGTTTTTTAACTAGAGTCATCAGAAAAAGAGGTCTCCCAGGAGATGACATTTGACTTGATATATAAATACTGAAAAATGATGGGATTGATACCTTAACGAAGGAGTTATAGTTTTTTAAGCAGACCGCCAAGCAACTGCAAAGGCCCATAAATGAGAATAATCCTAAAATACTTGAAGGACAGATAGGAAGTGCAACTGGAAAATAGATGAGAAAAAATGGTGGAAGACGAGCTCTGTGAAGAAAGACGTCCAGGGTCTTTCATATCAGGCTACGTCCAATAATAAAGGATTACGTTTCCAACTCCTACACGTAGGAGAGTAACATATTCTTATGCATCTCTTTTTAAATGAGATGTTCTTCCTCATTTGTTTTTACCATTATATAACGACTGTTTCAAATTAAATAGAAAGAAAAGCAAACCCAGTCGATTTATAAGCACTTTTGTGTGGTCTCCAGGAAGAAATAATTATGATTTAGAACATTTTCCTAATCCTCTCTTAATCTCTTCCTTGACCTTTTTCTCTCATTGAAATTTCCTGATCTTCTCTCATTAAGACATCTCCATTGTTTCTCCTATAAACATTTATCTTTAGTGAAAAATCTGGGATTCGCTTTAACTAAAGTAGAAATGAATGATCAACAGTTGCTTAAAGTACTTCCAATCTTAGTATATGTGTCTCAATAAAACCCCAGATTATAAACTCAAGGAAAATTAGTCTTATTGACAGAGAATCATACATGTCTTCTAAGTGATGCTGGCCCCTTGAAATTTTTCTAAGTCCTGCTTTGGAGTTGGAGCCCTGAGCTGGATGTGAGTATTAGTAAAAGTGATGGCTGAAAAGAGCATTAAGTTAATCCATGTTATCATGGCTCATGACAAATACGAGTATTATGGTAATAATTAATGTATCTCTGACAATGTTCATGTATACCATTTTGCATAAGGTATTCTAGTATAAAACCGTTAAATCCTAAAGCATAGATTTTTATGCTGTTTTATTTTTTCTTTAACACATTCTAAAACTGAATTAAACCGGCACCAGAACTGTCTCAAGGAATTAAGCTTTTCGTTTTTCAGACAACAGTGGAAATGTAGGAGATTTGCTTGAGTACCTAAATTTGACCATAATCTCTGAATCTTTTTACATAGCGAACTTAACACTTCAGCCCCTGGAGTATCTTATTTGATACAACCTGGCATCTAACCAAAAGTCACCTAACACTGAAAGAGTTATTTGAGTAAATTACTGGGGGACCTTGAGATTTGTGAGTAAGAAACTGTGTGTGTGTGCTTAATTCAAGCCACAATCATTAAGATTATATATCACACAATCCAATGTTACTGAGATCTGTACGCTGCTCAGTCCAGATGTCCTGAGTAATTTGCTGAAATGTCTCGAACTCAGCAGTTTGGAGAGTTCTTGCTAAGAATGCTGCTCTCCTTCATATAACACCCCTCTCTCATTTCCCCCCTTTATTTGAAACCCTATGCATAAAGTATAGAGAGAGAAAAAGACATTCACAAATCTCTGTACATGTAGTACAATTAGGAGTTAATTGATTTACACATCCCTCGCTCAATATATAGCTTCTAAAATAGGTCTTTGACTACAACCCAAAGGTCTGCCTGGAATGTAATGTGATAAGAAAATCTACTGTAAAATATCCAATAAATGGAGGAGGATGGAAAATAAATACTACCTGAAATAGTTATATTTCCCAGACGTTTGTATGAAACCCTTTCAAATGTAAAGCAGCTCTATTTTAGACTTGATTACTCCTTCTGGGTGCTAGTCATCATCTGAATAGCAGCTATTGCTTCCTAATAATGACCGTTGCAGGTCTCTTGTTCCGTTCTCTTATTCTCAAACACAATGTTCAGAATGTCAAGGTTGACTGTTTCATGAATAATTCAAAATGATCAGTTCCTGAATTGCCGTTTGTGGTTCAGGGGTGGGTTACCATTCAAACGAGTTCATTGAGTAGCTCACCAGAATATGTCTGAAAATGAGCCAAGATTCTGGGTTTGTCTCTTTCTTTCTTTTTTTCTGTCTTTTTTTTTCCCCCCGCCAGCAGTCAGATTGTAAAAAAAGAAGGAAAGATACTAGGCTTAGAATGGATGGATTTTCTTATGGAGAAAAGCTTTCAACCACGAACAGCATAAAACAGGGCGTGTGGATTTTTGTATAAACAATCCCACTACTCAGTACCCGTGTTTTCCTCCCCTCATTCCTTCCGATGAAAAAGTCCCTGGCAGTGTCTCTGTACAACCATTTTCTTAACCATGAGGTCTATAGTTGTAGGTCCAGGCAAAGCAACTGTAAAAAGCACTTACTGAAAAAGAAACCATTTCCAATAAAAGCAACAGGATTTGAGAGGACTGGCCAAGCCAATTTCTGTTTTGTATAACTGCTCAGGTTCAAACAGTTCTTTTCCTATTTTTTTTTTCCTAATAGATTGAAAAGCTCCTTTTTTACTGCTGAGCTCTAGCAATGCAATCCAGTAAAAATAGTCAAGTGTCTTTCTGTACAAGCTTGTAATTTGCTTTTCTGTTAAGGTTATTTTGGAAATAAAAGAAAGTTATAAATCAAAGAAAACTATTAGGTCTTCTGCTCCCTTGGCTCCTTCAACCCTAGTTTGTCTCATAGTCTTAAATTCAAACAATTTGATAACATTCAATTTAATAAACTTTTATTAAGCATTTGATACCTGGGCTTGAATAGCATAAAATATAGCCCTTCATTTGAGCATGAAAAAAATCAGGACTATTTCAGGCAAAAATAAATCATTTCAGTTGGATTAAAACAAAAATAAAGCTAAAAATAAGGAAAAGAAGATCTTTATAGAATTTATGCAACTAGAATAATGAGAGGTATCACAGAGTATGAGGCAGAGGTCAACAGTGAAGGCGCGTGAAGGCAAAGAGGTCACTTCAGCCTAAGAGAACAATGTGCTAAGGGTTTATTGGATGACATCAGAAATTTCCTTCTCCTGATTCCCTATGCCAGACTGTTTTTGGTTTTTTTCCTCTTTCTGCAGACCAACCTCTTTAATGCTTTGACACCTGTCTGTATTTACCTGTTTAGTTTCAGTGCTCCAGGGAAGGGATTGACTGACTTACCTATGATCAGGTGCCCCCCCAAAAATTTAAATCCGGGAAAGGGGAGTCAAGCAAAAACAACACAGTTCCCTGTGGGAAAGTTATGGTTGACAGAAGAAAGGGATGCGTTCCTCCCTGAAGGACGTGTGACTGATTACCGATGATCGCTGCAGAGCAAACACATGATCAGTGTTCATGAAATGGTAAATGATTAGCAGTCCACCGAAAAACATTTTTGAAAAATGATCTAAAATTAAGTGCAACTCAAAAAAAAAATAAATAAAAGATTTTCAAACTCAATCAAATCAACAATTAGGGATAGTTTTTTCTTAAAGAGAACAATTTTATTGTAATATGGTTCTGTGAATGAAAAGTACTGCAAACCATATCAGTAAACAAAGAATGCTGAAACCATCAAGTCATCAGCGGCTGCCGCCACCCACCAGTGAAGACAAGCCCGCAGCCCAGCCCCTGCAGCCTCTCACAATGGTGCACCCTGAGGGGACTCAGAATAAGAAAGGACAGGATGCTGGCCCTAGATAGCTGGAAGCTTGTCAAAGGAAAGAATTCGATGAGCCCGAATGTTTGCTTCCTCCCATAGATAGAAAAGCGCTAAGTTCTTTGACTTGAGATGCCTGGTTTTCCTTAGTTAACAAGTAATCTTTTAATGCTCCGACTACCTGGCCTTTGTTGTAAAGCTCTTGTGTATCCTGGCTCCTCCCCTACCTCTTAGGAGCAGTGCCTCAGAGCCATCTGAGAGGCTGTCATCCCGGCTCGAGTCCTCCCGCCAAATAAAACAGAACCCTCAACTTTCAGGCTGCGCATTGATTTCAGTCGACACTTCCCAACACAGGTGATAATTACTGATAGTGTGAATTTTCAAGGTATTTAGTCTCATTTTATGCATCATATCAACAAACATGGCAGATGTGTTCATGAACTATATAAACAGAGTTAAGTCTCGCCTCCAAGTGGTGCCTCTGGGAACTTCAGAAATAGTGTTTATGATAACAACAGTAATGAGAATAGCTATCATTTACAACTGTGTTTTAGTTTGAATCCATATGTATCCCTTTCTGGGCTGTGTGACTGTGAACAGAAAGCTGAACTTTTCTCACTTTTTTATTTTTTATGTATTAAAAAATATAATAATATTGTTTCCCTCATAGAAAGGAAAATTAAATTAAAAACGACGGTATATGTGTAACACAATAAGGACTCTGGCATATAGTGATCCCACAATAAAAATATTAGCTCTGATAATTATTGTGGTAATAATGAAGATACTGATGGCATAATTATATATCTACTTAAAATTTTGATTTTTCCATTTTCCTCAAGTGGAAAACAAACCCCCAAACATCTTTTGGATTTTTTTTTTCTTTTAATTGCTCTTTGTGTATGTATGTGTGTCTGTGGGTCTATGTATACGTTCATAAAGGCATCATTCGCTGAATCTATTAAAAAGTAAGCTTACATGAAGAAATATATTTTAAATTTCTTTGGGAAAAACCATAAGGCTCACGAGAATTTAGAATGATAAAAATGTATTTTTAGAACAAAAATCTCCTTTACGTGTTCTCTATTAATATCGCTGATGTAGCGATGGAATGACTAGATATATTTTTTCCTTGCCCCATAAGTAGAGATTTTAGCTTTAATAAACACTAGTCTATACAAGAATCTTTCCCATTTCCAGTCAATTACCAATACTAATAGTGATTGATTTTTAATGAGGTTATTATTAATTCTGTTAATTGTCAATCATTAGAAAGTATTTCATGAATATCTGGAAGAAATGGGAGAGACACAAAAATTGTAAGGCGTGATCCATGTCCTCAGGAAGTTTTCCCAACACGTTGAGAACTATTACGTGTCAATCATTTGGATCTGAATATAATTTTTCAGAAGAAAAAATTCAACTGATACAGACAGAAGAATTATTTAAATGAAGAGTGGAAGTTGAATAGGCTATCATTGACTAGATGAGGGTTAAGTACGTAGAAGGAAGAACAGAATATTTAGAATAAGGAAATAAATAGTATAAGTGAAGTCTTGAGTGCAGAATCAAGCAAGATAACTGTAATTAGACTCACTCAAATGTAAGTAAATGGTGTGTGCTAGAATACTGTAGGAAATGAACTTGGTTTTTTTGAAAAGCATTAGGTACAAAAGTTGTCAAAAATCCCAGGAGATTTGACTCAGTTGAGTAATGGGAGCAACTGAGATTTCTCAAGAAGGTAACTTCTAAAATTGGTATAATTCCAGTACTGAGCATTAGTTTGATTGGAGAGAATTCTGGAGGCAGACAAGTGAAGAGCTATTTAGGTCTGAGTATAATGATAGGGACCAAGGTATTATCTTGCTATTTTGTACATTCCTGTCAACAATATAGCAATAGTAATTTATATATCAGATTAATTTCTTCCCCATATTTTATTCAGGTTCCAAAGAATGTACAAAAAAGGTTACTCCCACCAAATGTGATCTTTATTTCTAGGAAGACTTATCCACTGAATTATTGTATCCTTTTTATATTTGTCAACCCTGATGAGCAACATAGAAAAAAATTCTAAATTTTTTTTTTACAAATCTTTCTTTTAAAACAATAGAAATTCTTGATCTGTCTAATAATTTCCTTATGAAAATACCCTGGATAATTTTAGTTTTGCTAATCCTAAAATTCTACCCAAGGTCAATCTCTTCCAATCATGAATATCCAGATGCCATCTTTCGAGTACGTGAAATAATATAAGAAAGTCCAGAATACGAGGGCATTAGAAATATCAGTAGGGAGAGGGTATAGCTCAGTGGTAGAGTATGTGCTTAGCACACATGAGGTCTTGGGTTCAGTCCTCAGTACCTCCATTTAAAACATAAATAAATAAGCTTAATTACCTCCCCCTAAAAAAAAAACTCCCAAAAGAATATATAAAATATAAATTTTTAAATACATAAATTTATTTAAAAAATAAATATGAGTAAATGAATGTCAAACTTAAAGTTAGAAAATTCATAGTTTTGTGACTTGATTAAATAATATTATTCTAGGTACATTAAGCCATTAAGCTAAAGTTTATTAATTTAACTACCTTTTTTTATAGATGATGAAACTGAGACAAACTAGTTAAAATTATTTGCTATGTTTCTTTTTTTTCCAAATGAGAAGACTGTATGCTTCATTCAGTGATTCATTCAATAAATATTCACTCTGTACCTGATGAAACTCCAACAATGCATTTTAAGGCACTAAAATTGTATATGTAAATAGATATGGTTCTTGTACTTACACTTTGGTAGGTAATATAAACCAGTAATGACACAATCATAATATCATGATCATTTCTAGCCCAGGGCTAAACTAAGACACTAGGGGAGCACCAAGTGGGGTCCATAATAGCCTGAGCTGATAGAGAATGATGGTTCTCTTTCAATTATACTGCACAGTATTACAAAAGCAATCTGCTGAGCATTGTAATCGTCCTCTGAGAGCTTCAAAGAATTTAACCATTGTAGAAATACCACATTCTTGAAAACATGGCACATGATTTCACGATAAAGTTCAGGATCAGAAGGGGGAGTGGATAGTAACAAGTCTGTTTGTCACTTATTGGATGAACACAAACCATAAAGACCAAAGTGAGATCGTGATCAAAGTTTACCTTCCAAATAATTATGCTTAAGAACTGACTTTGCTAACATTTTTACTACTTAAGTTCAAGGATGAACAGAGGGAACCAAAAGAAGTAAACATTCAAAGACTAACTTTCTGTACCACATGTTTCTGTTTAGAATCTCTTTTAAGAGCTACTGTTGTGAACAAGTTTAGTTCTTGTACTCATTCAAATGTGTCGATCACAAGTGAGTTTGTCCTATTTTATGTTAAATTCAATGAGAAAAATCTGAAAATATAAATAACAGCTGGGAAGTTGAACACAGCAAGTTTTGTTCCTAATTTGTATTAGCTTGACCTTATAATATAGGCTTACTAAAGTAATTATTGTCTGTTAATTATGTACAAGTGAGTTATTATGAATCTATTTAAGTTTGAGGTGAATAGCTTGTTTTATAATTGCTCAGTCTTAAAACATATGTTTTAAATAATGAGTATCTAACGTAGTGTGTCATGATAGTCTCATTTAACTAAATAGCAATTATGAGAAACATATTTCATTAATTAGAATCATTGCTTTCCAATGACTATCTATAATGGTGGTTTAAGCTCATGTAACATTTTTCTTTGGGGAAAACAGTAGGGCATATTCATACTACCTAGCTTATTCTATTACATCTCTAATAAATCTCATTTCAGACAAGCTTTCCTACCACAAATCAAAATTAAATAAATGGCCAAATCTGAGAAGACGCCTTTTGGAGACAGACATACCCATTGCCTGAAACTAGACTGTGGTTCCGTTTATACCAGAGATGTCAATTCTATTTCATGGCGTTTCTAATTTCATCCATTACCACCAGAGTCCAAACTCCTGAAGGACACAGTCTAACATTTATGTTGTCTTTGTGCTTTTCACAGGGCTTAGACCAGTGCTTCAGACAGTATCACTTTGTGTTTACTGCAATGAATACCAGCCTTTTCCCTATATCGTATATACTGTTTAGACAGTTCATTCTAGACAGCCATTTGGACAAAAGATAGAACAAATAGGCAGATTTCTCCCAGGTAGATAAGCAAAGATGGGAACAGAATGATTGGGTGATTTATTTAATGTGTATAATAAGTCATTTGTAAAGCACTATTGATACGTATTATCTCATTTATGTCCCCAAATAACCATATGGCAAATAAATTTTTATAGATAATCAAACCTAAACTCAGAGAAATTGTTGCCAAAGTACACAAAGTATACTAGCTACAAACCTAAGTTTATCTGATTAGGATTTTAGTAACTGGAGAAAAAAAAAATACGTTTTTTGAGCTCAGAAACGGTAAATTGAAAGAGGATCCAGAGAGTTCAAAGTAGAAAAATGGTGCATATGCTTTTTATTTTAAAATTATAATTTTGACTTCTGTGTAAATACTAAATTCTGTAGGGGAGAGGCAAGAGTAGGAAAAATATGGTAAGCAGAATTCTAGGAGGCCCCATAAACTTTGTCCCTCATCATTATTACCGTCATTATCTTGGTACATGACAAAAGAGGTTTTTCCATTTGTAGTTGGAGTTACTAATAAATTATCCTTCAAATAGGGACATTATCTGGGTGGGCATAATCTATTCACAGAGATTAAGCCCTTTAAAAACAGGGCTAGAGCTGTAGATATAATTGCTGAGATTTTTCTCTTTTGATCTTTGTCATTGCAATGAATTTGAAGCTGAGGGGCTGTGCTGAAGTTTGAGCAAACATAAGAACTGCAAAGTACAGTTGACTATCTTGTACTATTATTTGCTGTTTTATTACGATTTTTTTTTTCAGTCCTCTTTTCTATCCACAGTCTGCTATATTTGGACATTTCTCCGATTCTATCTTTACACCAGGACATTCTTTCTCTGACTGTAGATACTATATAAAATATCCACCCTGTATTTCCTACTTCTGCCTATAATTCTTATTTTCCTTCTTCCTCACTGCTTGACTTTGTGATTGAGTCTTTAACTTAGTCACAATGCAATATATTTACATACTTTTATAATTTATATCACAAAATACACATGCACTAGTCAGGGTCTTACATAGTTTAACAGTGTAAAACATTTATGCAACGCAGTTTACGTAAAATATGTTATATACAATGAAGTTATCTTGTTTTGTACACAGCACAGGATTTTTTTTTTTCCTTTGACTAATGTTTCTCACCATGGACTTTAGCTCCTCTGGGCTCATATATACTTGCACTCATAAAAATTGTTTCTCTTTGCCTTCCAATGTAAATCAATGCTTGTCTATAAAACTTCTAAGCCAAGTGATAATGCTATGTGTCTATCAAGGTGTTTGTCTTTGCTGCTGTTGATTTTGTAGAAGGATCTTTTCTTTTCCAAGAAAGTTATTTTTACATTTTTCATAAGAGAGGAAAACTTTGGGAAGTGAAACAATATCTTTACAGAGCTTTGGGATATGATTCGGAATACTCATTGACATTTAAAAATGGTGAAAAACCTAGTTTTACGTTTAGAACTTTTTCCATTATCTTCTATAATCTTTTATAAATGCCAGCTCCCACTGATCTCTCTCACTAGCTCTTTATTAAAAATCTTTGAAAAATCCAGATATGTCTAAGTTCATAACCAAATCTACTGATAATCTAAATAAACACATGCAGCATTTTCTCTTGGAGAATTTGCATTATTCATATGGGTTCTATCTTTCCTTTTCAGAGATGCACCTGTTTGCTATTGCAGCCTGGTATAATTTTACGCTTTCTACAGCACAAGACTTCCCATTTCCTTTAAAATTTAAAGAACAAAATGTAAAGGATAAGCTTATCTATATTTGAAAATAATTACCTAAAATATAAGAATTCAGAAAAGTTAAAAATTATATATTATTCTGTGGCAAAGCCTATATTTAACCAATAAAACCTAATTTAACAGACTGTTCTAAACTGATAATGGTACTTCACTGAAAAAATACTGATGACTGTTACATGTGTTATAAATTCATGTGTTATACTGAGATACTCCATGTAAGATATTTATCCACGTTCCTGACGAAGAAACTGGAATCCAGAGCATTGCATGGCACACAAAAGTACAGCCAAGATTTGAATGTAGAACTGATTCTAAGAACCTTACTGTTCCTTGAAAAGATATATTTTTAAATTACGTTTTAGCTTATAAAATAATATAAAAATTCTGTTTTAGCAGGAAAAAAAGTGGCACAGCAATCAAAAACACCTCTTTAAGAGATTGTTACCTGCTAAACTCCTTTGCTGACTTGCAAACACACAGGATAATAAAATCCAAGCATCTCATCTGAATCATCTGTCAACTGACTTTCTCCCCTCATCTTTTCTGCTTTCTCGCTATTTCAGTTGTCTGAGGCCATTGTCTAAAATATGTCAAATGTCCCCTCCCCCTGTACAAACACTGTTCATTCTACCGAGAAAGCTCTTCCCACACTTTCCTATATCGGTTTGTTCTCACCATTTAGCTCTTTATGTTATTATTATCTTATCAGTGTGTTCCTAAACATTTTATCAGCTCTGCTATTGTCACCACTCACTCCATTACTGTACTTTATTTTTTATAGCCTATATTACTATAAGAAAAATTAATACACAAGTCTATTCTGAATCTGTTTACTGTATACCTTCCTCATTAAAACATAAAGCTATAGAAGAGCAGACATTTAGTCTGGGTCTCTGCAGTCTCCCTAAAATAATGTTTGGCCCATAGTGGTATCTGAAAAATATTTGAAGAAATACTGGCTATTCCCAAGCAAATTATGATTTTCTACTGGTTAATTCTCTTGCTAAGTCTGAGATTTGGTTAAATATTGTAGATACTCTATCCCCAAAATTACTCTTTCATAAAAAGAGAGAAGATAAATAATGCTTGTACTGTTTATTTCCCAGAGTTATCATAAGGATATGAGGAGATAGTTCGAGGAAAACGCCTTGAAAATCATAAAACGTTATAGACATGTAAAATGCCATGGTTGTCCAGATCTGTCATCAACTTGCCGCATGTCCTGCAGTCATTTCCAGGATCCACATTTAGACGACTTTGACAACGTGAATGTCGTAGAGCTCCCTGGCTCCTGAAGGGCTTATAAATCCAACCATCATTGTTAAATCTTACTTCACTGTATCTGGCTAATTTTATATTAAAAGTAATGTGCAAGCAATTATACTTAGCAATGATGGGGAAAATATGAGAAAGCTGAGGGCCATAGAGCAGCAGCTGTGAATTTTTACATTTGATCAGTAGAACATTTATTCGCCACAGAAGTATTGGTAATATATCTAACGTTCAAGTTTATAAAACCAAGTGTATGTTATATTTAACAAGCTCTCTCCCCTAGGAGGTAGGTAAAATCTCAAAAAATTATGGTTATTGGGATGTCATACATCTACCAATATGTAACAGAGGAAAACAATAAAAGATAACACAAACATGCTATGTTTCATTAAGCAATTACTTCTTGGAATGTACAATGATAATTTTCTTAGATTTAATCTAGTAGGATTTGATCAGTTATATTGTGTATAAATGTAACTACTCAGACTTTTGTAAACTTTACATAATATCATTATTAACTGGGAAAAAATAATTTCAAAATAATTATTGGTCACCATAGGAGTGGATATGCCATATGCAATGCTTATTATTTCAGTATGGAGGGATGACTTATTAGACCAGGTCAATCTTAAAAAGATTATCTAAAGACACAATGTGTTTAAAGAATAAAATCTTTAATGATAAATCAGCAAAGCAAGGTTTAACTGTTTTTTTTTTTCAAACAAGCATCTATCCTCTCCCACTTTTTAAAATGTGTGTTTTATAATTGCAAAGCTGTGTAAAAACATTTATTTTATTTTTTTCTCCTCTTGCTCTCTCTCATTCTCTCTCTTAATATGCCTGATTATTCTTGATGAATGCCAAATTCTATGTATGGAAAAGTCAAGAACCTCTCAGTGATACTAACTCTATCTGCCTTTGGAAGTTTGCTTTTCCATAATTGGAATGGAAAAAAAATTACATTAATTCAAAGAAGTGCTGAGTTTGAGTCTGGATGCATTAAGTGTAATGCTTTGTTTATCTGTGTATAAGTGCTGAGGTGAAACCCACAAGACTTCTCAGTTGATGATTAGAAAGTATATTAAGCCCCTTTACTTCTCGGGAGGCTCTGAATTCCAAATCGGCTAGTCTGCACCATGAGACACTAGCAAACTTGACTGGGTTTTCCATGATTTTTTTGGTGGCCCTCTTAGCCTCTTGCCTGTGAAGATTAAGAATTCACTAAATGCCTCAGGAGAAGAAGAGGTCAATATTTCACATACTTCATTGTCGTTCTCTTCTCCCCAGAATCATGGCCACTCATGTCACGTTCACCTGGGCACTCCGACATTTCCATTTTGTGTAAGCCAAGCCCACAGCACAGAGGAAAATTCTGCAGGATTCTTACCTTCTTCCTCGATTCTCAAATGTTGGCCCCATACCAAGGACCAAAAATGCTCTAATGAGAAAAAAATTAAGTTAAAGAATATGAATTCATCTCTTCACGTTTTCTTCTCTCCACGGTTTTGGCCTCAAATGCCCTGACTGCCTCAAGATGTTTTACAAGATATTTCTGACACATTATTTCACTTTTCTAGCTGTTCCCAAAGAGAATTTTGGTCTTATGAGTCTATCATGGATAGAAACAAAAGTCCCTAAATCAATTTAAACTATTATATTTTCATGTCTCAGGAAACAACTGAGGGGAAGAGGAAGAGAATTAACGGTTTATAAAAATCTGAAATGGGTCATTTTGCATATCTGGTTTAAGTTTATTTCATTTATTTTCTTTAATGAAGCCCCTTTTAATAATTATTGTTCCCATTTTACAATTAAACTAGTGACGCATGCTCATGTTTGTCTTTTAAGAGTTTATTCAGGTAGTAAGTGGCAACCAGATCTGTCTGACTTGGCCCTGTCTGCCATCCACTACATCCTGATTTTAAAATTAACTACCTGGGCAGCACTGACCCCAACAAATGGGCTCTATCTTCCCATGCAGTAGCGAGTGACCTTAGAATGACTTTTAATCTCGCGAAAAGCAAAAGGGCCTTCAGTATGTATCTATGACCCAGGGACCTTTGTTATATTAATCTTATATAAATATGATTTATTTTAGTTTAAAATTAATTTAATATGATTTAATTTAGTTTGAAATTTGTTGCTCTGCCTTTCTTTCATTTGTTAATGAAGAATCAGTATAAAATATACCCCTTTTAACATTCCTTGTTACTTTTTCAATCATCTTTTTATTCTACAAAATAAAATTCTCTAAATACTGATTTTCTGACTGAGTTAATTTTCTACCATTATTGTCACTTGGCTTCTCCATCAATATACTTAATTAAACTTTAGAAAGAACACGAACCCCACTTCATGTATGGGAATGATGAATATCAACTCCTATACAAAGCATTCCAGTTTATTCACTCAGTTTAGACTTCAAAAATAAAAAGCATTCTTATAATCAGTTTACTGTGAACCCCAGATTTTGCTTAAAATACCATTGTAATTTATGAAATGGCAGAGTTAAGGATTACAATAATCCTTGATTTCTTACATTTCTGCAGAATTATACTACTTATGTCTCCATGCCCAAGTTATAAAAAGGACACAAAAATATCTGTCTCATTGTTTTGCAATTACAGTTAAGAGATATGATTTAAGCAAAATATAGGTCATTTTATAGAAGCAATATGATACTGCTTAGTACAGTAAATTTTTTAAAAGTGTTCATTCTGCCTGATAATTAACCCATTTTCTTTTATTAAGGACCAGTTCATTGAGAATAATAACTTTTGACAAATAAATATATCTTGAATTTACTTAAAATAGTAAATTATCATTCAAATTCATATCACAAAGTTTCCTCTTCAATTAGTTTGAAAGTTGAAACGGTTTGGTTTTTTGTTTGTTTTACCTACTCATTGTTGTAGGATGAATGCCTTAGTAATGGAGATTCTCATTCAACCGGGGTCAGTGGTTGGCAATTAGGCTGCTGGCAATAAAGCTAATCTCTCCTTTAAGTATTCCTTTCCCAAAAGGAAATTCTTGTTTTTTCCACCAAAATACGGTCATGTAATCTCCTAGTCCTTTACATTATCACTCACTACTCCCAGTTAGATGTAATTATAAAAGAAAAATTCAGAAAAGGTACCATGTAGTGGACTGGCTCACACATCATTTGGACCATTACCTGAAATGTACTAGCCTTCTGAAAAATATGAAGGCTGTGCCCCAAACTTTGAATGCCTCATTTGCACTGCTCCACTGCATACAAAATGTTCTTTAAACCAATCGTTTCATATGATGAGTCGCATGTTTATTACAGAAGACTTAAGTAAATAGTGGTTGGGGAAAGAAATGACTGTGACACCCAAAACAGAAGACTAAACAAGCATTTATTTAGTACTTTCTTATATAAGATTGCACAGATTCAAAAGAAAAACTCAGATGAGTAGGAGGCTATCCATTCCATTGGGTACCCTTGGGTTACTCATAGAAAAAAACCTAACCTTACAATACAGTGTGAATAATGCTTTAGCAATTATGTACAAATTGCTACAAGAAAATCTAAGAGAGATTATTTTGCCTAAGAAAGTTAGAAGAGATGCTATTTGAACTGGAGTAAGAACAAACATTGAGGTTTTTCATGAAGTAACAAGACAGAAGGAGTGGGGATGAGAATGAGATTGAGGACTTGGGTGAGAACTCATTCATTAAGCAGGATGTCATCAGATATCACCCTTACTGTGCAATTTCTGTGGTAGCTCAGGAAAACGAAAACTAGAAAGACAACAGGAATGAATGTAGTATTCTGGTCATATCAAGCCTGCTTTGAATATCAGGCTACTGCAAACACAAAATCTATTAAAACTATTTCCTTGAACGCTCATGTGCCAAATAATAGAGAATAAGAGCTACAAACTGGAGAACTGACTTGAATAATCAAAAAATACACCTTCATAGCTAACAAAATAACCTGGCCATTACTCTCACATTTTCACCTGGGATTTATAATCTTAATGAAGGGATGGAGAGTGACATGTAAGCTATTACTAGCAAAATCCAGGACACAAATCTCACTAGTGATGAACTTTTCATTGTTTCTTTGACTTTGAAAGGTTGTTTAACGTATTTTTGATTAATCAGTGTAGAGAACTCTCTCAATCCATGACAGAAGAGCTCTCAGATTGCAATCAATTTACAGGTACACCACTTACCCAAGTAGAACATTATTAAATGGATGCTAGTAAGCATATACACTATTATGATGTTCCTCTGTGACTAGTTTCATGAATGTTTAGCCATGTCTTGAAAACATCAATTTCACGTCATTTTTAGAAATAAAGGCAATACGTTGAAACATTTCCAATTTTTTTAAAGTGTGCATTTTATGGCAGGTTAGCAGATTTCACAGCATGCTAGGTAATTAACAGCATGTGACATAATGATGTAAGTGTCGTGAATGTGTTTGCATTCTGTAATGTCAATATTCTATATTGCTGGTGCCTGAACAAAGAAATGGAATTGACAGAGTACTTTTGGACTGTGTCCATCCTAGTTTTCAATTAGAGTTTGCTATTTGTCATTTTTTTTCAAAAACAAGCATATTTTAAAATGCAATCCACTTAAACAGTTTTACTTTAAACACACATGCATGGATAGAGGTGTATGCTTGTATTTTTAGCGTTAAGATGGGTATTTGTGATAAAGTAATCACGGAAAGAGATGTGATCTCTACATTCAGTTCTTCCAAACTAGGGAAGTAAGGAAAACTGGCATTATCTTCTTTGTCTCACTTTTTGTTTGTTTGATGGTTTGCTCGATTACTTCCGAGAAATTTGAATCTCCACTAGTCTTCTTCCTCTTTTTTCTCTTTTCATTAAAAAAAAAAAATTCTTTGTACCCTTTGACTTGACAATTTGGATCTTCAAATCTTCAATGATAGTTGAGGTGTGTGCTCAGAGACTAAAGGTTTGTTGGACATAGGAAGTTGTGGAGATGATACAGGTGAACTAAATGTATTTATTGTCCATAACTCTACACAAGAGCCGTTGTCCTTAGGGTGTCTGTTTTTTCTTGTGTCCTATCACTAGGAGACCCATCAAACTACTTTTACCACGTTTAGCAAACTGCCAGGTAGTGGTGACGATGTGCGTATGCTTCTCTCTGATATTTCCTTTTTCTGAATCTTTTGGGAAGGAAAACTTTCAGAATAAATGTAGTCTGGCTAGTAACTCATCCAAGTTATTGTCACCATTTTTTTTTCAAACTGGAACAAGACAGCCTCTTTGTGCCGAAAGAGTTTCTTCTCCGTGCTTCAACAATCTTTGAATTCCAGAAATCAGCATCCATAAGAGATCCAGCTAATATTAGCAGAGAGGATTGTGTGGCTGAGGCCAAGTTAACCTAGAATGTGACCTAATTTTTAATTTTCAGGCCAAGAAAGAGTCAAACTAGTAGCATAACTATGACAACTTCACCTCTTCTTAATCTTCTCAACAGTGTAGTTTCTTGGGGGAAAAGATCATTCTGATGATGGCAAGGTGACTCTAAGGCATATCTTGTGTGGTTTGTGCAGGAAAGGTCTCACATATTCCAATAAATACAAAGACATATCAGGGATTCAGGCAATAGAAAAGAAATATGATTCGGCCAATACTATCCATGAGTTACAAAAATTCTTTGCCAACATTACTTTGGAATTCTTTGCACATGGACTAGTGCAAGGCCCTATGAAATGCGAGCTCTCAAAGCACCAAAATCCTTCTGATTTTATTTTAGAAGTTGTAAAATATATGGCATTCACAATAAAATTCAACTAAGGTCATATATGCATATACCCATGATCAGTAATTTTATAAATGTATATTTCCTGTGTTTGCAATTTCATATAGAATTGTCCATTTGTAGAATATTAGTCTGCATTTTCCATATGGAAAACAATTCACCTTCCACTGATAATAAACTGAATTCATTGATTTTTAAGCAGTAAGTAAATTATAGCCTCTCAGAGAACATTATAGTTTAAAATATTGTGATAAGGTGAGATATTTTATAGTGACACAGCTCTTTCTCCCATAATAATTCGTCCGTGAGGTTGACAGAATTATTGGAGAATTTTCTTTTATATAAGCTTTCTTTTATACAAAACTGATTGTGTTTGTATTTTTATGCCTTAAATATTTGCTAAAATGCATTACATAGTTCACAGATTTCACACAGCCTCTACTGAGGGATAATTCACTCACAGTTGTATCATTAACTGCTGTGGAAAGTTTAGCTCTTTGGCTGCCTTTAGAGGAGTTTATGAGTGTTTTATGATGTTTCCTGGTTATACTGTATTTTTACAACTGTTGCAAATAGACACAAATGTCATAAATTACTGAAGAAAGTTATCCCCCATCCCTCTGAGTTTAATGAGGAACAGTTACAGAAAAGGGAAGTTCGCAAGTGCCACTAAAGTCCACTTGATGGATTCCACATGCAGAGTGAGTTCAGATCTCCCAGTCAGATTTGTTCAACTTCTAATGCACTCTTTATCTGTTTCCTTTCTTTGACTCTATTTTAAATGCACCCTTAATTCTGGATAAACTGACTATTTGCTAATGAATACAGCTGTTTGTTTTAAGTAAATGGCCCAAAGTAATGCCTTTAGAGATAGAACAAACAGGTACATATCCTCCTCCAAATCAAATCATTTGTATAATACATATTCAGAAAGCCCTCGTAAATAAAGTCTTCAAAATTTATTAGTGTTTTGAGTGCTGTAGTTGAGACATCATCAAAACTTACTGCTTAGACTAAAATTTGAGTTATCGTCACACAAATATTTCTACAGTCACATATCTATTATCAGTAACAAACATTTATTTTCTGCCAAATATATGCCTGGAATGGTGCTAAGTAGGATGGATTCAAAGAGGCAAAAGGTGGAAATTAAAATACAGAAGACAGATTTATAACTAGCAATAAAGGATAAATCTAAGGACTTAATTTATGCTACTGATTAATAAAGGTAACAGTGTGAAGAAGAAAAGCAGCCCGGCAAGAAAAATATCCTTGAGAAAGAAAGAAATTGAACTGTAAGTTTCATCAGAATTGAATTTAAATAATTAAAAATGGGTTCAAAGAGCTATACGACGGAAGAACCCCTTTAAGTTTCTGCAGGTTTAGCAAGTAAGTCTGCATGAAATGCTGAAAAACAATCCACAGACTTATACCCTGTGCCAGCATATACAGAACAACAGGCAACCTAAAGATAACACGAGAAACTCAAAGACATAAGACATCACCAAACTTCCCGACCTTCTAAGAGGTTTAACTGATTTAATATTACTCAATGTCTCACCAAATCCGGGCATTAAGTAGGGAAACTAATTGGTTATAATTGCATTTCCTTTCTCTTCTTTCAAAATTCTTCTGAACATGTCCAAATTCGAACAATAATTAAAAATGAAGGCAGAGGTAGAGTGAGGTAAACTAGATAACGCAAAACACGTAACTATTTGCTCTTCAGTAGTTGAACGTTAACCGTCTGCAGCAGGAAGGCAAATGCTGGGTTAAGTGCCTTAGGTGAGTTTTCTCATACCAGCTTCATACAACCCAGAAGCAGGGATCATGTTATTATCCTAGTTTTTTTTTATTATAATATTTAGCCTTAGTAATATAAACACTTGCTAGAAGTCAAAGAGTAAATGATGGAGAACAATTTTGAACCAATGAAGTTTGACCCTGGGGTCCAGATTTTTAACAAATACTCCATAATGAGATATTACCATAGAGCATATTTGAGTTCAAGTTTACTGGTAAATTTAAATCTTTCTGTATACTCACACATTTATACACACACACACACACACATACACATATATATAATTTTATAAAAAATTATATACACATATATAATTAAGGAGTTGCTTTTTAGCCCCTTTTATTGCTTATTGCACTTGATTCAACAGGAATGTAGTTCTATATCATTTGTGATCCTAATCATTAGCCAAAACCACACATCAAATTTAGCCTAGGATTAACAGCACTCTTAATGAAATCTACCATACGAGAGTCCCACATAGAATAACTTTCAAAAGGAGATTATATATTTTCTTTCAAAATGCTTCTAATATTTTGATGAAGTTAACTGAACTTGAAACTAAGTTTATTGGCTTGTTCATGCAACACCATATATGACTAGAGATTATATATATATACACACACACACACACACACACACACATATATATATATACACACATACATACATACATACATGAGGGATTTAGGGGGATAACACTGGAAAACAAATTCTTAATGTCTGGAAGGGATGAAGCTTTGAAGAGTTAATTCATCCTGACATCAAAATATAAAAACTAATTTTAAAATATTTCTATTATTTGACTAAAAATGTTAAAGGATATGTTCCCTTGAACCTCCTTTCTTTCTACTCATTGAGCGTTTTTATTTTCAAATACGTATCCTTGTTTTTCTTTATAATTAAGGATAAATGGATATAGCTCATGGACCACCATTTCTTTTCCCAAGCTTGGTACAATAAGTAAAAATAATTTCTGATTTTAGAAAGTTAGAACTGTGAAAGAATGCAAATGAGACAAGCACACATCGCTGAGATTAGTCTGGGTTTTAATTTGTTCAAAGGGAACCGAAAAGATGCCTAAAGGTAAATGCAGTTTATGACTTCTTTGCTTCTACCATAATTGTGTTTTTGTACTGTCGCTGGATGTATTACCATTATCAAACTACTGTATATTTGATTCTTGCCTATGGCAATGCAGTGGCCCCAACTAATAGGAGACGGAGTAGCATCAGGACTACATTAGGAAAGGAATGTTTTATTTAAGGACTCGGCTGGTAACTCACTACCATATTTCCCTTTACAATTTGCTCACTCTAATTGTTAAAACATTTCCTGCTATTTCAGAAGAGCAGAGACCACAAAAGCCTACAGATGAAGCACTCCCAGGTTTACACTGAAGGAACAAATTTGTTTTGTGACCTACATTTAAAAGCGTTTTAAACACGTCTTGTATGACTTCTTTCTTTCCTGTCTCTATTAGTTGTTCAGAATTGAACATCCGAACTTCTTGTGGCTCTGAAATGAGTAATTAATGAAGCGTAAGTGTTTGGAAACTTTCTGAATGAAAGTCAGTGAGATAGAACGGAGACAAATGAACTTAGAGGCACACATGCACAAAGAATTGCAGTCTGAAAAACTTCTGATCCAAAAATGGATTCGAGATTATTGAACTGTTTCCTCCTGATTTATAGTTTTAGTCGAGTGAATAAATACTATATTGTTGTTAAATAGTGGGCTATCTATGGGATATATCACTGTCAAATATTAGAAATGATTTATTTTAATTAGGTAGTTCTAGAAAAAGATTTAGGAATAAATTGGAAATGTATTGATCAGATATAAAAATAAATAATAATTTTCCATGCTGTTGTGAAAAGTTTTAAATAACTTAAGTCATATTCCCAATATTAACAGGTTTCTAATGGATATTTCAGACATATTATTCTTTATTTCTGGTAATTATTCCAAGTGTCATGTTAAGACACAGCAAAATTCTTCAACTACTCTGTGAGCTGTCTTTGTTTAAAGCATCTTGTAGTTCTCACAACTCTTCAAATAACAGGGGATAAATGTAAATAAACCAATACACGGACAAAGCAAACACATTTTAATCAATAAAATACACATCTTAGTTTCTAAATTCCCAGTATTTTTCATATCAGCAGAGCATCCAGTACTTCTTAAGGCTTACAGTTTCATGTAAGGCTTCATTTCAACTACAGTAAAGGTCAAACTACAGCAGAAGTCAGTATCTTTTCCACCTCACAGTCACTGCAATGCGTGCGTGAAAGGCAGCTTCTTCAGCAACCCTCACGCTACAGTCAGGATCACAGGGGTTGGAAACTAGGAATATGCCTTTTTAACATTTTCCCAGTTAAAGTTATGAACTTTAAATTGGGTGCACGACAGGTTTTAACTCTTTCTGAGCCCCACAATTAGTGACTGTGTTGTTTTGTTTCCTTTGTTTCTATAATGCCAAGTCACCAGCTTGAACAAGGTGCTCTCCTCAGAACTGTGTTCTTCAAATCTCATCATGCATTAAAATCTTCTGGGGACTCAACCACAATGTTTTTATTTATTTTTTCTGGATGTAGAACATTTCTGTCACCCCAGAAAACTCCTTTATTCCCCTTTTCCAATCAATCCCTCTCTGCCAGAGGCATCCGCTATTAGTTTTGCCGGTTCCTAAACTTCATAAAAAATGGAATTCCATTTTATGCATTGATTTAGACAATACCAGGGGAAAACAATTCTTTAACCCCCATCTAGATTTTGTGGTGTTTCAAAATCAGGTCAACATCTATCATGGGAAGTTTTTAAATAAAATTGTCTAATATACAATTGCTATTAATTGGCATTCTTTTTCTGTGTATTCAAGGATTAATAATATCTCCTTTGATAAACTGATCATAAATCTGAATTCTCCCCACTTTGTAGAAAAGGAAAAAGAACTCTTGTGAAAAACATTTGTTAATTCAAAACTTCTATACAAATGTGAAGTACAGTTAAGTGCTGCTAGAATGGTCTTCTATGCTGTATTCATTCCTAAGGAAACAGCTACCCTCTCACTATCTACTCAGGTGACAATTATTCAGACTTCGAGGTCTTTAGAGTTGCTTGATACATGTTGAATTCAACAGACCCTTTATTTCTTATATCTTTCATGTTGCAAATTCCAACTACTAGAAAGGAAAGAACATCTATCTCCCATCCCTTACCTGTCCAGTCTCACTTCCTACTTCTTTTTCTTTTCCTTACTAAGCTCTAACTCCAGTAGTTTTCAATGTCTTGAACCAACCCCACCCTTGCCTGCCCCAGGACCTTAACACACACTGACCTGCCCTGAGATTTCTATCTCTGCTTTTTGAGAAACTAACACTGCATTCTTCCATTATCACCATTCCAACATCATTTTACTTATCACCTCTTCAGAGAAGCCTCTCCTGACCTCTCTTCTCAGAGCACCATGAGTGTTTAACTCATTAAGTGCATCCTAATGTCTGCTTATTGGCCCCCTTCACCAGATTGTTAACTCAATGAGATGAATGATACCAAAAATCATGCTCATTTTTCTGTATCTGAAGCCTAACATTTGAACTGAAAAATTAAGAATCGTCAAAGAAATGAAGGCTTTGCCTTTCTAAATAAGAAAAGAGTGACTCTTATTTACTAATTGAAACTTGATTGCCCTGGAGTCAGAATCCCCAAAGCTCTTTTCTCATGTGTCCTTTCCTTTTGGTTCAGAGACATCTGATCTCTGTTGAAGTAGGAAACTGTTTCTTAAAGCATTCCATATATAGGAACCCTAACATCATGGTGATGAAGTTCTCCTGAGTAGTATTTATGCTTGGCACGCTCTCAGGGGGCTGAGAAAACACTTTCTAATTTCTCCCTCCAAATAAATGAATCTCTTCTTTCAGCAAAATTGAGTTTTCCAAGCATGTGGGAGCCTCCTTCTGTTTAATTTTGTTCTGAAAATGTCAGCTATTTCTCCATACTCTCCAGGTGCTGTATCTCACCCAACTCAGTGGATCTGAACAACAGAGGAAAAGGGGGCTCTTGTTCTTTTAAGAAAAACTGACGTAGGAAACTCCTCAGTGCTAAATATCATCTTAAAGCCAATTTCATAATATGTCCACTGCCTTCAGTTCAGTGGAGCTGAAAACCTGTATCTTGTCCATCCTTCAATTCTGCTGGTTTGCTCATGTGTTATGAGACCCCTACAGCAGGGCTAGCAGAATCAGGGACCAATGAAAAGAGGATGTTTCTTGTAAGTATTGCTCGTTTCTCTTTCCCTGTGTTAACAGGAGACAACCAAGCACTATGATGCACTACATTAGAACTAGAAGGTGGAGCCAGAGCATGTGAAAGGCAGTTTTGCATAATTCCTCATAAATTAGAAAAGACACCTACTTAAGCCTTTTTAATCAATGAGAAGGCTGTTCTTTCAATGACTATGTTGTGGTTCTTACTTAGTGTTGGAGACTATGGCCAGTGGTGGTGTGACTTCTGCTATTTTAGTCATAAAATACCTATGTGAACTCCAGATGTTGCCTATGAGGCCAGTTGTTAATGGGGCAAGAGAGGATTCATTCCATGCCCATTTTCTACTTTGGTGCTGAAATGCAAGCTCGTCCATGGTCCAGATCCCACCCACATGCCAACATGCACCTGCAAAAGTCTTCAATTTGGGGGCTTTTAAATCACAAACAGACACTCTGATTCAGGCTACATATTAAAAATTCCATAGCAGGGAAAAAACACTCCAAAAACTCAGAACTCTAATTCCTTAATGAATTATGTACGTGGTGTGAGATATACAGACAGACATAACTTGATTTCCTGTTCCGAATCCTGGAGAGCATATTGCAACATGGACCGAGTCCATTTCAGGGTAATGTTTCAGTCACACTTGTGAGTAAAGCAAAATGTGATCGAGATTTGTTTTAATTGAGGAAGCTGGGAATTTCCAAACTATTCATAAAACGTCACTGACAACACTAAAGTTCAAGATGAAAATGCAGCCTACTTTCTACATGTTAACTCTGTGGTCTTTGGAGACACAGTACATGTGAAGAGGCAGCCACAGACTGAGGCCCGTTTTGTGTAGATTCTGTAAGGGCTTTCTTCTCCTTTCTAGAGGCATGCCCCCTGCGATCGCCAAGTTTCATTTTAGACTCCCAATGAACCAGAAACCCAAAGCTAAAGTCATCTACAGTCACCAGCTTTCTTATGCTTTTCACCTGGAGTCATAAATCTTTTCTTTATATCCTTTGGGAAGGAGTGAGTTCTCCTGGAAACGTGGGCCAAGTTCACCTGACACTTCTCATGAGCCCCATTTAGGGTTTACATAGGAAAAAAAAAAGTCAAATCAAAATAATTTTTACCAGTTTTAGATTTCATTTAAGAAACACACAGACACATGTGCAATGTCCCCAGTCACTTACTTTAATAGTAACCTGGAAGACAGAAATGGCATCAGTTTAGACTGACAGGACTAACTGGAGAAACACACTTAAGATTCAAATCCGTCTCCCTAATCCTAGGTTATCTCTGAAAATGAGGCCAAAGGAAGTTTTACAGTAGAAGTTGAAAGCATGGATGAGCACTTAATAGCCAGTTACGTCATTGTCATTCACGTTGATAGAAATGTTCTTAAGTCTAATATTTTCAGTCCATATAAGCACAAAAACAGTTACTGCCATGCGTACTGGTGCTGTAATCAAAGACTGGTTCCAGGGTACCACGTCTTTCAGACAAGTGGAAGCACTGACATGTAAGGGCTGGGCCTTGGGAGAGAACCTTCCAGTAGAGGGCCCCAGAGGCAAGCATTGTTTAAGAAAAATTCTCAATTGATTTCCTTCCTAGAGAGGTATGATCATTGTTCCTACTCTAAGTCCCCTCTCAACTCTGCTGCAAAGTCAGAGCGTTGATAAAAAAGATGTAAAGAGATAGAATCGAAAAGCCATAGTCCTCTTTACCATCTAAATTGGAAGAAGTCAGGATAGTTTTGGGGAAGAAAGAATGTTTAGTCACTAGAAAAGAAAGGGCAGGGAACTTCCAGAATGCTAAGAGTACTCTATCTTCATTGGGTTAGTGGTCATGTGAATACATTCTCTTTGGGATGATTTACCGGTGTGTAAGTTGGTTATACGTGCTGTTATAATTCTGTCATACTTTAAAAGCTGTTTAATAAAGAAGGGATCATTGCACTGTGTTCCAAGGGATAACTACTTGGAAAAATAACAAAACGAGTGAGCAGAGTCTGCAGATCTCTTGGAGCCTAGATGTGGAATCCCACCAAACAGGACGTGAATTAGACGGTGATGGAGCAAGAAATAAAAAGTACTCTGTGAAAGTAAAGATGCTGCCCAGAGCCATGCGCACTGCATAAAACTTGGGAATAGAAAAAGGTTAAAAAGCTATTGCTTCTTTCTGGATCCACAGTGCATATAAAGTTCCATAACCAGAGAGGCAAGGGAGAAAGACAGAGCCTGAGAGGCAGCTCCTGCTCTAGAGTATTTGCTGTCTCATGGACTGATCTGCCATGTTCCAAATAACACCAATGTCCAGGAGCTGTAACCTACTAATTTAAGACCTGGTTCTGGATTTAGAACTCCAGCAGGGAGCAACTGAAAACTTGAGATAGAATGGCATGGTAATAGACCGTGGTAAACAAAATTAACCTTTACAACAAGCAAACAGCCAACAACTAACTCAAAGAAGACATGGATTAAAAGCAAATAAACAAATAAATCTACAACATTCTTCTCTTAATGAAACATTAGACAGAGGGACGAGATGGATTACTTGCAAGTGAGCAATAATTAAGCAAGCCCTCTTCTCACCAGAAACAACAGTGGCAAAAGATAAGAAGCATCCTTTCAAAGTGTTCATAGAAAATTATTGTCATAAAAATACTACAAAATACTACAAAAATGTGGGAATTTTGTAAAATGGTACATATACATTAAGAGGTTTTTTTTTTTTCCTGTCTGGACAAACATGTCTGAAGAGCTAATAAAAACCTACTTAAGCAAAAACTAACTGAATTTTAAAAAGAAATTCAGAGCCAAAAATAAATGAGTGTTTTGAAACTGGTCAAATATGTTACCTCTTTTAATTAAATATCAATGTAAGCTAGAAACTAGAATCATAACTAAGTTTTACTCAATAAAGTGTTGAAATAAGTTTCTAGAGGCCATTAATATGGAAAGTCATAGACACAATTTTCGTAAATAGTGAAATTACATAAGAATCTTTCTGTTGTGGAGAAAGACAACTAGAATGAACATTAAACTTTGTTGGAAATAACGTGTTCCTTCACTCAACAAGTACTTTATCAAGCACAATTCTAAGTGCTGGAAGTTTGCTTGGATTCTGGAGAAATAGGAGTTCACTCTGAGTGTAGCAGATTGGGGGAGAGCGGTGGGTGGTGAAGGTAGCTCTGAGATGTAGCAGGGAGCCAGGCTCTGCAGAGTAGTCTGTGTGGTAAAGATTGGGACATGCTTCCAGTTACTGGGTATAATGAAGAGTCTGACTCCATGCTTTTGCTGTTTGACTGCTGAGAGCTTTTAAGCCTCAGCCCTCTCTTCTCCTTCTGCCTGGCATCTGGGCAAGCTGATAAGAACACCCCGTGCTCCGTCCTTCGGTTCCAGCTGGAGACTCAGACTGCACAAGCCCTGATCTGCACAAGCGCACAGAAACCATCACCTGTTCTCTACAGCCAAACCATAATAAAAACTCCCAGCCTGTCTTTTTCCTGCTCTTTCAAGACTTTTCAGACTTCCTTAGGAGTGGTACTGCTCTTCCCAGAAAAATCTCTTTGTATGAGTAATCAACTTTTTCAGATTTTCTTGCTGTGTGTGGCCCCATGAACACTTACATCCGAACCAAATTTTGTGTTGCCATCACAGATGGTAAGCCTTTGGAGTGTCTGAGTACTTGTAAATATTACCTGACTTACATTTTTTAAAAGTCACTTATTTCCTCTGTGTAAAATACACTAAAGGAAGGCAGAGGATACAACAGGGAAACTGTTACAGGTTATTGCAATAGTCTAAACCCAATTGTCCCCAATCTTTCCTACTCCAGGAAACCTACATAGAAATTAAGGATGTCTGTGTGGTGCACTAGGAGAAGAAGAGGCTGTTCAGTGCCAGAAATTGTTCCCAGTTTCTCTAATTCCTTCACACCTCACTGCACATGAAAGAAGTTGTTATCTTGGTATCCTTGAGACATATTAGGTAAGAATATTGGGAAAGCTGGTATGAAATGATGATGGCTTAGACTCAAGTGGCAGGAGAAGTGATGGGAAGAGGTGGTTTTAAAGGTAAAGCTGCTAGATTTACCTATTGGATGTGAAGGAGAGAAATCATTTGGGCATGAGCAAACAGAAGGCTGCAAGTCCCATTCACTGAGATGGGGAGGAATTGAGAGGAGCTGGTTTAATGGACCAAAAAGTAAAAGGTTAAATTTTATGTATATAAATATGTTCATCAAAAATGTTTTTAACAACCACCAGCAGCAGTAATTCAGGACCATTTTCTTCATTTTGCCAGAATTGCTCCTTAACAAGTTAAAACCAAATGGTAAAACGTAGTATGATCTTTCTTTCTTGTGTGATGGAAATAATCGCAACACAATACTTAATCTGAAAATACCTTTATTTCCCTCTCATTCTCCAAGGATATTATTTCCAGACAAAGAAATGATGGTCGACCACACTTTTCCTTCAGTACTTCAAAAATGTGGAGGCATTTCCTTCTGATCTCCAAGGTTTCAGATATGAAATCGGCTGCCCTTTGAACTGGTATTTCTTCATTTTTTCTCTCTGGCTGCTTTTAAGAGTTTCTCTTTGTCTTTAGTTCCAGGAGTTTAACTTCGATGCATCTTGGCTTGGGTTACCTTGGTTTTATCCTACTCAGCATTTACTCAGCGACTTGAATCTGCAGGGTTTGTGTTTTGGCAAATTTGGGAATTTTTCAGCCATTATTTCATTGAATATTTTTTCAGTTCTACTCTCTCTCCTCTCTCCCAGACAAACATAAGACTGTGACCTCTTTTACTATTGTTCTACTTGTCCATGAGACTCAGTTGATTTTTTTTCAGGCTATTTTTCTCAGATATTCAAATTGCACACATTCGATTGATGTGTCTTCAAGTTCATTAATTTAATCCTCTGTCCCATCGGTGAGCTTTATTTCTTTATTTGTTTTTGCGATTTGTTTTTCAGTTATATATGTTTTATTTGGTTGTTGTTTAAAGTAAATGTTACTTCTTTGCTGAGGTCTTCTATTTTGTATTTGTTTAAGAGAACTTAAGTTGCTTGTTGAAGCATTTTTATGAGGCTGTTTTAAAATCCTTGGCAGATAATTCTAACATTTAATTGGCCTTGCTATAGGTGTCTGTTGATATCTTCTGTGATTTTCCTGGTTCTTGATACAATAAATGTTCCTGCAATTATACTCTGAATATTTTAAGATGATAGTATAAGACTCCAGATTCTATTTTTTTTTTTTTAAAGCAGGATGTTTCCCTGTGGAGAAGGTAGTGTAAGGACCAGGAGAGCCTACGCTTCCTGCTGTGCCCACCAGTCCCACCCCTATCCCTTAAGAAGTAGAGCACTGACTCACACTGCCTCAGTGCAGACAGATGTGGTGAGAGTCCTCCTCCCCCTCAGCAATGCTGACACCTTCACAGAGAAACCAGGGCACCAACTGGCAACTCTCCCTTGCATTCAGGTTGAGATATAACCTCAGCTTTCCACTGGGGCTCAAACACCCAGAGAGAGTAAGTGAAGAGCAAGTTCTCATTATTTCGCTGTTGCTGGACTGAAGTGGAAGCTCAACCTGTTTCTTGGTCCCATTGGAGTAAGACAGAGTGGAATGGAAGGGAAATGTGGAGGCCAACCATGTTCACCCTGGGCCACCTCCCTCCATCTTGTTGATATTGGATTGGGTGAAAGATCAGCTCCCTGCTGGACCAAGCTGACACCAGGCAAAGGGACAGCGGAGTGTTGACTAGTCCAGGTGACCCCAACTAATCCTGCCGCATTGATATTGGGTGAGTGTGGGTGCTCAGCTCCCCGACGGACCCACTTATTTATTTCTACATCAGTGTTACAATCATCAACAATACCAGTGTGATTGAAAAATAAAAATACATAATATTTACAAGCTGATTATAGCATCATACCATCTGTATTTCATGTTATATTCCAGATCTTCACTACCTACGTCTGTATTTTATGGGGTTGCAATAATAACACACACTATTCTGCTTTCTTTTTCTGTTTGTATCTATAGTTTCCACATTCCTGAAGTCATCATGATTTTCATTCTATTGCATACACAATATTGTATAATGAAACACGAGTTATCTTTTTATAAGATTGGAAAATCACTTGAAAATCAGTATAATAAAGTATACAGTCAACTATCTACCAAAGTTGCTCTTCACTAACAACTACACTAGCTTCCTGTTAATAATTGTAACAGTTTCATATGGCTGCTGTAACAATTTACCACACATTTATTGACTTAAAACAGCACAAATTTTTATCTTATAGTTTTGTAGGTTAGAGATCTCAATGGATCTCACTAGGCTAAGATCAACATGTCGCCCAGACTATGTTCCAGTCTGTAGACTCAAGAGGATAATCTCTTCCCCTGACTTTTCCAGTTACTAGAGGCTGCCCACCTTCCTTGGTTCATGGTTCCCTTCCATCTTCAAAACCAGCAGTTGATTTCAAATTTTTCTCATACTTAACATTGACTCTTCTGCCTCCCTCTAACACACTTAAGAACCTTGTGATCACATTGTAACCACCCAGATAATCCAGGATAATCTCCCTGTTTTAAGTCATCTGATTAACAAACCTAATTCCATCTGCAACCTTAATCCCCCAGTTCCAAAGTAGAACATAATACATTAACAGATTCTTGAGATTAGTTGTAGACATCTTTAGAAGACCATTATTCTGTCTACACCAATGACAATTCCATTTAGGTTTTCATTTTAATTAACTGAATCGTGATAGTCACTGTTTGCAAGAAGTAACTTGAGGTTTATAAATCTACTACATATAATTTATCCTTATGACACCAATTATGAGCAAAGGTTGTAAAATTAAGATTGATTCTAAATAAATGTGGCTTTTAGAGTATAGATTAGATGTTAAATCATTCTTAAAGCTTGGAGAGAGTGGGAACATTCATTTCAGAAGTCTTGGATCTTGCAGTACGATCTTACAAGAAATATGTCAGGAGTGAACCATCAGCTACAATCAGATTCGCCCCATTTTCCAAGGTAAAGATATGGAGAAGAGAATTTAAATTTTAGGACAAGAAAGTTCATTACCAAGAATCTAGAATAACTTCATCTGCTTTTACAAGGGTGATGAAACTGAGCCCCAGATTCTTAGATTGTCTACAAGTAGCAATTCTTAGACTCTCAATAAGTAGTAATGAAAGAGTAAAAGCCAACAGTCAGCTTTTCTGAACTCTAACCCATGACCATTCCATGTCATCACAACATCCATTGGAAAAAAAAAAAGTGTTTTTGATGATTTATTTTAACTAAGATTTTTTTATCCTTAAAGTCATAAGACAGAAATACCATCACATCAATGGAAACATTTTTGAAATTAGAAATTATGAGAAAGAAAGCCAAAATTAATAGGAATATTTTGATGGAGAATAATTCTATAGATTTCCATATATTTTTATAAAATATATCTACTCTCTACTATCCTCCATTTTACACTCTCTGGGTAGCTATAAACAGTCACTCTACGGGTGAATAAACACAGAAAACAAGTCTTCCAGTTGAAACTTTCCAATATACATTATACCAAGTTAAAATGGCACAGATATATATTAAGTAAGCAGTATATTTGAATATATATAATCAACCTACTTCATAGAGCTTTTATAAATAAATGTTTATAATACTACATTTATCAGTGAACATGTAAGAAATCTATACTATTAGTTTCATCATCAAAGTAAAAATGTTGGCAATTTGTGTACCATAGGAATACCCACTAAATATTAATTTCTTAGTACGGTCTCTTCTTCACTTTAATCAAAGTCACAGTTACCAACTAATGCAACATAGAAACCAACAGCTCTTGCCTGAGACTCTGAGCTGTAACTTGTGATACTACATGTGTTTGGAATCAACAGCAGTAAGCTAGTATTTACTGGACATATGATCCATTTCCAAATGACAGGGGAGAAAATGAAGTCTCTTAATTTTTTTCTCCTATCAGAAAAATCATCAAAATGATTCAAAAGTCCCAAAATGGTCCTGCTGTAACCATCTTGGCTGCACAAATAAGCCATTACTAAACAGTCCGTTTTTGAACACATCATACAAACTCTTGAATTCTTCCCAAGATAAGAGCAAACCTTGAGTTCAAATGTAGGACCATCCATCATATCTTACTGAACGCTTTGGTAAGGAATTAAAAGATTTTTCTTAACGAGTCTATATCGGAAATTTTCAGCCTTGAAGAAAAAAAACAGACTTTGAACTATAATCTCTGAATGTTTGTACAAACTTATGAAGAAAATGTTGGAGAAATGTAAGACGTATGTATTAGTAATAGAAATGTAAGAGATATTCATTAGTGTTTTTGTCTGTTTATTTGGGTTTTTCTTTTTTTTTAGCACCAAATCAAGGTTGAAATATTTTAGGCTATTTTAGGATATCAGTTATACCAATCATTTTGTGCCAAGTATTTTCATGGTATGATACGTGCACGAGTGAGTTTAAGAAGCTGAGGAGCAGCTCACGTCAAGTGTAGTGTAAGATTTAGAGAATGAAACCGTATTATTATTTTAAAACATACACAGATTGAAAAATATGAAGATTTTGATATACAGATAAACTTTATTTAAAAACAAGACAAAACAGTCTGAACAATAAGGTAACCAAACAATGTATCATTAAAGCTGGGGTACTTAGGGGAGTGAAATAAACTGCTAATCAGATCAGAATAACAGACATGGGCTGGGATTGGCCAGTGCAATTCAGGAGGTGTGGTCATGATGCCCATCAGGGACGTCAAAACTGTGGAATAAAAAGCTGAGAAGCCTTTTCACACAAACCTGGATTCAAGCGCTGGCTGTGCCACTTGCTAACTCTGTTTTCACTAGGACGTATTTTAAGACTTGAAAGACTAGTGTCATATGTAAAATCGAACCATAATAATGCCTCTCAAGTTTGTTGTGAAGAGTAAATACGGGAAGGTGTCTAACGAAGCTAGTGGGGTGACAGGCACCACGTGAGCGCTACGAAAAAGGACAGTTTTATGTATGTGGTGATACTCAGAAGTTATCTTAAAAAACAGAAGAACAAGTGTCAAAAGAAGATGAGACAAGTAACCTGGATAAGAAGATTTTGAGAACCGTCTCCCCAGCATCATGAAAATACCTATCACATTGGAATGTTAGAAATTCTAACTTTAAGCAATTATTCATTTCAGCTATACTGTTCTCCTTCTAAACACGAATAATTCTGAAAGGAATACACATTTTAAGCACTTCCTTGGTCTTTTCTCTTATGTACTGTGAATTAATCAGTGTATAAAACCACAGACTAAATTTTGTTTAGGGCTCTCTTGTTTCCAGAACATTTTTGCAAGTATTATCACAACTGAATTTCTGCACTTTAAAATTTTACTTTTATTATCCTTACTTCCCAGGTGAGGAAACAAAATAAAACATTCAAGTCTAAGGAGTGAAAAGTAGTACTAGACTTGAATGCAGGTTTGTGTTTCCAATAGCAGCAGGACTAGCTTAAGAATTTGTTTTCAGAGTGGAAAGACTGGAATAGACTGGCCTGTTGTTAGGGAAAAAAAGAGAGAGAGAAAGAAAGTAAAATGCCTTAGGAAGCTATATCTGGTAATCACGTGGCTATTGCTGGCAGATGGCAACGACTAAAAGAAAGAATGGGGAGGGAAGAACACAAACAGGGGGGTGGGTTTAGAAAGATAGATGGAAGATATAACAGACAGCTCTTTTGTGCCATTTCAAATACTTTTAGCTCCACCTCTTGCATTAGCCAGAACTGCGGTGACCAGTTTTGTGCAAGCTTTGTGCAATGTGACAGCTCCTTACTTCGCACCCCAGGGCTCCTCTGGGTCACCCACAGAAAGTCCCTCAGCCTTTACACAGATGCACTTCAAAAGTTCAGGTAAGTTTAAAATAAAGGATGGAGCACCAGTTGGCTTTTCTTTCTCTATTTGACTCTTTTTTGTCCTTCACTCCTGTTTCAAGGGACCAGAGCACAGCACAGTCCAGCAGGAAAATATGGTCTCAGCTCTGGAAGGAAATTGTTCACATACTGAAGAAATTATAGGACCACCAATAGGTACTTGAAGGAAACAAGGAAAAATGTGGAATGGGTCTTATAGGTATTTCCAATGGGTCCACGTACAGGAGAGATTTACTGACCTAACAGCACTTGGAAACTGTCCTTGATGAGATGGCTTTCTGCAGTTTGGACTTAACAACTATCAATAGCAGTGTTACTCAAAGCCTCATCTTCAGACTGATAGTGTGAGTTATCACCTGGGAGTAGATTAGAAACTAAACTTTTAAGTCCCATCAGAGATACTGAATCAGAATCTGTATTTTACCAAGACCCCAATAATTTGTATCATATTTAAGTTTAAGAAACACTACCCTACAGTAACTTAAGTGGAGATGGCTTAATAGAGTACTGAGGGAGAAGACAAAAGGCTCAAGAAAATAAAAATGACTCCCTTGGAAGGAAACAGAATAGTCCCTTTGTTAAAGCAGTCAGAAATGTATGGGGAAGGGGGAGCTGGCATCTTTAAATGCTTGGTGAAGGCCCCCTTCTTTGTGCCAAGGTTAAATGCAGGAGACACACCTATTGACTGGGCTCCCTACTCTGAACGGGAGATGGTAGACTGTGGAATGACAGAGACCAGGTGGCTGCACTCCGTAGGTGGGAACAAGGTGGATTAATGACTGTAATGGATCACAGGGGCCAAATGGTAATTAGATCGCTATAACCTGCTGTGAACTGTGAATATGATTAATAGATCCTGATGTTTTGAAGAATGATAAAGATATGGAAAGCTATTGAACAACTAAGAAAAAAGAAATGAGAGCCAGTGAGCAGGAAGTTGACATCAATGATCTTGGCGAAAAATAGGAACTCCTGGATCAGTCTTTAAATGCAAATTTCCCTGCCTCAGAGCCCACTGACCTGTGGGGACGCTGACCTGCTGGAGAAAAGCCTTCGCAATGTACTGAATGGAAGCGAAACACCTAAACTCTTTGAACACTATTGGATATATTGTTTGAATTGACATTGATACTGAGAAACTGAAAATGACAGCATGGTTTTCTAGATGGAAGGAGGATTTAAGGAGTATAAGTGATAAACAGACTTGGCTCAAGTCCATCATACGCCGGGTCTAATGAGTTCATGGACTAACCCTGCGGTTATTTTCCAGTACCCGAGTACGCAACTGATGTAAGTATTCTTAGTCGTTGGAAGAAACATTTGATTGATTCTCTGAACTGTGGAGTAAGACATTTTTGGCAGAAAAAATCAAGTAGAGGACCCTAAAACGGATTCCTCCAGCCCATTAGCAAGATAATAAACCAAAAACCATGTCTTCCAGGAGATTTATAAGATTAACACTACCATCTTAAGTTTTATAAATTATAGAGGTGTAGCCCCCATCAGACTCCCACTTAAACCCTAAAACTCTGCGTGTGTGTGTGTGTGCATGCATGCACGCATGTGAAGAGGGTGGTGAGGTGAATTCACAACCCTTTTCAATGTGTAACTGGGAAATGTGAGGGAATTAACATCGATGACACCACTTTTAAACAAGGGGAGATGAAGCGCTCAGTAAACACTCCCCTTGCTTTCAATTCCCCGGAGGAGATTTTTGGGAAGCATATCATTTGACTTTTCAGAAGGTCCCATAGGATAGAACATGAGTATCTCCTGAATATGGTGTCAAATAAAACCCCTCCTAAGGACCAGCTAGAAAGAACTGGATGTAGGGGAGTAGGCTGAGCCAGTGGGATGATCAGAGTTCATCAGAGAATGTTTTTCCTTGAGATCAGTTGGTTCTCGGGAGCAACCGTTAAGAAGAGGTTGTTTCCAATGCTCAAGAGTGAGCCAAATTTCAGGGGCTTTGGGGGAAAAAGAGAAGCCCAGCTGCTGTCTGTTCAAGCTAGTAGACATTTTAACCAGAACAGTGATTGGGGACAAACAGTTCAGCTAATTATTTATGAGACAAAGAATGGTAATTTGAAGGGTCTATATCTGACCTTATCATGGACAAACAAAAGAGTCATCAGAAATCTAATATAAATCATATGGGTAAGAATTGCCCTTTGTAGTGAGCCCTTTCTCAAAACACAAAGTTGGAGGAGGTTTCTTACCATTGCTATTTACCACGACTGCTGGGTTCAAGTAAAGTTTGACATTGCCAGTGGTCAATTCAGAAAACATATCTTCAGTTGCCCTTCCTTCTTCCTCTTTTTCATAACCCTGTCCCTCCCTCATGCTCCATGGAACACTTTTTCAGGCTTTGCTTCTTGATAAAAGAGCAAAGTCAACCCTAACATTTAGCTTAAACTAATGGTCAATGTTATAACAGGACCAGTGATGCTAGATTAGTCTTCAAAAGAATTGGCTTGCTCTAAAATACTACTTGGTATGAGAAAAAGCTTTATTAATATAGAAATATAAATGTCTGGAGTCTACATAGATCTGTATTTAACTGTTTATCAGTTACCTGAGCTTAGAAAAAAAATGCTTAAACTCTCAATATTTCAAGTGGTCAGCTAATGAAACAGGCAACAATACCTGACTCACAGGTGACCATGAGGATCGAATGTTGAAAAGTATGGAAAGTGTCTGAAATTTCTCTTGTAAAATTAATTACTAGTTCACAGACAGGGTTCTCCATTTTAATTGTTTAACATAGGTTTTTTTTGCAACCAAAGAGGTGATAAAATAAGAAGACTGAAAAGTAAAAAACAAAAAAGGGAAAGACAGAAAAGACAGGAAGAGAGGGAGGGAGAAGAGAGACAGACAGGAAAAGAAAGAAAAAGAATGAAAGATGGAAGGAAAGAAAGAGTGAAAGAAAGAAAGGAAAGGAAGGAAGGAAAGATAAGAAGAAGAAAGAAAGAAAGAAAGAAAGAAAGAAAGAAAGAAAGAAAGAAAGAAAGAAAGAAAGAAAGAAAGAAAGAAAGAAAGGAAGGGAAAAAAGAAAGAGAGAAAGAAAGAGAAAGAGAGAAAGAAAAGAGAGAACGAAAGAGAAAAGAAGGGAGGGAAGAAAAGAAGAAAGGAGAGAAGGAAGGAGAGAAAACAAAGGAAGAAGTTACTTTAATGAATGAAATAGCCCACTATTGGTGAGCTAATAGTGCCTGACATGTAACAGGGGCAAAATACATATGTTAAGCAATAGAAAGAGAGGCAGTATGTTCTGCTTAGGTAGCCCTAGAACCAGCCTCGTTGCGACCCGTCAGAGGTACTTCACCATCTGTGAAGCCCCCCTCTCCGGAGTCCGGACTCTGGAGGACCCCTCCTCCGAGCTCCTGAGGTACCGGCACCAGGGAGGCAGCTCCCCTCTTTAGAGAGGTCTGTCTCAGTTCGGAGGAAGCCCTCCTCAGAGCTTCTAGATCCTACTATCTTCATCTTCCTAGCGAGGGAGGCAGCGGTGGAGAGATATGCTGCTTCCCACAAGAACTACCTCTGCATTATCTCAATAATGTTCCTCTTTTTTTTTTTTTAGCCTTTTCTGTCCCCAGTATGTTTTAATGACAGCCTTATCTTAAACTCTCTCTATTGAAACACATAGTATAATTCCCGTATTTCTGACCCTAACTCATACATCAGCATAAATTATTTTTACCTGAGAAGGTTGCTATAGTCACTTAGATGGCTTTCAGGCCACCGTTCTCACTCCTTTCCCATCAAGTCTCCAGACGCTGCCACCGATCCCTTGGAAATGCATTTCTATTCAAATTGTATGTATCTTTTTTATCCATTCATCTCTCAGTGGACATTTAGGTTGCTTCCATGTCTTGGCTGTTGTAAACAGTGCTCCTATGAACGTTGGGGTGCTGTATCTTTTCAAATTATACTTTCCTCCAGATATATGCCCAAAAGTGGGATTGCTGTATCATACGGTAAGTCTATTTTTAGTTTTTTAAGGAAACTCCATATTGTTTTCCATAGTGGCTGCACCTCTTTTAATGCATATAATAATTTATCGGCCAACTGCATGCCACATCTCTTTTTAGGAATGTAAGTTCCTTTAGGGAGGGAAGATTTCATCCTTTAAATTCAGCTCTTATCATGTGTTTTTTTTAAACTGTTTTGTTTGTTGAAGGACTGAATGTATGAGTGAAACAGTAAAATATTCATCAAGGCTTTCTGGAAGATTATTCTTTCCGGTTTGCATTTTGGGGGAAAATTTGCTTCTACTTGAGACTCAGGAAACAAAAGACAAATAAAAACAAAAATACTGGCCTGTGATTACCTCCTCTTTTTTTTTTTTTTGCTAGATAATCTTTACTAAAATTTGAAGCTGCAGGATGCCTCATTAAGAAAGACAACCAGATTTATCACTAAGACTTTGAGAGAAGAAATAATGGAGAAAATCTAAAGGCATTATCTGTTTAATACAGATTTGCTCTTTTAAAATACATAGCTGATTAAAACAGGACCCTTAAAACCAATTGAGACCATATGGTAGCATATTATCTTCAACACATTAAGATTCCAACTTTAAGACTGTCTTTTTTTAAAAGGAAATGCTACTAAAAGGATTTTTACCCTTTTTAATAGCATCTTCTTCCTGCATCCAATACTTCCATCATAAGATTCTCTACTTTATTCTTATTATGCAAAAATTTTCTGTGCATATATTTACTCACTGACTTTGGGACAGTCAACAGTGAATACCACCATCACTAAGAAATTAAAAACAAAACTAAACTGAAACTAAGATCATCTTATATCATTAGCACGGTTTACAATAGCAGAACTTGCATTTTCTTCAGTGATGAAATAGTTCATATTTTTGGTGGCGGAGCCTTTTCTCTGCCAGATGTGACAGCCTCAAATATCACACCGGTGCTTTCACTGCAGTTAGGTCATAGCTGTCATTAGCTAAGAAGTCCTGAGGAAAAAGTAAAACTTATCAAGGGAAAACTAAAAAAGTAACTGAAAACTCTGTCAAAATATTCAGGTTGGTAACAGGTAGTAGTTCTTATGAAAACAGATTCCAGGACTGAAAGAAAAAAAAAAAAGTCACTGAATGACTAGTCGGAATATTGCACAGTGAACCAAAAAGCCACAGATGTTTCCAGGTTTATGTCTGAAAATCTGGAATGATGAATGATTTATATGTTTTCATTTTTATGATGGGGAGAGTGAAGTGAATTGTTCTGTAAGTAACAAGTCATGAGTTGTTGGAACATATGTTGAAAAGCTCAGTGACTTGGATGCCAAAATTGGCTGCTGTGCTCTGTCTTCACAGCTAAACGTATTTTATTTCTACTTCGTAGGTTTCTGCTGCTTTAATACAATTTTTATTATTTTTTGGAGAAAATGGAAAGGTGACAGATAACTTTGACTACTTTAAATATTGAGAAGAAATCCAGCAATCATTCTTAGTTGTAAAGATTGGATATACAGAAAAAAATTAAGTCAATAATATACGATTTAAAAATATGCTTTTGGAAAACCTACATAAACTATTTCTAAGGAAAGGCAAATAGAATATAATGAAAATTCTTCATATTTTCCTATTTTCTGTATCTATATTCTGCAATCTTAAAAAAAAAACATTAAATTCACATTCCTGAAGCCTGCTGTATCAGAATATTGTTTTGATTGTATATCACATTATTGACCAGTAAATATTATTGAAATGTGTAATCATTAAAATGGTTATAGTATTACTTTGAATGTGATTCAAAAGGTATATACATGTTAATTTAATACATTCATCTAAATTTTAGAATTGCTTTTTTCTGCCTTTCTTCCTTATAAATTTTCCTTCTTTATTTCCCTCACACCCAGAACACCACAAAATGGGCCAGCTATTGACAACACTGCACAATTCTCTCAAACACACCTGAAAATGCATCACTTCTACAACAGCCTTTGAAATGAGTGACAATCTTAACGTTCAGCTTAATATTTGTAGAAGAAAATTTAAGAGCAAATATATGCTAATTATTTGGTGTGGTTAATTTGACCGAAGTCTAATGTTCTCAGTAGGGCATATGCGAATCTGCAGAAAGCTACCAGGACTCTCCTCACTCTACGCTATTCCTAATTTTAAATGCAATGTATTAAATTTCCACTTGTCCTAGTGAAAGTCCAGTTAGGAGATGGAAATCACACCAGTTTTTCCAACAGAGAGAAATTAATATAAAGAATTTGCTAACTAGATATAAAGCTGTTAACCAGGTAACTCAAAAAGTAAATCAGAAGCATGAAGGTATCAGGGAAGCAGCAATTTCAAGTAGCAGCTCCCTACCTGGACCTAAAATCCCAGATGCCTCATAAATGCAAAATGGTCAGTGCTGTTTAGCTCACCTTGTAATATTTCTACCCTTTCTAGAAGGTAGTTCATCCAGAGATCTCTGATTACTTTAAATGTATATATATATATGTATTAATATATATATATATTATCCAGCTTTCTTACTGTAGATTCAGCAGAAGCATTAGCCTATTATCATCTATAATATCCTAGAAATGGAATTCTCTGACAACACATTTTACTAAATTGACAATGTGACTTAACATACATGATATTAATAGGATAAATAAATTGCAATTATTTTGACATCTCTGGTCGTACTCATCAAGTGAAAGCACATCTTTAGGCAATTTTGAATACTTAGACGCTGTATATGGAACTAGGTTTTTCTTTTAAAAAGCATATTTTCCAAAATATATATTTTGTAGAATATATATGTCCATGTATGAAACTCTACATATAGATATTAAATAGCTAGATAAATAAATATATAGATAGATCTCTGATATATATTTATATATTAACTAACAATGTTATTATAGTAAAATAAACATATGGATTTTAAACTATCACCATACAGACTACTGTGCTGTGAAGCATGTTCCAAACATTACTTTTCTTTCTTTTTTTTTTTTTTTGTCCATTTTGCAGTATTACACATCAGTACTATATTTCTTTTTTCCCCAATTTTTTTTGTTGTGGTAAAATACACATAACATAAAATTTACTATCTTAACCATTTTAAGTGATCATTTCAGTGGTATTAAACACATACATACCATCACCAACATCCATCTCCAGAACTCTTTTCATCTTCAAAACTGAAGCTCTATATTCATTTAACTGTAACTCTCTTGTCTTGTACACAGCATACAGCTGAATCATGTTTTTATTGTTTTGTTTTTTTTTAATCTATTCTGCCAATCTCTGCCTTTTGATTAAAGAGTTTAAACTATTTACATTTAAAGTAACTACTGATATGGAGGGACTTCTGTCATTCTGCTATTTGTTCTCTATATGCCTTATAACTTTTTTGGCCTTCATTTTTTATATTACTGTCTTCTTTTGTGTTTAGTTGATTTTTTTTATAAGAACATACATATATTCCTCTTCATATTATTTTCAGTGCTGAACAACACATCTTGTAAGATAGAAGACTGACATATTAGAAATATATTACTAACAACCCGTTAAATTCTGTGATCTTGGCTCAAATTCTTGGCTCAGACATTAAGAACTATATAAAATTGTTGATTCATCTGTGAGGAAAGTGTTTTCCTTGGTTTGTTTCTCTCAAGTCCTCACAGTTATGTCTCTTGGCACACAACAGGTATACTTACCAAACCCATTTTTTGATATGTGTACATTAAATGTATTTCTGGTCACATACATCAATATTATTAACTCTTTGTGAAAGTTTCATCCTATACCTCTTTTAAGATCTCCAAAATAATCTATCTAGCTGACAAGTCTATACCTCTATTTGGATATCTCAAGGGCATGTAAAAAGCAGCAATTTAAAAATCAAACTCTCTCCTTTAGCCTGAACCACTTAAAGTACTTCATTTTTCATAAGATAAAGGCAAAAATTCATAGTATGTCATTTAAAGCCGGCGTTAGAGGATCCTCGCTGCTCTTCCCCACTGCATCTCCCATCACCCATTCCCTTGTGATCTCCACACTGACACTCAGTTTTCAAGTGTGCCTTGCTGTGGCTGCCTCGGGGGCCCTGCATTTTCTAATTCGTCTGCCTGGATTGTCACCACGCCCAACCATACACCATTCCCCTCGTTCATCACGTTTCCATAGGGATGCTTTTCATGTCTTCAGGGAATAGGGCATGTCTTTCTGTTCTGTGCTAATTTGACATAACCAGGTACACACTGCACTTTAGAACAATAGTTTTTCTTGATCTTTAAATGGCCATCTGTTTCCTCCATTAAAGCTGACCTCTTTTTGTGAAAGGAGGTGCAACTATCTTTGTTGTTGTTATTGTCTTTTTAGCCATTACCCAGAACAATGCCTGGCACATCATAAGCATTCAATAAACATTTGTTGAAGGAAGGAGCAAAGGGAGGGAAGGAGAGAGGAAGGAATGGATTAATGAGTTATCAATATTTTTTTTGTTGGAAAATATCCCAAACTTGGAGTCTGATTAAAATAATTTCAAACTGTGCCTCCAACATGAAGAAACAGTAACTTGAAACTTTGTATCCTATTTGTAATATCTATAGTGAGTAAAGAGCAATATTCTGATGAACATTAAATGAAAGAATATATGTAAAGAATGAATGCCAACCCGTATTCTATGTAGACCTTCTGAAAAAAGTAAATTAGCTCTCTCCCTAAATAACAATGAAATAAGTTAATTTGTGTTGGTTTTCTGACTGTTTCACAACATCCAAGTATTTGACATTTATAACATGAATACCTTGATATATAATCTTAATTTTGCCATTGGATTTCCTAACATGTTATAAATCCTTAGATATCTGGATATATGACTTTTTCTACAAGTTCGTTTTTAAAATCTCAATAAAGAACTTAACTGCTTCAAGGTAAATTACATTAATCTAACAAACTTGAAACTTCTTAAATTGTGTGTCATTAAAGGGAAATAATACAGCACGTAATACATACTTATATGTTGTTAGAGACTGAATGAGTCACCTCAACATTCATATGTTGGAACTTAATCGCCAGTGTGATGGCATTTGAAGGGGGGTCCTCTGGGAGGTGGTTAGGTCATGAGCACGGAGCCCTGTTGAATGGGATTAGTGCAAGAGAGCCCAGGGAGTGGCCCTTTGTCTTAGGAGCACACAGCGAGAGATGGCAATCTATGAACAAGTAAGCCAGCCCTCACCTGACACTGAATCTGCCAGCACCTTGACCTTGGATTTCTCAGCCTCTAGAACCATGAAAAGTAAGTTTCTGCTGTTTATCAGCCATTCATTCTGCTGCATTCTGTTATATCGGCTCAAACAGACTGAGACATAGATTTTTCCAACGTGTATAAATAAATTTTGGCTGTTTATCCTCACATGTACATACATAAGTCTGCTTGGACAAAGGCCATACAACTACGCTTTCTGTAAATAAACTTCGTACCTGTAGGAACTGTACTTAGATATTGAGCATAGATCACATTTGCTGATGAGTAAAATGTCATCTTTTAGAGAGACCTTCTCATATATACCTTTTAAAATATTTACCAATGAAATATTTTAAATATATGAGATAATCCATCTTATATTTATACATAGATATAACAGAGATATCGTTATAGACAATTATCAAAATTAATATGTATTTATATATTTCATCTTCTAGGGCAGTCCTGCTTAAGGCAAAATGTGCTTTGATGTAGCAATTTCTCTTTATAAGTAAATGATGTATAGTGTTAGTAAAGCCTCGGTCCATCACCACTAGAAAAACCATTTTTGATTGTATCTAGAAATTTTACACTTTTTAAGAGATTTGACAGAACAAATTACTTAGATGAAAGCAGCAATTATAAAGTCAGTCCTTAAAAGCTAAAATATGCTTCATAAGAGTATCCAATTCCACTTTCACATTTAATCTAATTAGTATGTTGAGTTTTTGTCTGGTTTTGAATGCAGTGTCCTGTATTAGCAGAATGTTATCTTTTATAATAATCGCGGTCAATCAACAAAATTACTATGCTGTTAATGAATGGCAAATGGGAACTGTCAAGGATCCCTTTTAGACTTCTTTTTCCTTTTTCCTCAAGGACTGGTGATAACTGATCAAATTATCAGATTGACTTGTGTGAAGATGAACTATCAAATTGAATTATGTGAAGATGTGTGTATATTCAGGTGCTCAGAGACCCAAAAATAGCCACTGCTCTGGGATCATAATGGCAGCTCTAAGAGTATGTGGAGGCTGCAGATGATACAACTGGTAAAGTAGGGTGTACACTTCCTCACTTGAACTGCTGAAGTCTGTTCAGTTCATTTGCAGGTAACTTTTCTGCTCTCATCCAGGCCACTGTTCTCTACTTCTTTTTCTTTTTTATAGACACATTCAAGAATATGATGGGAATCAGAAAGAATGTGTAATAACTTTTAATGAAAAATACTTTTTCTTTCCCTTTTGTTACTACTTCATCTTTGTCTTTATGTAGGTACCTTAGATTACTTAAGATACCAGTGGATGTGTTATTTGGGGCTAGGGTCATTCATGTAGAAGATGTTCTGTCCATTTCTCCATGGGTTCTGTTGCCATTTTCATGCACGCTGAGTCCCTCTGTGCCTTCAGTACCAGTGGGAACAACCGTGTCTCTCTTTGTTAGAACACTGGCCTCAAATTTTCAGAGTACATATTTCCTGGGTTTATATAAATGTGGAAAATCTGTTATATTACATTCCTTCCACAAGAATTCCTTAACAAATATCTGATTGAGGTGGAGCTATAAATACCCCAGCTCCTTTGCCCTTAATCAGGACCACCTGGACATATGACCTATACTTTCTCAAAGCTCCCCTCCAAGGTTGAGCCATCGCAGGATTTTGTGTGATATCACATACCTCCTTGACCTCTTTCCTTTCCTGGTTCTTTTTTCCTACTTCCTTTCCAGGTTTTCCTGTGAACACTTCTTAACAAATCACTTTCAAATCTTGTTTTTAGAAATTGCTTCTGGAGAACCTAATCTAAAATAAGGTATGAGTAAAAACAACAAACTATTAAACTCGTTGAAGATGATCATTTTTATCTCACACATAAAACAATTTTAATGGAGGAAGTTCATAATGGTTTGGGGTCAGAATTAGTCAACAGTGGAATCTAAGGCAAGTTTAAGAGGCAGAGTGAAGCAGCCACCATTACTTGCAAAATCATCCTAGTCAAATGTGGTGATGATCAAATTTAAAGATGCCTGGCAAGTTTCTATCTGTCATCAGTCTCCTCTGCTCCTGATCTAGCTCTTATTTCTAACTGCTAGCCCAGTTGAACACAGCAAACCTAGGACCATCCCCAGGGGATTAACCGTAGACTTTAGAAGTGGTAGCTACAGAAGGAAGGCCCACAGTTTCCCATAGACTTCCCCATGACTTTCCTCCTCCCACTTCGGTGCCTGAAGGAGTCTGGTTTCTCTAATTGACTTGTTAGCATCTCCTTCTCTGATCCTTTAGTTCTTCCAACCTTCATTTCAGCAGATCTTTTCACAATTGTGCCAAATCTAATTGTACCTTAAGTTTTTTTTTTTAAATCTATAACATTCACTGTGACTTATAAACACTTAATGGTTATTTCAGAAATATTTGATGAGTGCATGGATGGTGAGCTCAATGGAGAAGGTCATTTACTAAGTGACTGGAAAATTATATCTCCCAAGTAGTAAGTACTTCCTTTTCACTGATAGAGTTAAGTTCAGTTATAAGCTGTGAAGGTATTCCACTAAACTTATAATTCCTTATGTTAAAAATTCATTGAAATTATTTTGTGAATTTAGAAAAGATGCAAAAAAGAGGCATAGGCATAGAATATTCACATCCCAATTGACAATTCGAAAGTGATCAAGCACTCAATGTACAAACCATTGCCTGTTTAATTGGAGCATAGATAATGTGTCCAAAGAAAACATGATTCAGTAACTCTGCAAATAAATTGGATCATATTGAACTTTCTTTTTCTCGCTAAACAAAAGAAAGACATTTCCAGATAAGCACCCAGAAAACATTAAGTAATTTGTGGTTAAATATGCGAAATATTATACACTGCAACTCAAAATTAAGACTTGTAAAAAAGCAGTGTGTAGGTGCTGTGTTAGTGCAGAAAGATTCAAAGTATCGCTTTTTTATTCAACATTATGATGAAGACATTTAATAGAAATCACTGGTAATTATGTCTTGCCTCAAGTAGACATGACATTTAATTAGGGGAAAGGGAAAATAAATATTGAGACTTGAATCCAAACTCGAATACCAGATTTATTATGTATGTAAGAAACCATTCAATACAATAAAAAAGACTCATGAAATCAGTATTTCCATGCAAATTATTATTGCAAAATTTTTATATGTCAATTTTTAACACTGCCCTCATTATTAATTCTCAAGACGCTTAATAAATTTTAGTGGAAGCATGACTTTGTTATCTTCACTGCAAGACAGCCTTTATTCTGCTATTTTAAATTGGATTGGTAACTTTTTTCTCCCATTCCAGCATTCCAGTCTTCTCCCAATGATGTTATTTCTTTTTTTGGAGGGAAAATGAATTGTGGTGCAACTACATTATAAAGTATTGCCTTTGATTTTTATTTAGCAGCTTAGAACTCCAGACTGTGCCATTCTATATGCTTATATATTAAAGATCTACAGGCAGTTATGAAGCCAGAACCTTAAACCACTTTTTATACACCACGTGGAGCCCTACAGACATAGCAGAGTACAGATAATTATTTGACTCATAAATAATCTATGGGAAATATTACTTAAGAATTAAGCAATTTGTAATAACTTTTTTACACCAAGTAAATTATGGAAAATGCTAGTTCTAATATCTATTTGCTGTGTGACTCTAACTTAATTTCTCCTCTCTGAGATGTTTCTGTATCTGTAAAAAGAGAGAAGCCATCCAGTCTAGCTTACAGAATAGTCCTGAAGTTCAATAGAATTAATGAGTGTGCAAATGTGATTTGTAAAAACCCAAGACACTGCACGGCTGAAAAAAAGTGCATTAGTCCAAGTATGTATTGTAATTAACTCTTCTTTTAATCACATCTCAAAATGACTGTCATAGTAACATCTAGCCTGGTGTTTGACCAAACAGTTTGCTCACTATGGCCCAGATGACAAATAAAATCAGTTATATGAGTAAGCCTTGAATAATTAGAGAATATTTGCCACAGCATGAAAAGATATGGGTATCATTAGCATAAAGAACTCTTTAAAAAAGAAAAGCATTTGCACACAGAAAAAGAAAGTTCAAATGGTCATTCAACATAACGAAACATTGTACATGTTGCTAAAGTTGTAGGAGAATAAAAACAGAAAAACAAACATTATATAAGGTGGGGATACATTTAGTTTGAGTTTAGTGGAAAATATTTGTGTGATTCATAGTCACTTCTGTACACAAAGTATTGCTCCCTGTTCCAGTGCGGGAATGACTTCCAGATACTCACTACACTATTGTGGAAAAATAAAGAATAAAAGCTATTGACTACTAAGAAAAAAATCATTGTTTTAAAATGATTGATATATTTGGATGACTGTTTGGTGGTTTCTTATAAAACTAAACATACTCTTATCACATGATCCAACATTTGCCCTCCTTGGTATTTACCCAAAGGAGTCAAAAACTTGTGCCTGTACCAAAACCTGCACACTGACGTTTATGTCAATTTTATCCATAATTTCCAGAATTTGGAAGCAATTGAGAGGTCCTTCAGTCGGTGAAAGGATAAATTAATGGTGGCACATCCAGACAATGGAATGCTCAGCACTAAAAAGAAATGAGCTATCAAGTCATGGAAAGATGTGGAGGAGCTTTAAATGTGCAAGTATTACTAAGTGAGAAAAGCCAATCTGAAAAGGCACGTGCTGTATGATTCTGACCCTACGACATTCTGGCAAAGGCAAAATTAAGAAGGCAGTTTAAAAAAAAAATAGTGGTTGCCAGGGTTGGGGGAAGGGGAAGGGTGAATAGACATAGTATGAAAGATTTTAATGCAATAAAAATACTCTCTGTATGATACTATAGTGATGGACAGATGTCATTATACATTTGTCCAAACTCATAGAATATAGAAAGCTTAGTGAACTCACGTAAACTGTGGACATTGGGTGACTAGGATGTGTCAGCGTAGGTTCATCTATTGTAACAAAGGTACCACTCTGAAAGGGAATGCTGATAACTGGAGAGAGCATGCATCGTGGGGGTGGGGGGGACAGTGGCCGTCTCTGTACTTTTCTCTTAATTTTGCTATGACTCTCAAACTCCTCTAAAAAAACTAAAAAGTGACAGATGTTGTCCTTTGTAAAAACTGTACTGTAGGAATTGCTGAAACTGGCACCCAGGGGCTAAGGAACATCAACCAGTCTATTTATATCTCAAAATTAGAGAGTTTTTGTAATGCATGGTTACTACCTAAGATCCCTTCCATGAATGGCCTTGCTGTCAGCAGAGGACTTGTCAGGGAAGAAGTTGAAAATTGTAGCACAGCTGAACTTTTAAAAAAAATTTTTAAAAGGCAATTTGGAAACTTTACCTTTTAGAATATGGGACAAGGCATGTTGTCTCCTCTAGAGAAGCATCCACGTCTACTAGCTCGCAAAGGAATATAAATGTAAACTAACTTTCCCCAGGAAATTAGGGAAAAAACAGGGTTCTAAACTGCATTATTTGCATTAGTGCGCAAATTCTGCATCTTAAACTTAAAAGGCTAAGATGTGAGAAGGAATTTCTTACAGTGCTGTGGAATCGAATAAGGAAAAAAAGAAAAGGCGGAAAAAAGGAAATTGAGCTCGACCTTGAGATTTTTCATATTTTTTCAAATAAAGAATATACTTACGAAATTTGAGAAATTATTCTAAAGTTTTCCTAGCTTTCAGAATTAAAATATATCATTTATCAGCAAATTTGGAACTTAATATCTCTACTCTTAAAGATTTAGCATTAAATGAAAATGAATGTCTTAAAGCTGTGGCTACTGTTTTATGTATTAAATGTGCCAATATAACAAAGGGGGAATGAAGTAAGTGGGAAAATGCCAGTTTCTAGCCAGGAAATTAAAATAAAGGAAGAAAAAAAAAAGTACGAGCCAGTAGACCCTTAAATCAGAGCTGTCGGGAATGTGACAGACCACTTTTTTCTCCTCTGGTGGCTTTGGTTTGCAGATGAAATTCAAATTGCATTTGTGTCGTAAGGTTTCACTTAAATAAGGACAGAAATGAAGTCGGAGCACAAATCAAACAACAGGGTTTGGCTTAACAAGTAAGAGGATGAAGGAATGAGAGAAATTCTGGCTTCTCTTTTATTAGATTCATCACTTAGTCATGATTTTCCTTTATTTGAGGGTTCACATTTAACCCTCTGAATATTTTTAAACTATATTCTTTAAAACATAACTAAAATAACCTGTTTCCATCAGGATGAAAAAAATACATATTTCTCCAGAATCTATTTAATATGATTGAGCGTAATCTCTTGTTAAAAGTTTCAAAATAAAAGTTAGTGGAGTTGACATATTTCCAGAAATATCTTCCAAATCAATTACCCTTATATCAGAAATGCCTTTGCATATATGTGCATAGACATAAATATGTCTATAAATGTATATGTATATATAATTCATATGTATACGTATACACATATGTATGGCTTTTTATATATACGTATGTATAAATATCGAGGCCACCAAGCTGTAGGGTTTTGGGGGGATTTGAAATAGAATTTACGGTGGTCACAAAGCCTTGCCAGAAACACAAGGTAGTGAATCTAATTTATGACAGCAGTGAAACACACCACAGTTCACATGAAAAGGAAGGAATTCTAATGTCCTGCCACAGAGGGAACAGAGCTCAATACACACAAAAACCACACGTAAACTATCTCACATGTAATAAGTCAGTTTTGATGTGTTTTACCTGGGGCCATTTTGACCCCTTAGCCACATTCCTTTAGTCGGCTTTATTACTTTTCCTTCTCTATGTCCACACCCATCTTTCTTTTCTCTTCCCTTGTCACACACCATTATATTTTCCCCAACATTCCTCACATTTTCGTTCTGAAGATTTTAGTTTGGTATCTTAACTTTTTTCATTTTCTTATTTTATTGATTGCTATGGAAATTCAAAAGAGAACAAGAACCTTGGTCTGAGGACATTAGAAAAGTTTGTGAGAGTAGGTGGGATTTGAGCTGGGGGACAAAGAGTAGGTCAGATTTGAAGAAAGGCAAGATTTTCAGAGAGAACAGAGATTAGCAGTAATAAAAATATCCCACTAGCAACTTGATTGCCTGAAATAGAATTAAGAGAGTTGACTTGAGGACAGAGAAAGGATGACAATTTCAAAAATAAAATCTAACTGAAGTTCAATTTTGCATGCAGCATACTCATAGCATGGAAAATCTGCATTTTTCTATGACTTCTGTACATCCATTATAGTATGATTGATGAATTAATGGCTAATCCATTCTTTTATTGAAGATTTAACATTGGCAACATGTATTAAAAGGAAGGAAAAAAAATGTGGCTGGAAGAGGATAACAATTTTATTTAAATAATCTTATTAATTATTCAATAATAACTTCATTTATAATGACCACCTATATAAAATCCTAGATAGTTTAAAGTAAAATTCAATAATTTAAAAAAAATTTTACAAGCACTTTAGCTCATGATTCACATAAAAACCCTGGATTCCCATATACCAGGAGATACAAATTAGAAAATGTAAATTTAAAAAAATCCTATTTCCAATAGCAAGAAGTGCATAATGTTACTAGAAAAACACAAAACAAAACTGTAAATTCTTGGCAAAAATTTATAAAACATTATTGAAGGGCATAAAAAGAGATGTAAATAAATGAAGAGATATACTATGACAGTGAGTTGTAAAGCTGCCATTTCTACCCAAATTAATCTATAAATTCAATAAAATTGCAATGATAAAAACACATTATTTTTCTTGGAACTCAACAAGGCATTCCTCAAATTCATATGAAAAACAAGGTGCCAAAAAATAGACAAGATAATGATGGGAAAGAATAAACAATTCTATGGGGTTTGTACTATACTATGTACCAAGAGTTGCTGTCATGTTCTATATCTGCATTTCTCACCCAGGTCTCATGACCCACTGATGTGTCAGGTAACAGTGTGGTAAATTGTATGTCATTCGTTACTAAAATTCCAAATTATGCATCTTCTCTTAAATAAAGATGGATTTGAGATGACTTCTAATCCTATGACTCTCGCTGGATATTGACATGACTTCGGCTGTTGTACTGGGTATATGTTTTGTCTGTCCTGTGGGTCAGACCAGAACTAATGGGTTGAAAACCAATGTCCAGGGTTATTTCTCCTTTGATGTTAAATTTATGAATGTCAGATGTTTTTCTAGTCAGAGACTTGCATTTTGAGAAGGTTCTGCACCCACGTATACCGAAATATATAGGTGGGCTGTCATCCTTTTTCTCCTGAGACTCTACCTTGGAGGAGGGGGTGTCTGAGGCTACTGAGAAGCTTCCCTTGTGCTCCGATGCCTTTTGCTCAGAAGTCTGCAGGCCAGAGGCTGCACAGGGAAGCTGGGCATGCGTGTTCCTAGTATATTTCAAGCACATCACAGGACCCAAAATAAAAATGCCTCAAGAAAAATTTTTTTTCTTGTCTTCTTTTATTTCCATGTACGTGGTCTCATGGCATTTCCCCCTGGGAGAAGAGAGGCAGCCGAAGGAAATCTCCCAGGTGAAGAATCATTTCTACAAAATATTTCCCTGTCAACACCTTGATTCCAGCAGAGACTGTTCCTGCTCTCAAACCAGCCCCAGAGTTTATAAGACAAATGTAATAGTGGGACACCCAGGTCTACACACCTGAAAGGGAACCTTTGTCTTTCCTCAAAAAAAAAAAGAATCAGGAATTCAGGAATGTTTTTATTACATCTCACAGAGTCCCTTTGATTGGTTTATTGCTGTTTTTTTTTTTTTAACCTATTGCTTCATAAAGAGTGGGGAAGGAGGCTGAGTGGTGAAGGCTGGTGGAAGCATTAATCTTTTACATCCATTCTAAGTGGTTGCTTTATCCGACAGAATGCTTCCTTCTGGGGAGAAGGATGTTTGCATATTTCTAGTTCTCCATTTTGCCTTTAATCAGGAAGGCACTAATGGATCACAGAACATTTTCTATCCACATGTAATTTTGTTTGCTTGTCTCTTTGGTCTGCATTTGGTCTTGTTTTATGCTTTGATGCTATAGGAAGAGCTTTTGATTTTATGAGATGATACCATTACTATTCAACACAGTGATGCTGTGTTCTTCTTTAAAAATAGAATATATGCACCTTCAAATCTTCAAAGAAGATTCCAAGAGTATCCATTGAGCATACTTTTTCCTGTGACTTTTCCATGTATGCATTTACTTCATAGATAATATTGATTCTTTACTATGTGATAGGTCATAAACTGCAATAGATGAGAAGAAAATTTTGCTATTTAAGTGCTTAATATCTTGGCAATGGGGGAAAAATGTAAATCCCTGTAAAGTCAATGGTTAAGCATGGAATAGGTGGTAAAAATAAGAAGGGACAATGGTGGTGAAGATTCTGATTTCAGAAGACTACATCCCATCTGGGTAGATGTGGTTAAACGGTACCAGCCACAGGTGGACATACACAGATATAGAAATGCATTTTTAAGAGAAGTTGATAAAAATGGAGTAAATAAAAATTGGTAGAAATCTGGAAACAAGTTCAACATTAAATCACAATTATAATCAAATAATAACAATACAAGTTCTGAACATTATAAATGAATAGTACGTGCTACTCTTATCACACTTTATAGCTTACAAAGGATTTTTATTTTGCTTTGTCTCTAATGTTCAGAGGCCATAGCCAGCACTGCTGGCTTGTTCGCACTATATCCACTCCTAAAGCCCTTCTTCTCGTCCTCCGTCCACCGTAGAGACATGGAAAAGACACTTACTCAGTTTCTCCAGCTACTGGGAATGACTCTGAGACCCACTTCTCACCCACAAGAGATGAACACAAGTCTGGTGTGAGGAGAGGGAAAACACTGACTTTTCCGATAAAAAGAGACAGACGCGACTGCATCTTGTCTCACTCTTCCTTTCTTCTTTCCTTCGATGTGGACACAATGCATGATGTCAAAGTAGTCATCCTATAAGAATGAGAAAATGCAACAGCATCTTTGAGCCCCCAAACCTGACAGGATCAAACTGCTGGACCAATGGGAGCAGCAGCCTCTTCGCAGGTGAGCAGATTAAATCATATTGGTTTTAGTAACTTATGATTTGTTATTTCAAAGCAGTAAATCTCAGTAGATGTGCATGTTGGGGGAAGGAGAGGATTTTGTCCCCAAAAGCAAGTCTGACAATGTCTGCAGACATTTGTGATTGTTCCCACCACGCAGCACAGGCATCTGGTGGGTAGAGTCCAGCAGTGCTGCTAAACATCTCACACAGCCCCCACAACAAACGACTATCTGGCCCAAAATTTTAGTAGTGCCAAGGTTGAGAAACTTTGAGGAGAGTTATCCAAAACCAGGACTGCGGTCTGAATGTCTGTGTTCCTACCCTCAAAAAACGTGTGTGTTGATATCCTGACCCCAAACGGGATGATATTAGGAGGTGAGGCTAAAGGTGGGACCTTTAGAAGGTGCTGAAGTCCTGAGGATGAACCCTCATGAATGGAATCAGTGCCTTGTACAGAGACCCCCCCAGATGGTCCCTTGTCTTCCACTACGTGAGGACGCAGCGAGAAGGCCCCATCCATGAGCCAGGGAGTAGGTCCTCACCAGCCGCAACATGGAATCTGCCGGCACCTTGATCTGGAGCATCCCCACCTCCAGAACGTGTGAGAAGTGAGTTTCTGTGTTGTATGAGCCATCCTGTCTGTGGCATTTGGTTACAGCAGCCTGAACGGACTAAGATGCCCAGTTAGCCAAACAGCCCAAACTGATCATCCTAGCAATTCTTCACTGTACCCGGGAAGGATGACCAGTGTGTTTTCATGTTGGCCTTTATTTACGAAACCACAATCCATTCAGTCTCTCCTCTCATGCTTCTCATAGCCACACTGTTTCTGTGTAACACCTGCTGCTCATAACGTTTGTAATTCTGTGTCTGTGTTGGTTCACCGAGCAGCATGAGGACTAGCACGCTGCCCCAGGGCCCTGAGAGCCCGTTGTGCTGTCCAGCCTGCCTTGAGCAGTAGTCACAGGAAACTTACTGAATAAACGAAGGTTTTGGTTCTAAATTCTTAGGATTTTTTTAAAATGTATATCCCTGATGTCCTTTAAGCATAAACATACATTTATTAGAATTTGATATGAGAAATAATTATCCTCTGTTGCACAATGCATGAAGTTATGAGTGCATTTTGTTTCCTCTGAACTTAAACAGAACTAAATGCATCCTTTTATAGGAATGGCTTAATCAAAATACTCTAGTGTTTTTCTCATTCTTCAACTGTTGAAAGTAAAAAATTGGATGAAAGAAATAGTCTTGTCAGACTTGACGCTGTTATAAAGTAACTAAAAAAATCAAGATGTGATATATATATCCACCTATTTTATAATAATCCCGTTTTAGTCACACATTTCAGAAACACTCTGCACTCCCTTTAATAATCTGTGCACTAGACATTTTACAAAACTAAGCATTTCAGGTGAAAATAGGAATTTTATGTATCAATTAATCAAATTGAAAATTAGTTGAAACATGAAGATGAATGGTTCACTCATTTTTAGAATAGAAGTGTAAATACATTATATAAATATAGTGATTATGTTATCAGAGTGCAATGTAATAGTAAATGATAAGGAATAATAATCTATTATAAAAATTAGTTGCTTTTAGAGCACTTGTTTTATGTTAAATCATTTACTCATCACAGTACCCTTCAGATTAACATCGTGAGGTGAGGAAATAGAATAACATCAGGTGAGGAAATAGAAATTAGTCACCTAACATAATACAGGTAGTGCATTCTTTCTTTACAACTGAAACATTAAGTGATGTTAAATATGCGATACAGAAAATGCAGAATTCTGGTGGTGATCAGATGAAAAGAGTCAGCCCCAGATGCACGTGGCTTTTGGTTTGCTTCCCCAAGCCAAAACCATCTGCAATTTGAGAGTCACTTTTCCTAAAATAGTAAAAAAAAGATGTCATTATCATGTTTCTGTATGCATACCAATAGCCACATGTTATAGTTTATGTGTTACTAGAATACTTGCCCTTCATGGGACTGCTTATCTGTAAAGTGTAGAGATCAACTCCTTCCTAAATGATGTGTATCATTTGCAGGTGAAGACCCTAGTACACTGTCAGTGACATGGCAGCTTATTTTTATTATCCCTTCAGTTAATATATATTAATAAATGTGAATGTTCTGTTTCAGCATTGCATTTATGTTACCTTTACTATATTCTACTTATTTCAAAATTTTACTACATAATAGCTTCTACTCATTGGAATATGTGTTTAATGCCACAACCTGTAACTGGACTAACACACATGTCAGATGCATTAGTGCGCTTACAGAAGTATTTACTAAATTCTTTGCTTCTGCAACTGAGTATATTGACTTTAAAAGATAAAATTTAAACTACTTGAGATATTTACATTATTGTTATTTACTATTATAATTCTTACATTTGTTAAAATAAGATTCTCTTTTTACAAAAGGTATTTAGATCTTTCAAGCTGTGTTCCATGTAGTGCAGATTTTCTAAATGTTTTGGATGCGGAAATCATTTAAAAATGAAATGTGTATAATCACCTTTACAATGAATTACTTTGATATAGGAATTTATTGCATGAAATAATTGTATAAAGTTGGCTATACTTCAATCTAAAATGTAGATGACAGGGCAATTATGTTAGATAAATAAAGCTCATTTAATTCAAATATGTGACTAATGAGGCAAGCTTATAGGTTTCTTTGCATTAAAGATCAATCAGCTTTGCTTTGCTGCACTGAAACGGATTGCACTCCAAACACTGGCTACCCTCACCACAATTGCATGAAAATAATCATGAGAAACTACAAGACACTGAAGCATTTAAACAAAGTTTATCAGCCCAACTAGGGAAAGTCTCCTGAACTTTGTCAATAATACACAAAACTTACATTTTTAAGCAAATAGAAATACATTTTAAAGTTTCAAAATTTTGAATTAGGTTGCTCATGAAAGATTTCCATAAATAGATGTAGAGTTTCTTACTACACATGATTTAAAATGTGAGGAGAGCAACTCTGCCTGATGTTCAAAGTCCACTCTGAACTGACATTCAAAGTCTTCTCTCCCATTCTTCCTGTTATGTTCCCTTCATGACCGTCCTGAACAGGCCATATTTTGTGGCTTTATTCTTTGTTTGCCCTCTTGTTTTGTCACTCTCCTTCCACCTCACAGCTCATAGCCTTTATTTTTTAATGCTAATGAAAATAATCAGCGAAAAACATACACACAATGGCACCATACTTTAAAAAAATACTGCTATGTAAATTAATGTAACTTGCTCCTCAGAATAACCCAATGCATAGGTGGCATGGCTAGACCGAAACAATTTTAAGAACAAAGAAGTTAAAAAGCAATAATGCTAACTGATTTTGTCACACTGAAAGTTAATAAGAGGGTCTGTAAGGTCATCATGATTTTACTACTGTGCCTTCTGCAGAATATCACTCTTAACTACTAAATGGTCTTTACAGCAACTGAGACGTCTAGATTTCTTATGTTGTGGAAGAACTCTGAATCTTGTCTGTCAAGTTTCTCTATGATCTTTGAGTAATTTCTCTTGGAAATACATGTAAAGAGGATCCTCTTGGGGATCTTCTATTAGACTCTCTTAAAACGTACAGAAGTTCCAGCTGAGACCCTTGACTTATCATCAGCTGATTCTTCTGCTTTCAAGAATTCCCATGTATGCCAAGTAATTGTTCCCTCACCCATAGAACGACTACTCAGACAGTACATTATTTCCAAGTTCAGGAAGATTTTATCCTGCTGTAGCTGTTTACTGAATTCTGAGCTTTCTCTTCAACCAAATTGTTCATATTGAAGCAGACAGCACATCATACTTTGAGACTTTTTTCATGGATCCTGTTATATGAACCCATTATGATATGGTTCAGTGTAACTTTAGAAAAAGAAAGTAAGTTAGATAAATCTGGTAACTAGCAATTCTTCTGTAAGTGGATAAAAATACAAAGATTAGAAATGTACAAATTCAAGTTATAGACAAATTTAAGAAGGCAAGGTTTTTTGCATTCTGTCTAAATGTAGCATGAATGCAAAGTCCACAAACATCAATTTTAGGAAAGACAACCTACTCTAATTTCAGGGAAAATTTAAATACTTCCTTTCTGGATAGAGGATGTGTCGTGTGTGTATGTGTGTGTGTGTGTGTTTGTGTGTGTGTGTATGTATGTATGTGTATGAGAGAGAAAGACAGAGGGAGAGAGAATGACTTAACTACAGTATTACAAAACAAAGAAACACAATGTATTCTTGGAAAATAGAAATTTAGAGGAAAAAAATGAGAAGAATTTCTGAGTACAGTATGCAATTAATTTCACATTTTAAGATATTATCTCCATTAGTAGTCATATTGCTTTTTTCTGGAAAAAAATTTAAATTAAAAATTAAAAAGTTTTAAATTTCCATGGGGAGAAAAGTGGAGAGTAAGCACACATGGTACCTTTTCTGCCAGAAATTGGGGAAAATGCTGAAGATAGACAAAAGCAAGTACATTCAAGTTTGAAGTTAACCCTGTTGTACCAAATTATTTTCATTAAAAATTATATACTAATTCTGATAAATACAAAGTTTAATAATCTATTTATTTAATTATAAACTATTTAAAAGTTATCATTATGCTTTGGTTAGTTTACAGCTATGGACAAAATAAGGCAGGGATTATAAACAGCTGCTCTGCGGGAAAAATTAAAACATATATTGTTTTATCCTTCACCTATTAATCAACCGTACAAAATAGACATGTGAAAACTTAATACCTGTAAATTGATGTCTGTTTCAAAAAATAAATGAATTATACATATTATTGGTCCTTATATCTTTTTTTTAACTATGTTAACATAAACTTCTAGGCTTTAAGTGAAAATTAATGAGATTTCATGGTATGTAATTTTCCTACTTGTCAGTAAGGCTGTCTGTAAATTATCAGGACTCATTTTAAGTTCATAGTCTGAAAAATCTGTTTTGGTGTTGATTTTTTCGTTCTCTTAGCAGTCAGTGACCTACTAACCCAAATCCTGCCTTCTAGAAAATCGCTTTCTAAGGAATTAACCAAAAAATGTACAACCATTCACAAATACGCAAGAATCGTCTCATAGAACAGGCTCTATACTGTATTTTTCCTATTTCCCCATTATTTCACTTAAGAAATGGAAAATAAATAATAGCATATTTTATTTATTTGGCTAAATTTTTCTAAAAGAATTCATGAAAATTAAAATCAAGTAGATCTTTAAACTGTACAACTATATTCTAAAGATAAAACTCTCCTGACAACTTTAACAACAAAACAATAGAATGACAACTAGAACAATAGAATGTAGAGATAAAATAAATAAGAAATTCATCAGGTAGAAGTATAAGTAATATGCAAAAGCTTGTCCAAATATTTACTTCAAAAGATGTCTCTCTCCATTGGATAATTGTCTGTCTTTGTGGAGTGGAGGTTCAATTTAATAAATATTGAGTACCTATTATTTACCAACCAGAGGCTCAATTTTATAGAGGATGCAAAGAATATATAATTCTATTCCTATAATTACATAATTTAAATAAATATACAGCTATAGCATTTACTCACATGAAATAATTAGACAAGTATATAATTACGTCATTGTTAAAGTTTTTATTGAAAATAACTACATGCTTCATATAGGTAAGGCCAACACAGTGTATTATCAGAATAGAATAAATCAGAGTTGGTTTGCTGGTTTAAGAAGTTGTATGGGAAGGTTGGAAGGAAATTGAGTTTAAAACAGTGTAAATAACTAAAATATTTTAAAGTGTTATATTAGACTTAGGAATGTTATACTAAACCTACTAGAATGTACTAGAATTTTTGGAAAACTGAAAAAGCATTCATCTTTTTGTGAACACTTGGCAAGTGACTTGGATTAGAAATTGTTGCAGACAAGGAAGTTAAGATTGATGGAGGTGAATTTCTAAAGCTGTTTAAAAAATTCCAAGGTGAGAGGAAAAACCATATACAGATCCATCCCAAGACCAGGGTAGTGAAAAGGGTCTCATAGAATCCATCAAGATGGAGAGACTTGCATATCTATGTTTAAGAAGCATCTCACACATTTATCTAAAACATATCCCTAGCCCCTAGCTCTGACCAAGATCCTTTTTTCCTGAAGACTTTCTCATTCTAGTAATTGGGTCAACAACCTAACCAGTTGACCAAGACTCAGACCCATTATCATTAATTTCTTCTTTTCTTCCTCACCATTAACATCGAATCCATCAGAAGTTCTATTGTTCATCATTCCAAAATATTTTTGAAATGTTTCTCCTTTTCTAACTATTCTCCTTGTAGCCTGGTCCAAGCAACCAGCCTTCAGCCTTTTCTGCTGTAATAGCTACTAATGCTTTCTCCAATTTCTAAAATGTAATCTCACAGAAGCCAGATTTAGATTTTTAAATCCTAAATCATGGTAGTCTACCCTCACTTTTTAAAGCCTTCAGATAACTTCTCTTTTAAAAATGAAGTCGAATTCCTTACCATGGTCAACAGGATCAATCTCAACTCTTCACAGTGATTTTTCTGACCTCGTCTTCTATCAAACAGCTTCTGGTTCACCAATACCACCAAATACCTACAAACATGAGATTCTTTTCTTTTTATTTCATTGCTCCAAGTCCTTTCCCATTTAGAGACTTTACCCATTTTTTTCTCTATGTATAATTCTCTATGCCAGCTCTTCAAAGGTTAGCACAATCATACATGGCTTTGGTATATTATGCTCAGTGGGTTCATTTGGGCAATTACATGGATGGAAAGAAAACTGTGTTTGGGCAGCGAAAATCTGTGCTGTAGGCATTCATAAAATTGTTTCTGTAATTAAATATTGGGTGATCAATTAAACAAATAGAAATGTCTCTCTGATAAGGAATTTAAAAATTAGAGAGACATTAAAGTCACTTAAGTGATGGTCTACATACTTCACAAGAGCATGTAGACCCATTTAATATATACAGTATATAAATATATACTCTCCCAGTATTATGTACACAAATATATTTGACCTCACTGAAGTGGTGTTAAACTCTGGTCTGGCTTATATGTTTTCATTAAGTGGCAGAGAGTTCAGTAGCACTGATTTGTTTGACATCCTAAGCACCAATTATCTAATCAAATTATCTGAGAAAGTAAATCAGTGTCTTCTCACATCAGTCTCTGTGCTCCAGGGTGCTCTGTGCTCATTTATTCTTTCTCATGTCCTATGGAATTAACTTTACCTTAAGATGAGACTAAATGGTTTAGTATATATGTGGTTTCTAAATATGCTTGATAAATTTTATTTGACATCTACCATAAAACAACTGATAAATGCCCTTATAATTTAAATATTGACATCAGGTGCAGAATTACTTTAAATATCATTCACTGCATAGAATGGGTAGACACAACAGCAATTTACGTGATTATGTAAAACATAGCATAGTTGATTTGCAAAACAGCCTTTTTGATGAACCTCTTAGTTCAGGTTAGATAATATTAAACAGCACAATTTTCCTCAGTGAACTGATTACAATAGATTGAATTTATAAACCATCCTGTGATGCCTATTAAGAAATCAGAAGATTTGATTTTTCAAGCCTGATCATGTTCAAACTTATGTAAGAGTGTATCTACCTTCTAAGTGGTGAAACATAACGCAATTTCATGAGTTCAGAATAGAATTAGAAATAAATGTTGGTTTTTTAAATGGAAGGCAGCATTTTCTCATTTATGAAAACCCAAAGAAGGAAACAACAATATGTTACCTTTAAGTTAATTCTCTGAAAATGCATTATAAAGAGTTAAAATATCTGCTATGATTCTTACTTTATTTTACATATCTCCCTGTGTATTTTATATCATATTTAACAAATCAGAATTTTTTAGAGGCTAAGGTTATAGATTCTATAGCAACACTATCTTGCTTGAAATCATGTCCTGCTGCATAATTTTACTTTACAAATCCTCTGGACATTAGATTTCTCAACTGTGATATGTGGAAAAAAATAACACAAATGATATTGCATTTGCATTAATGAATATATGCAAAAGTTTAAAATGGCACCTGAGATCTAGTAAAGACTCAACAATTTTTACTGTTACTGTTTTTTACCTTAGTCCTAATCAATATACTTCATACTGACACTAAGATTTTGGTAGAAATTTAGATATCATTTTATAGATGAGTTAATCAATGCATAAAGAGTTTAGCAAACTTGGCCATGGTCATTTTTTCTAGTAACTATTAGAGCAATGATTCAAACATAAGAATTTCAACTGCAGAGTGTCATCTGCAAATTCAGAGTGATAATGAATAAAACAAAAGTCTATTAATGTAGTGGCCCAAAGAAATAACAGATCAAAATTGTGAACAAATGTAAAATAAGGTGACATTTAAGTTAGAACTCAACAGAAAGTTATGGATTTACCAAGAAGACCAGATGGGGACCGGTAAAATATTTTTAGTAGAAAGAACTTACAGCCTTAAGTCTGTGGACTAAAGATGTAGGAATAGATAAAGGTCAGGTTACTGAGAGACTTATAAGCCATATATATTCAAATTTTAGACTACCCTTCTGAATAATCAGTGCTTAATTATAAATTATGGTTTATATATTTGTTATTTCAAATTTCTTAGGCCTCAAGGCTCAACTAGAATGGAGGTTTATTGAAGGTCAGACCATACTTTCTTCTCTTTCATACCACTTAGCACAGTGTCCAACAGTATAATAATGAAATTCTTCTCATTTATTTATATTTTTGATTGTTTACTCTGTTAAAAACATGAAACAACAAGCCCAAAGTAGAGTCACTTATGATAAACCCAAAATGGAATCACCAAACCAAGACTTAAGTATAGTTTTGGTTCTCCTAGAAGTAGAATCTTAAACCGATCAGGAATTGCCTGGTTAGTACTAGCTAGGTAATCTGCCTGATAGACCCCTGACATCCCCTAAAGGAATAATAACCAATAACCAATAACCAACCCACTCTTTTGCCTAGAATATGTTCCTTGTTCCTGCTTCCTTCTGCCTATAAATGAAAGTCTTTCATTTTGTACAGCTCTTCAGAGCTCCTTTCTATCTGCTAGACTGGATGCTGCCCTCTTTGAATCGGTTTTTGCTTAAATATATTCTTTAAAATGTTAACATCCTTCAGTTTAGCTTTTAACAGTTTGGGTGTCAGAAAAGGAAACTGAAGGATACCCCTGATGGTCCCCAGGAGCAATAGGCAACCAAACATAGGTTCATACTGAGCCCTTGGCCTTGATGCTTTCTCTCTGCCTCTGGAAGTGGTGGGTAAGTGTCTCTCAGATCCTAGCTCTGAAGGTTTTGCATTATGAGCTTTCAGACTTTATTTGAGCATTTCTTTTTCCAGACTGGGTCCAGAAACCAGGCAGAGTTAGACGTGATCCAACTGAAAACCTGGACTGGTCCAAATAAGATGGAGTCTGACTTAGAAACCGAACGGGATCCATCTTAAATTGGACTGGATCCAGTGTGAGACTGTAGGTAAATGCAATTTTGTTTTAAGGCTGAACAAGTTGGATAAACTTATCAAAGATAATTCTCGAATTACAGTGGTCATGATAGAGAAATTTTAATCTAGATAAGTTTATACTCTAGAGAAAAACAGATCTCAGCCAAGCACTCTCCATAAAGGTAGAAGGAAAATTCTTTTTCTTCCTCAGCAGTTCCTGGTGACCAGGATGAGACCCACAGGGATACCATACTCTCTCCAGAGCCTGGAGACAGAATCCTGGGAAAACTAGCAGAAGCTGGCAAAAGGTGTAAATTCTTAGCAAAGTCAAAGTGCTCCCACATATTTATCTGCAGTGCCTGGTCAAGGGAGAAAGGTAAAATTTCACATTATCCCTTCCTTTCCAAATTCAGATTGACAATCAGAAAACATTTGTAAGAATTAAATCTTTGAATTTTGACTTGGGAATTTGCTTTTGGGTACACCTTGATTGTTAAGACGTTCTGTCCCAGGGACAGCAATTGCCCTCTTGCTTGTCTTCTTTTGTCCTGAGAGCTTGGCTTGGAAACCATCAAGTTGGGGACCTCAGATAAACTCTTAAAATTTTAATATGCTTCAGTATATCTTTTAACAACTCTCTCTTTATCATTGTCTTTCTCTTTCTCTGTTTCTGTATCCCTCTCTCTTTCAACCAGCATGCAAAGACTTTTATGTGTTTTACCTGCACTATTTTAATACTTTCCTATGAAATAGGGTTATCATCTTAACTCTACACATGGGAACACTGGGGTTATGGAAGTTTGTGTAACTTGCCTGATCTGTACAACTAGGAAGTCATCCAATTGGTTCAAATACTAAACTGATATTTGAATGCAGGCATTTTCCTTGAAAGGCTATGCTCTGGCAAAATTGCTAAACATAATGTCTCCTGGCTTGAAGTACTTGCATACTACCATATGATTAAAGGGTAAAAAGCATACAGCTAGGCAGCAAAGATTTAATCACATTGCAGATTATCTTTATCTAATTAAAAAAAACTAGTGCAATAAAGTCAAAGATTTTTTTTGATTAACAAACTCTAAAATTAGGATACATCAGATTAACTAACTGCAAATAATAGGTTAGGTGACAGTTGATGAAAAAAAAGCCTATTTTTGGATATATTTGTGTGTTCTGTATTTATAAGAAACAGTACAGCACAATGGCTAAGAGAGTACTTTTAAGCTAGGCTACGTTGGTTCAAATTAAGTCCATGTTTATTAGCTCTGTTACCAGAGAAAGTCACTTAACATTTGCCACCTGAGTATCCTCATGTATAAATGGGGTATATAATAGTGCCTACCTAATAGGCTTGTTCTAAGGATTAATTGAGCATTCAGAATTCAGCCTAGTTTATGGGCAGAACCATGAAAGTGTTTGCTATGATGACGGTGATGATGACAATAATGGAGCTCACATACATATTCTGGATCATCTAACTTCTTATGTGTATCTTTGAACCAATATTGTTCCAACTTTCACAGTAGGAAAATGGATACAATGAGTTTCTATGAGTATGAGTATCTATGGATTATTAGCTATGATTGATGCATTGTATTTTGTTGTAAGCAATAGGGAAAGATGATTTTTAGAGCAGAGGGTGGAATGGGAGAGAAAAAGGACAAAATAGATAACCAGAGTTCCAGATTAGCCGTTTTGTGACAAGATGTTGGCCAATATAACAAATCAGGAGTTGGAAACAAGAATTAAAGCCACCAACTGAAAGAAGGGCTGACCGTCTCCAAGTTATACAGATATTCTTGCTTCATAAATTTATAAATGCCATGTTTTCAAGTTTTGCTGAATTCAAAATAGTCTATAATTTTCATTTTGTACATTTTAAGTCCTTGGTGATATAGAAATATTCTACTTGATTTACAAATATTTGATATTTTCTAATTTTATTTTATTGTCATCTATCTTACTTCACGTTAAGAAGGTAATATACTCTTGATTCATTTCCTAGTATGTTTTTGTTTTTTGTAAATATTCCATGTGCCCTTAAAAAGAATTAGTATGCTTTAGTTGGTACTATGTTTTATATATAAAAAATTTGACCATAATTGTCATTCATAATGGACTTTTTTTATCCTTACAAACTTATTGTTTGCTTATTCTGTCAGTGACTAAGAGAAATAGATTAAAATCTTCCAATAACATTGTGAATTTGACTATTTCCCATTTTGATTTCTGCATATTTTACTTTATATATTCTGACACTATGTTATTAGGTGCATATACATTTAAAATTTTACGTATGTTGGTCAACTGTCCTTATATCACTTTGACATACATCTCTTCATCTTAGTAGTGTTCCTTAAATTCTGTTTGTCTGATAATTGTATAGTCACATGAATTTTCTTTTGGTTAACACTGTTTCAGTTCCTTTGCTTTCTTTATTTTTCTCCTGTGTCTTCAGGTTTAAAGCAAGTTGTAAGCAGAATTTTTTTTGGTCTATTTTCTTTCAAACCTAGTCTGGCAATATTTGCCTTTTAATAATTTGTTTAAAATATTTTTATGTAATTAATGACATATTTGGGCTTACATGAAGCATCTAACTTTCTCTCATTTTGCTACATTTATCTTATTACATATTTATACATTTTTCTACTTATCATTCTAGTCATCAGTTCATTTTATTTCTTAGGTGTTTCAAAGAAAGTTGCACACAACCAAGCACTTGAACTCTAAATATTTAAGCACCTATTTATTATTGTTTTTACTACTTTATATCTTTTTTTTTGTGTTTATTTACTTGTAAAACAATCTTTCCTTATAACTTGCTAGTTTCATATGTTTTATCATTATTGTCATAGTTCTTACAAAGATTGCAATATAAAATTTTGATGTATAAAACTTACATGAGTTAGTACATTTGCAATTTTCCCAAGACTCAGTAACCTTAGAGAAGTCTAACTCAATATTTCTATCCCTTTCCTGTGGGCTACCTTAATCATTTAATTTTACTTGATACACATTTTAAACACAGTGTAACAACTAAAATGGTTTTATATCTAGATTTGCCTACATACTTACTTTTTATGTTGCCCCTCATTCTGCAGCTACCTGCAATTATGCAGTTATTCTAATAAAGAACATTCTTTAGTGTTTCCTTTATTAAAATTACATTGCAGATGAGTCATCTGAGCATTTAAAAAATCTTAATATATTTTTATTTTGCTTTTTTTCTCTTGGATAAAATCTTAATTTTACCAGTGATGGATTTTAGTCATGTATACACTCATGTAACCACCACCCCAATTAAGATATAGAGCATATCCAGCACCTCAAAATGTCCTTATTGCTTCTTTCAGGCCATCACCACCATCTACAGACAACAATTTTCTGATCTCTGTTATCACGTATCAATTTTGCCCATTCTTGAGCTTCCTAATGCTGGTATCATAAAGTATATACTTTTTGGTCCAGTTTCTTTCATTTAGTAAGATTCCTTCCTGCTGCTATATGTGTTGGATGCATATGGATATAGATATAAATACAGAGGTAAGCATAAAAGATCATTCCTTTTGTAGTATTTTCTTTTAATTTATACTCAACATTTTATCATTAATCTTTTAAACATATATAAAATTGTACAGTGAATAGACATGTTCTAATCACTTAAATTATATAATTATTAACATTTTGTCATATTTCTTCTATTGTGTACAGTACACACATCTTTCTCTCTAGCCCCCTATCAATGTGTCTTATTAAGTTTCAGACAACTGTACATCTTACTCTAAAATGTCTCAGGATTCATATTATTAATTAGAATTTAATCTTTGTTTATGGTGTTTTAGGCAAATTTTACATACAGTAAAATGCACAAATTTAAAGTGTACAAAATTAATAAATTTTAATTACTAATAAATACCACAATTTGCTTATCTATTTTTGTGTTGTTGGATAGTTGAGTTGCTTTTACTTTAAGATTATTATAATTAAGCCATTATAAAGATTACTGTACAAAACTCTCTTTGGAAATCTCTTGTTAATTTCTCTTGTGTAAGTGCCTGCAGTTGGAATTGCTGGAATTGGAATTAATATATATATGTTAAACTTTATTTTAAAAAATAGCAAGTTTGTTTGTAGACTCACAACCTAATAATTAGATCTTTTCAACTCTCTTTCTTCTGTATAAGCACATATATAAACATATACCACATATATATAAACACATATATAGATTTTATAACACACAGCTATCAGCAAAACTTTCAAATGCAATGTTGTAATTCATCACCATTTTTTTCTTTCCTGGAACTCAGCATCATTTCCACTCTCTGCAAAACACTCAATCTTATTTTAGTTTCCCTATTATCATGTTTTATGCCCTGATCCCCTGTTTTCCCCTAGAGTAGAATAATACTGCTTTTTTGAAAACTAAACTACCATGCTTGATATTTGTACATTTCTTAGAAGTATAATGCTTTGATCTTTCATCATTTAAACATATTGATTTTTCTAATGATTTCCTGTCATCTCCCATCTCAGTTTCTAAACCACTCTTTCCTCCCTTATGACTTTCATTCTTACAGTGATTAATATGTCCATTTTTAAAGATGCGGGGAAAAGAGCTCTTCTCAGTAGGCCTTATTTTCTTTCAACATTTAGTGTACTATTACCTTGAGTGTTTCAGAGATCATAAATTAATAATTTACAATAAATAAATCCACATCCAAAAGGATTTGAGGTGGCCTAACAAACAAATATAAAGCAAAACAGAAAATTAAAATACAAACACAATTGGATGATCAAAAAAGTACATGAGAAAGAAGTATTGTCAGCAGTCTGGCTTTTAATTTGCTAAATGTCTCCTGGAAATTAAAGCAGGATAGGAAATATATAGGGTAACATAACTAGCGAACAACAACCAGAATTTGTCTGTTCACGTATCTACAGACAGCCTTGGTCATGGCACATGGGTTTACTGTGCTAATAGTTGTTATTGTTGGATAAAGCGCTCATTTCATGCTTGAGATCCCAGAGAGGAGGATGTTCTTATTCAACTAAAGTTATCAGTAGCTTTCAATCCGACTTTACTCAGAACTAAATTCTTGAACATTCACCATGGAAGAAGAAATTTAATTTGAAAATATTCCTGAAACTTACAAAGAACTGAAATTGTCATTATCGTAAGGATCTCAGTATAGGTCCTCTTGTTTATAGCCTGAGAGCATCTTGAAGGACCTGCCAGGAAGTTTCAGCTGCCATAATCATTCCCAAAGAATTGAATGTCTTGACATAAGGAGGGGGAATTTGGGAGTGTGAACGTATTTACTAAATAATGCTTCTTCAAGACAGAGTTTTACATTGTCACAATGTCATGAACTGCTGATCCTCAGAAAAACAATCAAAAGATTCATCTATATCTTAAGATTACTCCTGGTCACAGGTAGTACATTATGTACATAAAAATAGGGAACAAAGAGTGTTTGTAGATCTTCAACATCTGACAGTTTGCATAGCAAAGAATATTATGAATAAAATATAACAAATTCTCTTTAAATTTCAGATGTAATCATTACCAGCTGAACAAAGATAATTTAGCTAATTCAAGCAAAACTTTTAGCTACCAACATAATAGAACTGTGTGAGAAAAGGCACTTTTCTTAGTAGTTTATACTAGTAACATACTTAGTATGCTCTTTAGTAAGATACTTACATATAAATAATTTTAAATAAATCAATCTTTGAAAGAAAAAAAAAATTCAATGAAAGCCCACTAAGAAAAAGTGATACAATATAGCTTATAGATTTCATCCTCCCCCCTCCATTATCGGGTTCATAGCAGGGTTTAATAAATGTTACTCTTTCTCATTCCCCACTTACTTTCAATTCATCACAGAAAGTTTGAGCACAGAATTTTTTCTCCTATAATATTGCAAATACAAAATTTCTTTATGTATATTGTATATATAGTATCTCAGACAGACTTGTTCTAAACCGACACTCTTAAATTAAACCTATTCTTCACTGCCCATTTCCAGCACCCCCTTATAATGGATTCAGTAAATGTCTAAACAGAGACAGCGCCCTATGTACATTCAGCACTTTCCCTTAAGGTAATCTGATTTAAAACTCAGTTTGCAGGAAATTATATCACCTGTAAAAAGTTTCAAATACAGAATAAAGAAAACAATTTTTAATTCATGTCTAGTTTCCTATAAAGGATTTTACACTAATAGGATCTTTTAACAAAAAAATAAGACAGGTAAGGGTAATTTAGATGAGAGCAGAGTTTGTAATAGTCCAAAGTGATTTCCTGATGGCAATTTAATATGAATTTTTACAAGACATTTAAAAATTATGTTTCTAGAAGATGAATTCGAGTTCTGGTAAAACTGTAAAATAACTTAACCTAATTACTCCTTGAGAAAGTTCTGAACTGTAAATGTCAGTTTTATAGATGGGTGGAATTGTGCAAATATATGGTTTATATATCTGAGTATTATATTTCAATATATTCTCAAATTAAGAGTATGTCAGAAGAGTTTGTTAAAAGTTAACTTTTTAAAAATATTAACCCTTACAACTACATAAGTATCAACTTTAAACATATTCATTACAATCAAATCAGGGGTAAGAAATAACAGGGAATTAATAACTAAAATGGTTGCTATATACTTTTTAACAAGGTATTTTAAAATCAAGAGATACTACCGTAATTGGAGGATAATATAACATCAGCTGTCTTAGTCTGTTTCTGCGCATGAATGTCATTGCCTGTGGTTGCTAATCACTGAGTCAGGAAATAAGGACATCAAACTGAGTCCCTGATTCTGAACACATCAGTCTTCATACCTCTCCCCCCGTCTTTAATTAGCTAAGAATTTTTCATTTTGTTGTTGTTTGAGATATCTAAGCATTTTCTTAAGGTTCCATTTTACTTACTCCAAAAATATCATATTGACAACTCAGCTATGTGGCAGTTTAGTAAAGAAAAAACAATGCAGGAAAAATTACCATGACTTCCATAATACATATAATTGCAAAATACAGCATATTTATATCATTGTAAAGTACAGTGTGTATTGAAAATGAAGCTTACAACTTACTATCTACTCTTTCCACTTGATATTGTCATTTCTATCTAATCAACCAAAACTGATTTTACTGTAGCTCCATTCACTCTGAGAGCCAAGGAATAATTTTCAGAAACTCAAATTACCTTAGATATACATCTTCATTATTTGTGACTTAAAAGCATATTGATATTCTCACATCTTCTATGGATTTGTTCTTGTTAGCAATTGTTCCAGACACCTTGTAATCAATGCAAATAAAACCATCATGATTTTAAATAAAATTGGTTTTATAATTGCCAGTTTGTGTCATTTCTGCAGTGACACACAAACAAATATGCTACTTACATAAGAATGTGAATAAAGAAACAATTATAGAAATACAGATATAATAATTTACATATCTACATTTGCCTGTATATTTTTTAATAAATAACTGTATAAACACATGTGTTTTAAAAATAACTGACTGTACAAACATATATATGAACTTATATACAAAAGTTAAATTTTTTAAACCAGTCAGATGAAATGGCAAGAAAAAGAATGACAGTTACTGATACGTACAACAATGCTATTATTACTAATATTATTTTCTCAATAAAATAATTCCTCAATAAGTAGTATAAACACAATATCTAATGCATTTACAATGAACTCATTATATGGTGAGATATGTATTCAATCAGTTTTCTAAAAATCAGTCACTTGAATGTTAAAAAGATACCTATTAAACTAAAAATTAAATAATTGGCCATGTTGAGACTTATTTGATACACTCAAAAATTTCTCCTTATATAACGTTTGCTGAATGAAGGAAGAGATTGATGGACAAAATAACTGCTTTCCATAGAGATGGCTTACTTAAACCAAAATTAATTTCCTCTAAAAATTCAGGAAACTTAATGTATTATATTATTTTTATTAGCTTATGTTTGCTAACATCTACCAAAGCTCATTGATTTTTCATTATTTTTGGTGTGTTTCAGGGAACACCAACCCATGGTCTGGAGTGTATGCTAATGCCGCACCGCAAGTGAATCATCTTTTGTCCTCTCAAATTGAATTTGAACAATCTAATATCCATTTTCTATCTCATTTTTCCTAGGGTATAATCTATTTTCATGGTAAATACAGCAAAACACATAGATTGAACATTACCCTCTACTTTGTCTTCATATAAAATAGATGAGCAACAACCTGATATTATTTCCCTCAATTAATATCCCCTTACCTGTTATTGAAGCATCATTTCATTGTGGACACAATGCCATAAATGTACCTCAGAAAATGAAGATCTTCAAGAATAGTAAAAAAAAAATTAATATCTATCTATCTATCTGTCTGTCTACCTACCTGTCTATCTATCTATCAATCCATCCATCCATCCATATACGTATATCAGCACAAGCACCTAAATTCTTATTTCAAATGTGAAGATTGGTCCTGAGTGACCATGTTGTAAATATTTTCATGTCATTTATGATATGTCAGCATTAAAAGTTTCTCTCCTTCTTACAAGTATCTGTTAAATGAATAAATAAATGAATACGTGTTTACAAGTTAAGAAGACTATTTTTCGTTAGATTTTCAGCCCCATGGGACAAGAAACATTTTTCTTACTCACTCAGTGAACAGCAAAATGTCAGCAATTGATGGGATTTCTGGAATAAATAAATGAATAAATGAATTAGATTTAGCATTCTTAATCTACCTACTGTTCAATACATCTGTAAATTAATGAGACTGCTTCTAAAGAAACATATAAGAAGTTATGCTTCTAAACATACAAGTAGCAAAATCCCCAATGTCTAATACAATTCCCTAAAAGAAATACTGACATATAATGAATGGTCAACAAATGTTTGTACAATCTAACCATTCCCTTCACAGTTTACACATTTATCCCACTAGTAAAGCCTTTTTTTCTCCCCCAAAAGATTTTGTCACTTCTCTTTGAAATTATTTTCAGAGCTGTATCATTCTTTAATTGTATGACAATTTACAGAACACAAAAATAGTTTACTACCATTGGGTATCTGTCCATCTGTCTACCACTATTAAGCTAGCTGCAAATCTATTGTCTTATCAGTCTATGTATCTATGTCTATAAAGTTATGAGAAATGCTTATCTGGAAATGTACTTCATTTTTTGCAACTACTATTTAGTATTGTGTCATAATGGCATCTATTTCATGAATTGCTCACATTTCGGATTGGAATAATAGCATCAATTGAGATAAAATTCTTTATCAGGGTAAATATAAACACAGAAAAGAGAAATGAGAACAGAAACATTTAAAACTATGTACACATACATATATACAATTTTGCTTATCATTCTATAGTTCAAAAAATTATCTCTGAGGGCTCATATAGAAAATTAAGCCAATAATATATATCGTGTTTTAAATATAGATACATTTAACATTCAAAACAAAAATCTCATTTTATACATTTAAAAAACAAATATAATGTTACTATATTTGGAAGTATTGATTTGATAGATAACTAAAATTATTAAAGAACTTTGGCTATTTAAGGGGAAAAACCACTGGGACTTTAAATACTAATGACTAGCTGATTCAACATCTGAGCAATATTTACATTCTATTTATCTTTCTAAATTAGAGAAGAGTGGCAGAGAAAAATAGAGTGATATTTACAAATCCTTTAAAAAAGGTCATGTTTACTGAGAATGGTTAGTTATATTTTTGTGATTTATTACGACAGTATAAAGTAGACTTGGAAAATTTCAAAATCTAGAACTTGTTTAAAATCACTAGCACCCCCTTTTCTGCTCATCATTTGACTTTGCCCCTCATTAAATAAATTAAAGTTTACTTTTGTTTTTCATCAGAAGATTTTATTAGTCTAAAGTTGATTATTTTACAACTGTTTAATCTTTGTAATAGAAAACTAAAAAGCTATCTCTACACTCAAATGACAAAGAGAATTTGATTCAAAGAATCTTGATTTTTCAATCATTTTGCCTATTGAATGTAATCATTGAAAAGGCAATTAAATCTAAACTTACTGAAAAGGTGTCTAAACTCAATATCCACTTAAATCAAGGGCACTTTACTTTTTTCAAGTATGTTGCCTCACTTTGGTTGCAAGGACCTTGAATAAAAATGCTTTTACCTACGAGAGAAGTCTAAGGAAAATTAACCATGGGCTCATCCATTGAACAACATGATCTCAGGGATAAATTGCATTAGTTGACTGAGAATCCAATAAAACATATTTGCCAGAATCAGATTATCTCTTGGATGGACATATATATAGAGATTCACTATTTATTTGAAGTATATATAAAAAACTAGAAACACAAAATATCACTAAGTTTAGTTTACACCCCTGATGTGACATCACTTGGAAGTTAAAAGTAATTCTCCAGCCAGGAACAAGCGTGTATGGTCTCTGTCCTACTTTTGTGAAATATGTGCCTGGATGAGCCACTTTTTGTCATTCCTTCCTTAGTGTGCTTTATGACTTTAGCCTTAGAGAATCCCCCTAAAATTTACCACTAGCATAATGATTTCTTTACTAGTCCTCCTCTGTATTGCCTACATATCCTTATTAAGTAAAGTTTCTATTCTTTAACAGAATGGGACTTTGTTTTATTCACAGGCAACAAATTTTCTCTGAAAGCAAAGTTCTACTTGATCTTTCTCTGACTTCTGTAATCTGCCACAGTTATCTGCTATGAATCTGTGACTATTTCTTAACTTTTTTTTTTTTTTTTTGCTCTGTCCTTGAATTCACTTTCTATCAATTTGGGGCATCTGCAAATTTGTTGTTATTTTTCACAGCCAGTACTATTCCTGACCTTAACTCTAGGTACAATGGGTAGAGCTATCCATTTCACTTTTGAAGATTAACTATTTTGGCAAAAATAACACATACACACATTTACAATATCTATTTACAATACTGGATAAAACCAAAATGTTTATTTCAATAATTTAACATATGTATAATTTAACATACAAATGACATGCTTTTACTCTTTCAATCTTCATAGCAAGTCTATGAGATATATGCAATTGTTATCCATTTTTCAGATGAGACAACTGAAGTTCAGACATCTTGCATGAATTACTCAAGATAATGCAGTTAGAAAGTAGAGGAACTGGGATTTGATCCTAGGAATGCAGAACTCATGTTCTTAAACATTATGCAATGCAGGCTCTCTCCATTAAATACATAACTCATTTTAAAGAGAACTTTCATAGAGCAAATTTACCAGTCATAAATATTTGCTAATGACCTGACAGTAATATTTTATCAAAAATATTTGTCATCAACTATATAGGTGGGAATTATTCCTTTGTTATTGTATGTCTGTTCAATGTGATAAAGCATAAAAATATTACCAAAAGTCTAGAGGCTTAAAACAACACACATTTATTTTTTCATGTTTTCCATGGGTCAGGGGTTCAGGCACAATTTATCTAACTCCTCTCCTTAGAGTCTCACAAAGCTGCAACCAAGGTGTTAGCTGGGCCACGTGTTCATCTAGATGCTCAAGCTGAGAACTGGAACCGAGGTCCCTCAGGTTGTTGGCAAAAGTCAACCTCTTGCCAGTATAGGACTGAAATCTCTACATTTTTGTAGCTGTCAAATCTTCTACGCTGCCTTGCGTTCCTTACCATATGACTCTCTCAGTACGAAGTTCACAACATGGATATTTGTTTCTTCAAAACCAGTGAGACAGCATATGCTGAGATAGAGTCTTATAGAATACAAAATACTCAGGGAGAAAACTTCCCTTCACCTTTGGTGTATAATATAACCTAACCAAAAGTGTGACCTTCCATTGCCTTTGCCATATTCTATTGGATAGCAGCAACCCACTGTCCCACCCTCCACTCAAGAAAAGGTGACACAAATTCCTGGGTATGAGAAGATGGGAAATCATCATCTGTTCACCACAGTCATTGTGTCCATTTTAAATACTAATAACCAAGTAATTCTATACCTTGGTTTGAATGAGGATGAAGGCTTTGGGGAATAGGAACCCCTTTCAATGATGCCTTTTGAATCTGAGTGACCAGCTGCAAGCTTGTTGACATTCTTCAGAGAGGCCAACATCATAACTTTTGAATATCTGTGTGTATCATTGGTACAGGATAGATCAGATTTCCTCAGTTGTAAACCCCTAGGTACCTACTCATCAGCTCACCCAATGAGAAGAACACATCCCCCTGAAGTTCTATTGCTCTGTCAGTCTTCCAAGTGGCAGAGCTAAAGGGAATAACGATTACAGTTACCTCTTAGAGTACTGGAAACAAGAAACTGTAAGTGGAATATATTTCAACTTTGATTACTTGTTGATGGTTGCTCATTGATCAGCCTACACACATTTGATCTGGGCAGCCCCACAGTACTCAGCATGTACATCTAACTGAGATTTTAGTGAATAACACCTAGTGTATTGAGCGACTTAAGAAAAACAAAAGATCCTTCTTGAACATGGCCTCTGTTAAATTTGAACAAGTCCATGATGCTACTTAATTTATTTTCCATGCCATCCGTTTTTAACCATGCCTCTACCCACAGGGCTATGGTTGCTTTAGATTTAAATTTCAGATTTTATATATATATATATTTTATACATATATTTCTATTTATAACAGCTTAAGAAACTCTTACAAGTCTAAGATTAAGAGAGTTTGAAAATATTAGCTATTGAGACACTGCCACTTGAAAATTAGGTAACAAAATGTATTCTACATGAGAGGACACACAGCAAAATAACAAGAAATTCTGCATTTAAGTAAATTACATTTCTTTGACAAGGACATGAGTGAAGGTACATAAGTATATGGAATTCAAGGCAGTTAAAAAGTAACAAAAGATTCTTTGCCACATCTACTGCCACAACAGCTGAAGACTGTTTGCAGCATTGATTATCCACGTTCCAGATAAAGTCATGATGACTCTGAAGGGACATAGTTATTGTGAAGGGCTCCAGAGGCACCCTGTGGAAGGGTTTCAATCACAGTCTCCTTGGAAAGAAAAAGAGGTGGCTGTGGATTACAACCGGTGGGGAAATAGAAAGGAAATGGCTTCTGTCTGCACTACCTGTAGTCACATACAGGACATGATCCAGGGTTTCAATCTGTTATAAGATGAGGTCTGTGTCTGCCTACTTCCCCACCAATTTCATTCAGAAGAATAGGTTTTTTTGTTGAAATCCAGAATTTCTTGGGCAAAATCACATCTTCAGTGTTTGGATGAAGCAAGAGTTGCCTGTTCAGTATCTCAAGACCAAAGAAATGAGTTAATTCTTGGGTTTTATTTGTATGTTTGTTTTTAAGATGAGTTCATTCTTGAAGGAAACAACACTGAAATTGTATCAAATTTAGCTGTTTTGATTCAGCAAACCCCAAACGTTAAAAGCAAGATCAGAAAATTTTTGGATGATACATACATTTCTGAAAAAGGAACAGTTCAGCAGGCTTATGAATAAGATCCAAGTTGTCCAGCTATAGAAACAGCAAGATGCTGGATAATTCCAGACTTACTTGTGATATTTTAAAGATGCAAGAAAAGCCACCTATTGAAAAAAATACTAATGTGCTTCTGCTATGTTCATACATTGTTACTTAATATATTATTAAAGACAGCTCCAGGCAAGAGTTCTGCTCTAAAGATCAGAAAGGCCATTTCAGGGACCAAAAATAGCCACTGACTAAGCTGGCTTTGTGCAGTCATTGCTCAATCACAAGTTGGCATAACATTTTTTAAAAGTGATATTACTTCAAGTGTATAACAAGACTATGTGATAACGATTTATACAGAGATGGATTTTATCTTACAGGATGCTGGGGGCCTAAAATTTACTGGTTGTTCTTTTTAGTCTGAGGATTTTCAGTCTGTGTGGTATTCTTGATGGTCAAGACAAAAAAAAACCCACATCAGTGTTCTTTATGCTTCACTAAGAGTTCACTTATCTTATGAAATCTTCAAAATGAGTCTAGAAAAGGCATTTATTTACTTTCTAATTTAAAAATAGATAAAAAATTGGAGGCACCCAGAATTTGAGGATATAACTGAGTTTCCATAAATCCCAACACAATATTTTTAAGAGGAAATATAAATTAAAATGGTTATCACCCAATTATTTCAAGAATCATCTCAATATTATTTTAGAACTTGGAGCACAGTACGATTACCAGAAACTTTGGAATCCTATGCAGTCAAGTTAAAATCATGGTTTCGCTGTTAACAGATCTGACAAACTGGAATTGTTTCTTGGCATTTCTGTGTCTTAAGTGCTTACTCTTCCAAACGAATAATAGAACATATGTAATGCAATATTGATGTACTTAATGAGATAGACTATGTTTATACAATTCATATGGTTGATCCAATTTGAAAAAAAAAATAGTAGCTCAGAAACAATTTCAATGAAGTGAGATAGTACACACCCCCCCAAGAACTGTAATCCCCTGTAACACTGAAAGACACACTTCTACAAGGCTATGCTTGGATTATAGCGTTAGTAAAGCCAGATCATATTACCTTGCTATGTAGACAGTTTCTTTTACAAACTGTGTTACACTTAGTTGGAAGACAATATTCATGTTTTTGACTGATTTACTCCCAGTAAGATCTACCATGGTGCTCTACTTGTGGTGATTGAGAGAATGCCATCTGTGTGGTAACTCTGTGATTAACTATTTAGTAGTTACTAATTGTTTTTAACAAAGGTTGCACCATTTTATATTTCTGCCAGCAATATATAAGGGTTCCAATTTCTCCACACTTACCAACAATGTTTACCTTCTGTTTACTGATCATAGTTATCTTAGTAGATTTGAAGTGTTACCTTGTTGTGATTTTGATTTGAGTTTCCTTACTGGTTAATGATTTCAAGAAGCTCTTTATGTGCCAGTGGACCACCCACATATATTTTTGGAGACATGTCTATTCAAATACTTTTTGTCCATTTTTAAATGGAGTCATTTTGTCTTTTCACAGTTGAATTCTAACAATTCTTATGCATCCCAGATACCAAATGTTTATCAGATATATAATTTTTTAACATTTTTTATTGATTTATAATCATTTTACAATGTTGTGTCAAATTCCAGTGTTCAGCACAATTTTTCAGTCATTCATGGACATATACACACTCATTGTCACATTTTTTTCTCTGTGATTTATCATAACATTTTGTGCTATACAGTGTAATCTTGTTTATCTACAGATATATAATTTTTATATACATTTTCATGTCCTGTAGTTTGTCATTTCACTTTCCAGATAGTGTCCTTTGATACACAAAAGTTTGGCACTTTGATGAAGTCAATTTATCTAGTTTTTCTATTTTCTCTTGTACTTTGAGTGTCGCATCTAAGAAACCATTGACTATTCCAAAGTTACAAAGATTTACACCTATATTTTCTTTGATGCATATTATGCTATTTTTAACTATTTCATTTTGAGTTAATTTGTACATACTGCATGAAATAGGGATCCAAATTTATTCTTTTACATAAGGATTTCTAATAATTTTAGCACCATTTGTTGAAGACTTTCCTTTCTCCTTTGAATGTTCTTGGCACTCTTTTCTAAAATAAAATGTTGATAAATACGTGTTTATTTCTAGATTCCCAATTCAACTCTATTGTTCTGTGTGCCCATACTTATGCCAACACATGTCTTAATTACTAAGGCTTTGTGGTAAATTTTGAAATAGAGTATTTTGAGTCCTCTGTATTTGTTCTTCTTTTTCAAGATTTTTTTGGCTATTCTGGGAAACTTACTAATCCAAATGAATTTTAGAATAAATTTGTCTATTTTTTATAAAAGCCATTGGCATTTTGATGGGGATTATGTTGAATCTATACATCAATATGGAGATTATTTCCATCTTAACTGAATTGTCTTCAGTGAACACAGATGTCTTTATTTATTTAGATGCTCTTTAATTTATTTTAACAATTTTCTGTATATTTTATTGCATGCATCTTGCACTTTGGATAAATTTATTCCTAAGCACTCTATCTTTGGTGATATTTCAATTCAAGTTGTTTTCTTAATTCCACTTTGTTCATTATGAATGTATAAATCCATGCGTCTTTGAATATATTGATCTTATAGCCTGGAATCTAACCGTACTCATTTATCAGCTCTGTGTGTGTGTGTGTGTGTGTGTTCCTCAGGATTTTCTCTATAACATCTGTGAAAAGAGATAATTTACTACTTCCTTTCCCATCTGGATGCCTTTTATTTTGTTTTCCTCCCTAATTGCCTTGGCTAGAATCACCAATACAATGCTGAATAAAAATAACAAGAGTATACATCCTTGTGTTATTTTTGATCTTAGGGAGAAAGTTTTCAGTTTTTCATCACTGAGTATAATGTTAGCTGTGGGTTTATCACTGGTGCCCTTTATCACGTAGCAGAATTTAACTTCTGTTCTTACTTTGCTGAGTGTTTTTTTGATAAAAGGATGTTGGTTTTGTCAAATGAGTTTTCTGCATCTATTGAGATGGTCAAGTGTCTTCAGTTATTGTTTTTTATTGTTTATTTTAACTTTAATGATACATTGTACCAACTTATATTTCTGGAATAAATCCCATTTAGGCACAGTCTATAATCCTTTTAATATGGAGCTGGATTCAATTTGCTAGTTTTTTTGTCAAAAAGTTTTGCATCTATACTCATAAGTGACTTTGTTCTGTAGCTTCTTTTATCCTAATGTCTGCCATGTTTTGGTATCATGGTTAATACTAGCCTCTTAGGATGACTAAAGAATTATTCTCTCCTTTTCTATTTTTCAATAGTCTGTGACAAGTTGATGCAAGTTCTTCTTTAAATGTCTAACAGAATTCACAAATAAAGTTATCTCTTCCAGAGCCTTTTTTGTGGAAAATTTTGTTTTTGTTTTTGTTTTCATAAATCACTAATTGTAACATCTTTACTTGTTATGAATCTGCTCAGATTTCTATTTTTTTCTTGAGTCAGTGTGCTAGTTTGTGTCTTTCTAGGTATTTGTCCTTTTTAATAAAGCTAATTTGTTGGTATATAATTGTTCATAGTTCTCGCCTAATTTTTTTTTAAATTTATATGACATGTAGTAATAGCCCCTCTTGCATTTTTTAATTTTAACCATTTGAATATTTTCTGATTTTTTTCTTGATCAGTCTAGATACAGTTGGCCGATTTTGTTGATCTTTACAAAGAAACACAGTTTGATTTTATTGATATTCTCTGTCATGTCTTCTAGTCTACTTCTTTCTTCTGCGCACTCAAATGTACTGTTGATCACTGTAGTGAATTTTTCATTTTAATTATTATATTTTTGATACTTTCTTTTAGTTTTTCAGACATGTTTCCCTTTAGCTCTTTAAACTTATTTAAAATAGTTGATTAAACTCTTTGTCTAGTAATTTCAACATGACCTCCTCAGAGACAGTTACTATTTTTCCTTCCCCATCCCTAGGGTTTGCTTTTGTCACTGCTTATTGTAGTTGTTGTTTTTACTAACTTCTCAGGACTAATTATTTAGAGTAGGTATTCCTTGTCATGTGTGGCTACTGAGGTGTCTGCTTGGTTAGCTTAGTGGTTAGAGAAAGATTTCTTTAAATTCCTGAAATCAGTAAATCTCTCCATCTTTGATGAGGTGTCTGCATACATGTCATAGCATGCTTTCAACACTCAGAAAGGCCTTTTACCACTCTTCCCTGGCCTTTAATCCCTGCTTGTGCAGAGTTTCAAGATCACTTGTAAGTGAGACATTAGGGCCTTCCCAGGTCTTTCCTGGGCATCTACACAGGTCCACAAATGTGAATGGCATTCTAGATTCCCAGGAACACGTCAGAGCTCCTTAAAGGCTCTATGACATCTTTTCTGGATTGACCTCTGTTCCCCAAAAAGTTGTATGTTGAAACCATAATCATTGTTTTAAAGGAGGGTTAAATTTTCAGAGGTCTTTACACCACCCTTTTTGCTTATAAAATGCTGTTATTTATTTGTAATGTGCTCCTAATATTTCAAAATCCAGAATTCTAGAACCTCCATAAAATTTGGAAATATACCAATACCATGCCTATAATATACAAGGTCGAGGAAAGCATGGTGATAACTGAGCTGTGCCTCTCACTATTACACTGCATCTATTCTTTGTTAACCATGTCTCTCCAGCCTTCCTTTTGTTATTAAACTAGTCCCTATAGGTTCTGAACAATCACCTCTGATGCATTATTACTGGAAAATATTATGTGATATTATAATAAACTCACTTTTCTAGAAAACAATCAAATTTCTCAAAGCATGACATTCTCCATTTCAAATATTATTGGGGAATATAAAAACATATATTTAGCAGTATATGTAACTTTGTCTAAAAGTAAAGGATAGTTTTTTAAAGTCTCTTCTCTCTCTTTTTTAACAATCTGTCTCTCATGCAGATTTGTAAACTAAATTTAAGCAACCTGCTTTGTTTGAATAATTTTAACCAAATAACTTAATTTAAAAGGATCCTATATTTGTAGTGCCTCCAGACAGTCAAATGATAGTCTGTCCAGAGTAACTCAACTTTAACCTATGTTCACCATATTTCCATTGTCAAAAGTCACAAATCAGCTGAGGAAATGAAGCAACATGATTTACAGCCAATAAAATAAAATTGATACGGAATTTGATTTTAAAATGCTTCTATTTTAATTTTCAAACATGGATATAAAGTAATAAGATGAATATGTTTACAAAAATAAGAAAGGTGTGAATATCTAAATATAAAATAAAATATGTAGATTTTAAAATAAAAAATAAAATAAATTTGATTATGAAGTCTTAAAGTGGAAATATAAATATATTTGCACACACATGCACATACACTTATATGTATATGTAATCATCAAAATTATCAAAAGATACGTAAGCAACAGATTAGAAAACAGAAAAATTTTTAATTATAGTAAAAAGATTAATGAAATTGGAGTTAGATGTAAAGAATGTGACAGATTTCAGGACATAAGAGAAGATCAAAGTAGGATAGGAGCTAAAGAGGCATGAATACTCAAGAGAATAGAATAATGTACATGAAATCAGAGTTCAAAAAATAAAAACAATAAAGAAACAATATTTAAAGAACTATTAACAAAGAAATTTCCAGAATTTTTGAGAAACACTAATTCTCAGACTTAGCCACCTAAGCAAATCAGTAAAAATAATATTCTTAATTGTAATTCCAATAAGGATAAAGATGATAAAGCCACACCTAGGCACAGCATAGTTAAACCACAGAACACTAATGACAAATAAATTATGTGTGAAGCGTCTGGAAAACACACACACACATACACAGGTGATGCGCACAAATTTAACCAACAGCTGACTTCTCAATAGCAACTATGTAGACAAAAGTCAGCAGAGAGGAATGAATTATCTAGTTTTCCTGTGAATTTGCTTAAAGAGAAAAAAACAGGAACAAATAAAAGGTAATGATATAAAATTCTGCAAGATTGTAGCGTAATATTTTTACATTCACATATAGTTAAAGCCAGTGTTTATTTCTACAAGCTTCTGGGAATACTATAAGTATAAATAAATATAATAAAATTAATTACCTTGGACAAAAGACTACAACTCATGAGAATTTATTATAAGGGAAACTAGGGCATTTATTATTTTCTAAAAAATGAGAATAGTGTAAACCCTAACAATGCATAAATTGTAACATAGCTTAGTGAAATATTGCTGACAGAAAAAAATAAAAGTAATGAAGATACTATGTTAATACACAAAATTCTTAAGTAAAAGATAAAAATGAAAATTGTGTAACTGCTACATTAGACTTATTTAACTGTAGGCGTACATCTAAACAAAGCTTCAGAAGGAATGGAATGCTTTACTACTAATTTTACACTATTCTTTTCTTTTCTAGTAAAATATCCACAGTACATATTTCTCTGTGAATTATTTTTGTAATATTTTTCAATGAATCCAATTAATCAGGATTAGCATACATCTATTGAACAGCAAATAATTCATAAGATTGCATTAGATTTCATTTATATATTCCATTTATATATTCCATTTCTATATATGGAATAAATGAAGATATTTTCTAGAATGCACTGATAATTATTTAATAAGGACAAAAAATGACCAAAATACATGGCTAAACATCTTAAATTATATTTTTTACCAAGACTCGGAAATGGACTCTGCATACATTTAGCAAAAATAAAATTTATTAAAATGTTTTAGGAAGAATTATGTAATATAAGAGGAAGTTGAAGAACTATTATGGAATGGATAAGACCCATGTTGATTTCAAGGATCAAGGTTGGTTTATTGTATTGGTTTTTCTGTGGCTGGCTGCTGTAACAAATTGGTATAAACATGATGACTTAAAACAATACTAGTATATTATCTTATAGTTCTGTAGTTTTGGAAGTCTGTAATGGGTCTCACTGAGCTAAAATCCACAGGTCAGCCCAGCTCCATTCCTTTCTGAGGCTCCAGGGAAAAATTCATTCCCTTACATTTTCAACTTCAAGAGGCTTAGACCTCTTGCTCCATCTTTGAAGCCAGCAACAGTGAATTCCTTTTCACACTCTCACTCCTCTGGTTTACCACTTCATCCTTCTTCTTCCACCTTTAAAGATACTTGAGATTTCTTGGAGCCCACCTGGTTAACCTTTCCACTGGTTCTGGGGATTAGGACATGGATATCTTTTGTTTGGGGTGGGGGCAGGAGGGTGTGTATTCACCCTGCCACACTCATCAACAGTATTGTCAGTCCTGCAATGAGCTGGCTCTTTGTTTTTCTGTCTCTCCACTAAAGATTCAAAATTCTAAAGAAGGAAGTACAAACAGCACAGATTGGGTCATTATATCTGCTCCATGGGTATAGAATGGAATCCTCCTTCCCATCAATTCTGTGCTTAATGAGAGAGATCCTTGAAAGTCTATTGAGGACCTACTACCCCAGGGGCCAGAAGAATGAATGCAAGAAACTATGAAATAACAAATGTCCAATAGAATTAGTAAATAGTAAACCCACTGGCAAACACAGCACACGGAAACATATAATGTAGTCCATAGTATCAATATTTATTTTCCAAGATGTGTTCCTCACATTAGTAGATCCATGTAACTGCATAGAAAGAGGAAAATTATAATTGTTCCATGGTATTAGAATTCTGAGAACTATTATATGCGTACCCTTTTCTATAATATTTATTAAATAAATCAGCAAGCCAGAGCTCTATGAAATTTTGTATTCAAATAATCTGAACACAGTTTTTCCTAACCTATTTTAGTAAAAAAAACTTTTGTTTCTAGATTTCTTTCTTAATTCCAGTGAAACACTCAATAGCATACATCCTTTCAGAAAGAATTTTTTAGGGCAATTTTCTTGAGTGCCACTGGATGATAGAACATCAGCTTATTGAGAGTACAAGAAAACTCTGAAAATTAATATTATACATTTAAAGCAAAACATGGACTTCAAGATATTTCAACTGATGTGAGTAAATGCAGTGTCAAGAAAGAATGGAAAAGTTTCACTGCATATATGGCTTACAAACAAAAATGATTGTGCTATTTAATTCAGTATTGTTTAGAAACTTTTTTTTTCTTTTACTTAACTACATAAGAGCAACTGTTACTATATTTGATTAACTATGAACATATCTTTTAACAGCATTTCCTTAGTTCTGGGTTCTCGGTGATACATGAGTAAGAATCAAGATTCCCTTATCCTCATCCTGGCAATAAAATGTATAAATTCTAACAGAGAAATGTAGTTCTACTGTATTCTTTTATATTAACAACACTTCCCTTAGCATTGAATTAATTTGCATTTGTAGGGTGTACGATTTACTTTTTAGTCTCTGGAAATAGATGCACCGTGGGAGGAAGTCAGTGAGCAAATCCAAGTGGCATGAGAGAGTAATTCCAGTTCATTTTATTAATCTACATTGCCTCCTACTGTTTCGTAAGTATTTACGGTGTACAGGTTACGCATAAGACATTATGTTGTGTATGCTGTGAATATACTAATAGGAAACACTCTCAGCAATGAAACAGGTTAAACCCTCGAGGGACAGACAGAAGAGTGAACAATTTTAAAACAAGACATAAAAGAGATAAAAAGTGTTCTGAAGTTTCAATAGCAAAAGCAGAATTTTCTTTGTTGTGGGTTGGGGTGTTTTAGATAAGTTTTTTGAAGGAAGTGTCATTGAATAGAGTAACGTTTAGTGAGTTGGATTATGACCGGTAAGAAACTCAGAGTATGGGAAATACTTCTTTTTAAAATTAAAGTTTGACTTGCTAGTGGATAAAGAACAAGAGCAACATAAAAATAATTCGGGTGCTGAGGAAAAGGGTTGTAAGTCCAGTATGAAAGCTTGAGAGTAAGGCTGTAAAAGCTGATTAATTCCATGGACTCCTGACCTTTCAATGTTCAGCTGACAAGTTGTTAAAGAAGAGCAAAGTATTGAAGATCATTGAGCAGAGAAGAGAAGTAATCAGTAGCATGCTTTTGAAAGATTAATTCCAGACTTTGGTGGGAAGGCAGTTGAACAACGGGATGAGATCTAGGAGCAGAAAGTCAAGCTAGAACTTATCTGTTCAAGAGATCATGTGACCTAGAAGGTTCTCATGATGAGAGAACAAAGCTAATGGAAGCTGAGAAAGGAACAACCGAGAGTAACTGAATAAATAGAACAAATGGGGGACTGGATCTGATAAGGCAACAGAGAAGAGATAATAAGGATGCCTAAGAGTGACAGCAAAGTTTTGGGCTAAAGAATTGGGAAATTGATGTTTATCTCATTAAAAATAAGGAAGTTTGAAACTGTTGATGGTTTATTGGAGAAGCGGATGACTTTGTTTTGGATTTGTTGAGGTTCTTACAAATAGGCATCTATATTGTTAATGCACACTGTGTTTCAAATGCCATAATAAGTACTAGAGATTTAGTAAATGAACATGATAGACTTAGTTCGTGCCTTCCTGGAAGTTAGAGTGTAACAGAGAAGACAGAAAATAAATACATGTGATTGATTTTTCAAATGGTCACAAATTTGTCCCTTTCCATCTGAAGATAGAGCCTGGTTCAACATCCCTTTAATGTAGGCGGGCTATGTGACTCGTTTTGGCCAATGAATCATTAGCAACCATAATGCAAGTAGAGACTTGGGAAATATTTGTGCATTGTGCACTCTTGTTTTTGAAGCTCTAGTACTGATATGTAAAAAAAAAGTCCAGGCTAGTCGGCTAAAGGATGAGGCAAGGCACTCCTAATGCCTTGGCTGACAGCCTGCTAATTTCTAGAGCTACGTGTGAAGCCACCTAGATCATCCATTTACCAGCTGATTCTTCACAAGACCACAGACACCTAAGAAAGCCCAGCAGGGTTCCTCCTGCTGTAAGTAAGCCCAGTCCAGAAGAATCATCCAGCCAACCCACAGAATCATGAAGTAAGCAGATACTGTTTTCTTAATCTACTAAATTAATTTTGAGGTACTTAGTTACACAGTAAAAGTTAACTGATATAATACATACATATTTACATATTTACATATATACATACAAATATTGTTTATCATGTCCTTCAAGGACCCTATCATCTACAATTTAAATTACCTAATTTCTGATACTATGATCTCTTTCCTGCAAACCATTCTCTGACAAACCATTTCTTATTTTTCCATCACAAGCCCTCTAAGGTCCTGTGTCTAAAAGTCCTGTAAGTCACCATAATCTATAATCCATTGATCTAATTTTCTTTTCACTGCACCTCACCTCCTTAATGTCCTCTTTTGCATGCTTATCTAACTTAAACACCATGGCCAGACATTAAAATCTTCTTCTTGTCTCCTTTGTCCCCTCATGTTTTGTTATTTTCCACTGACAAAAACACAGCTAGTTAAAATCTAACTCTTTGAGCAGTCCATCCATCCATGGTAGGTCACAATTGGGGAAAACACAAAAGCACAATTAGTGGCTCCTATGTTGATTACCATAGACCTCCACCTCCAGGCTTCCTTAGTACTACCAGTCACTCAGAACGCATTCCTATAATCGTTTTGCTATCCTAACTCTCCTAGAAAAGGTATCTTTTTGTTTGTTTCCCTTAAACTTTAAGGTGCACACGAATCATCTGGGAATCTCAGTAAAGTCCAGATTTTGATTCAGTGAGCTTGTGGAGGAACCTGAAATTCTGCATTTTTAACAAACTCCCAATGTTGATACTGCTTTTTCTTAGACCATACCCTTAGAAAGAGATTCTAAAAGACAATTCCCTATGTTCTTCTCTCTCCTAAACCCCAAACCTCCTTCTCATCCTTACTTTCAGTGAATGGTCCTATTTCTGACTTCACTGAAGCAGTCAAAAGATGAAGCTGGCATTTCCATCATCATACTTTCCTATATAACAGCCTCTGTATCATGACAGTTTGACTTGCCATCGGTTAACTCTGTGTGATCCATAATGCAAGCCAGTATCTTCTGTTGAGCAAAGATACCACCCACTCTTACCTGTTCAAGGATATTTTTTCCCCTAGAATTCCCCTCCACTTTTCCCTACATTGTTGTGTTTTTATGCTCTTCTGCTTTGCTAAGTGTAGGTGAAGATAAAAAGCATCTAGCAATTCTCACTTAAGCCCACTCCAAACTTTTGCCACCAGCACACCACTGAAACTGCTTTTGTCAAATTACCAATAAACTCCATGTAAAATCCAATGATCAATTATTAGTCAATACATTGCTTCAGTTGTCTTTGTATTTGACAAATTTTATCAGTCTTTTCACTCAGTTCCCAGGGTATTTGTTTTTCTTTTTTTCTTTTTTTTCTTTTCTCATTGGCCACCCAGTCTCTTTTGTTGAGTTCCTAATCTTCTCTTGGACCACTTAATGTTGATCACTGAGGACTCAATCCTTAGTTTTCTTCTTCCTTTCTTTCCTTCCTCTCCTCTCCCTTCTCCCCTCCCCTTTCTTTTTCTTCTATTCCTTTATCTTCTCTATTTTATCTATATTCACATTCACATAATGTCGTGATTTAAATTCCATCTACATTTCTAATTATATATCTCCAACCCACAACTTGCTCCTGAAATGCAGATCCTTATAAATGCCACTAGTTATCTCCAAGCAAAATCCTAATAAATATCTCTACTTAGAATTTCCAAAAGAAATCTCTTGAGCTTCCGACCTTGCCAAATTTGCTGGATCCTCAGTTTTGTACACCTTGGTCCATGACAATTCCATCTATGTAGATGCTTTTTGGTCATTCTTAAGTGCTCACACCCTAATCTAATCTGTCAAGAATTTTGTTGGATTGACACCCAAGATTTATCTGGAAGCTGAGCACTTCTTACCACATCTTCCAAAGCTACCTCTTGGTCTAAGTCCCCATCTTTTCTCAAATTGACAACTAAAATAGACTCCTAATTGGTCTCTCCCTCCCTCCAAGCCAGAATTATCTTTTAAACAAGAAAGTCAGATTCTCTGCTCAAAACTTTACAATAGCTCTCAACTTCATTCAAAGTGAAAGCCAGAGTTTTTTTTACAATAACCTACAAGGTTCTACGTGGTCTCTTTACTGCTATTATATTAAATTCTGCTCTCATCTGCTAGAATGTATCCTCTGTCTCCCCTAGCGTCCCAGCCAGCTATTCAGCCACACCTCTTGCTCTTGCTCCGATACATTAGGCATGTTCCCAGGAGCATGAGAACAGTGATACTCATTTTCCTGTACCTGGAAAGCTTTTCCTGAGATTAAAACAATGTTCAACCTCATTACCCCCTGTAAGTGTTTTCAAAGAAGCCTGATTTTAATGAAGAAGTTTCCTCCCATCCTTCTATCCACTCCTTTTCTCCTAACATTGCTGTTTTGTTTTCTTTGGCTATACAAACAATTGCCTTCTATACTTCTATACCATAAAATTGATTTCTTTACTACAGTTCTTATTTACTGTTAAAATAAAATGTAAGCTTCATAGTTCTATGCTACTTTGCTTTTTCCCTACTGATAAAACCCAAGTTACTAAAACAGTATCTAGAAGATACCAGAACTCAACAAATATAATTGAATGTTGAAGAAAGAATTATGTAGGGGAATAACAGGATGATACGCTAGATAATAACAGGGAAAGAGTTCCTAGACACTTGATCTGTCAATGTTCATTGCATTACTGAAATGTCAATTTCTTTTTCCCCTGGCAACACGCGGAAAACATTTTGAAAATTGATTTCTGCATTCCTTGCATAAAGACTACAGTTCCAGCGTTCCGCAAATCTTTCTGAATTCCATTTTTAGAGCTCCAACTGGCATAGCTGTTAATTTCTTGGTATTTACCTGTTCATTTACAAATCAAAGCAATAATTTCACTCAAAACATTGGACAATAGCCTCTTCAGGCACTTTACAATACCAATGGCAGGTTGCTGCCTCTTTAACACCATCGCTACATACACTATGAATGGAATTACAGGAGACCACTTACCATTCAATTACTTGGTCTTTGAAGCGGCACTGTGCATTTTAAAAAGGTCTATTTAGTTAAGCAACATAATTTATTTAAGGAGGTTTTAAAAATACACCTGGCATTTATCTTTTCAGAAGGTAGAGCATTGCATGTAACAGCAATTACAAACAAATGAATTAAATTCCTGCAACTGAAACAAAAAGCAGCTGGCTTGAAAGAATTTATTAGAAAATCCATTTACATAGGTTTCACCAAGGAGAGAGAACCCTTCTACTGAGAATAAAGTGCACTGTCAGCTTTCAAGCCTTTAACACATTCATATCTCCAAAAATTTTACAAATTTGTGGTCCAGGTTCCAAACAGACATTCACAGGAGGTCACAGTGGAGGACCTCCGGGCAGATTTAGGTGTTTTGAGACTGTTTATGAGGCAACACTTCAAGTTGGGAAAGATCACATTGATTGGCGTTTGTAGCACACTGTGTTTGCAAATAGGTTTCCTACCCCAGCTTCTGCAACAGATGATGGCAAAGCTGCCTGCAAAGTTGTTTCTAATAAGACAGCTTAAATGTGTTGCCACATGGGTGTTTCTGATCTAGCTTTACAAGGTCTCCAAAGGACGCTGCATAAAGAATCAAAGAATCTGCCAGCAGTTGAAATGCAACCCCAGGAAATGTCAGAGGCAGATTTCAGCCTAATGTTCTGGTGAAACAGGGACATAACCAGAGAAGCGAAATCCATGTGTGTTATTTCAAAGGCTCCTCTGATACACTGGTTATGTGCTTAAAGGAGAGACAAGTGGCCAGAATCCCTAGGGTTTTCTCTTTAGTGTGAGTGTCTGCCTCTTCAGTATTCTCCCAGGGACAATGATTGGTTTGTGAGCAGAGCCTGCATCGTAAAACTCACCCATGGTTCTCAGCCACAGGAAATCCCCTGAGGAAAACTGAACCAGAGTCAAACATTCACATAGGATTTCCCCTCTCTGACAACCCTAGCAGTTTTCCGGAAGATACTAAATTAAAACAACATTAAGAAGGGAAAAGAGTGTGACAGAATTGTCTAATTCTCAGGATGTGTTCAAAAACAGGGCAGGACAAACTCATGTGTTGTGTTTTACCAGTAGTGGAAAAGCAGGGGTGGGGGTGATCGGCTGATGGGTGTTGGCACTCTTCAGATACTTTTTCCACATCATCATAAGGCTACTTGTCCACGTGGTTAGGTAGCTCCAGAGGACACCCCTGTAATTACAGTAGCTAAATGCTAGAGTGGGTGGGTAGATTCAACGCGTCCTGTCCAAGAAGTATCTAGGGCAGCTGGTCCTGAATGGTGGTCACCTAGTGCTCATGACAAAAACTTATGGAATAAGTCTTGGTATAACTCCAAGATGTCATTTTCTTACATTTTTAATTAAGTAAAGTTAAAATGAAGTTACCCTTAACTGAGGGCAGTGACACAGATCTTCCTACCTTCAACACACAGCTGTTAAATGCAAAGAAGAGAGGTTTATGTAAGAAAAAAAAGCAGTCATTTTTTTAATCAACTTAAAGGAAAACACATCACCCTTGAAACAACTTCCAAACATAAATTCTCACGCAAAAATCAAAGCTCTGTTTTACTACTATAATGGCTTATTTTGAAGAGTTAACATTACATAGATATTCATTTCTTCTCTAATCTGAGACTTATTCTGCTCTTTCTTCCAGGCTTATCCTATCATTATCTGGCTTTGGACTCTACTCTGTGTGTTTATAAGGATATAAAAATATGATATTATGTGTATATGTATACATGAGATATAATATCTAATATTATATATAATCAATTTTTTTTCTTAAATGTAGACTAGAGCTTGCCAAGGATGCAGAAGGCCCTGGTTCCATCTAGATGAGGGATTTGCCAGTTGGGTTGCCTTTGGAAAGTCATTTAAATTTCCATAACATCAGACTCTTTGTCTGTATGATAAAGGGACTGGGCAAGGTGAGATCGCACATTGATTTCTCAAAGAATATCTTGTTATTCTGTGATCATGCCTAGTCTAAGGTTCCCTATGAGAACAGGGTAGATATTTGAAGATAAGCGTTTGAAGATTTACACAGATCTGCGTCATCACATCATTGCTTTACAATACGATAGTGCTAAAACTGTTTTTATTAACTGTTTTCACCTATGCTTTCTTAAAACAACCCTAAATGGAACCTAGGAGAATCATTACTATTATTTTTAATGAGAAAAATAAAATGCAGAGTTAAGAAGTTTTAATCTCCCATCAAGTGCTCTGTGCATACCTGTTACTCCCACTCTGTTTCAAATATGTAAGCAAAACCCATTTTCCCTAGAAATAAACAGGAAAAAAAAGCCTCTAGGATCTCCGTTTATCACTTTTTGAGATGTACAGGATATTTTAGCATCTTAGATACGCTGTCAGTTACAACTCACTGACTCACCATATAGAAGCAATGTAGTTTTTGTTTTTGTTTTCAATGCACAAAAAACCCCTGTGAATCATAGAGGATATGGAGATTTGTCATAAAACAAATGGCAGGTATTTGTTTAATGTATATATGTGTGGTTAGGCCAATATATAAATTTGAATGAGCTATGTTATGCTGCAGTAACAAACATCAAATGTCAGTGGTTTATGGTAAGTCCATTGATGGAAGCTACAGATTGTTCTCCAACATCTTTACTCAGAGATCTAGATTATATCTAGAAATATGATAGAAAAATGAGGGTGTGAAAAAGTATATATTTGCCCTTAAATTTCTGCCAAGAAGTGATAAGCATTCTTCAGTTCACATCTCATTAATCTCAATAAGTCATATGACTATAATTGAGTTCTACAGAGTTATGTATTCAACCTGCAGGGAAAGACTTAACATATACACATATATATAAATTTATAACTATATATATATAGTAAAGAGCAATACCGTCTACCATAGCTTATTTTCCAGAGTAAGTTGATACCACTGAAGAGATGGTAAAGATCACTGAAGTAATTAGTTATTATATATGATTTAAACAATAGAGGTATCAAATATAAGATTCAGATGTCAAACAAAATATTAAGGAAATCCAAAAATCTGCTTCTCCACCAAAGTGTTGAGAACATTGACCAAAATTTTTCATATCAACCTTTTAAAAGCTGTGGAAAATAACCAAAAATTTATAATAATCCAAGAACAGTTTATTCAAGAAAAATGGCTAAATCTCAGTGAAAAGAGCAAGTCTTGTGGCATTTTTACCTTGCCACAAATCTTTCCATTTTCCTCTTGACATGTTTTTGGTGTCCCTGAAAAATAACAGCCTTGTAGTCACAGTATCTATAAAAACCAGCAGGCTAGCTGCTTAGCAGTCATTCCAGGGAACAGAGAAGGACTGGAGCACCTCAAAAGTCCCATGTCCTGGGAAAAGTCACTATTTGACATGTCACTCTTCTCAGGGTTGTCTGTACTGACATTACTCAGTGCAAACCCTCAGGAAAAAGACTCATATCTAAGGCATTTTTTCTGAACTAATCACTGGCAGTGGTTTAATATCATGGAAGTCTGAAGTAGCAACACCAGTTTGGGATGAGAAGAGACTCACCAAAAATCTTAAAAGGACAAATTGGGGAAAGAGTGTCCAGAGTGGACTTTGAGAAGCTCTAATATGTTTCTGAAAATTTAGAAGACCATACACACATGCATGATGGTGTACGTGCCCAGAAAGTCCATTAGAAGGACCTAATCTCTCATCCTTGGCTGACTTTGAGAGTCTGCATGAACAAAAAGGGAGCTAAGGCAGAGCTGCAAACTGCCTCATCTGCCCTCAGCAAGACTCAAGATATACTAGGATATTTATGTCCAATCAAATACTAACCACTAAGATAAATGGGCAAAGATTTCAGTGGCTGCATGTGACAAATGATACAGACTTTATAAATAGTCCACACAAATAAACAAAAAAAATGCATATCAACAATCAATCTGAATATATTCAGAAATATCAGAGAATAAATGTAAATCAAGGCTCTAAAAGTGTAGGAAATATCACTTTATCTCAATCTCAAAGCCCTTTATTATATCCAAAGTAATTCAAATATGTTACTTATAGCATATACAAGTGTTTATATAATATTATATTGAGTACTATTATTTGCAAATATTATAAAAATAGATTGTTTTATATATATACTTATATATTTATTTTGATATTCAACAAGTTCATTTTATTTTTAATGGCACTCTTTAATCAAAAGAAGGGGCAGATAAAGCTATGCAGATTGGGGAAGACCTGATAAAATTTAAACCATGTCATTGGAGATCTGGAGTGAATAATCAATTCTATTTCAAATATAAAAGCATTGGGAAAATGTTACCAATATAAATTTTGTTCATATGTTTGTTTTAATCTTTCTTTTCCAAGCATTCTTGCAATATTTTCACAGTGTTAATTTTATAAACTCTAATTTTGATCTATGCATAGAAAGTCCCTAAACTGCTTTAAAACATTGACCTTACTTATATGTCTCTTCATGGTGCCCCTTTTGAGCTCTCATTCACACTGCATTTGGGTTATTACATAATAGAGTTTTTAAGACGTTGCAGTCCTCATACTGACTTGCTATTTAAATAATATATTAGGAAAACGTGTCAGTGCTAAATGTCTTTTCAGACTGTGAAATGTGAGTTGTCTAGTGTTAAAATAAAAATATGAGATAAAATTAAAATTTAACTTTATGAACAAAAGTGTAACTTTTCACTCAAAACCAACTCCATGAGTAATTTTTTCTCAAAGCACGTCTCTATCTTTGATTAAATTGATCCACAGCGTGATTAGAAGCTGGTCATTAATATGGACATTTAATGATAGTTTTATGATTGACTGCAGCATGATTCTGCCAACTCTTCCCCAGAGCAAAGTCATAGGAATATCATGAATCAAGGACAAAGGATGAATTCCACTCTGCAGACACCTTATAAAACTTTGAGAATTGCTGATTAACTCAAAATGACCCTTAATGTTTGGTTTGTTTGCATTAAGCTATCCATTCTTTACTTTCTAAGCAATCCAAAATTGTCAGATAATTGTGTATGGTAAAAAGCCATCAATCATCTTCATCCTTCATGTAAAAGAAAGAATTTACCTTTTAAACACAAAGAGTAAGATCTGTAGGTGAAAATTTGTATGAGATTTTTCAGTCTATAGAAACACTTCCTTCTTTGTTCTTAGTGATGTCACCAAAGTGGTGGAGGGAGTGGGAGAAAGAGTTATATGGACAAATAATTTAACAAAATTCTTCACACTATTTCCTATTTTCCTTTCTTACTGAATTAAAATAAACACTGAAATATTAAATTCTTTCAGCATTTAAAAATATTTGTTTAAACCTTGCTATCACTGCATTTCCCAAACAACTGAGTGTAGAAACCCTCTTTTATCCTTAACATGCTATTAATAGTCCTAAAACAGTGTCCTAGTATGCCTCCTAGGAAAACATTTGCTCATAGTTACACGGATTTACTTGAGAATACTTAGGGTACTAAAGATTCTATTTAGTGTTACTCTCTGCATACGTAGAACATACTTTCTTTTTAACTAGATTTCTTATGGTGATCATTTCACCATACACATAAACATCAAATCATTATGGTATACAACTGAACCTAATATGAGGTTACACGTCAATTATACCTCAGTTAAAAATGGCTTCAAACAGAACAAAAAATGATTTGACAAATTGGTCAATATATTTGTGTGAGCTGGTCTTGAGATGAGTTAAGGCCGTGGGACCCAAGGCCACGATCAGAGCATGTTTATAGCATGCAGTAAATAATTGCTCCACGCGTGCATCAGTTATATAAGATTTAGAACAAAGGAAATAGAAGTACGCATGTGCTAGAGATATTTTGTAAGCCTAATGAACAAAGAAACTCAGACTGCGCATGTGCTGACAGAAAACAGATAAAAGCAGGACAGGTGCATCATCGGCGTGCCTCCCTGTGGCAATAAAGTGTTGTTAACCCCGTGGTGTCCCTGGCTGAAGTCTGTCCGGCAGTATGGCAACTCCTTGTGCATTTTTTCATTTGGGCTGCTCACCTCCTAGAACTCCACATCAGACAATTTGCTTCAATGTTGAGCAAGATGCTGAACTGTACTTTTGTTGACTTGGTTACACTAGGCACTGAATTTCACAGAATGCCCTTTCCTGTGTGATTCCAGGTTAGAGTCTGTCAAAATAAAGCTGTAGGAGATTTGAAAGGCAAAATAAAGCAGTTGCCATGACATCCTGAAAGGTAATCATTGTATCTCCACTGAGAATTTGGTGGGTTCCAGTTTGTCCTCACCCACCCCAGTCTGAATTCCTGCTTTCCTTGCCAACTGTTAATCCTGATAACCAGAAGCAAGACTAGGTCTTTAAACAATCGTCTGACATTGATTGTAAACATCTGTCAGTATTAGTCTCCCTCAGCTGCAAATGGAGATGATAAAGTCCTGTTTTCCTCAATTTTTGCTTACAATAAATAAATAACCTAATTCATATTTCTAAACTGCTGGTGCCACAATTTTAAATGCCTAAAATTCTGCTTATGTGTGATGAAGTTCGTTTCCCCAATTCCAATTTGTCCCTAAGAGAAGAATGGAATGTGAGAGGCCAGCACTAATCTTTACCCTTCATGACTATATAAGGAAACAAACAAGAAAACCTCATTTCTAAGTTATCCAGCTCAAAATAGAGCATTTCAAAGGACAGAGTAACCTCAACATTAAATTATTTAAACCTTTGTTTAGTTTTCAATTTTCAGCACCAACCAAGTTTGATTATATTTTTTGCTTACAAAAATGGAAAGATGGTATTTATAACATATATTAATATTTAATATTGTATACATACATAGTATGACTATAATTAAATTAATATATGATATATACTCACACATAGAACTCAGGTGGATTTTTAAAATAATTTCTTGGGTTTGGAATCCTTGTAGATTGTCTAGAAAATTTAGTGCAATTGTTTTCATTCATGGGTAGTTTCCTATCATGGAACAAATGGTTTGTTGCATACATCGTGTTTTATTAAGTTTAGAATTAGATTAAATCAAGTTATCCCTGATTGTTTCATGAAAAGATTTTAGACAACCAAATGCAGTCTATGGCCTTATTATCACTTCTCTAATAGAAGATACTGGAAAATATGAAAAGGAAGAGGAACATATATATGTCATTTAACCTCCTAATGATGCTAAGGAAAATGTCTGCAGATAATGAAGAAAGTCATCATGAGGGGTCTTTTTCAGTTGGAATATAAATAATCATCTAAAGTATTAAACTTAATGATAGAAATTCAGTAATTACATTCTTTTATTCAGAAGTGTTTTAACCAGTTTAGAGGTTTGACATTATAAACACAGATCATTTATATCCTAAGTTTCTCGTAGGTAAATATTAGCTTTTTCTCTAGGGCAACTGTTGGTTTCAGGTATCGCAAACCACCTTAAGACCTTAAGCATAAAAGGGTTGGAGTTAAAAAAAAATACACATGTTCCCAGAATAGAAGACCATGAATTAAACCTGAAATTTATAATAAAATAAATCCAGAAATTATAATGTCTTCATGGACCACAGCCATTGTACTCAATCTCTCTTTTAAAGTCTTTTTTGAGAATAACATAATGCCATAAGCTCAAGGTTTTATTTTAGAAATGGAATGTGAAGAAGGAAACAAATAATTGTTTAAATGGGAAGAAAGGGGGTATATTGAAGTCAATGAGTGGAGGACAATCTGGAAGAATTTTGATATTCTTGTCTCAGAATCTAATGTTAAAAGCTCCAAGACTGAATATGGTGACCTTAATTTTGTATGACTTATTCATTGTACTTAAAGTATTTCTATGTGAATTTAATGATTCTGATTAAAAAAATGAAAGAACATACTTTGAGTAGAGAAAAACTTCTCTGTTGTCAGCATAGAGGAAACATCATGACTCTCTAAGAGAGACTTTAACTGAGTTCTACTGCTTCAGCCTGAGTTATTCATCTATTAGAAAGAGATTTATGATAATACACAAAAAGATCTGGGTCCATCCTAATTTAAAAAAATGCATTTAAATCTGTTTAGAAATACACGGTATACTCTTTACCTTGATTATAACTAAAGCTACCACAAGAAATTTTCCTTATCCTTTCTAAAATCCATTTTGGATGTGTTTCTTCCCACTTTAAATTTTTATCATGACTGATAAAGATTATATGAAATAATATATATGTCATCCTGTACCCCTCTTAAAAAATACCCTTTATCAAACTTAGAGCAGTTCCATTCAAATAAGTGAAAATTAGTAAGGCCTCATCTGTCTCTGGGAAACACTGACATGAGAAGTTTTATGGACCAATTCATTCTTACCCTCAGACTTTTATAAAGAGCTAATATCATTGAGTCTTTAAATTCAAATCACTGTTATATATGATTTCTTTTCCATCCATTTACAAATGTCATTTTTAATTCATTTTTAGATTGCACTTAATTGGGAATAGAACTCAGACCATGACTATCACAAGGGGCACATTAATTTTAAAGTTCACTTATAGAAGATTTGTTTTTAATCACACTGATTTTTCTTTTCGTCTCCCTTTTCATTAGGGCTGGGCAAAAGGGCAGGAAGAAATATTCAGGCCATCTAACTTTATTGATTAAGATGATGTGAACAACTAACTGACTTTCATTAATTATCTAAACTGCCTACTCAGGACCCAGAAATATGGGCGTTTAATTATGGTATTCCATTGCATAAAACATCGCAGTCATCTGTAGTGTTTACATTATTACGGATGCATAAGAGGCTGATATCCTAAAACTATGGTGACCCTCGCCACTTATTTGTTGTGGATGCTTTTAACATTGGGGTGAAGAAAATCATAATATTTGAATGGACAATGTCGAGGAAATGTCATAAAATAGATTAGTTTAATTAAAACACAAGTTCAAACTACTCTAGTCCTGGGCAGTAAAATCCATTGATGGCTTCCAAGTGCTCCTAAAATAAAGGCAAAAATCCTCGATTGCCCAACTTAAAATGATTGAGTTCCACACTCTTTCCAGCTCACCAGTGTCTTCTTAACACTACTTTCCACATTACTTTCAAGATTCCAGCCGTATATGAGTTCTTTCAGTTCTGAACTTCTCCAGGCTCTTAACCAACATGAGCTGTTCACAAACACATTTTCCCTTTGACAGAAGTACCTCCCTCTTCTTGCTCATTCCTCTACAACACCCCTTTAGCTTGGGTAACTCTTACGTCTTCTGTGTCAGTTAACTCCCATTCATACATCTTCAGATTAAACCAGATACTTGCCTTTAGATGCTTCTACATCACCAGCAAGTGATCCCATGACAACAGCATTTTCTGAAAAGAGATATGGACTTGGACTTCTCTAAGTTCTGATTATCAGTCTTCTAGAAGTCGTTTTTACAGAAACAGATGAATGTCGACATTTCTATTTCTGATGTAACAAATTACCACAGGCTTAAAATGTCACAGATTCATTATTTCATAGCTCTAGAAGTCCTAAGTGTGAAATGAGTCTTACAGGGCTAAAGTCAAGGTGTCAGCAGAGCTACCTTCCTACTGGAAGCTCTAAAGGAGAATCTGTTCCCTGTCTTTTCCAGCTTTGAGAGTCTGCCTGCATCACCTGGCTTGTGGCTGTAACATTCCTAACTCTGCTCCTGTTCTCACTGTGGGAGCCCATGAGTGCGTTAACAAATTGTAACAGATCCCAGCCACGGATCTCCTTAAAGAAGATGTGCTTAGTAACTGCCTTGAGGTTTTAGCAATGACCCTGGGTGTGCCTGCTGTTAGTCTTCTATCCCCAGAACAGCCTTGGGCTGGAACGGTAAACAACTTATAAAAAGCTGCAGACTCAGAGGGGAGAGGGCTGGTTAGCCAATGACGGGTAAGATCCCCTGAGGGGGCAACCTAAGACGGGCACAGCCGCCTGAGTCCAAGTTGTTAAGCAGCTGATTCTCAGGCATTCGCCCTGATAAGCTGAAAGGCTCAACTGAACATGATTCACCAAAAAGCGTCTTCTGACCTTGAGCCAAACACCAACAACAAACAAAGCCTTTGTGCTCACTGTGATCCCACCCTGTCCTTCCCTCAATTCCTGCTTTGACTGTGCTCAATAAAGATGGGAGATTTGAGAGGCTCGGGGAGTTGGCTCCCCACTCCCTTTTCCACAGAGTCTTGAGTAATTCATTCTGTCTCGGTGGGACTTCTGCCGGCCAGAACCCACACTCCACACTTACAGACTTCCCTGAGTCTGGCTGTCCCTGACTCTCTCTTGTAAGAATCTTCATGACTACAAAATACATGATGATCTTCCCATCGCAAATCCTTAACTTAATCACCTCTGCAGAATCCATTCTGCCATGTAAAAGAACATTTCACATGGCACAGGGATTAGAACCTAACAGACATCTTTAGAAGACTCAGTGCATGATTCTACCTAACATAATGAGAATATTTTAAAAGAAGTGATTAATCTGTGTTTTGCAGAAATTAGCAAAATTTATTTCATTGACTTATCACTCTTTCCTGAATCTTTGCTACATGCAAGGAAATATTGGAAATAAAATGTATCAATGACAAAACAAAAGGATCCCAAGACAACTACATAGTAAGATAATAATTTTCTAATGTGTATAGCATTTCTTGAAAATTATGTGTACAAGTAATATATAACTTAGCTTATATACTGATGAAATTTAATCTGTATATCTCAGCATTATTTTAACTAATGGGAGAAATAATAAACAGTCAATTTTGAGTTAAATGAACCCAGTCAATTCTGTATTATCCTCTTTACTTCATTCTCCCTGTGCAGAATTTTGTCTCAGGGGACTTCCCTAACATCACAAGTCTGTATCTGTCCACATTACCCTGCTGGTTTCTCAAATGTCATCATCCCTTCATGTTGAATACTGACATTTCTTCATCCTGTTCTGGTTTCTCAGTTTTGTGGGCCAGTATTCTTTGTATCTGCAGAATTTCCACAGCTCAGAAAGGAAAATTAACCATCAAACCCCATTCCCTCCCCTCAACGCACATACTGGATGAAAGAAATTTCAGGATAAATTTGTTTGGATTCCAGCTTTGTAATTTGACAGCCAGCCATTGACCCTGGGGAATATGATCTAATTCCACTCAGCTTCAGTTTTATCATCTAAAAACGATGTGTTCATCTAACTTTACAGAATTACTTTTAGGATTAAATGAGATAATGTAGGTAATGCACCAAATCTGTGCCTGACATATTTTAAGGAAGCAAAAAAAATTATTTTTTCTCACTAAAAATTCTTTGGAAAAATAAATTGTTTTTGTCTTCAGTCATTCCTATCTTTTAGAAATTTTCTGAGAGATAAAGAGCAAACTAATTCTTAGTTTGGTAGCCCATGTCTCACAGGAAGAAGATAAAGATGAAGATTCATGATGGAAATATTGTTTTATAAATGTGTGCACCAAAACAGAGGCACATGTATATGGGTTAATATAGCACATTGTAGAAACTAGAAACCCCCTACAATAGCCTTTGCCTTTCAGTAGGATTTGCTTATATGTTAAGATGCACGAGAAGTTAAATTGCCACTAACGCACAGAGAAGCCCATCTTTGTTTGCAGCCTGCTTTCCCTGCCAAGTTTCAACAAAAGCCTCTCCCAAGGAAAAAGCATGGATATCAATCGTGGTTGGTGGCACAGAATAGGAAGTTCAGCCTTCTCTAAGTGAATGAGACAGCCCGCTTTGATTCACGACCCTCTTGTCAATGAGCAGACCTATAATATTATACTTTATGCTTGAAGATTGAAGAGGTGGAATATAAATAAATAAATAAAGATTTAAGTCCAAGGCACAAAGAGAGTGAAACAAAGATGCATTTCATTCGAATGACCTGACTGTATCCAAAATTTTTTTTAAAATTTTGGTTATAGAGGGTAGATATCTTACTAAAATTAAGTCTCCAAATAGGCAGTGGAGCTATAGCTGTCAATAACCTTGTTCATTTACATAACATAGTGTAGCTTTACCTTTGAGTTTTGAAACATCTGGGTTTTAAAACCTCTTTATTTCCCAAGTACCCAAGTGCTTGTAATTAAAAGGAAGCACAAGCTTAGGTAGTTTTATTTCACTCCCTTTATCTTTTGTTGCTAAGTTCTACACCAATGAGCATATTTGATGTAGTAACATTGCATTGCTTTTTTTGGCAACAAAACACAGTCCACTGTGGAACAGTTCTATTAGGTTCAACAATGAGTTACTATAAGTAACTGGTTTTTTTTTTTTCCTGTTATGTCCTTTAAAATGCCTAATTTTATAAAATAATGAACATTTCAAATAGTTCCTATTTAGTTCATTTTCATTTCATTGCAGTTGTTATAAAATAGACTGAGGGTCACCCTCTACACCTCCCCCCTCTCACCGTGGACATGGCTGTGAAGCAGAAGATGATAACTTCTATTTGGCAGGATGGGAGTAAGAGCTGAGTGGCTTAGCACTGAAGGTGATTTTTCAAAGGGGCTGTGTCTCTGAATAATTTGAGAGATGAATGAGCCAAAAAGGGAGACAAACGTTGAGCTGTTTCATGAAGAATTTGATGAAATTTCAGTAGAAGCTAGAAACTGTAAAATGCGTGTCTCATCTCCTTACTAAAATACACACAACTTATCAGTGAGATAGGAAATTTGATTGATTGTTGTGATGTGTAGGACAGAGGTATTCTGCCTACACAAGAATATTAAAAAGGGACCCTGAGATGCTCTGCTACTCTTCAATTCTGCTGTTCAAAGTAACAAGCTATTCCCTATCAAAATCAAACTGCACAGTCTGAAGATTTTCTAATTTTCATTAGTTTGGATTTGTTTTCTTCTCCTGTGCTATCAGAGTCAGTAAAGTGGTAGGGAGAAGATTAAATATATTAATAACAAATGATTTTAACAGACTTCTTAGACCCTTTGCACATTGTAAAAACAAAAATGTTCCCCACAAGCAAAAACAAACAAAAAGCTAAAAACTAACAGTGTCTTAAACAAGCAAATACTTCATTTCACCATAGAAGAATTCTAGAGATAGTAACTCAGGGTAAGTTCAAAGGCTCAAGGATGCTGATCAAGAGATTTTTTGTTTGTTTGTTTGTTTTCATCTTTGAGCTCCACTGTGTGTGGTACATGGCTTTCATCCTCCTCATTGCAAGAGGATTCTTTCACCTCCAGGCATTTTTTCTACATTCTGGGCAGAAAGACGGGCAAAAATCCCAAGGGACATGCCATCTGAGCCTCTTTCATAAAAGATATATCACCAGAAGCTTTCTCCAGGGACTCTGCCTTCCATGTGACTAGCCGGAATTTGTAACACGTCCACCGAGATGCAAAAGAATCTGGGAAGGTAAGTGACTTGATTTTTCAGGCTCTATAGAAGAGGAAAGGAGAAAAAAAAGGGGGTAAGTAATGGCTTATATGAAACTAATCCTTAGGGTATGTCACAAATATTATTACATTAATTGTAAAAACAGGATTATGTGATAGTACTATGACACTAATTCACAGATGGTAGGACTGAAACTCAGAAAGGTTAAGGAAAGCTCTCAAATTCATAAGCTTGAATAACAGAGCTGAGAATCAAGCCCAAGTTGTCCCATTCCAAAAGTAAAAGTTTGCGTGTACTTTTAGACAATACGTAAATAACATTTTATTTGAGTGTAAATAAGGACAGGTGAGTTTAATCAAATCTGTGCTATAAACACTATATTAAATGAAAATACTAAAATTGTACTTGCATTTGTCACACTCAGAGAGAGAGAGGAAAATCTACCTAAATATCATTGATTAGCTTTGTAACAAAGCAGAGGCAAGTTTCTGAACATACATATTTCAGAATACTTATGGTGATATTGAAAAAAGAGAGTGAGTTTTCTTTTCAGTTTCCCCGGTGGTCAGCCTCTCATATTTGCCCTAATTTAAGTCTAGAAGACGGATTATTGCAGAAAAAGATAATGGTCTGATTGAAAACGCGTGTCTGAGTCTTAAGATGGAAAATTTCTCATTAAATTCTGTCAACTAGACAAAGTGACATTTTAGGAATATTATCTTTCTCTATAAAGCTTTTCAAACCACTTAGACTCACTTTGTCAATTTAAAATATCCCTTCTTAAGCTTCAGAAAATGGTGATGAACTTCAAAACCAAAAATGTAACACATCCAAAATGGACTATAATTTCTTTATAGCATGTATTTGGAGGAAAGCAGAGTTTTAAAAATTATATAATAGATTAAAAAGAAAAAAAAGTTATGATTGTTTCACTTTGCCATGATTTATTTTCCAAAAATAATGTATCAAAAAATCATTGCATTACACATAAATCATTTTTATAAATTCATCTTAAAAGCCTAGGTAGATAGCATTTCCCCCTAAAATATTTAGCATATATACGCAAAAATCATTGAACAAGAAATGCATTTTTTATGACCATATAAAATACTTCCCAAGAAGATGGGCTAAGACAGCAGGATAGGAAGACACTGAACTCACCTCCTGCCATGAACACATGAAAAGTGCAACTCTTTCAGAGCGACTATCTATGAGAATGACCTGAAAATAAGCCAAAAAGATTTTCCACAACTAAAGATGTAAAGAAGAACCACAACAAAATGGGTAGGAGGGGCAATGGTGCGATAAAGTCAGGATCCACGCCCACAGGTTGGTGACCTACAAACAGGTAGAATATCACCATCGTAGAAGTTCTTCCCGAGGAGCAGGGGTTCTGGGCCCCACATCAGAATCTCCAACCTAGGGGTCATGCACCAGAAAGACAAGCCATCAGAACATCTTATGGGTCTTATGTTCGGAGAGCCAGAGGGCTAAAGGAAACACAGAATCTGCTCTTAAAGTGTGTGTGCAAAGTTTCATACGAGTCTCAACACAAAGGCAGCAGTTTAAAAGGAGCCTGGGTCAGACCCACTAGCTGATCTTGGAGAGCTTCCTGGGGATGGAGACCCCTGGGGATAGAGATGCTGGCAGCAGCCATTTAGGAGAGCTTGTCCCACTGTGACAGCTTTGGCACCAGCAAGCACCATTTTGGAATCCTTGCTCTAGCCTGTCAACGCCAGGGATCTGGCCCTGCCTACCCGTGGCTTGTACCAGCCCCAAGTCTCCCTGGCCATGAAGACAACTGTGCAGGGACCCAGTCTCACCTTCCAGTGGGTCCCCAGCCACCACAGGGGACATGACCCTGCAGCCAAAGGTCCAAGGGCCACCCCTGCCTACTAAGACACCTGCAGTAGCCGGCCCACCACAACAGAAGGGCACCCCTAGAGCATGCAGCTCTGGGGACCAGAGGGGAACTTGCTACTTGGCCTCATGAGGACCTTCTGAAAATGTAAACTTGGTTATATTACTGTTTAAAATCGCTCATAAACTGTTAAATCCTATTCTTGGGTTTCATCCGTATTTTCTGATCTTACCTCTTTCACACTCATCCACTTCTCAATTTTTGTTTTAGGTGTATTCCTAGATAAATAGATTTTCATATTCAAATTTGTATTAATGTCCATGTCATCAACCAGTTTTACTATGTTTGTCATGATTTATTTTACTGTCATTTCAGAAGTTTATAGAACTCTCTTCCATCAGAATCACATATCCTAGAGAGCTAAATATTGGAAACCACTAATCACACTATTTCTTGGCAATAATTTTAAATCTGTATTGAAATCAACCTCAATTTTACTGCAATAGCTATAGTAGTCAGATAATAGCAATTAGGATTTTCTACACGTACACACATACACACACACAAATACATGTACGCATATAGACACTGTTCAAAAAGTACAGTCGTTCTTTCTTCTATCAAATTTTAGGGGTAAATTTTTACCATTAGATATAATGTACCATTTTTTAAACATTTCAAGTTCATTTGGTTCATTTTACCCACTCTTTACTTAAGTAGGCCTCTTTGAGGTCCTACATACTATTTTTAATTCAGTTATATTTGCTTCTTTTTGAAATGCCATCCACTATGGATTTTCTTTCTCGATAATGATTCCTCTTTTTCTATATTAGACAGATTTTATGTGTATTTTTCTTAACCAGCCAAATTTCTCTTAGAAAATTTCTTCCAGATCATTGATTCTCTTTCCAAATACATTCTTACTAGCTTATTTACTTGTTCTACAGAAAAGCTATAAATCGTAAACATATTTCCTGTTCCTTATGACTACCTAATTATCTTTTAATTTTTTTCTACTCCAAAATCTAACTAGATAAGAGAATATGATAAATATGTGTTCTTTCAAAGTTTTTAAAACATTTCTGTACATATAAATGAAATAGGCCTGCTGCTGTGTGAGTATTAGCACAGCCTTCATTTCATCCTGCGTAAATAATCTAGAGGGCAATTCTTTCCGGTAACTAGGCCATGCGTTCAATAAATTTTGTATCAGTCTGCATGAGGTACGTCACCTTATACCACTATGTATAAATCCACTTAAATATATTGTGTTTTCTTACCTTGAAAGATTCTGTAAGTAGAAAGACCTAATGCTGAATTTCAAAGACTTTTCGTGCTTTAATATGCAGATTTTTCACATAGTATTTCCTCAAAATGTTATATTAGAATGACTTGCCATTGGCAACTTTCATTCTATTAAAGACTAATCAGGTAATGACTAGAAATACAGCGGCCCCAGTCACAAAGTTACTTAAAACCTGAGGGACAACTACGCTGTGTATTAAAGGAATGGATAAAAATAATGTTAGCATTTAAAATATCCTTCAAAGAAGTAATGAAATGTAGTTTCTGCCTATGCTCTCTAAATCCATTGCTTATAAAAGGAGCTCCCATCCATATCAGAGACCCATGGTTATCTGAGGCCCACCCTAGTTAACATTCTTTTTAAATTGAATTTGTTATATCTTCAGATAAATCTCATCATAGTCCCATGCACAGTCCGGAAGAAGACTGACAGAGACAAAGAGAAAGAAAGAGAAAGAAAATTGTTCACCACTTTAAAACATTACTGACTTGGCCTAAAAAAAAAAGAGAAAACCACTTCTAGCACACATGAGTATCATGTTAATATTTTTGCTACCAAGTTACCATAAAGCTCATTCTTAGCAATTTATAAATTTTTAAATATTTATAAATATTTATAAATATTTATCTTTTTATTTTTCTCAGATTAGGGATCTTCCAGTGACCTGGAAATCAAAATTTCAAACAACCCTACTATTTCAAAACTTCACCAATGTTTCATTAATCTACATAATACAACATTAATTAATTTAAAAAATAAATGCTGTGCATCAACCACAAGAAGACACTAAAGCAAGCAAGATAGACACAGTGTGAGATTCAAATACAGTTACACGTTAGCACAGAATAGCTTTTTCTTTTCTATATTCTCTTTACTGAATCTGTATTTGCTATTAGGTAATATTCTTATATTTATTGCCTGGATGCTAAGGAATCCATCATTGGCCTGGAACTATTTCTTTGTTTACTGATTGATTTCTTTGTGAATTTGCTTAATGCAAAAGTAATATCTCAACTTATTTAAGAGGAGATTTATAATACTTCATCAATTCAAAGACACAATTGGCTCTACATCCTAACATCTCTGTAACTGGTATGCCTTACAATTGATGGCATTGCTATAATTTCATTGGCTATGGTTAATGGTGCATCTTGTGATTGGCAGCATCTCATATTTGATGAAACACGGTGTTGTCTTTAATTCAAACAACATAATGTTGGAATAAGTTTATTTTGTGTATCAAAGAAAGAAAGTCATATATAAGCTGACAAAATGGTCAATATCTCCCTAACCAGACACTTTCTACTTCCGATATTAAACAATACTGGGTCCAGCCTCTCGACTTCAATGCAGCCAAATATAGAAAAGAATACACTGTCATACAGGTAATTCACAGAGGTAGTCAGCCCATTGCCATGTTGAAAAGGCTCTCTTTAAGGTTAATTATGGCGGGCACCTTGCCAAATCCAATAGTCAACTGTCTGCCCTTGATTCACTCAACTTTACAGCAAAATTTATCAGAGTTGACCACACAATTCTTGAAATATTCCTACATATACTACATATTCCTACAACATATTCCTGATTTTCTTCTTACATTACTACTCTCTCTCTCAGTCTCTTTTAAAGAGCAGAGTTGAATTTTTCAGTCCCTAATTAATCGATTGCTCATCACTTTCTCCTATGCACTTTCTGTGTTGCCTGTACTCCTTACCTAGATGAGCCTTAATACAGACTTACAAATCTGTCAGTATAGATTAAAACATTGATATACATACAGCTGTAGTGTTTGATGTATATCTCCAGTCTTGGACATTTCTATTCAAGTTTCTTCTTTGATACAATAATTATTTACAGTACTATTTTAAAGATATGTATAATTTTATGATCTATTAATCAAAAATGAATTATGTATTAAAAAGTATATTATTTCTATTTATTTTACATATTATTGTTATACCAAGCATACTGGCTGAACTCTTATTATTTATACACATTTGTCCATTAATTATCTTGTATTTGCAAAATTCGCCATGTATCTTCAATAAATAATGGACACTTTTTTCTTTACTTTTTTTTTTTTAATCTGAATGTCTGGGCTTAATGCTTTCTGGAGAAGAAATTTCAAACTCCAATATAATGATGAATAGTAGTGGCTATTAAATATGCTATCATTTATTCTGACATATAAAGAAACTATTTCTAAATAAATAACATTAAATAGGTTTGGTGTAGGTATTTGGTGGGTACACTTTACTTGTTTAGGGAAGTTTATTTCTCCTAACATGCTTTAAAACTTTAGTGTGAATGATTGGAAACTTACCAAATTCACTATCTGCATCTTCTTAAAAATATTATTTCTTTTTTTTCTTTATTTCATTAATGTGTTTAGTTATCCTAATAGAGCTCTCATCTGCAAATCTCAGGAGGAAGAATTTTTAGAAAGTTATTTTTAACTTTTCAATTAACCTGTTTATAGTTCACTTAGAATATCTACATCTACTCTTATAATTGACATTGGTCTTTAATTTTCTTTTCATATAGTGTCATTGCCCGTTTTCATATCAGGGTTACATTAGATGCAAGTAATATATTAAGAATCACTTTTATAAGATAAGAAGAATCTGTACTTTATGCAGTTGAAAGTTGAAATAACTTTCTTATAAAAAGGAAAATATTGTAGGATTGTTAAACTACAAGGAAAGCCTTAGTAAATTTCTAAAAAATATTTAAGTTTACACAAAAATATCCCTGTAAATAGACATTTAAAAAGATGAGTATTACTGGTTCTGGGATGTGTACAGAGCAGAAGAATCACCTTTTCCTTCTTCCAGAGTTCTCATTTAGATGACAGAGAGTGTGAAAAGAAGGATGAAACAATAACAACATCAGCAAATAAGGAAATAAAGAAGCAATGGGCCATTACAATTGAGAACAACCCAGAGAAATAGATGGCTGGTAAAATAACAAATAAATCTGCTGAAAACTCTCCAGGAAAAATAACAATTCTTTCCAAGGTGGTTCAGGAGAACATGTAAGCTTAATGTGAAAAAACAAAATTAAGAACTGGAATGGGCCAGTAGGTCTCAGGTAATTAATTACTGTACTACAATTAGAACAGTGAGGGTAGTTGGTCCCTTAAATAATTGGCAACACCAGTTGCTGGCAAAGATGTGGAGCAACAGGAATTCTCATTCGTTGCTGACAAATATGCAAAATAAATAGCACAGCCATCCTGGCAGTTACTTTGGCAGTTTCTTTAAAAAGTAAATATAGTTTTTCCACATAATCCAGCAATACTCCTCTCTACTTACCTCACTTTAAAAACATATGTCCACACAAAACCCCACAGCCAGATGTGTATAGTAGTTTTACAATCATCAAGAACAAGAAACAATCAAAATGCCCTTCAATAAGTCAATGGGTTAATAAACTGTGGTATATCCATGCAATGATATACCATTATACAATTAAAATAAATTAGTTATTAATCCATGAAAAGACATGAAGGAAATTTAAATATATGTTACCAAGCGAAAGAAGTCAGTTTAAAAGGACCACCTATTGTATGATTCTAATTATGTGACATACTGGAAAAGGTAGATCAGTGATTTCCTGAGGTTTGGGCAGAATGGGGAGGGTTGAAGAGAGGAAACACAAGGAATTATTTCAGGATGATAAACTATTCTGTGTGATATTGTCATTGCAGACACATAAATGACGCATGTATCAAAGCCCATTGACCTTTCACAGCAAAAACAGTAAACTATAATGTTTTCAAACTTTAAAAAATATTCAAGAAGTTTAGTGAATCCTTAGATTCAGTGCTGAGTATGGCAAAATACTCATAGTCTCAAAGACAATAACCGATTATGGTAATGCTATTTTATTAATGAGACTTTTCTGTGATATTTTGAGGAATAGTATTATGGAACTAGACATTATGGAACTTGTTGTTTAGTTGTATTATATATAGTATCTGCAAATATCTGCAAATATCGAACTCTTAAAGCATTTAGTGTGGAGCTTTGATAAAATAATATGGTCATGAAAAATTTCCATAAGGAAATGACAACTGGCTGAGATAGGAATAAAAAAGTCCTAATTCTTCTATGAAACATGATGAAAATTGCCCCTTGCATCTACAAGGCAAATTAATATATATTTTCATCAGATTGAATATCTGAAGTCCAGTGTAAATGGGTATAGTAAACTAATACTTCTGTTTATTAAATCTATTGGTAGTATTCAAATGCCTTACTTCGGTCAGCTCAACTGATTCATACACCATTATAATAAAGAATACAAGGGTTCCAAATCTTCCCCTCATTTGGAAACATTATACTGAAGCACCAAAATAGGGCAAGGATTGAGTGAAAAAACACAAAGGATTCAAAACACAGAATCAATACTGTAAACCAGTACAGCAATATATTAGATATGAGGTATTTTCAACCTGTGCAATATCATTAAATTATTCCAGTCTCCTCTTTCCTATCATTTTTGTAGATCTGTATAAAATTGTTACCTCTTTTTCTCCCATCTTAGAGGAAGAAATGCATCTCATTGTCAAGGATAAATTTAACCTACCAGTGCTTTGATCCCATCTGCCCCAACTCATTTTAAAACTATGTATGTTTTTTAAATTATTTCTCCATGGCATGAGAAACTTCTGCTCTTTATACTTCATTTTAAGCCATAATCAAGCAATGCTAATATCTTCTTTGAGTCAAAAAGAAAACAACATACATTTCTCACATGCCCACTCTTTCTTACTCTGAATAGATTGCTGGTGTGCTTCCCAATATTTATGTTTCTTTCTTTTTGATAATCCTGATGGGTGTGAAGTGGTACCTCATTTCACTTTTGATTTTCATTTCTGTAATGATTAGTGAAGTTGAGTACCTTTTCATATGCTTATTGGTCATTAGTATATTTTCATTGGAGTACTGCTTTCAAGAATACCCAAGTACTGTCTATTCAAGAATACCCATTTTTTTAATCAAGTTGTTTTTTGTTGTTGAGTTGTAGGATGTTAACCCCTTATTTATACATAGAAATGCTATTGATTTTGTATATTGACTTTATTGCCTGCTACAAATGGTATGCTGATTTGCAGCTTTTACTAGTTTGCTAATTTCTGTAAGAGAAATACTTCTATTTAGTCAATTTTAAACTTCCAATAGTTTATACACTGGCTTTCAAAATCCCTGAACTTTTAACAATCTGCATTAAAACCAGTCCCAGCTGCCTCCAGCAGTATACTGCCTGCTACTTTAATAAATTATTTGTCTGTTTCTAATAGTTTTTAAATTGATTCTTTTGGAATTGCTTAATGTATAATTATATCATTTGAAAGTAGAGATACCTTTAGTGTTTCCACTTCATACAATTTTAATCATTTCCTATTGTCTAATTATATTAGCTAATAGTTCCTAGAGACCATTAAATGTTCCTGGAGATGGTGGCTATCCCTACCTTGCTGAATTGTAGTAGAGAAGCTTCTAGTATTTCCATTGAATAAGCAAGCTTCTGCCCTTGAATTTGTGTGGATGTTTTTGTATTTTTGTTTATGTATATGCCTGTGTGTGTGATATTATCTAACAGTTACTTTTTAAATTTTTTATTGAAGTATATATATATATATAGAGAGAGAGAGAGAGAGAGAGAGAGAGGGAGAGAGAGAGAGAGAGAGAGTTGATTTACAATGTGTTAATTTCTCCGGTAGAGCATAGTTATTCACTTAAATATATATATCTTTTTTCATATTTATTTTCAGTATAGGCTATTACAAGGTATTTAATATAGTTCCTTGTGCTATTTGTACTATACAGTAATACTCTGTTGTTTATTTTACGTATAGTAGTTACTGTCTGCAAATCTCAAACTCCCAATGTGTCCCTTCCCACCCCATTTCCTCTCTGGTAACCATAAGTTTGTATTCTATGTCTGTGAGTCTGTTTCTGTTTTGTAAATTAGTTCATTTGTGACATTTTTTTAAGATTCCACATATAAGTGATATCATATGGCATGTTTCTTTCTCTCTTTGGCTTACTTCAATTAGTATGATGATCGCCAGTTTCATCCATGCTGCTGCAAATGGCATGATCATATTCCTTTTTATAACGCATCCAAAATGCCCTATAATTTCTCTATAGCATGTATTTGGAGGAATGTTTAAAAATTACATAATAGATTAAAAAGTTATGATTGTTTTACTTTCCCATAATTTATTTTACAAAAATAATGGAACAAAATATCACTGCATTACACAAAAAGCAAATGGAATTATTGTATTCCTTTCTATGACCGAGTAGTATTCCATTGTATATATCCATTCATCTGTTGATGAATATTTAGCTTGCTTCCAGGTCTTGGCTACTGTAAATAGTATTCTAAGAGCTGCTATGTTACTGAAGCTTTAACATAAATTAATGTTAATGTTGCTTTTTGTATGATGCTTTTTCTACATCTACTCTGACTCTATGGAGACAATTATTTTTTTTCTAAATTCTATTAATAGGCTAGATTGCATTCATAAACACCTTAGTAATAAAATGCCATTTTATCCCTAAAATAAAATCTCTTTGGTAAGGACTTAATCCTTGATATTCTATTGTCGTATGCTGTTGTAGTTTATTACCTAGTATATAGTTTAAATTGTTTACAAAATATTTATAAGTGTGATTGGTCTATACTTCTCTTTTTTGGGGTGTACTTTTTACCAGACTTTGAAACTTTACAGAATTTTGAGTTATCAGTACAAATTTTGAAATCGTCCAGGACGATGGCAAGTCTAACCTAACTTGATTCTTAAAAGAAAATTGAAATACATATTTAAATAATAAAAATCCCTTACATAGAAATATTATATTGCAAGAGATGAGAACTGTATGAGATTATATTCACATACATTTGCCTTTTGATATCAGTTACAGGAGTCATGTTACTCTACATGTGAAAAAAATGGTTGAATGACTCGAAGTGTTCAGTCAGTTAATTAGCAGTAATAAATTTCAACCTATGTCCTCTCATCATAAAATATATCTATTTTATGATAAAAATTCTCTATAAACTTTTGCTCAAGATAAAAATTCCCTATAAACTTTTCTGCCACTCTCCTCTAGTAAAAGTAATGGGGTACATTAAGCCACCCAGTCTCACACTTGTAAACCTTCCCTTAGCCAATGGTTTAAAAACAAAACCTATAATTACAGGGTAGGAATGCTGTGTCTGAATAACTAACTGGGCAGCAATATCACAAAAACTTTTGCCCCATGATCTTGGTGCTATATAGTCGATAATTTAATAAATGACCTGATGATTTTTGTCTTTCAAGAGATATTTTGTAATTTTTCTACCATGCTAATTTATAACTTGGCTTTATTTTTATTGAGAAAAGAAAAGTGTGAATAATAATAATATCTCAGATAATATAAAAACAAATGTTTCTTGTTTGATGAAAAGCCCTTTAAGGGAAAAATTGACAATTAAATTAACTATAATTTAGCTTTTTTTAATCCTTGCAATGCAATAAAGAGCCAGATAATTTTCAAAGCCTATAAATTAGCATGATATAAAGAAAATGGCAATAAGCTTAAATAATAAGTCTTTAATTACAACTATAATAGGACAATTAATAATACACCCTCTCAAATTTTTTTTTAAGATAATGGCCTTAAATTGCCTTAACAAGATTGAATATAATTTAAAAAAAAACTCCTTTGACGATACTAAATAGCTATAATAAGACCCATCATTAATTTAATAAAAGAAACTTGTTAAAAGGTAAATTTGAAAAGGAAGAGAAAAAAAGAATAGATGCAGGCAAACAAAATCTCCGTCTTCCCTCTCCTAGGGCATTCATTACTGAGGACAGAATGAGAAGGCAGAATAATGATTACTTTTCCTTTAAATTTTGTTTAGAGAAATGGAAGAAAAATGTACTCTTCTCACTCTAATTAGAAGGCAGAATGTATTCCAAGCATCGAGGCAGTAAAGAATGTGATCATAGAAAGTGGCAAAAGTTAATTCTGTGAGTACCTCCAATCTTACCTCTTTCTGGATTATTTAGTAACCTCAGTGCTCTGTTTTCCTTCTCAATTGTCTCCTGATTTACTGCTTCTGTTTACTTTCCCTGACACATTTTCTTCCTCACAAGTGGAGGCTGATTAGTTTTTGTTATGATTATATGACTTGATCTCTGTGGAGAATTTGACGGGAGCAGTGAGAGGTGCCTAATGAAAAGACGTTGCTTGCTTCCACTGAGATTACAGAATTAAATGTAATGCAGAGTTTATGCTAAAAGAAATGCAATCACTCGAAAGAGTTGAAGGAAAGATGAGGAATAATGGCACTTGAGTGGTTATGAAGTTAATTCAAATTAAAATACAAACCAAAATTAATTTTGTCTTCTTTGATAGCAGAAAACTCTTCGCGTTGACTTAAAGAGTTGAATAATGCCTTCAACTTTCAAATTCATGTGTTGCCAACCAAAAAAAGTCTCCCAGGGAAATCTGTTAGGCAAATGCATCTTCCCAAATTGATATAGTTTCCTTTCGAGGCAAGTGAATCAGTAAATTTCAGAGGTTTCCCCATTTATGAGTATTAAAGTGCATGTTGGGTAAAAATTATAAAAGGCACTCAATCTTCACTCCCATAAGCATAAACAGCTTTGATTAACTGAAATCTAGAAGAAATTTAGGCCAAATGGATCATTAATAGGCAAGTTATGAGAATCAGCATTAAAAACATTTGTTAGCTTTAATAGTGCACTGTTTTAAGTAATGAATACAAAAAGTCCATCCAAATGTTGCCCGTTTTTAGAAGACATCCTTGGCCAAGGCAGTTTGGAAGACACCTTATTTCATTTTAATCCTGTAATAATTAATGTCATTGAACCCAATTTGGAAAATTATGCCTGCTCTTCTATCTGTCCTGTTAGTTTTATACAGTATTTAATTTAAAAATATATTCATATTTCTCACATTTCCAGTTATATTATAAATTCCTAGTGGGCTGAGGGCTTCTCTTACTTTTTGTAAATTTCATAATATCTGTTAATATCTTGAACACATAAAGCATTCAATATATATTTTAATATTAAGCTGATCAATTGAACTGATAATCAATTGAACTGATAAGCTATCCACCTTATAGCTAACGTTTAGTGTGCCTAAAAATAACTTGTACAAATTATCAAATTTTTTTATTGCCAGGAACAAACTTTACACCCAATCTAAAATTCTATTTCACTAAATCTGGATTTAAATTTGTGATTTTTGATTTTGATATTTATATGTGGTCCAGGGAATACACATGGGAAAAGTCTGCAAAAAATAACACATTTACTCCTCACAGCAAACATGTGAAATAGGTACTATGATCTCATTCACAATATTGGTGTTAATTATCATTTATAAGGCAGGTGTTTGAACTTGGCACCAAGTATACAAAAGTAAATAAAGCATTCTTGAGAAGTCCAGATCCTAGTACATTTGTTCCAACTATCCTAGAAAGAAAAAGAAAAAATATCATTTCCTTGCTGGAAAAATTTCCTCCCTTGACCTTTTACTCTGCCATGCAGGTGGTTCCTTTTTGCAGGTCCTATTTTCATCTTTACATTTGTATGATCCTCTATGAAGAATGTGGCTAGTTTTGCATGATAATTTGGATAGAGAAATTATTGGCTATTTGGCTTTCTTAGGTTAAATTCTATGTTTAGAGATTTCTGCTACTTACTTTTTATGATTATTCAAATAACAGTTGTAGCAGTTGGAAAAGCTAAAAAAAATTAAACAGATAAATGCCAATATGTCTGCTATCATAGTTTCTTTCTATCCACACTTAATAATTCTACCAGTAGTAGATATTTCATTGAAAATATCTTGCACAGAAATCCTCACAGAGGAGTTTGGAGTGCCTTGTCAAAAGACACACTCAATGACCCGTTCCCATAACTACCACAGATCAATCTCTAGGTAGGAAATAGAAAACAGGAACAAAAATAGAATTATATTTTCAAACTCACTTCTGGGGATCCCAGCTGTCTTTTTAAATCATCTCTCCTTTTCTGCCTAGTTCTTCATTTGCATCCCTGTCCAGTCTCAAAGGGAACACTCATCCAGAGGCAAAAAACAAAAACCTAGCTTGACAGTAATTGACAAAATAGTCATTATCATAAAGATCAAACACTTCACAAACTTGTTGATTCACATCAGAGCACACAGCAATCAGAAAGACTGACTAACTGGAACTAGGACAGATACAATTACTGACATGATTCTGACCATGTTTCAAGAGCAAAGAATGTTTATTTTTTAAAGCATGGGATAATGGTCTTCCATATTCTAATTCTCTGATTTAAATTAATATACTGTTTTGCCTTTCTGTATATGGTCTAAACAATACTATAGATTGGATGACTTGTAAACAACAGAAAAACAGAAATTTATTTTTTATAGTTCCAAAGTTTGGGAAGCCCAAATTCAAAGTGCCAGCAGATTTAATGTCTGGTGAGAGCCGGCTTCCTGGTTCATAGACTGCCATCTTCTTACAATGTCTTCACATAGTGGAAGAGGACAAAGGAATCCTGTGAAGCCTCTAAAAAACAGTAATCCCATTCATGAGAGCTCCACCCTCCTGACCTAATCACTTTCCAAAGGCCACACCCTCAAATACCATCACATTGAGTATTATGATTTCAGCATATGAATTTGAGGGTGGGAGGGTTCAAACATTTGATCTAAAGCTATGTCTATTAGCTTGTATTCAGTTATTCTGTAGTGAAACCAATAGTCAAATTCTTTTAAGCTGGTAAACTTTCTAAATGAACATAAATCTATAAAACATAATTTTTCATTAATAATGAAAATATTAAAATCCCATAGTCACAATTGAAAATAACTAGTCTGCATTAAACTTTCTTTCTTGCTGCCATTCACCATTTACAAGGGCTCTGACGAAAATGCCACCATCATCATTCCCATAAATCGAAATACAAAAAAGTAGGGAATGCTTGGGTTTTTTCTTTTGAATTATAGATTTATATAAAATAATACCACTTTCATTGGAATTTATGGTCCATTTCCCATACTTACTGACAAAAATTTCATGAAATCCTGTATTACCTTATCTGATGGATACTCTCTGTAATCCAACTGAAACAGAATCAACAGTGTTTAAAAAATGATTAGTCTAATTTAATACTGCATTATTACTGTGTTATTATTAAATGCCAAATGATGATCAGACCTAAAAATTCCCCAAGCACACAAAATGATTTAAGCACGTAAACAAAACTAAATCTAACTTATTTCATGAACACACACAAAGCTTAATTTAGATTTTTTTTGTTAATGCCTCTGAATATCATAAAAGAAATTCATCTTCCTAAAATGGTATAAGATAATCACTCTTAACCAATCCCTTGCAATCTGGAAATTCCCATTGTAATTTTAGCCAATCATGGTTAAGGTTGAACAGCTTCTCAATTTCCACTTTATAAACCAACCTATAGCATCACGTCCCTGAACTTTGTAACAGTTTTGAATTGACAGCTCCTAATTTGCGAAATGTTCTTATATGTCCAATAAAATCTTACTAGATATTATTTTATTGATCTAGTGGTTTTCATTTTGCTTTTACTGGATTTCTGACACTTGCAAGCTGGCAGGAATTCAGTGGCTATGACAAATTCTTGACAAAACATAGAATTATATATTGACCTAACATACCTATCGTTGCCTCCTCTGTCTTCTTTCTTATAATCTTAAAGGCAAACAGGATTTAGAGTCAATTTGGTTTCAAACAATAGTCTTTCAATAAAAACAATCAGATATACTTTACCTTTTACTTTTCCTTTGAAATGCCAAAAATATGAATAAGTCAGTCCTTAATACTGGCAGTCTATTAGAGCACCAAGATAATTAAACAAATCTAGTTCTCTGTGCCACAGAACAGACAATTAAGTTAGGCCATATAAAAGAGCAAATCTTTCTGACAAGTTTGGAGTAGGAAAAGATATGAATTCATGGATCACACAGAGCATGAAGGGCCAAAATCATCCCTGCAAAACTCAAACCAGAGAAACAAACCAAAGTTTCTTTATGGTTTGAAATATGGAAACTTCAGTTACATAATACAAAAATTGATGGACTTATCATTTGAAAATCTAAATTATACAACTAAAAACAGATGACTTCTGGTAAGGCAGAGTAGCTTTGTGGAGCTAATGCCCCATGAATAACCATTGCATAATCAAGGCATTTTTTTGGTGTATGTGTGTGAAATAATGTATTTAAAGGCACTAGGGAGTAATCAAAAGTAAAGTGTGCAGAATCTGGAGGGGAGTTTACAGTTGAAAGATGGAAACTGCCCTGGGGAAACCGTGGCATTTCGTGGTCCGCGCTCTTAAACTCAAGAGGCCAGATGAGCAGAACGATGCAGTTCACTCTGTGATGGAAGCCAAAGTGCTGCATGAGAGCAGCTGGGAAGTCAGGGAGAAAAACGTAGAAGAAGGGAGGTGCACAAAGTCGGAGCTTCAAAGTGTTCATGTAAATCCTGCTCAAATTCTTGACTTACTACCAATGTATGAATATCTGGGGGTGCCTTTATTAGGACTGACATGAAAGGCAGAGCTAGAAGCAAGAAGGAACTGGGAAAGATTATAAAGCCGCCTCAACAGATTTCTCTGTGGAGACATGGATTATCTGCAGGTATATGTCATTTGCAAACATAGTAATTTTCTCGTTACCTTCTGTATTATTGATTGCTTTAGTAAGTGCGCTGTGATGAAAGAACAGCTCATTGACTGTTGAATATTTCACTTCTTTGAAAGTTGTAGGAATCGTTCTATGGCTTAGCATATGGTCAATTTTAACAAACATTTTATCATTTTTTAAAAAGAATGTATATAGAGTCTACCATTTTTTAGTACAGTATTCCATAAGTGTAACTTAGGCCACATTAGTTTATTTACAAATGTTTATTATTCTTTAAATCTTCCATAGAACTATTAACTATTTTTAGTTGTTTATTTTGTTTACTGAAGAGTCATCCCATTGTGATCACAGGTACGTACGGCTCTTTTATTTCTGTCAATATTTGCTTTTTCATGTTCCAAGCTACATTCACATGTGCATACGTTTGGAATAGTTTCCCAGGTTACTTAAATATTTAATCATCTGGAGCTCTCTTTTATTTCTGGCAATACTGTTTGCATTTTAAAAATACATTTTAATACTAAGGTAGTGATTCTTTGACCTTTCTTTGTTTAGTATTTACATGTTATATACCTTTAAATCTTCTCACTTTTGATTTCTCCCTAATCTTCTATTTTAGATGTGTTTTGATTTATTGGTTTGATTTTAGTTTTTTTTTCCCTAGCTTAACCAGATTGCCTTTTAATGTCATAACTTACTTACATTTTTATATTAATTAAAATACTCATGTAAATGTGCATCTTCTTTCTCACTATTTGCTTTCCTTTTTGCGTATTTCTTTTTTCTTTCCTTTATGTATTTAATTGATTATTTTTTACTTAAAACGTTTTCTTCTTTTCCTGTAGCAATTCAGTGATTTCACAGATGGACACCTACTTCTGATGCTTCCACTTAGATTTTTCTATTTTCTGATGGTATGAAAGCAATGCACATTCAGTAAAAACCATACTTCAGATTATGAGTTTTGGTCTTTTCCAGGTAAGTGATTTACAGCATGAGACTCTCATGATGCTGGGCAGGGACAGCAAGCCACAGCTCCGGGTCAGCCACAGCCAGGTCACGGGGTGAACAACCAATACACTTAGAACTGTTACGTACCCATATGACAATGCTGCTTTTCACTTTCAGTACAGTATTCAATAATTTACATGAGATAGTCAACACCATATCATAAAATAGACTTTGTGTTAGATGAGTTTGCCCAATTGTAAGCTAAAGTAATTGTTCTGAGCACATTCAAGGGAGACTAGGCTAAGCTATGATGCTCGGTAGGTTAGGTGCATTAAGTGCGATCTTGACCTACAATATTTTAAATTTGTGATGGGTTTCTTGGGACATAACCTCATCATAAATTGAGAAGGTCTGTACTGTACTCTCTTTTAGTGCTTACTCTTGAGATTGCAAGATGAATTTGGACCTATGAAATCTAATATAGTTTAGAACGTTTGTCTCTTTCTGAAAAATACAAGACCATAGAACATTTTAAATCCATTTGTTTCCTCCTGATACATGCCACTGAGATTGTGGCCATACATTTACCCCTGAGTTTTGCCGGGATCCATTGCCCAACATGGGAAGCCTTAGACTCCATTTGTTTTCTCTAACCATCCCCATCCTGAGTTGCCCAAACTTTCAGAAGTTCTGTGCAATTACTCGGTCTTCCAGCTACGTCTCCAGGTATCACCAGGTACTTCCAAGAGAAAGCAACACCAATGCCAAGTGTTGCAGAGCTTCCTGCTGCCTTGAACGTTTGCCCTGCGAGTCTTCACAGCCTTGTCTGTTCTCCATTACTTTCCCCTACATCGGGAGCTCTTTTCTAATGTCTGTATACCTGCAGAAATTCCATAGATGAGCTTTAGAGATTGGAGCAACTGTGTATAAAAAGATGCTAAACAATCTGTACATTTAATGTTTAGACTCTTCACGTAAAACTGGCTTTATCAGAAATTGCTAAGAAAGCTTGCTATTTTTTGTTCTAATTTATTGACAAATGTATTTTCATAAGATAGAGTAGGAAGTGACTCGGGAGTGGCAAGTGTCTTGACAATGGGACATGGAGTTTACAGGACTGGAGAAGGGACTTCCCTCTTCCAACATTGAACCTTATTGTGTCAGGATTTTTTTTCTTTTTCCTTTTTTTTTTTTTAAATAGAAAAGCTAGTTGAGGTAAATTAACCTTCCTCAGGCTTTGCTTAAAGGACTAGGAGTGGCTAAGAAGTGTTTTTTTCCTTTATTAAAAATGTCTGCCAGACTTAAGTTCACTGCTGGGTGGTTGAGCAAGGTAGACACTGCAGGAGTCAATGTTAAGTCACTTGAGTTAGGTGGCATTTGCATTGATTCCTGTACACCAAAATGGGTTAGGGAAGTGTTCACGCATGAATAACATAAAAAGAGGAGTCCTCATGGAATAAGAGTTATAGAAAGTATGTTTCTCCTTTCTGACTATGAAAAGGATGGGCAGAAATATGTTCTGCACAATGGCAAAAGATAACCAGAAAGAATATTCTTTGCTAAGTAACAAGGATTATTAATAGCTGAAACATTTAATATAATAGATGTATGCCATGGAAAAGTGTAGACTTTTTTCATTAGGCAAAATATACTGATTCTGTTAAGACAAAGCACAATGCAGAGAAAGAGATTATCTAGAGAACACATCAGTGTGCACTGGCGCGGGGGCGGGGGGAAGCCAGGAAGAAGCGCATTTTATACGCCAGCCTCTGTGTCTCTAAGCATAAACCCATGAGGTTCAGAATCTAAGCCTCTAATTGTCAACTTTCTCCCCAAAAGAGAAAAGCAAGCATGATATTATACAGTCCGAATTTTGTCCCTTCTGTTGCTCCTGGAACAGAATCACTGTTTCTATTCCAGTAATAATATATAGGATAAGCATTAGCTTCATCTCAACCAAAGTAAATATTTTACATCTTCTGTTTCGTGTATAAGGTACCCCAGTCTCCTTTCAGGCATTACAGCCGTGCTTGTTAATCCTTGCTGATACCCAGGTATCTCTCAGAGAGTTTAACGCGGTTAAAAAAGCAGTTGCCTCAGGTTGTATCTCCTTTTGTTCAAAGAGTGGATTTTAAGAGCTGAGGGTTTTTTTTTTCTTTTTTGCCAAAGAAGTCTACTTGAATCTATTTCACAAACTTAGAGAAGTGCCATTGTCGCTGTCTGAGGACAGGGAGAATAGTTCCTTAGCTGTAGAAAAAGCCTGAAGTAGAAAAGTCTGAGTCCTGGACTCGTAGCTCAATTAGTATTAGCAACAGTAAAAGTATAAATTCAGTTCAATTCTTTGTGTTCTCCCATCCTTCGTTAAAAAATTCAGTACATCCAGGTGATGAGCATGGGGTTTACTAGAGACAAAAATAGGAAAAGGAAAAGAGAAGGAAATGCAGGAGGAGGTGAGTGAGGAAGGAAAATGACAAGAAGACCATATTTATTTAATATTTTGTGCAAAGTATTGCACTAAGTTCTAAGATTTGCATAATCACTGTCCAAATTCATAGCTTCATTTATTTACACTTAGCATTATTGTGAGGATTACTGTGGATGATTGTGAGGACTAATATTATCACCATTTTCCAGATGAGAAGCCTGTCATTTAGCTAGGATGTGCGACTTGCCCAGTGCTGCGTTTGTAAGAGGATTCAAAACCAGATCTGACTGTGGGATGTAGAGGAGGAAGCCCTATTGCGTGCTTTCTCTCCTTTTAGAAATGCTCAACCAAGGTGCTGATCGCATTTAGGTTCCCATGAGAAACGACACTCGCTTTATAAAAATTCACTTTGCGCTAGATCAAAGACGAAATTCAATTCGAATCCCTTCAGGTCAGAAATCAGGATGGACGAATCACGGGGGGAGCTGAGAATAAGTGTGTTCAGAAAACGTGCTGCACGTCTTTTCCCCTGCAAAGTCTCTTAGGCTCTTTTCCTGGATCTCAGGTCTGCAGAGCAAACCAGGGCAAATCAGGCAACAGATTAACTGGGTACACATTTAAACGAATTAGTCTCTTCCCAAATATACTGCAGTCACTTTAACAACAAGTAGAGTCAAACTGAACGCTGCAGTAAAAAGGAGGAATAAAGAGGACTGAAGATCTATAGCATTATCATCAGTTTTAAAGAAAAACAACCTCAAAACTAATGAAGCATTCAGTTCCTTTCTTCACAAAGAGCCCCGTCCCGGGAGTGGAGCTAGCATTACTGCTAAAGACGATTAGGACCCACAAAATACAATTAGAAAAGGGAATTTCTAATTAAAAAAAAAATTTCTTAAGCCAGTCTTACAGCCGTTAATACAAAATGGCTTCAGATCCACTCCTCTGTCATAGCATCTGGATTGGGGACTCAGTCAACACCCTAACTTTAAGTAGGGAATGGGAGATTAAAAGACCAGCCTTCTCCCTCAGAATGAACAATTCTTGCTTGCCAGATGAGAATAAAGTTCCTTCCACCAGCAAAGAGAGAATAATGCTCCAAACCTCACAATGACATTTTTTTTTCTTTCTTTTCCGGTTAGGAACAATTTTCTTCTCACCCATTCTCCATCCAACTTCTGCCAGACCCTGTCTTTCCCAAGAGTCTCAGTTGTCTGGATTTTTCTCTCTCAGGACACCTTTCTTCATCTCCAGCTGTCTGAGGTAAGCTTTTTTCTTATTTCACAGAGAGTTTTCAGAATAGAGAAACTTTAATTACAACCCTTTAGAGGGTCCACTGAGTTATTTAGAATTGTTGCCTGAATCCTCTCATTTTTATCCAGTCTTACCTTTGGGGCTAATGAACTGTAGTGGAAAAAGCAGGTGCTCTTAAACAAATCAATCTCTATAAAAAAAAAATCCCTCTGGTACCATTGAAAAGCTGGTGGTCATGAGTGAGTCAGATCACCTACCCTCATTAAAAAAAAAAAATGGAGACCAGAATTCCTGTGATACAGGGCTATTAGGAGATAACATTGGGATGCGCCTGGTATGATCTTGGCACATACTGGGAGAACATTTTGGAACTTTCGGAAAGAAAGAAACTTTAAAACTTTGGGAACTCTGCAGGGCTTTAGGCGTTGTGGAAAAGGAGAGAGGTGAGGAGGAAAGAAGATGCGGTGGTCGTCACAAGAGGAAAATAGGACAAGCTGTGGGGAGTGAGCCCCCCGGAGGGACCAGAGGATGCAGATGGCGGAGGGAAGGAGCTTTAGGCCCTCTCCCTTCCCACACAAATGTCCCTGGTACCAAATTCCTCAAACTATAAGTCAGCCTTCACTACCCATCTTGTTACTCCAGCCCCTCAGAAAGATCCTGAGGTGAAGGATAAATGTGAATGCCCTGGGGACGGGCAAGTCACCATCTCCACCACAGGTGGACTCTGCTTTTCCCCAACAGCCTCAAGCAAGTCACACTGTATTTCACCTTTGCAAGACCCAAGTCTTCATACTCAGTCAAGGAAGACACCTTAGCAGTTGTTCCCTGAGGTTTTTTGGAAACGAAAGGTGAAGTTGAGAGGACGGGGTGTCCCAGTGTCACTCAAACACGTGGTGATACAGATTCGGGACAGTGTCAGTGTCAAGTTGGCTCCCTCTGACAGGCAGCCTGCACCCCTTGATTAAATATCTCCTTTGTGAAAGGGAGACAGACCATTCCATGACCTTCTATTCATATTTTTTGAGAGACATATGCACCCAAGACATATCAGAAATTAATGGTAAGGAAAGTGGCGGTAGTAACAATAACGATAATAATAATTTTAATAATAACAAAGCAAACAATCGTTGTCAAGTACCTACAGGGAAACATCTCTGGGATATATGTTAAAAGCATTATTTTATTTAATTTTGATTAAAGTTATGTAAGTTTTGTTATTCTTATTTTACAGATGAAATGACCAAGGCTTGTGTCAATGAAGCATTATTCCCAGATTCACACAAATACTTAAACAACCTTGTGGCATAGCTGAGATTCCAGAAAGGGGGCATTTTGTTCAATATGGTTCCAAGAGGATGGACAGAGACAAGGTTTAAGGAACTAACATCCTAAACATTGCAACAATGCAAAGGGATGAGGACTAGGTTCTCCATGAATTCAGGTATTTTCTTTGATGTGTCTGTAGTTATGTGCATATATTTATTGTCATTTGGACAACATGCAGCCACAATAATCCTAAAATGCAGATGTGATCAATTCTGTTTCCTGATAAACGAACTACTGATGATTTATCTGAAGCTCAGAGAAACTGCATAATTTCTTCAAGATCACTTTCATTATAAACATAAGAAATGAAACTAAAATTAAACCCCAAGTCCCCATATTTCATTTCTTCTGTAGTTGATGGGAAGTCTACTTTGTAAAAGAGGAATTATATTTAAATATATCTTATATTACCTGAGAATAAATGTGCACCAATTAATCTTTCTGGTGTATTTCATTTCATTTAGTCACTAGTTGGTAATAGCCAAGCAAAGTTGTGAAGGTGAAAGCACTTGTGTGTTTACAGATGACCAGAATATCATACTGACAAAGTAATCATGGATGCTTTGGTGAAAGTTTGAGAGGCTTCTGCAGTTCACCCTTGTGAAGGTGGTAGTGTAGTGTTGTGCTGATAAATGCTTAGCCCAGGGTCCCTGGAAAGGGGGAAGTTCCGACGTGTACAGGGTGTACCAATTTTCATGGTGCAAATGCCCTCAGTGTGACCAATTTCAAGCTGTCAACACAATGTCACTCAAGATGGAGTCAGGAAGAAATGTACACAGTGCACTCAGAAAATGTTGCAAGCCAGCCCAGCACACCACCGAAGGTCATTCCACAGAAGCTACAGTTTAATCTGAACATAAAAGACATAGTGAAGTAAAGTGTTGCTACCATGTAGTCAACACCAAGCAAATGTTGCTACAAAAAGAAAAAGCCAAATTTTATCCTGTGGCTACCTTGACATTGAACATTATTGACTTTATGTTTCACCCAATGTTGTTCAGACTTTGAACCTTTCAGCCCCAGTTTGTTTCTTCCACGGCCACATTTCTAAGGTATTTTACAATTTCCTTCTCTATAAAATTCAAGAAATGGCCCCAGTGCTAAATTGGACTTCTTATAGAAAGGTGAATCACATTCATCAAAAGTGACGGGCAATACTGAGCAGGCAAACTTGTTCCTTCTTTTCATTGCCCCAATAAATCATTAATTTATGGAAAAGGACTTTAAGGACACCCTAATAATTCCACTTCTACAACTCCACTAATATCAGATCTTCAACATTGAAGATGTTAAGAGGAAACTTTGATAAATAACATCTCCAAAAGCATAGGATGATTTTAAACCAGCCACAAGAATACTGGAACAGGGCAGGTATCACTGGGATTCAGAGTCCACTGAGGAACCTAATAATGATCGAGCCATTGTGGGAGAAAAATTAAGTTAAGTTGGAAGTTAGTGTCAGTGACATCATTTTGAGATTATGTTCAACATATAGTTATTGGCTTCAGTCTTACGCAAGGTCTGTAGGTGATGTAAGACAAATAAAAAGCAAATCAGTTACATTGATTTGACATTTACACAAATATAATAGAAAATGCCTATGAGAGTGTGATGAGTTACACCAGTAGATATATATTCTAGAAGCAAGAAAAATACACAGAAATAACAGGATTTTATGAACTAATGTAATTTGAAGAGGATTCATAAAAATGTCAAGATGCAAGTCTGGGTTTGAAATCATACCAGTCATAGAGATGAAAAATCATCCCCAAGAAATGTGGAAAAGGGAGGCAGATTTGATGATTCCATCAGGAGAATAAATTTGAACTCTTCTAAGAATAGACTCAGCCCATCCATAATGAAGAGAAAGAATTCCTTAGGGGGAAAAAAAAAGACTTTAGGACAGAGATCTCCTACTTACATATCCTCACAGGGCAGTTTATGCAAATTAACAAAATGGGCCCTGTATAAAGAAAAAAAAAAACAGACTTGAATTTTGCAGACGTTTCATTTTTTTTTTTTCCATTCAAATTCTGTTGAACTTCTGGTCCTTTTTTTCAGCTCAGAAATGCATCATCCACATATTTTCTGAATAACTGTCATGGATCATATAATCATTGGTTTCTTAATGTTTTCTTAAGTTGTTCATTCTTGCAAAGAAGTCCCATAAAGAAATAAACTCTCTTTACCAGACAACCATGGATTTCATGTTTTATTTTCTGTCTTCCCGACTTTTAGAGATACTTGGGTACAGAGCAATATGAGAAATATTTAAATCCGAGAACTAAAAAACAAAACAAAACAGAACAGAACTGTACTTGTGGATTTTATTTTGCCTGCTCAAATTGCCAACTTTTGTTGAGTGTATTTAAATAAATCTACAATGTCTCAATAAGTGTAGCATGGATAAAGTAACACCTAAATTAAAAAAAATGTGAATGTATAAAGAGGTAAGTGGTAAATATAGAACAAAACATAAAAATTGCATATTGGAGAATGGTATTTCCGAAGATGGGTTCTGAAGGTCAAAGAACTACTTTTTTAACCACAAATATGGTAGTTGTGCATTTGCTGAACTCATTCATAGATTATAAATTTATCATCGATCATTCCAGTTATGATCAGGATATTATATGCTACAAAGACTCTTTGGGGAATGAGAAAAGCTATCCACTCACATGGCACAAAATGCTGAAGAAAATGCCCCATATTTTCACAGACATCCTCTTATTTATTGCCTCTCTAGTTGTATTCGTTATTATAGTTTCAATTTGAAATTCCTGGATGAGTAATAAGTATCAAGTCCATTTGAATATCCTCATTTATGAAGTTCCTGTTCAAGTCTTTTGGCCATTTTTTTCATTGAGTTTTCTTTCCTTTCTTTACTACTGTATTGGAATTATTTTTTATATATTCTGGAAACAAATGTTTCTCAGTCGTATGTATTGCTAGCGTCCCACTCCATGGCTGGCCTTTTCACTTCCCTTCAAGGTGTAGAGTAAATTGATAAACACAGTTTCTTGATTCCCATATAATACTTGTCAATTTTTTTTAACAATTAGAGAATTTTTTGCATCTTGTTTAATCTTTGTACACCCTACTGCAATGGAGATACTCTCCACCTTATTCTCTGAAAAATTTATTTTAATTTTACATTAGAATCTAAAGTCCACCTGAAATAATTATTGTTTATACTGTGAGTAGATCAAAATCTTCTTTTTTATGTCCAGTTGATGAAAAGCAATTTACTGAAATGACTCATTTTCTCACCTTTCTGTTGTGTCACTGTTATCATTAATCAAGTATCTAAATATGTCTGGGCCTGTTTCTAAACTCTAATTCTCTCGGGTGATTTTTGTGCACCAGTAACACGCTCCTTTAATTACAGTAGCTTTCAAATCAGTTTTGATACCTGGGAGTCCTAGTCCTATTATAGTCACTTTCTTCAAGATTGCATTGGCTATTTTTGGCCCTTTGAATGTTTATGTGAATTTTAATTCATATTAAACTTCATATTCATAAAGTTTGTAATTGTCAAAAAAGTTCCCGTTGGGATTTATCTTGGAACTTGAGATGAATTTGGAGATAATTGTCTTCTTTCCACACTAAGTCTTTTATTGCATGAACATTTATTTATCTGTTTATTTAGGTCACATTGATGCCCGCTCAATAATGTTTTATAATTATTCTCTATATGCTTCTCTCTTCTTCCGTGACAGTTTTTCTTAGGTATTTGGTTCAGTTCGATGATTTTATCAGTATAGATATATTGAGAATTAGATACTAGAGGCATTTAAATGTTTTGAAGGAAATTTAGGAGAATGTCTTTATGATTAATGGTCTAGAATGATTTCTTATACATGACAAAAATTACAAATATAAATTCAAAATTGAAAACATGAAAACATTAATAGAAATGCCATTTATAAAAACCACGAGAAATTGACTGAAAAATTGAACCCCAAACAGTGAGAAGATATTGGCACAGTGCAACACTGACAAATGTAAATAATTCATGTATCAATTTAAAAGGAACAAATATCTCAGTTTAAAAATGGGCTGAAGTCGTGACTGGGTGTTTGGCAGAAAAGGAAACACAAATGACCTACACATCTAAGACAAAGCTTATTAATCATTAATATTTATCATTACTGAATAATAATTCACATGCAAAGTACAAAAAATCAGATATAATTTTGCATCTTTAGCTTATAAAAACATAAAACGTCTAACAAAACCAAGTGATGATGAAGATACATACCAGGAGAATAGTCATACATTGCTTATGAAAAAAAGAGTGATAAAAAGTGACAAATTATTTTATAAAACAGCTCACATTATATTTTAGGGCTGAATATAATTCAGCAATTACAATCTCAGATATATGACTTAATATATTGATTTTTATTTATTTATTTATTTTATTGAGGGTTGCTAAGTATTAGGTTGTGCCATCATTTTGTTGGGTCATACACAGATTTTTGAAAATGAAATAGAATAGTAAAGAAAAAAAAAAAACAATATTCACCTAATGTGTTAGGAATAAGGGGGTCGGTTATGCACGTGTTTGTTGGGAGAGGCAATCCACCATGAGCCCGGGCTGACTCGCACATTCCTGCTGGGGATGCCAAGAGTATGAAGCTCTGCCAACTCTTTGCCCAGGTACTTTGCCCAGAATTCACGGCTGTGTTTGCAGTGAACAGCTTTGAGGGATGAGGTAATGTCTCTCCCCAGACAAAATGCAGACTTGCTCTATAAGCAGAAGATTGACCAGACCCAGCATTTCTGTCCTTAACAGAGCTCACAGCACATTCAGGCGTCCATCCGGAGCCCTGTATGTTGCACCTGTGGGACTTGGGGGCGTGGGAAACTGATGCTAGCCAATGTGAGGCTCTGGCTGCTACTCTGCTGCGAGTCATGAGGTCTTTTGTCTCTGACTTGAAGATTTCATGTCTTCAGTCAGTATCCATGAAATAGTAACAGGCAAGTTTATTAGCTTGCGAGGAGGGGAGTATCCCACACTCTGCACAGTTCTTCACAACATTTTCCTGGCCATATGGTGAAATTTTTCTAGTTATGGGTCACTATCAGAAAAGTTTGGAACCAAGAGACATGTAAAATACAATATATCTTAGTACCAAGATCAAACAAAGCTGAAAACAGCACAAATGTTAATCATCAAGACAACGGATAAATAAATTACAGCATAGTCACCCAAAGCAATGTACACAGCAGTGAAAATAAACAAGCCACAACTATACGCAAAAAACTGAATGGGTCATAACAAAACGGTGGGCAAGTCAAGCCGATTACAGACCACTACCTACAATATGACAACACTTCTATGAACTTTTAAAATAAAAGTAATTATGTGATGTGTTGGTTAAGACTACATACAAGTGTAGTAAAATTATAATTTATAAAATAGGAAACAATTATAAACATAATATTCAGGATAGTGGTTAGTCCTGGAAAAGAGCCCAGGGCAATGTGATTAGAGTAAGCACAGGGGCAGCTTAAAAGGAAAGTATATACACAGAAGTTCACTAATGTCTCTATAATGTAAAAGTATAAAATATATATGAATTTCATGTGCAAAATCTTATTTGAATTTTTTTAAAAATATGACTCAAATCCTGAAATAACGTGATTCAGAGTTGGAAAAGGAGAATGGGTAAACCCTTCACACTAACAATAACAAAAACTGTTTGTTTCAGTCATTAATATAATTGCCACCAATGGAGAGTAAAATAATTTAATTTCAAACTGCATTAGTTTTTACGGCTTGGAGCATGAACTATGGAGCTTTCAAAGGTATTCTTCGAGTAATCAGTTTTATATTAAATTCCATTTTATTTTGTATAAATGGAAAATTGAACATATCAGCAAATTCAGATTTAAAGCTGCTATTTCGTTCCTAAGTTGGCGGTTAATAGGGGACACCCCACCACCATTACTTTTCTGCATTGAAAAGAAGCTCAAGTAGTATTACACTTAAGCCTTTTCCCATAGTTTAAGATACCCAAACGCAAGAATATGGAGAAAATATTTGAGAAGCCGAAAGCTAAATGGATCATTCTATATATGCACCATGCTGAGTGAAACATAAAATTAAATTAAATTCACAGAGAAAAATTTCAGCTCTCAGATGTTGTTAGCTCTCCTCAGCTCCAATGCTGGAAAAAGATACAAAAAATTATATTGAGTTATGAAGGCATGAGTTTTCTTGATGATAAAGCAAAACTTCTAAATATAGTATCATATGATAGGTGAATTGTTTAAAAGAGAGGAAGAAGAAAATCTTAAAAATTATCCCTCAAGCATTATGCTTATTTTATGACATGCATTTGTTTGCAAGAGTTGACGTAAGTGCATAGAATACCATTTATTTTTCCTTTAAAAAAACCCAAATAAATAAAAGTATATATATCATAGGTGTTCTTGGGCTTCTTTGCCCAAGCCATCATACAGGGTTTATTTCTAATTCTGTTTGTATGTGTGGTGCAAATGGAGTCTTATTAAATCTATGGCCTCAAGTCTCATGATTACTTCTTCACAATTTATTCCATATGCCATACAGCATTTGTAACTTTTACTCCATTAAAAGCCTTTATTTTTCTGGCTTCTCAATGACCCCATTACTTTCAAGGGAACCTGAGCCCATTTGGTTTGCAAGAATGCCATCTCAGCAGAAAAGCCTCTCTGTACTGATGTTTGCTTGGTCCAAAAGCTGTATGGCCGTGGCTGGGTTCCTGCAACTTTGGGGTCAGGTACAACCCATCTTCCCACTGCCCAAGCCCTCTCCTGGCTGGCTGCATGATGCATTTGGCCAGTCCCTCTAGCTGTGGAAAGAGAAGCAAGCCATAGTTACTTTACAACCAGCAATTAGACTCAGGGTTTCAGGAATTTACTTCCCTCTTTAAAAAAAAGAAGAAGAAGAAGAAAAAAAGCAATAGTCCCCTCCAAAAGGTATGGAGAAATTGTTTAAAAGGAAAAGAGCATGGAGCCAGCATGAATGTGCTACAGTCCTAAATTGAAGTTGGGTTTGGCTGCAATCTGTCGAGGGGATATAAGCTTCTCAAAGCCTGGACATAATGAAGCAGAAATAAAACAAAAGCCAAGAGTGGGATTCCAGATGGTAATGTTGAAATAGCTCTGAATAGGAAAGTCCACCATCTCTGAGATTGCTTGATTCCTCTTATTAATATGAGCCTCTTTCCAATTATTAAGCATGAGATTTCTTGAGAAGGAAGGAGCAGGTGGCATTAAGTATTGACATATTGGGCAGAAACACATTTTCCTACTTAATATGTTTTAATCAAGTTTATAACAAAAATTGCTTTCAGCTCATCGACAGTGTTTGGTGATGAGACAGTAGGTTGAGCGCAGACCGTGTTTCTCCAATTCTGCCTGTGGTGTGTATCACCTGGGTTTCTCTCCTCAAATTCCTTTGTCATTTTAATTCCTTCCAGGACGTAGCATCCAAGGTAAGTCACACTAAACACTATCCTAAATCACTGATATTCTGTGTGGCCACACCTCTCGGCCATCTGAGCATGTCCCTGTAGGGTAGCAGAATAGGCTATGTTGCCTGGGAATATTAATTATTTTGAGTTGTAGGCACTTGAAAAACAGCAAATGTAAAGAGGGGTTTTCTCTGAACTCCTAAAGGCAGATCCTTCAAAAGGAACTCAATTGTTATAAATCCCTGCCCTGGAAGTTTCATCAACCACAGAAGATTGACTCATCACAGAAGATACTAGAATTTGACACCACATCCAGACACACTCGCAAACTACCGTACCTCTCACCCATTCTTCTAAGGGCATCTGAGGCCATCTCTTCTTCATTGCTCCTAAAAATCATTTTCTGCCCCCCAAGAGATCTATAATCCCCTTCTTCCTTGCCCTATTAAGATGGTTTTTAATTCTGAATACTAAGCCACCTCAGGGAGTTACTCATTTCCCCTGGCTATCTCCCACGTATACATGAGACATACATGTTAATAAACTTCTGTTTGTTTTTCTCTCGTTAATCTGTCTTTCATTTCAGGGGTCTCATATAAAAATTCAGAAGAGTGGAAGGAAAATTTTTTTTCCTCCCCTACATCCTTATCACCACTTTCCCAAACTAGAACGCCTGTCAGTCTCTGGGACATCTTACTGCAGCACCTCACCACTGCTCCTCAGCGTTGATTATTTTTTACCTCTTTCTTCTTCATTGGAAGAGTAGAAGCTTAGAAAGAGGGCTTTGCACTGAACTAGACTGACACCCCAATATAACTGTCTATCTAAGGGAAAACGAGTGCTCATCTCTGATTCTCTGTGTGTTATTTTTTAATTGATTCCCTCTGAAGAGACATAGGTGTTCTCTGCTATTCTGATACTTGATCCATTATGACTGTCTCAAACGGTGCCTCCATCCCCGTTCACCTTGAATTCAGTTATTCTCTGTCCCAGTTTGGGAGAAAGAATGGATTTGACTCAGTTGCAGCCATGATTTACTATTAGCTCTTGTGACTTCAGCCAGGGATAACGTGACGTTAGTTCTATAAGGCCTCGCTTCTGTTAGATGTGCCTTACACATAGTACCAGGTATGTCTTTTATGTGTGTAAAGAGAAAATGGTAAAAATCACTTTGACTTGAGGAAACTTTCAAAAGATTATTAACATTAAGTAAATGTATATGAGCTAAGCAATACTACACGATGTAATTAGTAAACCTTAACATCTCAAGGACTTTACCAAATAGAAATGTACTTCTGATCATGTAAAATATAACTGATAGATGTGTTGAATGTGTAGGGAGTTTGTCTGCTCGACCCATTCAATCATATAGACTGATGCCATCTTTAATATAAAGTTTCGAAAATTGTCCTGCCTTTTGACATCCAGCCAAGAGACAAGGGAAGGTTGTGGAGAATCGTGTGTTGAAGTTGCTCATAGACAAGTCCTGGAAGTAAGGCACATTGATATGGTTTCATTTCCCATTTACAGCACTCAGTTATACATACACACCTAACTTTAAGGCCAGTTGGAAAATGCTGTATAGATTCCAGGAAAAAAAAATATTTAAGGATTTGATTACTAGTTTAAAAAGATTAGATATTATTCTTTTGTTAATGTGAAATTATTGCACATTTTTGAGTTAGTAAAGTAAATTTGAACAGTAGTTCAACTGATGTAATTTGACTTCTCTGTATCAAATAGGTCAGAAGTGGAAGACTAGTGATTTAAATTTACAAAAATCAGGGCAAAATGTATCAATGCAAGGTTGGTATTGAAATAATTTCAACAAATCTAAGAAGATCATTAGACATGAAAATCAATGTCTTTTTACTCATCAAATAATGATTTATTGGATATTTACTCTTTACCAGAGACTAGGTTATGTACTAGTACACTGGATCATTCTTCACGTAGCTACAAACAGCTGTGGTCTTGTAGGATAGAGAGGGGTAGAGATTAAATTTAAATTATTATTTTTATGTGGTACCTAATCCTATGGTGATCAACATTGTGAAAATAATAGAAATGTGTGAATGAAGATAACAGACTAGCCTAGGTTCTCAGAGTTACGTGAAATGTTAAGTTGCACGAGCACACATGTGTCTGTGTATGTGTGTATGTTTACAAGACTCAGAAGATGCTTGTGACTTTACACATAGGAAATTCAGGAAAAAAAAAAAAACCCTTACCCAAAAAACCTATGTATGGCGGATATAATGATGAGTTCATATATGAAGCTACCAATTTGTGAGGTGCTAGCGAATATTCAGATTGCATCTATTAGTTAGCTATAAATGTAGGATAGGAAATAATTGTAGGAATTCAAAGAGAATCAGACTGATGGATGTGGACAACTCTGAGTAATGTCAGTTATCTCTGTGCCACTTTTGATGGGATCCAGGCCCTTTTTGCATTCTGAATAAGGCTATTTCTTACAAAAATATTATAACATGTATGTTTCTTTTGCTTTCAAAAAATGTATGTTTTTCTTAACAATAATTATGATACTGCATTGCAATTAAATGTTTATATGGTTGACGTCTCCCATGGATTATTAATTCCTTGAGACCATGCATATCTATTGATCCCCCCCACCAGGCTTTTCATAGAACCAGAAACAGAGCAGGTGGTCAATAAATACTTGATGAATGGGAGGGATTAAAGAAATGAATGATGAATAGCACTGTATATATGGAGATGCACAAGTTCCTTGGAGCATAAAGAACAGAAGGTGCAAAATCTTGGAGGCGTGAGGGAGTTTCCATGATGCGTGGCAAGAGCAAAGTGTGAGTATACAAAGGTGGTGAAGGACAAACCAGGACAGATGAATTAGGGTCACACAATGCAAAGCCCTTAATGCCTAATTAAGCAATTTAGACTTTATCCTGCAGGGGATGAGGAGTTTGCGATCATAATGTTTCAAAGAGGTGAATAGCTGGAGAAGAAGATGGAATGCAAGCATGGAGGACAACTAGTGATGGGGGAACAAAAAACTATTTCCACATTTTGGATGAAGAATAGTGATGACGAACCAAAGAATTCTCTGTGTCTCTGTGTGAAAACAACATCGTAGTTTCTAGAAGATTCTTCAAACAATCAGAATCTACTAAAGCCGAGACTTCAGAAGGCAAAATTACTAACCTTGTGCCTGTGAGTAGTATGTTGGTTTTTCTTCAAATATCTGAAAACATCCCAGATAAATTGAGAAAGTATGTATGTATGTGTTTATTTGTGAGATGCAGGAAGCGGCATCATGAAGTTTGGAAAGGAAATCTTATAGAAGCTTTTTTTTGAGGCTGTCCCATCACATGTGGTGCAACTGAACACTGGGTTCCCACAGTGGAAAATGTATCCAATGATAATACATCAACATCTCCAAAACAGCCAAAGATTATAAAGAAAAGAATGGGAAAGGTTGCATTTAAAATCCAATAAAACTTTATATTGAAAATTTGCTTTACTGGTCAAAGTTTAGCAACCCCTGATCTGGGACCTTATTATTGTAAGAAACAGCATGTGAGTGATGTAGGTCAGCACCAGGGTTTTATTAAATCTCTACTGAAGCTGTCTCAGAATTCTATTGCAAATCTCACAACGCTATTACTAGCAAGTTATTATCTGGAAATGGGAGGAAGAATGTCAGTGTGGCACAACAGTTTTCCTTTCAAATGAGACACATATCAAAAGTTATTCTTTGATGCCTACAAGGCCAGTAGCCTGAGGGAGCTGATGCTAGGAATCTTAGGGACCTGATATTACTTGAGAATGAGTTCCTTCAGATTACACTAATCTGAAGCATCTGCTTAAAAGATCTTCACCTTCTTTCATTGGAGTAGCAAGCTGCCTGTATCAGCTCAGGTCGCTATAGCAAAATACCATAGACTGGATGGTTTGAACAACAGAAATTAATTTCTCCTGGTTTGGGAGACTGGGAAGTCCGAGATCAAGGTGCTGGTTGATTTGGTTCCTGGTGAGAGCCCTACTCCTGGTCTGCAGGTGGTCACCGTCTTGTGTCTTTGCATAATGAGGAGAAAGGAGAGAGGATGTGCGTTCCCTCTTGTCTCTTCTTATAAGGGAACTGATCTTGTCATGAGGTCCCACCCTCATCACCTGACTTCCCCAAAACTCTATCGCCATATACCATCACATGGGGTATTAAAGTTTCAATATATACGTTTTCTGAGGACACAAACCCATAGCATAGGTCAAAGCAAACTTGGCAACTGAAGTCATTGCCAAGTATCCATAGTTATTTCCTCAGCCACCACGTCACTCGTAACAACTCCCTCCTTATCCAGAACTGACCGTGTAATCCTTTGATGGCTAAAAACTATTTTTTAGGCTCTACCTTCTTGATTTCATTCTCTTTCCTCTCACACCATTTCCACTGTGCTTCTTTTCGCCTGGATTCTACCCCTCGACCGAGACCCTTGGTTCTGAAACCTCCTATGATATATAAGTTTTAATCCATGATACAATTTTTCCAATAAACTTCTCTTTTATACTCTGTCATTTGAGGACCGATTCTTGCTCACTGTAAAGCCCAATTCAAGATCCCAGAATTTCAGCTTGAGCCAGGCACTCTTGTCCTCAAGGGGGCTCTGGATATATATCTATATCTATATATAGCATTCATGCAAAGAATAGTTTGTAATAAGCAAAATGTTACCAAGAATTATAACAAGTAGACCTAAATATTTACTTTGTGTTTAATATGTGTACATGAACCTTGTTATTCTTTTAGAAATAGTCTTTGGGTTTATATTTCTTATTTTATTCCTTAAATTATATATTTATGCATATACACATATACACAAAGCCCATATTTATGTATGTTAATATAATTACATCCTAAGCACTATTTCAGGAAAAAAAGCTGACCATATTACTATATATTTTTAAAGATGACTCTCCTAAAATAGTAACTATGGCACTTTGACTTCTTTCTTATACGTTATAGTTTTCTGACAGTTCAGTCAAGGTCACGTAATGTTTAATTTGTAGTCAGTTATTTAGACCCAAGACTGATAGATTTCAAAATCAATGCCTAACACTTCATCTGGAAGCTGTACCTGTGTTTTCTGCATCTCTTCTCCATTTCTCTCTTTTATTATCCTGAAGAGAAAGTATTATCTTTGATTTTAGGACTGTTCAGCCGCTTCTGTCGAAGGAGAATCTTTGTCATCCCTCACTGCCTGTCTTCTCCCCTTGCTCCCTCTGAACCAGAAATACTCCTTAGATTTATGGACACTTCTTGTACAATGTTCTTTTTATTTTGTTGCTTAGATCTTTACTCATTTTGGTAGTAGTTTCTTTAGCTTCATTTTGGATGTTTTCCAATCTCCAGCCTTTGAAGTTTCAATCTTCAATATTAGCCTTTTTTCTATCTGTGCTCTTTACTCACTCATAGACGAGTCTAACCCATTTGTTTCTCTTCCTGAGCAGAAAGAATTCTACCTTTGAGTAAATGATATTTTCCAGTGTATTTTTCCTATCTGGTCCTCCAATACTAAGCATTTAATTTTTCATTTACTGAGGGCCTACTAATGTTTCAGACAGCATAGATAAACAAGGTTAATTAATCGTCACAACAACTATAAAACTGATAAAATTCTACAGAGGAGTGAGTGGAAGCTCAGATAAATTAAGAAGCCCAAATGCATGCAACAGACTTGGGTTCATTCTCTAAATACTTACTGAGCTATTTCCAAATTCCAGATTCCAGACCAGATGTTGGGAACGTAGCAGAGAATAAGACCATTGACATCCATGCCCTCAAGAAGTATGATGTGTGACAGGGCTAGTGTACAAGTAAATGTATAAACATGTATAAAATAATATACATTGTTAACATATAAGTAAATATATAAGACGTGATACATTCCATGAAGGAAGTGAATGGATATTGTGATAAAACATAAGTAGGTTTGAGGTGGTTGGAATAGCCCTCACTGAAGAGATGACATCTTAGCAGATGTCTAACAGGTCAGAAGGAGTGAGTTATCAAAAGTTAGATGAGAAGAGCATTCCAAGCCCAGAAATGTGAACGAGGCAAGGACATGCGGTAGGAAAAACTGTGTGCTCAAGAAATAAAGACATCCAATATTTCTAAAGTAATAAGCATGAGATGAGATGGAAAGGTAGGCCTGTCATGCTCCAGAGTGCATATTCTTCTCTTCTTTCTCAGAAGTCAGTGTTGTTTTCTTGACACGGTAATAAAATAACACTTAACACTCCATCACACTTATTGGCACCTGTTAGTTTATCGACATTGAAGTGTCTCAGGTCTCAGTTCTAATTACTCTTATCTAACTATATTTACTCCCTGATGAACTCATTCAGCCCAAAGCTTTAAAAGCCATATATATCTTGATGACTTCCTAAAGTTACCCATAGCCCCAGACCTCTTCTGTGAAATTCAGAATTGTGTATCCCGATAGGCACTAGACACCTCGACTTAGATGTTTAATTAAACATCTCAAACACACTTTGCCCAAATGTGAACTCCATCTGCAGACTTCCTGTGGGGTCCGGGATTTGATTTCACCCCATTTTCTAAGCTAATAAATTAGCCTGCACTACTTCATAATTGCTGTCAGAAGACACAAAACTCTAGGGTCAGAGACAAAGGGCTTTTTTATTTGTAACACCACAAACAGTATGACATCAATATATTTGTGTTGTTTTCCTTGCCCCCAAGTGCCATGATGTGAAAAGGGCCAGATAGATGCTACACACGCAGCGAACTTTCATTGCTGCCAAGGAACTCTGACTCTGCATAATCCACTATTTACAGCAAACCATAGGCAAACTTGCTCTCTGTCCCTGATGTGAATATTACATCATCTTTCAAGATTGTGCTCTACAAACACAACCCTGAGAAATGGCCCAGCTAGAGAGCATTGAAGGCCTGACATTCTTGACGTACCTGGAGAGACAAGTAGGAATTCAAGGAACCCATGGAGGACCGTCTCACCCAGTACTTCTGTAAAATGGGTGTGAAGTGGTTGGCATCATGGAGGCATGTGGAAAAGGGCATAGATCCATAGGCTGCTACTATCGCCCTGAAAATGAGGGTAGTTTTGTGACACTTGTGCTCAGTTCAAAAATGTCAGCAGTGCACTTAGTTGGCCTTATCTCTGCATTCTCAACCCTGGTAGACTGATGGCTAACTGGGAAAGAAAGGTAACTGGGCCAAAGTCTGGGAAGCTCCCAGGTTCTCCCGCATGCACTTCCCATAAGTGCTGGTTTCTCTATAATGCAGCTATTTCTTTGAAGTCTATCTCACCTCACCTAAGAGAAAAGGAGGATGGACATTATTACCTGGGTCACCATCCCAAGAATACAGACTTCCCCACCCATACCTTGTGTGGTCTTCAGGTAGCCACTTGTCATAGATGGACATTCACCTAGGGGCAGAGTGGCAACTCCTGGATGCTGCCCCAATCCAATCAGTTATATCAGCCTCTAAACACTCTCTTCTTCTGAAAAATAAAACTCTACAGGCCCCTTCATCTTTTGTCTCTCTTAACACCATTCCTTAAACAAGATATCCTTTATGCTGTCACTCTAGTTGAGGACTCAAGACTCATTTCTACATCAAATCATGTCATAATGCTTAAGATATGATTATCCAATCTGGTTTGAGCTGAGTCGTGGAGAACCCTAGCTTGGCTGTTGCACAGGAATCCCCCAGCCATAGCCTGGTCCACATCCTGCTTTCTGTAACTCTCCTACACTCAGAGACTCCACCACCATTATTGTCCATGAGCCCAGCTTGGGAAATGGGTTTTCTAGTTTCTCCCTGCTCCATTCTCCCCACCAGACTATTAATGGCCCCTAATATATTGCTAACTTAATTAGTTTGTTAATAATATAGTCCATCTTTCCACTAGAATATGAACTCTCGAAAGGAAAATAATTTTATATTCATTCATATTTCTAGCACCTAGGAAAGTGCCTCAAACATTTCAAAAAACGAATTAAATTCATTAGTGTAGTGAAATTAATTGCATTCATTTCAATGTAAATTATAATACATTGAATTAATGGATATATGTCACTGCTCATTTGTTTACTGGCTGCCTTCACCACTAGAATGTATTCTCTGTTAGACTAGAAAATTGAATCATCTCTTTCACTGCTGTATTCTCTATGCCTAGGACAGTGGCAAATCATAGATTTTCTATAAATGTACACTGAATAAATTTACTGACTGGTCTAATGAAGTAAGTTCTAGCTAAATCATCTCTCTACATAATGAAATGCAATGGTTAACTTTCATTTAAGCATTTACGAGTCACTAAAAAATTGAGCTTATTTTGGAGGATGTGACTCATTTATTGATTCAGCAAGGATTTATTGAATACTTATTACTTGCAGGCTCTGTATTAAGGGCCCATCCCTCATAGTAGAACATGTTAAAAAACATTAACAGTAGAGTATATTAAAAAAAAACCAAACTAGTTTAAAGAATGCCTGTTGAGTGTGGCAGAGACTACTGGCTATTTGCCAAAACCTGTATCCTTTTCTTCTTAGGCTCACCCATGACACTGGCTCGCTCTCCAGCAATGAAGTGTTTTCTGAACCGTGGAAGGCAGGCTGAAGAGGTATGTGCTACTTACAGGCTTGAACTATAAAGTCCTCCCATGAGCAACAAGCCCATTCTCTTTATCCCTTTGGCTATCAGAAAGGCGGCAACCTCCAGGGCAGTTTGGGAACCTGCACATAGAAGATTACAGAGCCTCCTTCAGATCCAGGCCCTGGGTGATGACGTGGAGGAGACCTCCATGGCCAGACTATGCCCCTCTTAGAACTGTTCTTTGAACTTACTTTTGGTTCAAGCCATTAGATGCTTTGAATTGAAGTTTAGTTAGTGCACCTTAACTCACTGAAGGAATATGTTTTAATTGCTTTAAATACTTTTAGGAATTTTTTTTCTTTCTAAATAAAAGAATGGCAGCTCAATGTTTGGTATCACTTGTTTTCCAAGGCTACAATGAAGATGAATGAATTAAGTATAATAAAATTATTCTGTTGGATTTCTCCCCACAAGTAACAAAAAATTCTCACCAAAAAACACTTCTATACAACTTCACTCAATTTTTTTCTGAAGAGCCTCCAGAAGTGGTGTCTCCGCTACACAGGAAGTTGCATTGCCTCTGTCTCATATTGCCACTTCCTCCCTTCCTCTCTTCTTGGATGACCTTGGGTCGTATTTCTTAGAAAGGCCTCCGCAGTCCTCATTTTGTGAAGGAGTCTACACTGCCGTCTTTGGCACTTGCATTGAAGACCTTCCACCAGGCACAGGCGCTCCCAGAACTCTGGAAATAAATATATCTACATTCCTGGTGTGCTCTGAGCCTCAGGAGAACAAGGACCTTGTGTGGTTGGCAGGTGCTGAGAGAGGGGACTTGCTCCTTTTTCTGTTATTTTGCACGTCACAGTGAAAGCAACTTTGTAATTTTTTCCTAACGTTGTTTCCTCCTCTTAATCCTCACAGACCTCACAAACGTGGTCCCAAATGGTCCCCTCCCTTCAGGGGTACATCTAGGGAAAATCAAACCCACTGCTCTATTCCAAATCCTCTTCCACACTACTAACTGACTCTTGTCTAAGATTCTCTGTCTACTCCTCTTTGTCCTTCGGAGAGTCCCTTCTTCAGTTCTTCACACAAATAAATTTTTGGCCGCCAGGCCCACAAGTGCACTGGAAAAGACCAGAAAAGTCTGACCCTCCAAACTGAGCAGAGGTCAAGGCTCAGGCTTAGTTCTGTTACATAAATTAGCAATGGGATTATGGCCATCACGTTGCTTCTCCCTAGAGAAGCATACACTAAATAAGACGTGGAGAGGAATTTATAGACAAAGAAATGAAGAATAAAAGTTTTGGGTATCTACGTTTGTTTAGTTGTCATGGATCAGTTGTGAGTTTGTGTGTGTGTGTGTGTGTAAGTGTGTGTGTGTAGTGTTCAATTTTATTGAAAATATTACTGTCTGGTTCTATCTACAGAATTAAAAACATATATTTGTCATTTAATCGTGGCTATACAGATATATATTGTTTGTGTTTACATTTTAATAAAAAACACACGACAAACTAAAATTTCTATTAACCTCTTTTAGCTAGAGATTCAATATAATCTCTAGAAAAGAATATGGATTTTTGAATCAGCCACGTTGATCTCAGGTGAAGTTAGCAGTGACGATTATAAAGAACAGAAGTAGAACCAAAAATATGCTCATTTAAGTTACTTGTGATTATTACCTAGCCTCTGTGAATGCAGTTTTCTAATGTTTAAATAAGGATATGAGTTATTTTTACAGTGATAATGTATATAGTATGCAAAATGACAATCTCATTAGGTACTCAGTAAATAAAAGCTTCTTTTAGAACATAGGAAAAAAATTTGGACTTTGCGTTTAGGCAAATAATTTAACCCTTTAATTGCTATTCGACCCCTCCTTGAAATGGAGAGAACACTGCTGTCTATCTCGTAAAGTTGGGGTAAGGCTTACATCCCACTTCACTGGCTTGTAATAAGTAATTAAATTATAAAATCATTATCATTACTAGAAATTAGAATGTTTTTCCAAACGTGTTAAAAATTCACTTTCAACTTTAAGGTTTTTTTCTATTTTTTCCTTTTGTCAGTTTTTTTGTTATTTAATTCACTAATCTATTAATTTAATTGAGTATAAATGACATATGATATTATGTTAGTTTAAAGGATATAACACAGTGATTTGATAATCACATACATTGTGAAATGATCACCAATATAAATCTAGTAACTATCATCATACAAAATTATTAGGGTATTTATTATATTCCTTTGCTGTATATTACATCTCCATGACTTTGATGTTTTATATTCGGAAGTTTGTGTCTCTTAAGACCTTTCATATATTTTGATCGTCCCTCTACCCTCTCCTCGCTGGCAACCACCAGCTTGTTCTCTATCTAAATCTGTTTCTGTTTTATTTTACTTGTTCCTTTGGCTTGCTTTTTAGACTCTACATATAAGTGAAGTCATATAGTATTTGTCTGTCTCTGCCTGACATTTCACTTAGCATAATACTCTCTAGATTATGCAAATGGAAACATTTCAGTCTTTTCTATGGTTGATAATGTTCCATTTTTTTCATCCATTCATCTATTGATGGATATTTAGGTTGCTTCCATATCTTGGCTATTGTAACTAATCCTGCAATGAACATAGGGGTGTATATATCTTTTCAAATTAGTGACTTTGGTTTCTTCGAGTAAATTCCTAGCAGCCGAAGAGCTGGATTGTATGGTAGTTCTACTTCTAATTTTTTTTAGGAACCTCCATATTGTTTTCCATAGTGGCTGCTCCAGTTTACAGTTCCACCATCAGGGCACAAGGATTCCCTTTTCTCCATATCCTCACGAGCATTTGTAACCTCTTATCTTTTTAATCATAGCCGTTCTACCAGGTGTGAGGTGACATCTCATTCTGGTTTTGATTTGCATTTCCCTGATAATTAATGATGCTGAACATCTTTTCATATGTCTGTTGGCTATTTGTATGTCTTCTTTGGAGAAAAGTCTATTCAGGTCCTCTGCCCATTTTTTAATCAGATTGATTTGCTTTTTGTTTTTTTTTTTTTTTTTTGTGTGTGTGATTTCTTTATATAGTTTGGATATTAACCCCTTCTTGAAAAATTATTTGCAAATATCTTCTCCCATTCAATAGACTGCTTGTTCATTTTGTTAATGGTTTCCTTCACTGTGCAAAAACTTTTTAGTTTGATACAGTTCCATTTGTTTATTTTTGCTTTTGTTCCCCTTGCCTGAGGAGACAGATCCAAGAAAATATTGCTAAGATCAATGTCAAAGACTGTACTGCCTATATTTTCTTCTAGGAGATTTATGATTTTAGGTCTTACATTTCAGTCTTTAATCTATTTTGAGTTTATTTTTCATATGGTATGAGGATGTAGTCAAGTTTGATTCTTTTAATGTTGCTGTCCTGTTTTCCCACCACCATTTATTGAAGAAACTGTCTTTTCCCCATTGTTTATTCTTGCCTCCTTTGCTAAGGATTAATTGACCTCATAAGCATGGGTCTGTTTCTGGGCTCTCTGTCCTGTTCCTTGAGCTATTTGTTTTTATGCCAGTACTACGTGGTTTTGATTACTATAGCTTTGCAGTATCGTTTAGAATCAGGGTGTATGATATCTCCAGCTTTATTTTTCTTTCTCAAGATTGCTTTGGGATCTTTTGTGATTTCATACAAAGTTTGAGATTATTTGTTCTAGCTCTGTGAAAAATGTCTTCGGTGTTTTGATAGGGATTGCATTGAACAGATTGCCTTAGGTAGTATGGATATTTTAACAATATAAATTATTTCTACCTGTGAGCATGGTATATCTTTCCATTTATATGTGTCCAATTTGTTTCATCAATTTTGTATAGTTTTCAGAGTACAGATGTTTCACTTCCCCAGCTAGATTTATTCCTAGGCATTTCATTCTTTTTAATGAAAGTTTAAATGAGATCGTTTTCTTAATTTCTCTTTTTGGTAGATCATTATGAGTGTATAGAAATGCTATGGATTTTTATATATTAATTTTTTATCCAACAGCTTTACTGAATTTTTTATTACTTCCAATAGTTTGTGTGTGTGTGTGTAATTTTTAGGGTTTTATGTATATAGAATTCTGTCATCTGCAAATAGTGATGGTTTTACTTCTTTCATTTTAACTGGAATTTTTTTAATCTCTTTTTCTTGTCTAATTATTGTGTCTAGGACTTCCAATGCTATGTTGAAAAAAAAATGACAAAAGTGGACACCCTGGCTTGGTCCTGATCTTAGAAGAAAAGCTTTTAGCTTTTCCCCATTAAGTATTATATTATCTGTAGCACTAAATAATGAAGTGCCAGTGTCCATGGAATATTTTTTGTTTTTGTTTTTTTAACTTAAAAAATACTTTAAGACTTATAAAAAAGTTGCAAAATAACAGTTTTATTTAATATGTTATTTACTCAACTTCCCCTAAAATTAACATTTACATAACCATAGTACATTATCAAAAACAAAAAAATAACATGACTATACTCCCATTAACTTCTTTAGTGTGGTTATGTTACCCAACAATAATGTAATTAGGTTCATTAGCTACTGCCTGAATTCCATGTTAGGTTTCCCTCACATCCTGGTCGATTCTAATTTTTCCATCTGTATTTTTGGTGCGTGGAAATCTTACCATGACTGTAGTTTCTGAGCTATCCTAAAAGTATACTTCAGAAAATGTCACTGCCTGTCCATCTGAACTACTCCATTTCTTCCCCCCATTCTTTTCATCTTGTTTAGCCTTCTCCCTGCCATTGTGCTTCTTCTTCACAAATAAGAACATGCATCTATAACTTGTTATATTCCTACCTTTCTTATATGACATATATCATAAATACTTTATTGTACTTTGCTTTATTGTTTAACAAGAGTTTATTGAATTAGTCCAGATTTGTTCATAGAAATCTGTCTCCATTTGTACAGTTACACTGTACTCAATTCTGTGCATAATTATATTTAACTTATGTACTCTTCTATGTATGTATTTAGGTTGTATCCATTATTTTATAATTACTAACACTGCTTAAATGAATAATCTTGGGCATAAGTATTTTCATGTTATAATAATGGAATGAAAGACAATTAGGCCATTTTATCTGAGCCATCAATATATAAACTGCTGTGCATATGATTCAAAGTCACTGTAAATAAGTATGAATATTCATGATTTTTAATAATTATGCAAATTTTACAGAAATATAAGGATATGATTTATGACCAACACCAATTCACATAACTCTGTGGGCAATTTATAAGTGCATGTCAGATGTGGCCCTAGGAAATTAGTATTCTAAAAAATTTATTCTCAACCCCAAGACTGCCATGGTACTATTCTATGTATTCTTCCATTCTATGGTATTATTATTATTATTATTATTATTATTATTATTATTATAGGCATTATACATTGATCAACGTCTATAATCACTTCCAGTACTTTTTTTCTAGCAGTTGGCAGTAGACACAACATCTTCCATGTTCTTTATAAGTCTGAGAGAAAGGCAGTCCAGCCCAGGTAACCATACTCGCTTTTACTTATGAGTACAATGCATCCATGAAAGGTGTAGTGAAATCCTCAGAATCACAGGACGATAAATTGTGATCCTAGGATTGACACCCTGGCTTGAAGTCTCAAAAAACTCTCAGATTTGTGGTTCAAAAGCTAACATGTAGATTCATTGCATAATATGTATTTGAGGAGTCTTGTATTGTCTTAAGAAAAGAATATTCTTAGGTGGGCTTTTATTAATTGAAGTAAAGACACCTGCAGAATATTGGCTGTTATTTAAACACTTCAAATAGGAATCAGGAGATCCATTGTTAGTCTTGGTTTCGCTAATTACCAGCTATGTGACATTTGGAAATCGATTTACACTTTAGTACCTGTTAATTGGAGGCTTGTCGAGCATACACACTTTTTTAGAGATGTACAGTGAACAGAGAGGCCCATGAAGAGCAGGTGTTCAGACTGCAGGCAATTGCCTTTCAGGAAGCTCCCGGGGGCGGGGGAGAATCCATATACGGATTAACCCTCTCATCCAAAGGACAGCTAAGGATATGGACCTGATAAGCACTTTGATTTATATATTTTCTCATAGCATTTGGCCTCCTCTTTGGCTGATTCTGAATTCCCGTTTGCAGAAAAAAAAAAGTGCTAAAATTAGGCTCTTAATTTATTCTGTTAGTCACACGTGCTTCCTTTCATCTTGCAGCTTGTAGTTCGTGGATGTCCTAATCCCATCATTCATATCCTTTTCTTGTTGGCAGGATTTTTTCCTTAAAAAAGAGAGAATGAAAGCAGAAAGAGAAATTTCCAGAGAAGAATGTAATCAAGTCCTCTGGTCCCCCCAGAAGGAATTTTTTTGTTAACACGACCTTACATTGTCCCACTGAATAATGCAAAATTTGTTTGGTTGTACGTTGCAGGGCTCTCAGGACCGGAAGCCAGGGGCAGCAGCAGTACTGAGTTGGCACAAAGTAGCAGAAATGTCATTTTTTAATTATGTGGTTCTGAGGGGAATCTATTATCCACTGCTGAGATGCTGAAATCAGACAATTTATCTCCAAGGCAGCTCTGTCTACAATCTAGAATATATATCTCTTGTCACTGCAGGAAATAGAAGGAAAGGATGTTTTTATTTCTGGTGACTTGTGTTTATAAGTTTATTCTTTTAAGTTTTACCAGTGAAAGGGAATAACGTCCTAAGGTATTGCTTGGTTCCACTTTGTCCCTTTCTCCTTCCTGAGGGGGGGTTCAAGTCACCACGCTCTTTTTTTCCTGTTAGTATCAAACCTTCTATGCTTCACATTGAAGAAGTTTTCGTACAGCCTCCATCTCAAATTCCAAATGCCCATTGCCCAGGTAAATAGAAACGAATCTTTAAGAAGGACCAAACAAACCAGAGGCATCCACCGAAGTTAACATAAATACAAATCGCTCTTTTGCATTTCAGATGAGACGCTTGAAACTATTTGAATCACATCTTTTCTTCTCTTGTGCGCTATTTTCATTTAAATGTAAAAGAATACTTATACCTACCAGCTTGCTCGTAATGGTTCTTCATTATTTCTGATTTTTTTCCCCTTAAGGTATTAAGGCAAATGAAAAACTTTAGTTCATATTTGTCTACCCTCCCACTTGCTTTAAAAAATCTGCCAGATTCATTATGTTCACTACTCTGTGTGCATCAGGGCCCCAAGCAGTTCACATCTATTAACGATCAGGTACAAGCTGAGTGCTTTTAAAACAAATGCGTGCAGTTTATTTTAAATTAATGTATGCTTTCTATACTCTATAATAGCATCAGGAAATGTGATCAAAACCTGGCAGGTCGGAATGACAATAGCTGCACTGCCCTCTAGTGTTGGATTGTAGGTGTAGCACGTCAAACGCAGAAGATTTTTGGGGTTTTTTTTTTCTGAGTGTGTGTGTGTATGTGTAGATTTTCAGAATCAAAAGAAAGTGCACTGTCACCTTCTAGGCTGTGAAGGCATTTATCATTAAATACAATGTTTTCAAAGACTGTCGGTTGGTTTTCTAACGCTAAAAGCATGTATCACTAAGGTATTTTTCAGCTATGCTTCTTTGGGGACATGAGCAAGGGGAAAATGTGCTGATCTGCACTATAGACTTCCTTGCTGTAGATATTAGAATGTGAACATTCCAACCACAATTTTCATCCACCCCTGGTATTCTTTTTTAAAGAAAAATGCATACTTCAACAGTGTCATGTGTGCAGTGACGTGTGTGTGTGTGTGTGTGTGTGTGTGTGTGTGTGTTTTCATAAAATAAGTTCAACAGAAAGGAAACAATACTTAGAAAGATCTGCCTGTCGGTGATACACAGTTACTCATCATTTACAAATAGCTATTTTTACTACTAGCAATGTTAGATTCACTTGGGGACTTTGAGATTCTGAGTCTGTCAAAGCAAATATCCTTTGAAAACTCTTCCAGACTCTGGCCAGGAATACTTGGGGATTTTGATACACTAAATAAGCAAAAAAAGAGAAAAAAATGAACTTGTTGGGTAGCTGGAATTTATTTTCCAGCTTCTGTGGGACTTGAATCATACTATAAAGCCATAAACAGCACAGAATCTCACCCCTGACATGCCTTTAATTTATGCAAGTCATTCTAACTTTATAGCTTCTTATGCCACTCTTCTCGGCTGGGTGTGTGACATTTCATCCTTATCCGTTCCTATTTCCTAGGCTCTGATGCAGATGACTAAAGACTCAGTATTTTTTTCTAACTAACTGGTAAGCCATAAGAGCCAGTTCCAGAATCAGACGTCATTTGTTCAAACCTTATGTCTAGCACAAACTCTGCTACTTCTGGTAAGTTACATAATATTCTAGGCTTCAGTTTCCCATCTCTGAAATGCGGTAATAACAGCACCTACTTCATAGACTTGCCCGAAGATTAGATGAGCTGGGTCATATGTTTCAATCAGCATAATATCTGTCGCATGTGGCTGTAGTCCCTCAAAGCAGCTATTAGCCATGTAAGTGCTGCTCAGACATCAAAGCATGAAGCAAGATGACCGGGTACCACTGCCAATTGGAACAAAGTCCCCAAAGCTGCAACAAGGGGGATAGTGAGAGAGCAGGAAGGACTGTAGAAATTGAAGTTACCTGTGTTTCTAGGAGCAGCACTAACATCCCCTGAAATGCTCCCCGTCTTAGTTAATAAGGATAGCAAAACAGGGGGCCGCTGAACGCCTCATTTAAAGTGTGCAAATGGCTGGCGGTCCTCTAGGAAGACTCTCTGAAATGTATTAATGGATAGGAAAAGAAATCTGCAAATAAGGCAATTGACTGTCTCTGTCTGAATTCTCACAATGGTTCTCTCCCTGGAGTCTTATAACAGGCATGTGGAGAGGAAAGGACCTTGTCTGTTTTTTCTAATGTATCCAAAGGGAAGCAAACACCCCGACTTATTAGTGTGTTAATGTTAAAAGACCATTTTATAGCCTGAAAAAAAGAGATGCTTTGGCTCACATTATTGGCTCTTGCTTTAACTACTTAGCTACTAAATCTCATGAAAAGAACTCATTTCTCAGGCTATTGTGGTTCTGACTTGAGAAAAAAAAAGATTTAACTTCTTTCTATCAGAGATTTCACATATGATTTTATTACTTGGTGGTCTCTTAACTGGTGAGATAAAACCTAATTCAGTAACCTGAATTCCATTTACTAATTTGAATACATATATATGCATTTTTATATATAAATGTATACATGTTTATACATATTTATGCATGTATAAATGTACTATTACATATATAATAATTTACTATTTCATATATGTGTATATATATATATATATATATATATATATATATATATATATACACACCCCCAAACACACATATCTCACAACCTCCTTAAGGGGAAAAATAAAGGAACTTAGCCCAAAAATATACTGAAAATATGACACAAAAATGTTCATGGTATTATATATTTAATAATAGTTCAAAATAATAAAATTAGGAGAGAGAATTCATTTTGACAACCAAATTACTACTCTGAAATAAAGTTCTATATGAGTGATTCTACCAAATTCAACACTAATAAGTAAACTCTTCTCCCTCACCAAAATCCATAGCCAGGCTAGCTTCTTAGCTCCCAAAATACAAAAAATAGACAGAGTATCACCAATTTAAGTATTTTAGAGTTACTCAAGTACATACTGAGTACCTATACAATTAGATAATTTTTTTCAAATTCTAATTCAAACTTCTCCACATATTTCATAGCTGAAACATAGGTGTGGACAGGCATGCCCACACAGCTAACTGGTTGTCAAGGCTTGATTTTTCAGGCTAAAAGACACAGTGCACTGTATTAAGTTTTGCCAAATATTTTATTCTATTTAACTCTGACTCATATCTGGCAGGAGTTTTTACCATCTTTGTGAATACAGACATACCTCAGAGGTGGTAAAGATTCCATTCCAGACCACCACATGAAACCAAATGCCACAATAAAGCAAGTCACACAATTTTTTTGCTTTCCTTGTGCATAAAAAAAGTTATATTTCACTATACTGTATTCTGTTAAGTGTCCATTAGCATTACATCTTAAAAAGCAAAAAGGAAAATTTTAAAAATTGTATTGCTAAAAAATGCTAATCATCATCTGAGCCTGCAGCAAGTTGTAACCTTTTTGCTGGTGAAGAGTCTTTCCTTGATGTGAATGGCTGCTGACTGATCAGGGTGGAGATGCTGAGGGTTGGGGTGGCTGTGGCAATTTCTTAAAATAAAACAATGAAACTTATCACATTGATTGTCTTTTCTTTTCAGAAATGATTTCCCTGTAGCTTGCAATGCTGTTTAATAGCATTTTGCCCACAGTAGAACTTCTTTCAAAACTAGAATCAATCTTCTCAAACTCTGCTGCTGTTTTATCAATGAAGTTTATGTAATATTCTAAATCCAACAGTCTTCACAGATTTTTTTACAGGGAGTAGATTTCATCTCAAGAAACCACTCTCTTTGCTCACCCATATGAAGTGGCTCTTTACCTGTTAAAGTTCTATCGTGAGATTGCAGCAATTCAGTCACATCTTTAGACTCACATCTAATTCTAGTTGCTTCCTGTTTCTACTATACCTGCAGTTACTTCCTCCACTGCGGTCTTGAATCCCTCAAAGTTATCCGCGAGTGTTAGAATTAACTTCATCCATCCTGTTAATGTTGCCATTTTGACCTCTTCCCATGAATTAGAAATGTTCTTAATGGCATCTTGAATGGTGAATCCTTCCAAGAAGGCTTTCAATTTACTTTGCTCAGGTTCTTCAGAGGAACCACTATCTGTGGTAGTTATAACCTTAAGAAATATATTTATTAAATAGTAAGACTTGAAGGTTGAAATTGCTCATTGATTGATGGGCTGCAGAATGAATGCTGTGTTAACAGGGCATGAAAACAACATTAATCTCCTACATCTCCATCAGAGCTCTTGGGTGACCAGGTGCATTGTTAATGAGCTGTAATATTTGCAAAGCAATTTTTTTTTTTTCTGAGCAGTAGGTCTCAACAGTGGCCTTAAAATATTCAGTCAACCATGTTGTAAATGTATATGCTGTCATCCAGGCTTTGTTTTTCCATTTGTAGAGCACAGGCAAAGTAGATTGAGCAAAATTCTTAAGTACCCTAGGATTTTCAAAATCGTAAATGAGCACTGGCTTCAACTTAAAGTCATCAGCTGCACTAGCTCCTAGCAGGAGAGTCAGCCTTTTCTTTGAAGTTCTGAAGCCATGTATTGACTTCTCCTCTCTAGCTATGAAAGTCCTAGATGACATCTTCTTCCAATATAAGGCTGTTTCATCTATATTGAAAATCTGTTGTTTAGTGTAATCACCTTCATTAATTATTTTCGCTAGATCTTCTGGATAACTTGCTGCAACTTTTAAACTGGCACTTGCTGCTTCACTTAAAGCTTTTGTGTTATGGAGATGGCTTCTTCCCTTAAACCCCATGAACCCGCCTCTGCTAGCTTCAGGTATTCCTTCGGCAGCTTCCTCCCCTCTCTCAGCCTTCACAGAACTGAAGAGAGTTAGGGTACTGCTCCAGATTAGGCTTTGGCTTATGGGAAAGTTGTGGCTCCTATGATCTTCTATCCAGACCACTAGAATTTTCTCTACATCAGCAATAAGACTATTTAAATTTCTTATCATTCTTGTGTCCACTAGAGCAGTACTTACAATTTCCTTTAAGAATTTTTCCTTTGCATCCACACCCTGGCTATCAGATGCAAAAGACCTAGCTTTCAGCCTGTGTTGACTTTCCACACACTTTCCTCACTGAGCTTGACCATTTCTAGCTATTGATTCAAAGTGGGAGACTTAAGATCCTTCTTTATACTTGAACACTTAGAGGACACTGTAGAATTGTTAATTAGCCAAGTTTTAATATCGTTGTGTCCCAGGGACTAGGGAGGCCTGAGGAGAGGGACAGGGACAGGGGAATGGCCAGTTGGTAGCACACTCAGAAAACACACATTTATTGATTGAGTTTGTAATCTTACGTGGGCACAGTTTGCGGCATCCCAAAACGATTACAGTAGTAACATCGAAGATCACTGATCACCATAATAAATACAATACTAATAAACAAATTGAAACATTGTGAGAATTACCAAAATTTGACACTAAGACACAAACTGAGCAAATTATGTTGGAAAAATGTACAAATAGACTTGCTCAAAAAAGGGTTGCAACAAACCTTCAATTTGTAAAAAATAAATAAATAAATAAATAAATTAATTAATTAAAAAAAACCCCAATATCTGCAAAGCACAATAAAACAAAGTGTTTCCTTACTCTAGTTTTCTATCTTTCATCCCATTAAAAATTACTTTAACAAAAGATCAAAGAAAATGTAATCTTTCTTAAAGATTCTCAGGTATTTTATATGTTTTTTTACTCTCAAGGCAGAATTGTGATGTTTCTACAAATCTGTTTTTAGTATAATTTTTTGGTATTGGATTGGAAAATAAAAGTCATTTTTTGCGGGGGGCCACTCATAACCTGAGGACTGCCGAGCACAGAGGTTGGGCCTAAACTCCCACAGTGCAGGGCGTCAGGCTCTGAGGTTGATTCTAACAAAGACAATCTCTGTCCCGCCACCCCTTTGAAGAATGCACCAGGTGCATTAGAGCCTGAGGAGCATCGTGAGCTATTAAGTCACTAAGGACCTTTGGAAGGAGAGATACAATCGGCACACAAGTTAGTGATCTTAGCTTGAAGAACAATCACCTGAGTTAATAGTACACGAGTCACGATGTTAGCTTAGAGAAACAACAACCTTAGTTAGTGATCTTGGTATGTGGGAACATATACCCTAGTTTATGAGTATTATAAACAACATTGATCTATAGAACTATGCACAAGTTAGTGAGTTTAGTACACACTGTGTTTAAACCATAAAACAATACCTGTGCCTACGTGCAAGAATGCACAAGGTAGTCACTTGAATTTGTATAAATTAACTGCCTGAAATAAACTCGAGGTCCACTCTTGACTTAGCGTCTTGCGGGCTAGAGTGAGACCCTCTCAACCCCACCTTCTAGTCTTGTCTTTCTTTTCTCAGTCCTGCAGCACAGGTTTCTGGACCTGATCGATTGTCGGCTGGCTCCGACAATTTTTATAGATTTTTTACTGTTAAGTGACAAGGTCCTCCCACCCCCACTGGACATAAATTAACTTTTGTTTTCTTTTTTGTTGTTGTTTTTTAATAAGACTAGAAAGAAGATATCTAAAATAATTTCTCACCCCTTTGCAGTTCCTGCAACACCATTCAGCATAACTAGTTTATTTTGTTTACTTTTAATTTATTAAGCAAAGATATCATTTTCAGTACAACGATATCATCATTTAACAGAAGCAAAATGTTGCCTAAAATGTGCCAAGTTTTAACAGCCTAACAAATTCATCCGAACTTAGGATGAGAATGGCAAGGCAGCAGGTAAAAGATCTTGGTTTTAGGAAATGAAACAATGAAATTAAATTAAATCTGTCCAATAATGAGATATACCCTTAGCAAAAGAATATATGATGAACAATTATTTAAATACCAATTATAAATCAAAACACAAACAATAAAGATCCAGCAGTGTTTTACATCTTTGTCTTCTAGTTTATATATTTTTAAAATATAGATAGACTTTGACAAGATAAATCTTCATGTGAACTCTTTTGGTGGAATTCAGTTAAAAAAAAAATCCAAAGTCAAGAATGGGACAAGGGAGAGGGTTACCAGAAATACTGACAGTATTTTGGAAGAGTTTTGCTGTGAAGAAGAACAGAGAAATGGGACAGCATCTTAAGGGTGGTGGTGGTCAAGACGTTTGTTTTTTCTCCCTGTACTTTTATTTGTTATATTTTTAAGAAACTGTAAGTTATATGTAACCTCACTATTATAAGACACTGCACATTTATCCTATTATATTAATGTATTTGCCTATGTAACTGTATATAATTCATTATTAGCTCATTGCTTTAGCATGTGTGACATTTCATTATGATTAAGCTCTGCCTTGTTTTAATTCTTATTAACATTCATGTGTCTCAAGGTAACGGAGAAACTGCTCCAGTGTCTGGGTAACTGCTGACATGGAAGAGGCACTAAGTTCTTGTTGAATAAGTAAATGAATAAATTATTAGTAGAGTCACAGAATAATGTACCCATTAAAATTCAGAAGGACTTTATTATGACTAAGTAGCTTAGTGCCTGTGATACCATGGTAACAGCAACCTATATTCAACAAAAGCCCTGAAGTAAAAAGAAATGGACCCACTAAGGACCAACAGTGGGTTCACTTTACAAGGAAGGATGAAGAAGGACCACAATTACAACGGTATCCAAAGAATGTCACCAGGCTGTCACCAACGCCGCCTGTATCTTCCATCTGATGGTAGCATTAGAATTGGAACCATAACCACAGACATGACCCATATGGCAATGACTCTTAAAAAGAAGGAACTTCAGTTCATTTTCCTCTGATACTGCACTTCCAAAATCCCAAACTTCCAACAGTTGCCTTCATCAAGAAGAAATAACACTGATGCTCTAAGTCAACGTCTTGGACAGTTCTCTTTTCTGCCTTCTCTGGGTACCCAGGCTCATTTGCACGTGAGTTCTCTCCACCTCACCCCTCTTTCTCCTATATATACATCCATATATATGTCCATATATATATATGTATCTTTCAAAGACACATTATATTCTTTGAGGTAACAGTCCGTGAAACTCCCTAATTTATTGACTTAAATGGAGGTTTAACTCAAAAGTCCGTCTATTTAAATGAATGAAATATTACCATCTAAGATCTAAAGCTGAAACTTTATTTCTTTAGAATATAATGCAAATACTTCTAAGAGGAAGAACCACCTTGACAACTTTTATGAAATGTATTCAAATGCAAAAGTCTAGGTTGAATAAAATCTAATTTACTTTTTAAAAGGTTTTGAATTGTGTTATGAAAATTAATATCCCGTGAAAATTAAAAGTTCCAAGCATCTGAATGTTCTTCACTTGCTTGTATTAATCTCTGTTTTAATGGGAGGAACTGGTTCGTAGTTTTACTTCCACGTCTTGGTATCAATACTCATTTTTCATGTACTGTGTAATGCAAGACATTAAAACATGTCACTTGGATTCATATTGAATCTAGGGTCACAACAAGGGTCATAGCTTTTCCCTTTAATGTCCAGTCATCACTGATATCTGGTGGTATCTCATTCCTCTGCAAGTGTAGTGAGTTACCCTCCAGATTTTTCTCTTATTAGGAAATTGCTGCAGGGCACAGTGCATGCACTAGCTAACACCTGAAGCAGTTATTTAAATACATGACATGTTTCACATCACTATGTAAATCCAAGTCCTTTTCCTGTTTTATTTTACCAAAAACAGTCTCACCTACTTCAACTATCAGTCTTAAAAAGTAAGTGCTTTCTATTGAAATTGCATTGAAATAATTAATTTGTATAAAATACAGATTTTACTACTTAAAAAAAGCTAATTTTGAGCTCCTTGCAAAATTTCCATTACATCCATCCATGTTTGTGGTCTATTTTTTCTTGGTATATTATTATTAATCTATATTTTGAGGTAATTTTGCAAGGACATAGTTCTAGAAAGTCTAATTGATAAAAACTAGATTAAAAAAATAGGGGGGGTTCCCTAAAGATGATTGGGAAAAATTATAACTAGAAAATTTCCTGATTTCTGTTTCTATCCATAAAGAAGTGTCTTATTCCTATGGGATGGCCAGTTTTGTTTAACTTTAAAGTGATTGCCTGAATGAAATTAGATTAATTTTATTTGAAGGAGTAAAAACATAATGTGACAACTGAATTGAAAGACAGTACATCTTCCTTTATATAGAAATGCTTGGTATTTGTTTAATATAAGATATATCTCATTGGGACTTTAGAGATAAGGAGATGATGACAGAATTTATTGGAGATAAATAATGTTGGAGATAACGGTGTGTTTAAATATTTTCATTTGGACATTAGTGGGATGGTTTCTAGTTTTTCAGGAGAGATAACCTCCTTACACATGGCAATGTATTATTGATGGCAGACATCCCCAACCATACCCAAGCCATTCTGCTGAAACAATTCAACTTTGTAAGTTGAGCAGGCTAGTTGTTCATATTCCATGGCTCATCAAGTTCAAGTTCAACTTGTCAATGAAGGCATTTCACAAAGAATAACTCTCAAGAATGCCTTCCTTCTGAGTTTCCCGGGCAAAACTCTTCTTTGAACTCTTGCCTCATAGATTCTTAGCAATTATTCCTTATCCAAGGCTGACTACACCTTCCTCATGATGTCTGCCCCAAGTGAATTCTCTGTCTTACTCTCAGCTTTTCCCATCACACACACACACACACACACACACAATAAAGAGGCTTCAGGTAAATAAGAAAGTTCCTCACCACAGATTTCTTAGACCTACCAGTGACAGGAGGATACGGCTTGACCTCATCAATGGTATAATAAGTACATTTTAAAAAGAAAATTTGGGCAGATTAAGAACAATTTTCAACTCAGAACTGGTCTTTTTGAGGAGTAAAATAAATTCATCCTGTTACTTTGATTTCTTCTTTTTTTTTTTTTTTCATTCCTTTTTCATTCCTTCCTTCATTCCTTCTTGACTTTCCTTTGGCAAAGCCAGCACCTTCAACCACTCAAAATGAATACACTTCTGTAGCTCTATTTTACAATGAAATTGGTCAACAGGAGTTGCTGGTCTTTTTATCCTAAATATTTAAATTATTAAAAAGCTAATATTATATAGTCTCCATCAAAATAAATTTACATGCTAATAAATGAGACCAGCACCAAAATGATGGGTTCCATTTGAACAGTTTCCACTTCCCTGCAAGTGGCCGTTTCCATTATCCTCATAATCTTCGTCATCATCATCATCATCATCCCTTCCATATGAACAAAAATGTGCCTTCTGTAGCACTTTCTAGTAGTAAATTAAGACTTGATTTCTCAACAAATGTAGAGATAACATCTCTTTTAGTCACTGATGTCTATTGGAAAACTACTCAAAAATCTTCAATAAATTAGCATGTAAAGTCTAAATCTCTGAAATTATTAAAGCACTTAGCCAATTGGCTAAGTTGTGATTATCTTCTGTTACTGTAGTAAACAATGGTCCTTTTGGAACTGGAGAAAACAATTTATAATAGCAATTAATGCTTGAAACTAACTATTCCTGGAAAGACTACCCTTGGCTATTGTAACCGGGTGGGTCCTGGGAGCGCTAATTAACAGCTAGTCGTTAACTTCACTGCATTTCCCCAGCAAAGAGTTTCATGCGCTTTTCCTGAATTGTTTTGCATATAAATATCACTTGCTTGTGACAAATGCTACTTCAAAACACTGTAGTGTGGGGGGTTATTTCTTTACCTAAGAATAAAGAAAATCTAAGGTGAGACCATATATATGTTTAAACCACAGGTATAAATGGAAGTAAACATATTTCCAACATCAAGATAAAAGAAAGACCCTGGGAGTGATCCAGTTGCTTTGCTAATGCACATCATGATGCTGCTGCCACACTGACCTTTCCTGCTCTCATCTGTGGTTGCTCCTGTGAAAAGGTCAGCTCTTGCCCCTGATAGACCAATTACACATTTGTGGAAACATCAGGATTGACAATTGTGATGGTTAATTTTACATGTCAACTTGACTGGCCGAAAGGGTACCCAGAGGGCTGGTACAACATTATTTCTGGGTCTGTCTGGGGGGGTATTTCTTAAAGAGTTTAGCATTTGTCTCAGTACGCTGAGTAAAGACAGCCACCCCCACCAGTTTAGGTGGGCTTCACCCAGTCTACGCGGGGCCTGAAGGATGAACTTCCTCTCTCTTCTTGAGCTGAGACGTCCAACTTTTTCACCCTCAGACATCAGAGGTCCTGGTTCTCAGGCCTTTTGACTCTAGACGCCAGCAGCTCTTTGGTTCTTGGACTGATAATCACACCATAGCTCCCCTGGCTCTCTGGCCTTCAGTCTTGGGTTAAAACTTTAGAAGAGGCCTTTTTCTGGGTCTCCAGTTTGCAGACAGCAGACTGTGGGACTTCCTGGACTCCATAACCACGTGAGACAATTCCTATAATAAATCTCCTCATGTATATATGGATACACACACACACACACACATATATTCAGTTTCTCTGGAGAAGCTTGACTAATAGAAAATTCTAAGAAAAACAGATTCATCCCCATGTGGTTCAGTTCAATGGGGCTAGAAGTCCTCACTACTTAATAAAGTTGAAACCTTCTTCCTTTGGATATAGTCCCTCTTGGGAAAATGTGATATAGATTGGCAGCTGTGGGGGAGTGTAATTTTAACACAGTACAGATAATATTGAAGACCGACCTTCCCTGGGCTTTTATGGAAGGTCAGGCTGTGTGCTTACTGATACCTCACATACAGTTTCATGTTGACTCTTCTTTAAAAAAAAATCTATTTTCAGGTTGAATTCCAAGCAAAGGATTGCTCTGAAAAGCACTCTATCTTCACCTTTACTAAAAATGAAAAAAGGAAAATAATTAAGAAGGAAAGGAGAAAACTTTTTAAAATCTTTTATTTAGCTGTATTTAGGAAAGAGCACAAATGAACACCCGTGCAATTTATAACACGGTTCTCAGCACTGACTGTGTATCTGAATCATCTGGGGGAAGTATTTTATTTAAAATTGTGCATTCCTCAGCGCCAATTCTGAAGTTTCAGTTTTAGGGGTCTGATACACGATTATGTTACTATAGCTCTCTGAATGATTCTGCAGTACATCCATGAGTAACAAGTAACGGATTAGAAAGTGAGGGACAGAGAACTGAAGTCCTGTATCACTCAACACAATTGACTTTACAGAATTGATTGCAGGATGCTGCATATTTGTACTGAGTTTTGATACAGATGGCATGAATTTTTAACGGGCCAAAGAAACTGACAGTATATTTCCCAGTAAAATAAAGACATAATTCCAAAAATGTGGCATTGAATGTGAGGGCATGAAAAAGGATACCGCAGGCAGAAAGAGAGCAAGAGAAAGAGAGAGACTGAAAGCTCAGTCCGTACTTGGGATGGTTTTATGCTTCAACTTGGTTAGGCTACGGTCCCCAGTTAAGCAACCAAACACTAATGGAGGTGTTGCTGTGAACGTAGTTTGTAGATGTAATTCATGTTCATAATCTGCTGACGTTAAGTGAAGGAGATTATCCTAACAAGCTGGGTGGACACAATGCAATCAGTTGAAAGTCTTTGAGAGCAGAAATGAGATTTCCTAGGAGAAGAAATTCTACCTGTAAACTGTAGCTTCAAGCAGCCCTTCCATTCAGCTTGCCCAACAGATTTCAGACTTCTCTAGCCAGACCCCACAATTGTATAATACCTTGCAATAAGTCTCTAAATATATAATCTCCTACTGGTTCTCTGGATGAACCCTGACTTGTAAGACTATTCACGTAGCTGTATTTACAAAGAATTATCACTCGTTCTAAAGAAATCCATTTTCATCAGGACTCCACCCAATAGCAGGGCCCCTGAGAGCCCCACTCACACTGTATATGAGGTCTTAATAACTATTTATAGCGTGCGCAAAATCCTATGGTAGTTAACTCAGAGTTTTGTCATTCTTTTTCTGCTCCATTTCCAGCAATAGAGATTTGGGCATATCTTTTTCTTCTGGGCCGAACTGCTTTTATTTAATAAAATGAAATAAAATTTTACTTAATGTTTTGCTTCAGGAAATTTTTTTCTTAGACACAAAGGCAATTCTCTAATGGGAAACAAGACAAAGACTATAATCAGATGTTTCCCTAAATGCATGGTGAATGTATTACTAACATTACAATTCACTCTTATGTTTAAAAATAGTATTGAGCATCTACAATTGACAAGATACTGTATACCACTGCAGTGAGGAATTAGGGCACAGTTGACACAATAAATGGGTAAATTTAATAGTGATTAGAAGGCTATAAGTATTGTGGGGAAAATAAAGCAGGAAAGGAGGAGAGGTTGGGCAGAGGGCAAGGCTGGAGGAAGAGAGAGGTGGTGGGCAATTTTAAAGAAAGCAGAGGGAAAGACCTCACTCCGAAGGCAATTTGAGCAAAGACATGGAGGAAATGAAGGTGGCAACTCTATGGGAATCTAGGAGAGAGTTGCAGACCAAGAAAGCAGCCTAAGGCAGAGAGTGTCAGGGGCATTAGAAGAGCCATGCGTGAGGGGGATGAGTAACAGGAGATGGAGCTAGAGAGGAGACAGGGGTGCCTACCCTGTGGTCCCCTGTTGTAGGGCTTCATGAAGACCTTGCCCTTCACCGTGAATGTGATGCAGAATCACAAAAGGGATTTGAGCTAAGCAGGGTTCAGATAACAATAAGATTAAGAGCTTCAAACTACTATATAAAAAGTAGATAAGCAGCAAGGATATACTGTACAGCGCAGGGAGATAAACTCATTATTTTGTAGCAACTCTAAATGGAGTATGATCTATAAAAATGGTGAATCACTATGTTGCATACTTGAAACTCATGAGTATTTTAAGTCAGTTGATACTAATTTTATTGATACTTCAATAAAAAAAACACACTGAGTTGTTAGACACATCATGCTGACAACTTAATTTAGACTAGACCACGGGAGGGTGAGAGTGGACGAGAGGCAGGTCAGGGGGCTGGTGCAATGCTCGAATTGTGCCAAAGTGAATGTGGAATCAGGAATGAATCCTGATCAGCTTTGCTAAGAACACACATCTCACCCCTTCTCACCACGAGAAGGTGAGAAGGGGTGAGATGTGTGTTCTTAGCAAAGCTGATCAGGATTTCTGAAGGACAGAAAATGAGCTGGGAAAAAAATGAATCAAGGAAGGCCTGAAGTTCCTTTTATAAACGTACCATCACATAAAGAGATGTGTTTGGAGAATGAAGTCACCTGATTTGTTGATGCACTAGATCACCTTGTTATCAGGAAATGTCCTTCTTGTAAGTAATGCAAATCTGCTAATGAGTTTCAATTCTATTAATGAGTGCATGAAACTCAACTTAACACCTGCCAAAGATATTCGCTATTAATGAAAAAGTTGCGAAGGAAAATAAACTTAACAAATCTCCATCCATCCTGTTTATTATGCAGGCTAAAAGCAGTGATGCATTGGAGCTGCTTTGCACCAGCAGGAGGTAGGGGTGGGTGGGAGAGTAGGGTAGGGGGAAGAACCGATTGTTCACATTTCTTCCCAACTTGGCATTTGCATTGTAGCTTGAAATCATCATGCTGGGAATATTCACACCATGCAAATCATCAAACGCTCCAAGCTCAGGTTTTTCTTGTTCCCTTTCTACCAAACTGGTTGTTTAAACCTTGACCAGCACAACATTGCTAGCAACAGCAACAGATTTTAATATGGAATTAAAATAAATAAATCCACTCTCTTTGCTTTCTAAAGTCTATCACCCATTTGTGTTACTCTCGGCTGTTTACTGATAAAAACAAAGAAGGTCTTTAAAAGCCATTTTCATAATATTTTCACAAGCTATTTTGTGAGCAGCAGGCAACAAAGAGGGCTGAGATGTAACAAAGAGCACTATTTTTAAGATCTGAGTGACCTACCATTTACTCTTCTGTGATCTAGTATAATGTGTTATTGAACAGTGTTCTCAGATTTAAGGTGGCGAGCACATCCTTGTTAGAATACCATTGTGGAAATTGAGTACATTGGTAAATTTCCTGTCCCAAGCCATTCAATAATCGATCCTTTCTTCTCTTTTCCTTAAATACCTTCCTCTCAACAACACAAATCTCCCTTGCAGTGACTTGACTCTAGAAGAAATGATCCAGTCTTCTCATGACCAATGGTTTAATCTTTTTATTTACCTTGTTTTCCATTTATTTCTGAAACAAACTGCATTGAGGTGTAAGTGACATACAATACACTGCACCATTTAATGTGCAGAATGCAATGAGTTAGATGGACATACACAACCACGAACTCCAGCCACAGTCACAATCCAGAACATTTTTATCACCCCAGACGTTTCCTCAAGCACATTGTAGTTAATCCCTCTCTCTTCTCCCAGTCTCCAGGCAATCGCCGGTTGGCTTTCTGTCACTATAAAAGTTTACATTGTTTTAAATGCCATGCAATGGGAATCGTATGGCATGTGCTCTTGTGTGTCTGACTTCTTTCAAACAGTGAAATATTTTTGATGTTCATCAGTGTATGAGAATTTCAGTTTTTCCATTTTCCCTCTAACACCTGGCATTACAAGTAATTTTCATGTTAGCCATTTTAATGGGCATATAGAAGTGTCTCATTCTGGCTGAAAGGGTCTTTTCCTTGTGACAGGATGGTGAGCATTTTTGTGTCTGTGGTGGCCTTTTTTGATCCTTCTAAAGAATTGCATTTTATTTTTTATTTCTGTTTTATTCTATTTTTATAATCTATATGTATCCGTCCATTTATTTAATATTAAATTTTCTCTATTTTTTATGCTGCCTATAAAGGTAGCTTAAATAATTGAATTCAGTACTTTCTTTTCACACATATTCTAACAGATGTGCATTCTGCAGTTTGGATATGTAATCTTTTTGTAAATGTCAGCGGATTAAAAGGTACTTAATAATGTCATTTCAATCTTCTACATCTTTATTACTACTATTACTTTGGCTAGTTTTATGTAGGAAATACTTAGAAAGTTCCATTCACACTGATTCCCCCTTTCAGTTCTGAATGTGTTATTAGACACATATATGTTTTACGCTATATTTTTCTATTTATTGATACTTTCATCACTATTAAGTGTTCCTGTTTGTTTTTAGTAATTCTCCTTCCTTCTCTTGCAGCCTGTTTTTTACTGATACAAATATGACACCTCCAACTCTCTTCAGCTTACTGCCTACACAGCATATCTTTTTTTTTTCATGCTGTTACTTTCAGTCTATTTGGGTTTTGTATTTAAAGCATGTCTCTTTTAGACTACATAAACTTTTGTAAATGGTCTAAAAATCACTGCATTTTGACTGAGTGTTGTCAAGAGTTTAGCGAAGCTACTCCATGGTATTGCACCTTAAACTGACACTAGCCCCCCAAAAAACACATGCTCCAGATATTAACCATGGAGTCAGAAGCAAATGTGAGTTCCTGCTAGGACTTCCCCAAAAGCCCTAGCGATGAACAGTCTCTCCTGCTTCCCAGTGCCTTGTGCCTACGTGCTGCTTAAATAAGACCCTTGGGGGGCTGACCAAAACCCCTGTTCTTTCGGATTAAATTGACCTATCCAGTTCAGGCCTGAGAACCCAAAAGCATTTCACCCACGGACGCTAATAAAGACATGTGCCCCTGGTCCTGCCCCTTTCTCTTCTGCCCTCCACTTTGCCCTCCCTGTGTGGCCCCTCGAGGCAGGACCCGTACACCCTGCAGGACCCGTGAATGATAAACGTCTCTATTTCAGTTTCTCTTGTGGTCTCTTGTTGAGTTTCAGCTCATCATCTGGCACCCTGGGCTCCTCTTAACAAATCTTAATTTAGCAAAGTCACAACAGGTGACTTTATTTATGTTTAATAGAAATATGGTTTGATATGCCATTTTGCTCTTTGCTATTTTCTTTCACTTTTCTTATTTTTCTGTTCCTTTTTTCCTGCCTTATTTTCTTCCTTTTTTAAATTGAAGTATAGTAGATATACAACGTTGTGTTAGTTTCTTGTGTACAGCCTAGTGATTCAGTTTTACATAAATATATATATATATATACTTTTTCACTATAAGCTATTACAAGATATTGAATATAGTTCCCTGTGCTGTAAGTCAGTCCTTGCTGTTTATCTATTTGGTATACAGCAGTGTGTATTTGTTAATCCCAAGCTCCTAATTTATCCCTCCCGACCTCCCTTCCCCTAGTTAACCGTAGGTTTGTTTTCTATGCCTGTGAGTCTGTTTCTGTTTTGTAAGTAAGTTCATCTGTCTCATTTTTTAGATTCTACGGATAAGTGATATTATATGATATTTGTCTTCCTCTGTCTGACTTACTTCACTTAGTATGATCATCTCTAGGTCCATCCAGGTTGCTGCTCCTGCCTAATTTTCTGTTAATCAGATATTTCTTTGGTATTCCATTTTATTTCCTATTTTTGCATTCTAGCTATATTTGTTTGCATTATTTTTAAGAATTGGAATTGAAGTATATACTTTAAGGGTCTAGGAATTAAAATATGTATCTTTAACATAGCCCAATCTACTCAGAGTTGATTTTGACTTACTTCTAGTAAAGAAAGAAACTCTAGAGCCCCATCTTTCCATTTCCCACACTACTCTGTACTTTGTGTCACTATGATCATATATGTTGTTATTAATTTCTCAACAGCATCTATTAATTTTCTTGTCGACAGATAATGTTCTTTAAAGGAAACTAAGAAAAGAAATGGTAAACATTTGACTAACAAAATACTGTGTTTATCCACTTATTTGCCATTTCTAGGGCTCATCACTCTTCCGAAATCCAAGTTGCCTTCTGGTGTCACACTCCACTTTTAGCATTTCTTGGAGAGCCTTTCTGCTGCTTCCAGATATTCTCAGTTTTTGTTTATCTGAAATTTGCCAGATATAGAATTCTCAGTCAACAGTTCTTTTCTTCGTGATTTGAAAATATTGCTGTAATATTCTGACTTTCGTGGTTTTTCACCTACATGTAGCTTTTCAAGAGTAAACTCTTCTCTTTTGGACACTTTCTAGTTCTTTTAAATAATCGGTTTTCACAACTAATTTAGTACTTAGAATTATTATTTACAGGAGGGTCTGCACAACCACTTCACTCTGTCATCATTACCAAATACCAGATTGTTTATCTTGAATAATTCTGCATTTTGTGCTACCGAGTAGATGACACCTCAGAAAGAAGAATGTATAAAATCTGAGAAAATCCACTCCCATGAGCTTGGTTCAAATCATAGACATAAAAATAATCTGCTTCACAACATCTATTTTTTAAGTCTAGACAAAGCCTTAAGACCATGATAACATGCTCTGCTGCTTTTAATTTCTTTTTGAAGCCAAAAGATATTTATTTTATATGTGCTTTTCAAGCTAAGCGTATATTTCATTGAGAAAGGCAAGGAAGTGGGGGGGGCAAATGAAGTTTTAGGGAGAGAAACGTCTGTATTTGAGAACTTTGTTGAAGATATTTTAAACTGCCCTTTCCTATAGAATTAGAAAGTTCTTCTTGTTATGTTTAAATTTTAAAGGTCAACCCTGAATTGGTAACTAGGTAAACCTTGCATTTACCTCTTTGGAAATTGAAGTGCATGTCCATCGACAGCATGGCATTTTATGAGTTTGGGGAGGGGATGAATAAAATGAAGCTTCAATGAAGGTGACAGTGGAAATGAGCAAAGGTGATTTGTTCCGTAAAAGCTTTGAAATGGTCAGTTAAAAGGCCGTATTCTAGGTGCAACAAAATGAGACCTGATAGAGCGGTAAGAGCTACTACTTTGAAGTCCACTGTAAAATTTTTTGGGGAGGGGTGTGTAATGATAGTGCTGTCTCAGAGAACAAATGCTGAGGGAAAACAAAGTCTAAAGATGAGTCGTTGTAAACAACAGAAAAAGAAGACAAGAGTCTTTACCCCCCAGAATAACTCAGGTTACTTCTGTCTTCTTGGCTTCTACTGTGCTGTCAACATCCAGCTGAACTTGTGCAATTCAAACTATATATTACTTAACTATTTGTAGGAAAGCTGCATGGAAAAGAATTGATTATTTGTCATTCAGAATCTTTTTCTAACTTTTATGTTTTAGGGGAAAAAAAACCCCACTAGGATATAATCTAAATTGTGGATCAAAGTATTTCAGTTTTGGGGAAAGAGTACAGCTCAGTGGTAGAGTGAATACCTAGCACGCACGAGGTCCTGGGTTCAATCCCCACTGCCTCCATTAAAAAAATTTAAAAATCAATAAATCAATAAACATAATTACTCCCCTCCCCCCAAAAAAGGGGAAAAATTTAAAAAGTGTATCAGTTTTGATACTCACTCTATAGCATCTGGCTGATATTAAACATAGAAGTCTAATAAATGAATTCATATACCTTTCTTCTAAGTGATTGCCCTTCTGATTCTCTGTCAGAGTGGCTATCCTGATTGGCGGCATTAGAGGGCTAGGATGAATCCAGAAAACTCAGCCAGCTTGTCCAGTGACTTCAGTCAAGAAAAAAATTTACATGGACAGGGCCTATGGGTATGGGCTAAAGCAGCCCACCTTGTCCGGAGATATTTAGGAGAAGACTGGTGAACATACTGAGGGCAGTAAGTGGAAGATTCCTTATTGTTGACGAAGGGATGTAGAAATACGGGAAGACAGAAACCTCAAAATGTTAGACTGGATTAGGAAGTATGGACAGAATCTAGGTTTTTAACAGATGATAGATTAACTAGAAAACTAGGTAGATATGTGTGTATGTATGTGTGGAAATAATTGAGTGTGTGTGTGCATGTGTGTGCACCATGCCTACATTTATCTTATCTGGCCATTACAAGGATATAGAAGAAATAACATTGATCTTGGTTTTTAAATAATATTTTCCACAAAAAGGAATCAGAGCTCCTTAGAGTAATGGCTGATCTCAGGACTGGGGCAGGAAAAGTTCACGATGAACTTAAAATGCCTTGTGTTGAAAGAGTGTTCACAGAATGATGAGATCTCAAAACAATAAAGGAAGCATCTTGAAGGGACTCACCCAATCTGGGACAATTTGAATATTGAAACAAATATTGATAGTAATTAATTAATAATATAGTCCACACTTGCATAAATAATTTAAATAAATTAATAAAATATGGAGAAGAATGGAATTCTGCCTTAAGTAAAATGCTAACTAATAAATATAGGAGGCAAGAAGGCATTAGACTATCATTATTTCTCAACTGTTATGGTAATCTAGTCAACGGAGAATTATCAATGAATACTAAATCCCATGGAAGAAATATCAAAGCGGAATCTCCCTACAGAAACTCAGAGGCTTACCACCTTGATGAAGTTTCTTGGGGGTCTAATTGTTGCCAAGCTGCCATATTCTCTTTAATGAGAAAAGCAATTTGCTCTATTTCACAGAGAAACCCACTAAAAATAGTTTCACACTTGGCGATTTTGGAGGCAATTTATGCCACCCATCTTTCAAATCTGGAAATTTTTCTTGAATTGTTATACTTGATAATTTACTTTCTTGTTTATTTATTCTCACTAATGCTCATTAATTAGGTATTGGATTTTAATGCTAAATGTAAAGTACTGGCTTTCAGAAATGTTTTTGTTTCAGTGTGGTCCCTTCATCCTCATGTGCTGCTTCCCAGTTCTGGTCCCACTACTCTGTCCTATCAGAGGTTAAACCACCCATCTTCTATTTAATTTGAGAAAGGGAGAAGCACCCAGCCATACTATGAGGAATCCTGTAGAGTTAACTGCTTTTATGTCTATTTTAAAATAATTATTTAAAAAACTGAAAATCTATAGTAGACAGACTAACATAGGAACCCCTCAATATACGACTTCAGCCATTACTGACTCACAATCAATCTTATTTCATCAATAGTTCAATATATTTTCTCCCCTCCATCACATAATATAGATGAAAATCTCAGACATCGTAACATTTCATTTTCAAACATTTTGATGTGAAGTCTAAAAGAGCAAGGTTCTTTGTTAACAGAACCAAAATAACAGGACCTGCACCATTACGTGCAGGCAAAGATTAACTCATCAGGCCTGGGTTGTTCAAACCATGCACAATCTCAAGAACGTCTGTCTTCAAGACTGGCTCTTTGCCTGCTCGTAGGAGGTGAACTCTGAGCCCTTGGTATATTCTTAAAGAAGTGATTTTGTGTGCCATGCAGGGTCAGTCTGATCAGATAGTTTACCCTAAGGATGGGATCTGTTTTTGTGCTGGGAGGACGGAGTCTGAATAGCTAAGGTTAGTAACACAGACACTACGTGTCTACACAACTGACCCCCAATAAAAACCCTGGACCCCAAGGCTCAGGGACACTCCCCTTGCTGACAATACCTCACACGTGCGGTCACACGTCTCTGCTGGGAGAATTAAGTATGGCCGTGATTCCAGTGGGAGAGGACACCTCAAAGTGTGTTTCTTTCTTCCTCCAGGATTTGCCTCCCTGAGTCTTTTCCCTCTTGTAGTTTTAACCGGTCTCTTTTCGTTGTAATGACTCATAATTGTGAGTATAACAACTTTTCTGAGTCTCATGAATCCCTCTGACAAATCGTGATGTCTGGGGTGGTATTGGGAACACCAAACACAACGGCCTAGAATTTGCATTAGTCTTTATAGTCAGGGACTCACTTCCCATATTGTGTGTGTGCGTGTGGGTGTGTATGTGTGTCTGAATTATGATCCGAATAAGGTCTATATTGATATTTTCATTAAGAATCTTATATTCTCAATGTATTCCATCTTCTTTTTTCTATCAGCTTATTTGATGATGAAATTGTTTTATTTGTCCCTATCCTGTAGTTTCCAATAGCTTGGATGTTTATGACTAAATCCCTACGGTAAAATTTGATATTTTATCTTCTTCTCTGTGATATTCTAGCTATGGTTTTTTCATTATGTAGGTATAATATTTTGATTAAAAAATCTTCCCATCATCAACTATTTGCTGACACTGAGGTACAATTTGTATAAGAAATGAAGGATGAAATTTTGTTCTTCTCCTATACTTATCCATTTTCAAAATAATCAGTTGACTCCCAGACTTCCTCCTAGGTTAAGCTAAGAGGGTGTTTTTGGTCCTTTGTTGCTGTTGTTTAATTTTATTATGAAAGCATACCATTATATATATTTGATGTGTTTCAATTTATTCTAATCACAATTCTGATTTATATTCACAATTGCCTCATCATTAGCAAAGAGTAATTATTTTTTCAATTGACTTCTCAGCTTTTTTGACAGGACCTTGGTAACTCTTTTACTTTCAAGTAAGACAAAGTATATTAGATTCATCTTGTACAATTATTTTCCCATATCAGGTACCAGCCATTTATGTAAGGAGTTTTCAGTAGAGTATGACATACAGCAGCATTTCTCAACCTAGAAATATTGGCATTTGGATCTGGATGACTCTTTGTTGTCAGCAGGCTTTGCATTGTGGGATGTTTAAGCAGCATTTCTTTCTTCCACTCACTCAATGCCAGTAGTGTCACTCGCATACACTTATGACAGCCAAAAATATCTCCAGACATTGTTAAATGCCCCACTGTGTATTCAAATTGTGCCCAGTTAGAACCACTGGTACAGAGAAGCCATAATCTGAGAACTACGGTGTTCACTGCCACTGGATTGGTCATAAATTTCACAGTGATGTTTCCTATTCATATTCAGGACTACGAGATTGTTACTTAATTTCATTCATTTTTACATCTTAAACTCCTTTCTCCCATTCTGAAAATCTGGGTAACAAATGATACTCACTCAATATAGTCACAGAATCAGTAACAATACCAAAATAATTTCATTACTAAAGGAGGTTTGAAGTTTTTTTTTTAATTTACTTTGTTTACTTAGCATGTATTCTATCAGTGATGTACTGTCAAATATAACTTAAAATAATTTCTCTCTTCTGTAGTTATATCTCACTTGAAACACACTTAGATTGATTTGTTTAATTAGCCTCTTTATTTTTAATAAAGAATCAGTCCTCAATTTATATTAAAATTGGTTTTGTTTTATAATTACCTACATGAGGCAAAGTCAAATCTACAAAACAAAGCACAATCAGTGAAGTTTAACTTCTATCCCTGTCTGTGCATCTGTTCCAATGTTTGCTACTTCCCTCTACAGGTCATTCCTTTTCCTTTACATTTTCTGTCTCTGTCTCTTTTTCTTTTTTGTTATTGATCCTCGCTTCAATATTTTTTAACAACCCTCTTGTTTCAATCTCACTTCTTTCAAAAGCCCTGAATTCCATCCACATCTAGATTAATTGAGTTGCTCATTGACTTCTACCAACAGCTTAGATGCTTCCTTTCGTGGATATTTATTCACTTCAAGCTTTCTTTACTTCTTTTTTAATGTCTTCTTTGTTCCTCTTGTTTTCTTTGCCCTCATTTTATCACCTTTAAGAAAGCCTTTATTGTAATTTTGGTATAGTTTAGAGATTGATTGTGTGTGTCCAATATATCATATGTTCTGGTAAGTTAGTTTGATGAAGTAAATATTTGTACTTAGGGAACATGAGAATGTTAATGTATAAAGAAGAATGTTTTCATGATTTTACCATGAAATGTATTTATGATTACATTTATTTATCAAATTATTAGATCGATTTTTTAAAAAGTAAACTACATGCCTTAGGGAAAAGAATCAGTCCTCAAGTCTCTTACTCCCCAGAAGAAATAATTTTACAGCACGTTAGCATATTTTGCTTCTATCAACTCCATTATGTCTAAATAATATGAGCATACTATGGTGTCATATCATTTAAAATTTTAAGTAGTTTTTTTTTTATATTTTGCCTTTATATTTGAGGACTTTGGATTTCTTATATTCTTTGTAGTGCCAATTTTTTCCTTTTCCACCTTCACTATATAATTACTTTCTTTGTTTGAGTCAATATATATAGTTTTTATTATGATGCTCTTCACTATTGATCTGAATATGTGACCCTTCATTTTATTTCTCTCCTCATTTTTAATAATAATTTTCTTGATTTTGTATGTTCTGTGCTTTCTATATATCTCTCAGATCATTTTTCTTCTTGATCACGGCTATCAATATCCTATTAAAAATTTCAAACCTGGCTTAAACTGCCAGTGGGTCAACGATGAGAACAGAAATCAAACTGGTCCACACAGTTTAAGCCAAGTTGCATCATCTGAGTGAATCTCCACCTTCTTCAGTGGGCTGTCCAACCCCTGAGAGTCTCCTCTGTCCCCCAAGGTGACTCAGCTAGTTTCTTATAATTATCCCTCTCCATGAGTATTTACATTCCAGTTCTCTCTGTTTTATTGTAGCCATCGTTTTTCTGTCTTTCAAGATGGCATCGACAGATAGATACCTTTGCTGTTCTTTCTTTCCCCCGTCTTTGTCCTTGCTCGTTTATAAACAGCCAGTCTTTTAAATGTATTCTGGTGAGTAGAAAATTTAATGTATGTATTTTGCCAGGTGAAATGAACATATCAAATAATAAAGGAAAAGCAATCTATGAGATTGTTTTCATCATTCTTTTGCAGATTATGAAGCTTTGAATGAAAATAATTCTTGGAAGTTTTGCGTTATTGTTTAATTTACCTGTTTATAGTACCAATTTTGTAAAAGCTTCTCTCTTACTATAGAGAAGCACCATTGCAAATGCTTTGCTGAGCAAATCTGTATTTAAATTATTGTCAGTCTCTCCTATTCTAACTGAATTTGAAGCGAAAATTACTCAACAATTACTTTTTCTCGTTTCCTGAAGTTGTAGGTGAAAGAGTCTAGGACTTGGCTTCATTCAGCTGTTTTCCCATAATTCTCCCATTTCCTCAATGATTGTGGAATGAGCCCTTCAATGACTATTGAACTCACATCATGATATAACATTATGCTGGGAATGAGAGAGATGGAAAATGTGCACCTTTGGGCTCCCAACCCTCAAGAAACTTACCATGGTATCGTATAGAAATGCACACACACACACACACACACAAAACTAAATATATACACCACACAATAACTCCATAAAATATCACAGTATAAAACCAGTTATGTCAATAGAACCAAAAATAAGCCTTGTGATTTCATAAGATAAATTATTTGGGGCTAAAATTGTCCAAACAGAGTCTACAAAGAAACGAGAATTTTAAAAGGGCTCTTGACTCGTTTGTACAAGATTCAAAAAGGGCAGCTTAAGATGTGAAAGTGGAAGCGAAAACGTAAACACGGGGCTGGAAAGACCAGCTTCCAGGCTCCATGCAGTCTTCCACTCAACAAATATTTGTTAACGTCTTATAAAATGCCAGTCGCTAGTCTAAGTGGAGATACAGATCATCTTGATGTGAGGTAATCAATCTAACTAAATTAGGTCCTTATGAGGTTTACATAGAGAACAGAGCTTGACACGGCAGACTGAGGTACTAGGCTTTATGGCGGCGGAAGTCTTATTCTTCCTTCCCCTGCTTCCATCCCCTTCCTTGTTTTATCGACAAACATACTATGTATGAAAGAGCCATGTCTGTACCTCTCAATTTAATGCCTTTTTTTCAACCTTCTGTGTTTCATCGTCTTATATTTGTTCTTTTTTTCACTTCTCTGCCTCACACATCTCCTCTCTTCTTAATTCAAGTAAATGCAATATTTATCCAGCCGTACAAAGTAAGCACAGTTATTCTAACGCTAAACATCACTAGAAGCCAAGCCAGCCTAACTTTTTATTTGTAGTCACAATATCACTCCTCCAACATGGAGGGTAATTCAGCTTGTGGCTATCAGATTGTGAATAACTGCGATGGTCATTTCACTTTTGCTTCTAAAACGACCTGCCTCGGGTAGACATGCACGAGCAGCTACCACTCTGCATCTGACGTCTGAAGACATTTCTTTGCCTGGAAGGATGATTTGTTCTAGGTCCACGGCATGACTGAGTAGTGATGTTTGCTGCAGTGGGAAATACTTCACTCCACTGGAGGTGATGGAGAAGGTCAAAGTCACATACAGTTTTATGTTTTCAGGCACATGCTTGCATCCTGTTCTGCATCCTTTCAAATAGGGATCTTTTGTGTTAATTGGTAAACTGGTTGAAGTGCTGTGAGTCTACAATTCACAGATGAACAATGACTACTTCAGCAGCACCGGGGAGAAATTCCTGCTCGCCTCATCAACGTGCCTTAGCGACAAAATACAGATGCTCAAAGGAGGTGAGGACCGGCACACACCGGAAAAGCCACCTACGGATACATGGAGACAAACAAAAGAAATCATGGCAGCCCTGAATATTTTTTGTTCACTCTATTTTTCCCTCAAGCAAAGAGCTTTTTGGAGAAAATTACACCTATCGTTGTGCAGTAAGATTTCCTTCGGGAGAAACCACTTGTTTTGATCTTTAATTATGGGGACTGGTGAATATGTTTAAATATTTGTCACTTTGTGTTGCTTGCCCCTGGCTTGGGCTAAAAGCTAAAATGGTGGATTTTTGAGGAATAAGTGAGTCCCCTCCCCCCAGTCCTCCGCTTTTTTCCGAGATGACACTTGTGTCTGACAATTCCCACCATGTGTGCCTGCCTATTCCTTCAGCCGTGCACTTGTCAGCACTTCCTCGCACTTTTCCTCTGCATCACATTTAACATCTGCCCTTTGATGATCCGACGTGGCTGTTAGGCTCTCAGGGGTGCCTACTCCACCAGCCTCTCTGGCTCTGAGCTCACATTGTGACCAGCATTAATATTGATGGCATTAGTGCTTCCCACCTCCGCTCTGCCCTCACAGCAGTCTGTCCTCACTCCTGTCCCCTTCCCTTGGAGCCATGATTGTCACCATAGCCGCGCATCAGCCCTCCTCGGTCATTAAGGTACAAATGTGCAGGCCTGTTACCTGCAGCCAAGTCTGTATCCATTACCTAAAACCTTTTCACAAGCCAGCATCAGATCACCTGGTTGATGGATGCTGTACCTGCTGAACTTGATTTCAGCTTCAGAATAGAATTTACTGTAACAGTGTGCAGAGAATTCCAAATACATGAATTAGGGGAAGCGGTATATTTCATAGAGATTAAGACCATAGTCCCTGAAGTCAGACTGATGCGGTTTTCATTCCCGGGCCTGCTATGAAGCCTTGGACAGTCACACATTATCTATCTCAGTTTCTTCATCATTATAAGAGGAATAAGAGCCCCTACTCATAGCTTTTGGGGTCAGAGTTAAAGAAGGCAAAATCTACAGAATTAATCACACAGCTGTTTGGTAGCTGTGGACCAATGAATGCTACTTTTTTTTTTCTCCATAGAAATAGGTTTCGGCAAAAATGGTATTCGATCCTTGGACTAAGAAGAATATTATTTTGTAAATGCATGTACTATTGATCTGTATTGTCCACATCATATCTACTTGATATTCAGTTTATTGCCTGTAAAAACATTCATATGCATAGTTGGGAAGCTGAATTGCACTAAATAGAAAAAATCTACCACTACTGACCTTTCATGTTTGCGTCAATGGGGAACCTTATCATTTGTCACCAAAATTAATGTCACATCTGTCACACCTCCAGGTCCCCACCCCCAATCTGCGGTTGATACTGTTGCCAGAGTGGACCACCCATCAGAATATATCAGTTTCCTACATGAAAGCTTTTCTTGGTTAGCCCCCAGTAGCTTTTAGAAAAATTTGATCTCTTTAATACGGTACACGCCATACTTGATGACAGACCTTCACCTGTCTCTCTTCCTTATGTCCATATTCAAACCAGACAGGAGCTTTTGAAGCTCCCAGAGTCCACCAGGTCCCCTCTCTGTCCTGAGCCTCTGTAGCTGTGGCTCTCAGTAACATCATGGGCGTGACTCCTCTTTGACCATTTAGACATTAACCGCCCATGGAAGTTTCCTCTGACCTCACTTCACCCCATTCTCAACACCCGCCTGAGCTGTCCCACCTCACCTGTAGCACCTCTTACATGGGATGTATTGTCTGATTCCTTTAAAGAGTGCCCTGGAGATCTACAATACTGAATTATTTCTCTTTAGACTTGTAGAAATTAGCTTAAAAGCTAGCATGGTATTATTTATTGACAGTTTTTTTAATTAACAAAATATAGCTTCTTAAAATGTTATTTTATTGCATGGTAATATTTTGCATATGGCAGACTTGGGCCTTAAGCCTATTGCAAATCAACTGATGTAGGGGAAAAAAAAGATCTCCTTCTCTTTATTGACTTTGATTCTAGAGAGAGTTGATGATTTATGTTCTGGTAAAGTTCGCAATTCCTTTAAGCTTTGAGTTGCTGATTTTGCTATTTTATTAAAGACGTTTTCAGTCTGGGCCTTGTTAGCAAGTTTTACAATTATGTCTCAGTCATTAAACTAATATTGATGTCTGAAAATTAAGATATTAGTATTTTAGCTCCCCGAAGAGAAACAACAGGAACAGCATGACTCAAATAACAACAGAGGGCATAGAATTCAATGTATTCTGCCTGAAGCAGGCGTTGAAATATCTGCTTCTTGCAGCCAAAATTCTGCTTTTATCTATTGCTGGAAAAGTGTTTTATGCTAGTAGCAATTTACATCACATTGTCTTAGGAAAGTCCTTAAGAAAAAAAAAGAGACAGCAAGAAATAATGTGTCATAACAGCCTACAATAACCTTTATATGTCAATAAAGGCAAACTTCAATGTTTGTCACTGTGAATACATGAAATATATGAAGTGTGTTTGGTTTCTCTCATGTATTGTAATGCTTCTAACCTCCAATGAGACACTCTCTTGTTTTTACAGACTTGACTTCTGAGTTTCTTTCTGACTTACTTTTCCTCTTATAATGGACAATATTGATGAAAATACATCATATCAATCAAGAGTTCAATATCCTATTTATTCTTTCTTTAATCATCATTTGTTGGGAAAGCGATCAGGCTCTATGTTAAATTTAAAGCTCTTTTTGGCAAGTTAGAGGTAAAATAGGAATGAAGAAACAGGAAGAGTGTGAGTTAGTGCTTCCACTAGCCGGACTAGATTTCTGCCTGATGGTGGACCACATCCAAGATCGTGAAGAAGCCTTTTCGTGATTCTGATGTGATGGTTGGGTGTGGTGTCCAGGGTGCTGCCACGCTGAATCAGTTCTCTGGACCTGTTGCGTTATAAAACAACTCCTGATGTGAATGAATCACGTAGATGAAGCTTCTGTTTTTTGGATAAATTATACCAACAGTGAAGGTCTTCCTTCTGAGTAAAACTGAAATCACATATGTAAAGATTTTAGAAGAAGCTCAGTAAAATTATAATGATAACATTTACACTTTCCTGTGCTTTGAAAATTCTTATAAAGAATCTAAAGACATGTTAACTATATTTATAATAATAAAATGTAATATTAATATTATTAAGAAGAAAAAGCAAAGAAAATATTTGCCTTTTAACACAGTAAAATAGCATAAAAGTATACAATTAACTTTTGGCATCAGAAAGCTTTGAAATTTCAGTTCTATTCACTGGGGCCATGTGAAGGAACCTGTTTGCATACAGTCGTAAAAAGGAAAGTTAAAAAAATGTAAGTCAAGAACCTATTCATTTTCAGATTTCATTTTGAACGTGGACTCTAGCCCTATATTTTAAATGCTTCCTACATCTGAAAGGGTGTTTTGCACTTGTAATCTCTGAAAACTAATGATCACAGAGGAAGCAAATAAACAGCAAATTGCTATGGATTATTTTTGATTTGTATGGACTTAAGTAACAGAGGTCATCAGATTCTTTGGTTTCTTCAATTATTGTCTCCCTCATTTTTAGCAGCTATGCTAAGGCTTCATTGACAATTTCAACTTTAATTTAGAAGAAATATATTAAAAATAATAGAAGGAATCCAACTAATTTATTTTCAATGCATTTTCTTTATGAGATAATATTGCTGATTCCCTGCTTTCTTCTTACCCTTTCTGTGCAATGCATGAGGCCAGTCTTTCACTGTGATTTGTGTGTCTGAAAAGGTCAGCAGAACGTTGTGAGTTAGAGGTTAGACTTTCATACTGAGTCTTCCAAACACAGCAACCCAAACACTGCCAAGGCAAAAGGATACAATTCCGCACAGCAACTAATGTAGTCAAATAGGGACATTTTGGCTGCTTGTAAAACCCAACAGTATGTACTGCATACTTATAACTTTATCCAACAACTCCATGATTGAAAATGATCATTCTTAGTATGTGGAAAAATAATCAAGTTCCCTACTGGAATTCTGAACTTTAGAAATAAGACAAAGGAAGCAGCAAGTAGAGAAAGTAGCACCTCTATTATCGGAAAGCTAGTAAGAGATGTAGCTTATTGGAGAGCAAAACAGATTTCCAAATTTCCCAAGTCTTACCCCCTTCAAGGCCTTGGGAAAGCCCACTTGTGATAAATTTTGATTTTGTGGAGTGAACACAGCCTGCAGTCACTGGGTTGCTGCCTCTCACCCAAAAGAGGGAAAAGAGAAAAATCCTCAATTTCTTGTGCTCAGGACTTTCATTAGACTAATTCAGCCCATTCCAGGAAGTTTCATCAAGCGGTATTCATAACCGGGTAAGCCTCTCTCCCTCAGCACAGTAGAGGCACCAGATGCCTGGAGGATGGGGGGAAGGCGATTTCCATGAAGAACAGAGGAGTGAGGAATGTGCTTTCTCCTCCACTCGTGCACATCATCTGAGCAAAGAGAGAGCATCTGAGGAGGAGCTAGGTGTACCGATGACGACTTGTTTGTTCTCATCTGCCTGATTCAAGGAGACCTCCAGAAAGTGTTCTAGAAGAAATTACACAATGGAGATGAGAGATCAACCACTTTCCTGCACTGTTGAGGAAGGGCCAGCATTTCCTGCCATAATCTAGTCTCAAAATGCATTCATAAATATAAGTTCTTAGGATAGCGTCTAGCCAAAAAAATTAAAGATTAATAAATAATTGTTGAATAAATGGTTGAATGTCTAGGAAAGTTTTTCTCTTAAATACACTTATATTGAATTTTTGTGGCATATCGTTGAAAAAACAAAGGTTACAGAATTTCCTTTCATGTATTCTCAGAAAAGTGGATTTCTAAACAAAGAGGTAAACTAAACTAAAAATAAGTAGGTTTGATTTTTGGTCCTATGAGATATATATGCTGAATAAATTTGCTTGACATTATCACCTAGAAATCCAACTTCGACACCTTTGAAAAGTGCGATCAAGTGAATACAAGCGAGCCCAGGAGAAAGAGCAACGAACGGAAACTGAATTGGAAGCTTGTCTCTTTCATCTGGTTTTGTACCTCTGGACAAATGTCTTCAAATACTTGACCTAATCCTGATTTGTAAAATTGTCCCCATAAAGAACATTTGTTTTTGCTTGCTTAAGACAATTTACACAAATATGTTCTTAAATTTTCTTTACAGAATTTTCTAACCACACCGTCCCTCCCAGGAGTGCTTGGAATTTCGGTGGGATTGCTTGGATTTGCATTTCCAGCAGTCTTATCTGTGGTCCAGAGTGTGTCTGAAGACACAGAAACTCTTTTTCTTTTTCATTTTATTTCATCCCAACAATCCCACTGTGTTGAGGGTAACAAGCAACAGAACCAATTCTAGTCATTATAACATACAAGGAAAGAGAAAAAGGAGAAATTGTTCAGTAGTATTGGAAATTTATAGGGGACCTCACACTTTGAAACAAAGCCAAATTGAACAACCAGAGACGGCAAAAATGACTGAGTCTGGACAGTTCCAGTGAAAATAAGTATCAAAATTAAAGCAATGTCTCTTCAAGGGAAGTTTGGGAGTTGGGAGGTTGGGGAGGGGTTGGTGGGAAGTTTCTTTTATCCTATGAAACTTCACTCTACATTCAAAATCCAGGAAGAAAAGTAATTTACAAAACTTCATTGAACTCTTACAGTTCCCATTCCAACCAAACCTGAAGAATTTTGAAGGTGTGGGTTATGTCAGGAAGGTTCCTTGATTGTCTTCCAGATACTTGTGTTCTATTAGGGTTGCAGCTTTTATATGTCCCCACTTGTTTGGACCTGTCCTGATTTACATCTGTCATCCCTCTTTAAATATTAACAGTACCCCTTTAACTACAAAAATTGTACCAGTCTTGGCGACATATTACATGTTCCCTCCAATGGTGTGGTGAGGCTGGCTCCTCCCAGCTGGCAAGAGTTCTGTGTGTGTGGCTCTTTTCAATGCCACATCCAGTGACATCATGTCAGTAGCTTGAAATCAGCAATAATAGCAGTGGTTTCTACCATGGAAATTGGCAAATATTCCAAATCAGATCTTCCATCACCCCAAAACCCGGGCCCCCACGAGATGGTGTAACAGCACACCAAAGTATGTTGGACTGGTTAAGATTATGGGCTTTGTTCTCTGTCTTCATAGCAGACACGTTCCTTTTAATAAGAAAAATGTGAAGCAAAATTGCCCTAGAAGCTAACCATTCGTGGAGAGACAAATAAAGATGTCCCCAGAGACTCATTTCTTCTGTATTTTCTGGAACTGAGCAAAGAGCAGTCTAAGTAGATCTGAGTTAACTCAGGGAATAACCATTAGATCAATTGGGCTCGGGGGGCCTTCCTTTCTAACCTGACCCTTTCTTGGACCAGCAGGTGCCATTGCTACGTAAGCACCAGCTACCCCTCGCCTTCCCTTCATTATGAAAGGTGAGAGTGCTACAGACACGTGGGAAATCTCTGTGCGAAGTGCTTCTGTGCTGCTTCCGTAGGGACGTCTAGCCTAAAAACATCCTCTCCGGGCTGGGGGTGCTCTGCAGCCAGGCGCCCTCTGGGACTTGTCTGTCTGTCATAGTTTCCCAAACAGTTAGTGGTGTGTTGCATCTGTGTTCCTGTGCACATCTTCTCTCTTTGAAAAATAATACACAACAAAGCAAACACTGATTTTTACCATAGTATTCTAACAAGGAATTTAGGTGTCACTGTGTCACAGAGTTGGAGGCAACACTTCAGCCATTCCAACACAGGAATTATATTTGACTCTAGAAAAGAAGTTATCAGAAAGCATAGGGCATCCTTTCATTTGTGAAATGGAAAGTGATTACCCATTATAATTGCTTTCAAATAGTCACTGCCTAATATGTGCCATGCATTTACACTATCTCATTTCAGTTTCATATATATCCATATGTATAAATATATTTATTCTCCTAATAGATGCAAGAAAAAAGAAAACCTTCAGTCTTCCATGCAAAAACATTTTCAAAAGTGCACTTGGGCCTGGGACTCCAAAACCATGGAAAAGGACCTTGGCCAAGGTTGTATACCTACTCATTCGTAGCGTGGGACAAGTTGAACAAAATATTCTCGAAAGACATTGAAAAGATTTTTACTTTTCTCTGATTTCTTTTTGAAAAGTAACAATGTGCAATGCATTACATCTAGTGCATTACAGCGAGAGGAGTCTGGATCTGAGATTCAGAAAAACTGCATTTGAGTTCCAGCTCTGTCACAGCTCGTCATGTGATTTCCAAAGATCTTGATCAATTTATTTCCACTGTTTTCTCATCTGCAAAATGGTAATCACTAAAATCTCCACAATTCTGCAAGACATTTATGGAGACAAAAATAGGTAATTATTCTGAAACATCTTTGAACATCTTGTTTTCTATACACATGTATAGTATTTTTAGTTTAGATTATAAGAGGCAAAGATAAATAAAATGCAGTGGCTTTTTGAGCTTTATCACTCAGCTCAGCTTTGAACTCAATTCAATTTACACGCTCCGTTATCGTCAAGTGTATCAAAATATATTCCAAATAATTTTCCTTACTTCCTGCTGTTAAGTGGTGACTTTTCATTTCCTTTTTCCCATTCTATATTCTCTTTATCCCCTAAAGCCCTGAAAAGCTGAGAATTTTGCAGCAAAGCTATATTGAAGTGTGTTTCTTGCATCTCACAGTTTCTAAATTCCTTCAACTGACTTGATCATTACTGATAGCATCATCTTGACCTGGATTCTCAAATTTTCATATTACATGTATTTCCCAAAACCGATGGTAAAGAGAGAAGAGCTTAAGGCAGAGGCCCTCTCTTCACCACTCATGCCGAGGCTCAGCCTACTTCTGTCTGGTTAGATTGGGGAGGCCTGTGACTTAATCATATGCTTATTTTCCTTGGACTATAAATTCCTTGAGCCTTACTAAGCTAAGGGATTTTCAGAGGAACAAGGGAATATTATAGTAGTGTTTGGAGAGAAAAGAGTTTGTGCCAGAAAATGTCCAATTTTTATATCAACTGCACCCCCCAACCCCCGAAAAAAGTAGCAATTTGAATAAGGAAATCAAAGCTAAAGTGGAATCAAATGTTGGTTACCTTTTCTGTTTTCACGATGCAAATATACATGCATACAGAACTAATAGGTCGTTTCTCTGAAATTCTTAACTTACTGGCAGAGAGATGCATGGCATTACACACAGATGCTGTAAGAACGGGTAACATTATTTTGAGGTTTATTATTTATAAGGAGATTGTCAAACAAATATCCTTTCACCCAACCTGGAATTCTTTCTGGAACCAATATGTTGGGTATTTAAAAAGTTAAAGCTCTTCATTATGGGTGTTTCCTTTTTTATTATTTTATCCTATTTTTGTGTGATTTAATTGTACAACTGTGAATCACTGAGGCATTAAGAAATTTCATCTGGCATTTTAAATTGGTCCAACAGACCCTGAGAATAAAAATGAATTATGCAGGGAGCATTTTAGAAGAATGTATTAAAACATTTACACTTATCTACCGTCTTCCTTCAGCAAAGTGAAAGTTTGGGGGAGATGGATAAGAAAGTAGAAATCACTGACATATCTAGACTTTAAGGGATTATAAACATACATTTAAGTCAAAAATAACTACATTTTGAACTCTAATATCTGATTAATAAAAATATTTTATATTTTACTATTCCCACTTCTTAAATAAATTCCAAAAGCCCATATTAATCTAGTAAATTTAATTTTTATTGTTTGATAATAAATTGTATTTCAGCCTCTTTTATAGTTATTTTGTAACCTAGTTTTTAAAAATTCTTTTACAATTATGACTTGCTATTACCAGTGTTAATCTAATGATTCAATTGGTAAAAATTTCCAAGAATTTCTATTTAATAGTTTTTAGAAAGTGTCCCATAGTGTAAACATGACTTTTTAAAAAATAATATTAAAAGGAAACAAAATGTATATTTTTTCAAACTTTGTATTTTAGAAGTTACACAGAAGAAATGTGGTGCAAGGTTATAGATCTCTGCTTTGTTGAGATCCCCTTTACTTTGCTGTTGATTTTGTGTCACATATTTAATCTGGGGTTATTCTGTATGCTTGGCTTGTCTGATGTTTTGATGGTCAAAAATGTCAGAAGTTACTCTAACATTTTTGTTAAAACATTTGAATCTAAGTTTAGTTGGTTAAATTGACAGTTGAGCCCGTTACACAAAAGCCAGCTTTTATAATGTTTGAATACTGCTGGTTTGACCATGCAAGACCAGATGAGCAGTAAATCACGAGAGGAACCCACATAGGTTTTTCTTTTGGAAAGATGACTTTTCTCCACTCCCCTTATATATGCGGCTTTATGTAATCCCCTTGGCGTTCTTGTTACAGCCTCAGAACTCTGCCTGCTGCTGCTTCTTTTGAAATGGTAACCATAGGTTCTGCTTTCTGTATTTTTTTTTTTTACCATAAGTCTAATTTTGGATGAAGTGCCTTCCCTTCTTTCCTCTTTCTCTTTGTCCAGAAAGATATATTTTCAGTGTTCAGAATATTTATTCTCTTTGGTTTTTACTCATAATCACGTAAGAGGAACAAAAGTTAAAAATAAACTTGGCAAAGTTTTAAAGTCTGTGTCTATTATATACCGGGTGCTAGTGGATAGTTCCTCACTGCCTTCAGAGAGACTATCTGGATGTTATAATGTATTCCTCCCCTCTACGCAGTATTTTATAGTGAGACATTATCCTTCCCCTCTGTAGTGTAATAAAAAATTAATATGGCATGGAGCGCCTAACACCCAGGGAATTTACTGTTGCTTTCATGCTAATGAGGTAACTGTTGGGAGGGTGAGGGATGGGAGCTGGATAGCTTCAGGATGGGGCAGGTAACCAGAAAATCCACGCCTTGATTGGAGAGCTGGGACTTCTAGCCTCACCTCCAGACCTCCAGGGAAGGAGAAAGGACTGGAGATCAAGGTCAGTTATCAATGGCCAACAGTTTAATCAATCATGCCCACGTTAATGAAACCTCCATAAAAAATTCTAAATGTTGGGGCTCAAGGAGCTTCCAGGTTGGCCACAGTGATGTGCTGAGAAGGCAGCACACCAACCCCTGCCCCACATCTTGTCCTATGCATTCTTTACATTCATGTGTCCCTGAGTTGTATCCTTTAAAATAAACTGGTTAACTAACACGATTTCCTGAGTAGAGTGGTTTTCTCTGAGCCATTCTAGCAGGTTATCAAAACTGAGGAGTGGCTATGGGGACTCCTGAATATAGTTGATGTATCAAAAGTGTAGATGGCCCCTGGGACTTGCAACCGATGTCGCAAGTCAGGGCAGTCTTGTGAGACTGAGCCTTCAATCTGTGGGATCTGGGATAACTCCAGACAGTGTCAGGATTTAATTGAATTATTGGATACCTCATTGTTTGTTGGAAAATTGGAGAATTTGTCATTGGTGTGGAAGAAAACCACATTCTGACTTAACTTTTAGCAGACAGTGTGTAAATCTTATATTTCATCTCCTTGTTCTTGACAGCTTTAAGATGCAACCTAGGCTGAAAAGTGTTTACACTATGAGTATTTTCTATCTTTGAGAACTTCTGGACTGCCTGGGAGTTACGCTGATAAACCACAACCTGGCACATAGAGCATTTTGAAGAACATCACAGATTAAGTTCTACATTTTTTTTTTAACCGAACTCAGGCTCGCCTTCTCAGCTCCACTTTCATTCTGACTCTGATATTTAGAATCTACCAAAAAAGACAGGACTATGAGTCCTAACCATGTACCTACATGACACAAAAGACATCCATCTGAGGCAGTTCATCCTGCACCTGAACCAACCCTTTTCTTAACAGTGTTCTAAGAGTATCTTGACTGAACTCCAGCATAACATCTGGGGGTAACATGATATTGTCATTAGGGCACTGTGAAGAGGAAAGGCGTGTGATTATTTAATAACTCAAATGTCACTAGTCCATGTATAACATAAGGGCTCATTAATATGTGTCATAATGTCATTGGCTTACAGTGATCATCTGTATCTGCTGACCACAGCTAGCCCCAGCTAAGTTCTGCCTTCTTCCAAGCATTTCTTTGAATTCCCAGGCTGTGCTTTAGGTATATGTACAGTTTTTTTATTGAAGTATAATCAGTTTACAATGTTCCAATTTTTGGTGTACGGCATAATATTTCAGTCATATAGGAATATACATATATTCATTTTTCATTATCATATTCTCCATATATTCATATTCATTTTCATATTCTTTTTCACCAGGAGTTACTACAAGATATTGACTATGGTTCCCTGTGCTAAACAGTATAAACTTGTTGTTTATCTATTTTATATATATTAGTATCTGCAAATCTTGAACTCCCAATTTATCCCTTCCAACCCCTTCCCCTCCCCAACCCTGGTTACCATTAAGTTTGTTTTCTATGTCTGTGAGTCTGCTTCTTTTTATAAATAAGTTCATCTATATCTTTTTTTTAGATTCCACATATAAGTGATATCATATGGTATTTTTCTTTCTCTTTCTGGCTTACTTCACTTAGAATGCCATTCTCCAGTTTCATTCATGTGGCTGCAAATGGCATTATTTTATTCTTTTTTATGGCCGAGTAGCATTCCATTGTATAAATATACCACAGCTTCTTTATCCAGTCACCTGTCAATTGACATTTAGGATGTTTCCATGTCTTAGCTATTGTAAATAGTGCTGCTGTGAACATTTTGTGGTGCTTTACCAGTCAGGCACTAACATCATTCCTCAGGGCTCTTTTCTTGTACACCACGGTCCCTCTTGATGCCCCAAATGGTCAGTAGTTCCCTGGGTGGGTTTTGGGGTTGGGAGGTGCCACCTTTGATTGTCATAGCAGGTGCATCTATTGCTCTGTTTACTGGCTGCACTGTATAGTATCTTTTTCAGCTTTTCCACGGGATCCACTGAGTACTCATGTCATCAAAGCTGCGTGACATTTCATGGCAGAGCTAGGAAGAGTCCATCTTTCCTTTTACGCTGTAATTTGATCTCTTGAGTCACAAAAGATGAAAGAGTGGCTTGGAATGCATTCCCCGGCTTAACCACACAGTGCAAGTGTGGTTACCTGAAGTTATTTTCCTCAAGGACTTAGTTACGTAGCTTCAAAGACAGGAAAAGAAAATATTTCAGTAATAGCCATTGAGCTATGCTCAGAAACACTCTCTGTTCTTTTTGAGCATCAAGGCTTGGTATCTACATTAAATTAATGACAGCTAGCTATTTCTTACCTTAGGAACAATTCTCTCATAGAAGTAGGTTGGGCCCCCTGCAAATAGACACTCACTAGCTCACACTAGTAGTTTTTTTTTTTTTTAACTCACTAGGATGAAGATAAACTCCCGTATTAGACAGAACTGGAATTCTGTTACAAAATTTCTTTAGCTTCCAAAAAAATGAAAACATCTGGGATCTTATTTCAGTAGTTTGCCAGATGGCAACTATTTACTTTAAATTCAACCTAGACTTAATCCAGGACTTCCCACCAAAATTAGAACACCCAAAGTTAAGATAGGAGGCTAAAAGTGCGTAAAAGTCCCTTTGGTATGTAATAAATTTTATATTAAGTTATTAATATTCATGGCTTCTTAAAAAAACAAAATACAATTCAGAAAACTTTTCTTCTGATAGTGTATTTTATTTAGGGAACATCCTAAACTGTATTTGCTAAAGATAAATAAGGAATTACATATATTCCGGCTCTTTTGCCAAGGTTACTAGTTAGATTTCCTTTGCCAAATATTCCGGTCTTAGCTCACCATTACTTCAGTCCTTAGGTTTTTGAGAACGAACGTTCCAAGGTCATGGTGATCATTATTCTCTCCAATGTACAACCAATGTTTATTTTTAATTTGAGGCTGGTAAATAAAGTTTTAATGAGATTTTAATGGCATGTTGGACACACTTCAGTGTCCAGAGATGTGGCATCATATTCAGGGATGTCATTATCTAGATTAATTATCAATAGTGGACAGATATCATTAGAGCGATATGAGAATGAGAGAGGTTGTAAAAGAAATTTGCTAGGCAGAGAAGCTAGTGGAAAACAACATTTGATTTGCTAATCTGCAGTTATTTACCACATGTGAAATCTTTCTGAGGCGTTTGTGTATGTTTTTGTCCCTGAGAATCTGCCTAAAATAACACCAGGATTTTAACTACTTAGTTTAATTTCTAAGGTCAAGTTATGCTCCTTAAAAAGCTGGACATAAGTCTGAGTAACTTGGTCTATTAGAAGAAGGAACACACTTCTCAGTACACATCTTTTTTTTCTTTTTCTGAAATTTTTTATGCTCACACAAAGAAAGAGTTGAAATACATGAAGGCATGGACTTTGCATATTCCGAAAATCCACTTACTGGCTGATCCAGTTTCTCCTTGACTATCTTGAATGAGAAAATATTGTATTCATTTATTAAGGGTCTGCATGCTTAACAACACCAAATTATTTATGTAGCACTTTTGTTTTGTTTTTAAGTATGTATCTTTCTTTTTATAATATAATTGCAGGTACACTTCTGTGGCATTTACGCAGTAGCACATATCAGCATTTCGGGAAAAAAAAACCCAGAACGATATTATTATGCCGATTTTGGAGATTTTAATATAAACCTACCTATCTGATTTTGTTCAATCTAAACTGTAAAATACATCATTATTTTATGTACCACACTGAAAGGAAAAAAAAATGCCTAAACTGTAACTTTTAGTTTTAGTGCTGAACTGTAGAATAATGCAATGTCTGAAGACATTTTAGATGGCAATTACCCTCAACATCTGTAGTTTAACAAGGTACATAACTCAGTTGAAGGGATGACATTGAGAATGGCTATGACCAGGTTTAATCACTGACAGGCAATGACAAGTGATCCCTTTGCTGTCTGACTAAAAGTGATCATGAAATGAATCCTGATTTCAGAGATGCAAAATGGAAAAAAAAAAAGGGCACCTTAGAATTGGTAGAACATGGCACCACAAATGCTAGATTCATCCCTTGCTAACCTTTGTCTGAACAAGCTACTTGAGGGTTTCTAAATCTCAGACTTCTCATTCTTGAAATGGACATGACAAGGGTATTCACTACATCATATTGTGAAGATGAATTAAAGCCTCGTTTGAGAGCAGATGGCAAAGTTTGGGATTTTATTTTTTGTTTATCAAGATGTAATATACCAGGCTCTTGAATTTTCCTCTCCTGTGGATGCACCATACACTACACACGGAACAATTCCTTCTGAGAAAGACCCAGAAGCTAGCCGAGTAACTACAATGTAGCAGGTGGCAGAGCACATGCCCACATCAAAATGTGTAACAGACTGACGCACACTCTGGCCATAAACTCCATCCTCGACACAGCATTACACAACCAGGAGGGGACCCCCAATTCCCAGCTTCTCACCAAGGAGTAAAGGATTTGTACAGCACACCCACCACTGCAAATTTCAAGGCTCCCATCCCAAGGATGGGTCCCCAAAACACCTAGGGCTGAAAGCCACTGGGGCTTACATTCTTGAGTCCCACAGGACTATAGAGAACAAAGAGGCAATTCTTAACCTACTTGCTGTGGCTATGCCCTCAGGGTTCAGAGCAGAGGAGGCAGAAAAACCCATTTGTTAGTCATTCCTCAGAAGGAGCTTAACTGCGTGCATTTTGAGTTGCAGCCTGAGGGTCCAGCTCCTAATTAACATGCATGGAGATGCTGACTGTTTTCCTCCCTGGAGCCCTGGGATACCAGGGGATGCTTCACCCATCTTCTCCCTCTGGTTCACTTCAAGGATAAAATCAAGTTTCCAGGGTCTCCCTGGAAGGAGCTTGTTGATCTAATCTAGTTTCCTAATTTCACAGCTGCCATCTGAGGGACTGGCCCCAAATCACTTCACTTAGCTCTGATTGTAAGTGGGGCTTACATTCAGAGTCCCACAGGAATATAGTGAAGGAAGAAGTTTGTTTTTTTAATTGAAGTATAGTCAGTTTATAATGTGTCAATTTCTGGTGTACAGCATAATAGTGCAATCATATATATACATAAGATAGTCATTTTTATATTCTTTTTCATTATAGGTTACTGCAAGATATTGAATATAGTTCCTTGTGCTATACAGTAGAAATTTGTTGTTTATCTATTTTATATATAGTAGTTAGTATCTGCAAATCTCAAACTCCCAATTTATCACTTTCCTCCCCTTTTCCCCTCTGATAACCATAAATTTATTTTCTATGTCTGTGAGTGTGTTTCTGTTTTGTGAATTAGTTCATTTGTCTTTTTTTATTATACATATAAGTGATATCATATGGTATTTTTCTTTTTCTTTCTGGCTTACTTCACTTAGAATGCCATTCTCCAGTTTCATTCATGTGGCTGCAAATGGCATTATTTTATTCTTTTTTATGGCTGAGTAGCATTCCACTGTATAAATATACTACAGCTTCTTTATCCAGTCACCTGTCAATGGACATTTAGGTTGTTTCCATGTCTTAGCTATTGTAAATAGTGCTGCTATGAACATTGGGGTGCACGTATCTTTTCAAATTAAAGTTTCCTCTGGATATACACCCAGGAGTGGGATTTCTGGATCATATGGTAAGTCTATTTTTAGCTTTTTGAGTAATCTCCATGCTGTTTCCCACAATGGCTGCACCAAACTACATTCCTACCAACAGCTTAGGAGGGTCCCCTTTTCTCCACACTCTTTCCAGCATTTATCATTGGTGGGCTTTTAAATGAAAGAAGTAGTTTTTAAACAGGTGCAGAAGCACCTCCATGGCTATACACCAAGGCTTGTTGCCCAGGGAGCAGGTAAAAATGCCTATCTCCCAGTTTCTACATACTTTCTCAGCTGCTGCCTGAGAGTATTGCCTCTAATCAACCTGCCTCTAGGTACTTCTCTTTGGGACACTGGTGGGTCTTGACACATGCTTAACTACTGCATGCTGCTAAGAACAAAGACAGCAGTTTGGACAATCACAAAGGCTTGGCAGGCATCCAGGAGCTTGTGAGAGGGAACCCTCCTGTGAACCCCTTTCGAGGGGTTGAAAGCACATTCAACAGAACATTAAAAGAATCATACACCATGATCAAGTGAGATTTATCACAGGGATGCAAAGATGGTTCAACATTCACAAATCAATCAGTGTGATACCCCATATGAAAACATTAAAGAACAAAAATTACTATCTTCTCAATAGATGCAGAAAAAGCATTCACAAAACTCAACATCCTTTCATGACAAAAACTATTAACACAGTGGATATGGAAGGAACATACTTCAACATAATAAAGGTCATATATGACAAGCCCACAGCAAGTATCATACTCAATGGTGAAAAGCTATAATCTTTTCTTCTAGGATCAGGAACCACCCAAGGAGGCCCTCTCTTGTCACTTTTCTTCAACATAATACTGGAAGTCCTATCAGAGCAATTAAGCAAGGAAAAGAAATAAAAAGCATCCATACTGGAAAAGAAGAAGTAAAATTGTCTCTGTTTGCAGATGCCATATTATTTACAGAAAACCCAAAAGTCTCCACCAAAAAACTTAGAACTAATTAATGAATACAGTAAAGTTGCAGGATACAAAATTAATAAAGAAATTAGTTTTTTTATACACTATTAACAAACCATTGGAAAGAGAAATTAAGAGAACAATTCCATTCACAACAGCATGAAAAATAAAATACTTAGAAGTAAGTTTAACCAAGGAGATGGGAGACTTGAAAACTACATTGAAAGCTACAAGAAATTGATGAAAGAAATTGAAGATGACACAAATAAATGGAAAGGTATTTCATGTTCATGGATTGGAAGAATTAATATTGTTAATATGTTTACACTACCCAAAGCGATCTACAGATTCCATGCAGCCCCTTTAAAAAGTCCAATAACATTTTCCACAGAAAGACAAAATACAATCCTAACTTTCATATGCGACCACAAAAGACCCTAAATAGCCAAAGCAATATTGAGAAAGAATAACAAAGCTGGGGACACCACACTTCTAGATTTCAAAATATATTACAAAGCTATAATAACAAAAATAGTACAGTACTGGTATTTTTAAAAGAAATGATTCATGGGACAGAATGGAGAGCATAGAAATAAACAATGCATACGTGGCCAACTAATTGTTGACAAAGGTGTCAATAATATACCTGGGGAAAGGATACTATAATATATATAATATACATTATGGAACAATATATAATATAATATATAAGAATATATTATAATAATAATAGTATAATTATAATATAAAAGTAATAGTATAATAATAATAGTATAATATATAATACAGCATATAGTACAATATTATATATAGATAAATGGTTCTGGGGAAACTGGATAGCTACATACAAAAGAAGGAAACTGGATCTTACACCATACATACACAAAAATTAACTCAGTAGGTTAAAAACTTGAATGTAGGTTTTGAAACTGTGAAACTCCTGGGGGCAGGGGGACAGCTTTTTGACTTTGGTCTTAGCAATGATTTTTTGAATTTGACATTAAAAGAAAAGGCAACAAAAACAACAACAAATAACTGGGACTACCTTTGACTCTTGAACAACAATGGGTTTGAACACCCTGAGTTCACTTATGTGGATTTTTTTCAGTAGTAAATACTGCATGATCCGTGGTTGGTTGAATCTGAAGATGCTGAATGGAGGATATAGAGGAACTACAGGTGGAGCCGGCCAGTCATAAGTTATATGTGGATTTTTGACTGCACGTAGGGTTGTGCCCCTAACCTCTGCATTATTCAAGGGTCAGCTGTACTTCAAATTAAAGTGTTTAGATGCAGCAAAAGAAACCATCATTAAAATGAAAAGGCAGTCTATGAAATGGGAGAGAATATTTGCAAACCACAATATCTAATGAGGGGTTACTAACCAAAATATAAAAGGAAATCATACAATTTAATATAAAAATAACAAATAAGCCAATTAAGAATGGGCAAAACACCTCGAGACAATTTTCCAAAGAAGACACACAAATGGTCAACAGATACATGAAAAGGTGCTCAGTATCACTAATTATCACAGAAATGCAGATCAAAGCCACAGTGAGATACCTCACACCAGTTAGGATGCTACTATCAAAAAGATGAGAGACAGCAAGTGCTGGCCAGGAATGCGGAGAAAAGGGAGCACATGCACTTTGCTGACGGGACTTTAAACTGGTCCAGTCATTATGGGAAACAGTATGAAGTTTTCAAGAAGATAAAAATAGAACTACCAGTGATCTTGAAAACCCACTTCTGGTACACCCTCCCTCATCTAGAATATTGTTAGACTTGATGTATCCAAAGGAAATGAAATCAGTATCTTGAAGAGGAAGCTGTAGTCCCATGTTTACTGCAGCTTTATGCACAATAGCCAAAGTGTGCAAACAACATTAAGCATCCATTGATGGATGAATGAACTAAAGAAGTGTGATATTATGTGTGTGTGTGTATGTATATATATATATATATATACATACACACACACACACATGCCATTTGGGACAACATGGATGAAACTGGAAGGCATTATCCTAAGTAAAATGAGCCAAACAGAAAAAGACACATACTACATGATATCAATGGTATATGTTATTTTTAAAAAGGGGAACTCATAGAAACAGAAAGTAGAGTGTTGTCTCCCATGTGCTGCTGGGGCAGGGGTTGGGGGGATAGAGAGAAGCTGGTAAAAGGGTACAACATTTCATTTATAAGCTGAGTAAGTTATGAGGATCTAATGTATAATATGGTGAGTATAGTTGATGACACTGTATGGTACACTTGAAACTTACTATGAGAGTAGAACTTAAGTCTTCTCACCGAAAAAAAAAAAGAGGGTGAATACGTGATGTGATAAATGTGTTGACTTGATGGTGGGAATCCTTTCCCAGCGTATACATTTATCAAACCATCACATTGTACATCTTAAACATATTATAGCTTTATCAATTATACCTCAATAAAGCTGACTAATAAAAAGCAGATGGTAAAACTCCTGGCTCCATTTGCATGTGTGTTGAGTAAACGCCAAGTTTCAGCAGCATCAGGAACAACACCAAGCACCGTGCCGCAGAGTTTGTTGGACTATGTGTCAGTTCTGCTCAGCAACTTACCAGCTTGTGACCTTGGACAAATTACTTAACCTTGCTGTGTTCGATAATGTTATCTGATAATAGTATCTGAGGACGAGAGCCCTCTCACATGATTTAATTAAACCCTGAGCATAGGTGGAGCTCCTTTGCTGTTTTATTGCTAACTGGAGGGAAGTTCCTCTTACACAAGACATCCAGCTGGTTGGCTCTCTATCATCTAGAATATTGTTAGACTTGACAGTCTTTATAGAATGGATCTGGCCTTTAGTTAATGACTCTGACCATCTTAAGGACAAAGACTTATATTTTAATTTGTGTACTTCAGTGTGGCATTCAAGTATGTAGCATTGGTTGCAAATAAATGTGCAATTTATATTTGCTCAGATATCCTTCATTTCTTTTTACCCCCAGTGGTAGTGGTAGGATGAAAAGAATGATAAAATAAAATAGATTGTTTCTAGTTTAGAATATAAAATACTAGTATTTGATAAGACAAAGTGTACTTGGATAATACATAATAAAAAGTCATCCTGGGTTATGTAATTAAACTCTAAGAACACTTTCTGAAGAGTTTCTCTCTTGTCGTTTGTCTCTTGCTGTATAAAGCACATGATGAAGTGTCTCTGAAAAATTCGCTATTTAAGTTCAAGGCTACAGATCACTGAATACAGTGCCAAGAAAATTAAACATGTGCCCAACTAACAAAATGCTGTAAGTGAATTTGAAGCCCCCTAGAGAACACATCAGTCAGCAACATGCCATCAACTCAGCTCAAGTTTACCACCTCAGCCTTTATGCGAAAGAATTACTGGGGATCTCAAGGTTAAGAAATGATAGCTCCACTTCGGTAAAAGAGCATTTACGACTATCTCCTTTAGCAAAGTATCTTTCGAATAGAAAGTGTTCCAAAATGTATGTAAAACTGATACTAGATTCATTCCATCATCATGGAACTTGGGCTTCAGAGAGTTTCCTGAAATGGTTAAGAAAACAATTTGTGAGTATATAATTTTATTTGGAGGGCTTTTTAGATTTCATCAGACCCAGAAGTGACTTGGAACACAAAGAAGAAAATAAGTACTGCTTATAATTTCTATTTCTGTGAAATAATCATCATTGCCAGCTTCAGCACTTTGTCTTGCATATCCTAATGATGTTATTTTAGTTCCCATGACATTGATGAGAAAGCCAAAGAACAGAAAGGATAAGTAAGTCGTCTCAAATCCAACAGCTAGTAAGTAACGCAGCCAGGAGCTCAGCCAGGCAGCTTTCCTCCAGGGCTGATGCCATGATCCTGTGTGTCTGTCATGACAGACAGGCCTAATGTGGAGAAAAGATCTCTGCACAGGGAATTAGAAAACTCTGTGTCTACTTCCAGCTCCAGATCTTCTGTTAATGGTAGAAGAGTTAGGTTTTGAGTCTGTCATCTGCTATATAAGGTTGCTGGATTTAGCAAGTACAGATATAGAGAATCCAATTAAATTTGAATTTTAAATAAACACTGGAGTACTTTTTAGCATAAGTATGTCCCAAATATTTCATGTAACATACTTATACTAAAAAACATATTCATTATCTTTCTGAAATTTAAATTGAATCGAGAGTCCTGTATTTTATCTGAACCCTACTATTCCATAAAATGAGGGGGCACAGGCATCAGAAGACATATTTTCTGTTTCAAGAATTTGTAATCACAGTTTAAGAGACAAGAAATAAAAGCACATGAAGCATTTTAAGGGAATATTGACCAATGGAGTTGGTTGCTGTGACTTAAAGTCTTTCTCTCCCTCTTCCCATCTTCTTCCCATTACAGATGCATTTTACAAATCTGGTCCATATACTTTCTTGGTGAAAAGTAGGACAATGCCTATATTCCATTGTCTAATTTGCTGATTGAAAAAACATGAAGAGTCTTCAAATGGACCTGTCAGAACTCCCCTGTGATTTAAAAAAAAATATTACTCTGACAAAAAATGGTCATAAAATTCAGAAGGTCTCTGAAGCCAGATTCAGTGGCTGTCAGACAGCATGTGCTCGGCACTGAGGAATTTAAGGTCCGATGTGTATATATTTAAAATAATGTAAAGGTTGCTTGAAGAAGAATCATGTTGATCAGAACTCTAAATTAATTCTATAGTACAAAATAAAATGATTTTGCTATCTCATCTAAGAAAAACTCCCTTGTTCATCTTCTAAAATCAGAAGGTGGTACAAGTGTTTGTTTGCAGGGACATGTTGAAATTTATACTCTTTGTTTACACGGGTTCCTATGAGTATGGGGTGATGGATTTGCAGTTAGCCAGACAAGATTGTGCCTCATCTCCAAAGCAGAGATACAGCTCTCATTCCAACAACAGAGACTGTCACCCAATGAGGGAGAAACATGTTTCAGGGTGGGGAAAATTCAAAACAGTTTTAAAGATGTCTGAGTTTTAACAAATATGCATTTGTTTCCTGAAAAGTGTATATAAACAGGTAGCTGTAAACGAGCAAAGGAAATGTAAGATTGGGGCCAGCATTTATAACGGTCATAAGAACTGGCATTTTTGCAGAGTGCATAGAAGATTCAAATTAACCTATTTAAAGCCTGAACAAGGTCTCATGAAGTCACAAAGGGACAAGATAGGAGTATAATCCTACCATGATTCTAGAATTTGGAAAGTGGAAAGATTCAGGTAACAGTATTAAGAAAACCACCGCATCCATCATACACCTCACTTTTTGGGTATTGTCACAAACGCTGAGCAGCTCAGAAGTGAGATTTACAATGGGAGGAGCTACATGAAACCAATGTGAATCAAGAGTGGTCTGCATTTGCTTTAAGACCGCAGTTAGACGTTTAGGGGGATGTGTAGGAAAGACTTTCAAGTGACTTAAAATTGACAAAACTGCATGTGTCTGTCAAAAACACATATTACAATCGTGTTTTCTGCCAAGAACTATTCTGGGTCTAGGGACGTGGCAGTGAACATAGTAACACAACCACTGTCCCATGGGATCTGGTCTAGCAATGCTAAGACATTGTTTCTTGGGTGCAGACAAATATATCACAAAAGGAAAATCTATATAATCTAAATATTACGTGTGTACGAAGAAACTTCAAATGTGGAAAAGAGGGTAGGTGGAATACGGCGCATTTTGGCAAATCAGAAGAATGAAGAGAACTGAATTTAGGAACAGAAGAGAGAAAGTGAGTAGAAAAATAATGCCTTGAGTATTTTTTATTCCAAACGTTGGCACCAGACAATGATGCTCATCTAAATAGGTTTAAGTGATTTACTGTACCTGAGTAGAAAAAGCAATGCTTACTGAGTCAGCAAAATTCAACACAGCACATCACTCCTGAACAGAAGCTTGTTTTGTACAAACTGCATACACTCCCCCAACGAAACCAATTCTTCAAAAATGAAACACGATTATGTGGAAGTGAACAAATTTTTCCATATACGTTTGAATTATATCTTATTCTAATATCTAACATCTAATTACCACAGGATGTTCTAGATCTCCGTCTTCAATCACAAAACCAATATGGTTAACATCTCTTTTACTCCTGGAAGTCAATTTTAGTCCAGCAGTCCCATACGTGATCCTATTTGATAGACACTGAAATATATACCAAATAAGAAATTCTTTACATGAACAATAGCAAATTTGTTGTTGTTAATTATTGGCATTTTGACATAGTAATTACCTTATAAATTATAAAAATTTATGGAAAAGTAGTGAAAAGAGTAAAAAATTAATCCAAATTCCTTTGCATGATTGTTTAGAATTGACTTGTTTACTAAAAAGATAGACAAGTGAATACCAAATAGGGTTCTTAAGGTGAGTAGGAATTTCAAAAATGGAGATCTGAGTAAAAAGGCTCTTTAATGTACAGTTCTGCTATTACCCTGGCCCGACTGTAAGGATACCAAATGCCTTTGGGCAGTAACACCGCAGTCAGAGAGAGTCCAGCTTAAAGTGGGAAACAAATTGAGGGGAGAAGAATAATTGGAGAGACTCCAAGAAAGATAATCTCCTTGTCCATACAACGTACATCAGACTGCTGATAGCAAAGACTATCACTCACTGTCACCCAGGAGGGTTGAAAATTATCACAAAATAAAAATTCTATATTTTTTAAATTATAGAGAGGTAAAGAAAATTATTTTGGAGGTTTCTGGCCATTAAAATGCAAAAAAAAAAAACTCTTAAATAAGTAAGTATAGGCAAATTTTCCTGGGGGTGATGAGAGAAACTATATGTTTTAGAAACTAGCTTTATACAATGAAGGCATTCATTGTTTGCAGAAACAGAGACAAAAGGTAAGTCATATGTAGGCGGGAAAAAAAATACAAATAAAAAGAGACCTGTGAAGGAAAGAAGTTGAACAGAAGGGAAGGAAGAGAAAGCATGAGAACAGATAAAAATTCTACTGGTTAGAAGCTAGGGTCACAGATACATTGTACACCCTGAGCAAGAATGCCTGGTCTTCAAAAACTTGATGTGGGAGTCATACAGGATGTTTCATAGAGCAAGAGAATCCCTTTTAAGTCTGTGCACTGTCCTTTTATGCAATCAAGCTTCATGTTTATAAGCCAAATATGATCTGTGAGATGTCAAAATTCATGGTCAGGTCACGAAGAACTCTAGGTATATGGCCTTGGGATTTACTGAGGTACAAATTCATGCTTTACTTTTACTGCTATAAAGGAATCAGAAAGAATGACACTTTAATGCTATCCAAAGGTTTTGGGAGAAAAAGTTTTCAGTCTTTTGACTCAAAACACCCTAACCATTTTTACCTCCTGCTTCATGATTCAATGAAAAGTTAGGGCCTGTGTGTTCCTTAAATGTAAGGGAAGTTGGGAGAAGGCATTTTTTGAAAGGCAAAGGCAAATGAAGATTATGTTTGGAGTCTTAGGGGATGGGAGAGACATGATTGGCTTGGAGAGATACTAAGAACTGAATATATCCAAGTCTGACTAGTGTTTCAGAGTATGGAGTCCAGAAGGAGTAGAGTTTAATGACAGATTTCCTATTAGAGGTCCAGGAAAGTGATAAAAATTTAAGAAGCAATTTCTAACTGATAGCAGAAGATCATTGGACCCCAGAGAAATAGGCTTATAGCCATAAAAAGACATAATACAGTAGGTGTATTAGGCCAGGATAAGCTGCAGTAATAAACAATTCTGCAGTATCAATTGTCTGTCACAACAAATGTTTATGACCCAGAAACTCAAGCCACTGGCGGGTCCTCTGTCTCAACACAACGCTTCCTGTTTATTGAGGCAGAGGAAAGGACCACAATGAGGGTTAACACCTTCGTGCCCATGCTTTATCTCCAAAGTGACACATTTCCATTTTGCTCACTGCCCTTTGGTTAGAACCAGCTTATGGCCTCACTTAAGGCAGAAAGTGAAGTCACAGATAAAAACGTTTGCTGAGCGTGACTGCCTCTATTCCAGACACCCATGACTTACTGGAGGGCTCAACAGATTTCTAGGGTCCACACGAATTTCTGGGGCTTATACAGGGTTAGACAATGGACATTTCAACAGCAGCTGCATGGACTGAAGATCAGAGGAGCCCCTCAAAGGTTTCTTCTGGTCCCATCGCATAAGACATCGGCAGAAACCACAAAGAGAAGGATAATCTAATGATGCCTAAGATTAGAGAGTGTTGCCATCCAGTCAGGGTAGAGACCAAGAATCAAATGTAATTTTAAAGAAATGATACATTTGCTTTTGGAGTTATTTACACCTGATACTTGTCAAAGGATTCCACAAAAGCTCTTATTTTTTTCATTGACAAAGCTCTCAAGATCTGGGCCTCCCTCAGTCTAGAAGAAGGGAGGTCTTTTTGTTAATTAAAACACTGTAACCTATTAATAATAATAATGATGATGATAATAATAGTAATAATACTGAAAATGCCCATTGAGCATGTGAGGTGACAGAGTTAAATCAAATGGCCTATAATTCACTTCTCTCCTACTAAAGGAATGCTTCCAGGGGGAAAAAAAAGTAGGCATATGACCTAGTCTAACCTCATTGTGAACGTGACAACTGGAACTCTGGAAAACATATGGTAATGACATTTTCGAGGAGGAAATCAGAAAAATAGCTACATAAATATTAGTGCATTTACACAATAGAATCATATTTAGTCATAGAAGTTAATGTTTCAGAGCTACATGTAAAAATGCCAGTCTCAAGAATGTTGAATAAGGAAGAAAGTTTCAGAAGAACATATATATATACACATATATGCACACATATATACACACAATATACTGTATGGGTATGCATATGCTTTATATGTATGTATGTAAATGTTTGTAATATCATTTTCAAGGAAGACCAAAAATATCTTTAGAATACATGCACATGTGACCAAGTCATTTTAAACATGAAACGATAAATTCAAAACCAAATTTCAGTGAGTGATTACCTATGAGAAGTGAGCTGGGGAGATGTGAGAGGCAAGAACACATAACTAAAGGCAAAGTTTTGAGAAGATTTTCTTTCTTGTTATGGTTGGTAGGTCCTTTGTAAAATTGTGTTTATAAAGTGTATCTCTCTCTCTATCTGTATATAACATCTACTCTTCGTTAAATTTCAATTATTAAGCTGAAGAATGCCATAAAGATCATTTGCAACAGATTGAAGTAAGATTGATGAGAGAGGAAAACTCAGAGTGCTATGGGACCCACAGGACTCATAAGATGTTTACTGGAAAAGCAGATACCTGAGCTGATTCTTCACCACTGGGTGGGCGGTGTTTTGATGGACGGAAGAGATGAGTTGTGTGATATTCCAGGAAGAAGCAGTGGTATTTGCAAAGAAGTAAAGGAAAAGGAGAAGGATTGTTCCAGTAACTGCTAATAGTTCGTGTGTATCAGGAGAGTAGGGGGTGGGAGTCGAGAGAACAGAGGGGTGGAGACAGGTAGCTGCAGCCACATTCCCTTACCCTGTTTTAACGTCTTATCCGTAAGGATGCGTTGAATAAATGTACACAGGGGAATGGCAATAATAAATTCACACGTGGATCCAGAAAACCTGCAAGCTTGAAATAAACAACACCCAAATAAAGCTCTTTCAACATCAGTATCAGAGGAGAGAAACAGACCAAATACCCAAAATGGAAGCGATGAGACTAAAAACGGTGAGTGTGCGTGAAACGTTAGCTTTCTGATAACACAGAATCCCTGTACCTGAGCTGAACAAGCTGCTACTGAGCACAGCTTAGGAAGAAGAATCTAATGAGAAAGCGGGTTTTAGGTCAGTGGGTAGTGACCAGTTTTTTAAGCACAGCATCCAAGGGACTGGTTAGGCTGTCACTGTCTCTAAAAGTAAACTCAGCATTTTGGAAGGAAAGGGTCTCCCTGTGTGGCCCGGTACCGGAAAGATGAATGGGAAAGAGCATTGACACAAACAATGCTTCGACTTCTGACAGTTTTAAAGTACCAAAAAGGAAAAAAAAAAAGTACATAAAAAGATCTGGACTTCCATGAATAACTGTAACATTCCTTGAGTATTGTTTAAGTAGAAATAAACTCTGGCTTCTCAAAAACAAAAACAAAAACAAAAACAAAAACAAAAACAAAAAGCTGAGAAAAAAAAATGATGTGGTTGCTCTTGGTTCCCCTTCCTCCGCCACCACCATTAAATGTTTCAAACACCAACCTAAAGACCTCCCTTAAAGAGTCGTAAAAAGTTATTTTTTTGAAAAGTAAAAAGTTTCTTTTTTGTCTTAAAAATCCAGACTGTTTCCAACTTTTTTTTTTTTCAACAGACTGTGTGAGATACCCACTTCAAAGAAACACAAATCTCAGGGGAAAATGTCAAAGAATATCTCATCCAATTACATGCCTCTCTGCAAAAAAAGGGCTACAATCCCCAACGTATAGAAGAAACAGTTTAAAGGGGGTAGGAAATGATAAAAGTGATTTTTTTCAAGAAGAAATATTCACTATAATACAGGAAAAATTATCCTTCTTTAAGTTGAGAAATTTTAATTTTAAGAAATAAACAGATTACACACATAGTTTGCTATTACTAGTGACCAGGTTCACCAGCCAGAGTACTTTCTGATGCTTATGCTTTAAAAAGTGAAACGTAACTAAACAAATCAAATGCAAGTGTGGATTTATAGAACATACAATTTCATGCAAACAAAAAGTATCCTCTATCCATAAAATGATCTGTTAAATCAGCCTTGAAGTTCTTCCTGAATTAAAGAAGTTAGCTTTTCACAATTGATGGTGGAGTGAGCCTTTAATTAGTATTTTAATCAAAATTAGTTTGGTTTCTTGTCTTTTCTAATTTGTGATTCAAAACCGATACTAAATACTGGAATCGTCAAATGTTTACCAACCATTTGCCAACATTTATTTCTGTATAGTACACATAATTTCAACTCAGGTACCACTCTCCTATTTCATACTAGGACTTGGACAAACTACTCCATGCTAGAAAAAAGCAACTTAGTAACCTCAGTCAGAACACTGGGGAAGTATCAGGCAGGAAAACAGAAATCACACTAGTTATTTCAAAAGACAGAGCATCACGCAGCAAATTGCTTCTAGAGACACTGAAAAGCAAAGAGAACTTTGAGGGAGCACAGGGGTAGTAATGATAAGAAACCCTCTAGTGCTGAGGGTAAAGGGGACAGTTTGGAGTATTTAGAACTTGAAAGGTAAGAGGAAGGACCTCCTGAAGGTGGACTCAGATCTCTGAGGAGGGGCGAACACTACGACTGGTGTCAGGTCCTCTGAGCTCCACAAGTCTGGTTCTGGGACGGGTGGGAGGAACTGGAAACTGGAACCAATTTCTAGAAACCAGTACTGGTTGTTGCTGCTGGATTACAGCTCCTGCTGTGATGATCCTTACAGCACCAGCAAATCATAAACCAGAAATGTCCCCCTCTCTACATCCAACTGCTCTCCAGTTGCCCTACTAGCAGAAGCTAAAAAGTAACCAATCTATAAGAAAGAAATTTAATTTGCACAACCTCAGTCCACACACTGCAGAGTTGAGTGTAGAAGGGAGTGTTTGTAGCTGAGAGCAGCTTAGCAAACAGCATGAGGGTGTGAGGCAATGCATGATAAGGGCATTCCTCGTGGGGACTTGTAGTATAAAGCATGGATTGGTACTGCACCAGGCGGTTGTCACATTTCTTCTGCTTGTTGATATGTGGGGTTTACTTCCTTGACTGAAGGAAAACAGGAATATTAAGTATGTAGAGACTGGTAGTACAAGGAAGCAAAAGTATTAAATTCTGAAGCCCCTGGCATCTGATAGTTTGGAACCATTCATGTAAAAATAGTAAATGCATAGGCAAAGTCTGGCTTTAAAATCATGAATCATTAAATGTAATAATGCCAACGAGATCTAAATCCTAATACAATCAAAGTGTATATTACAAATTAGCTGCCAGCGGGCTTCTTCTTTGTCAATCAATCAACAATGAATATTTAATTGAGTTTGTAAAGTATTGCTCAAAGTTTGCTGGAAGGACCGTGTCTTAAATTAAATTACAAAATCGCTGTTTTTATGGGTCAGAAATGATCATATGTCAGCAATTTCATGTGGAGTCAACCTAATACCTCAGTTTAACGATGGATCGTCAACCTCGGGTCAAACGTGAACCTTACCTTAGAAAGTGAAGTGGTTTCATTGGCATCTGAAGAAGCTTGAGCTGTTATGAACACCGTAAAGTATTCTTCCTAAGCCCTGAATGTTACCTTCTCCCATGGCCAGATAGTGACTTACCATACCTACTGAAAAGGAACAGCCTTGAAACGTTGCAAGTAAAATGGTTAAGAACTCTGACTATGGAGTTAAATAGATCTTGTGAAAATACTTTTCTTTTGCTTTATCTAGCCATTCATTGTACTTGGGTAAGTTACTCAAATTATTCAAGCCTCAGTTTCCTCAATCATAGAGTTGAAAGTGCGTTATCTACCTATCAGGGTTGCTCTGGAGGTTGAATGGAGTATGGAGCATGTAAAATGTTTTAAAAGGGCCTATCATATTAATAAAATACAATGCAGGCTATTCTCTATGTATTTATGTTATTCGTTCTAAAAAGGATATAAATAACAATTGTGCCTATAGCACAGAGTTATCATGAGCATCAAAATGAGTTGGCATGTGTAAAGTGTACGGTCAGTTCCCAGAATATAGTAAATGCTATGTGAGGATTTTTCCCTATAAAAATAATACTAACTATTCATGTATTAGTGGTCCTACTTTGCTGTTATTAACAACTCTTATTGTTGCTATTATTACTATTCTCTGGGGGCTCTTCCGTCAGCCTCAACTCATAGCTTGTACCTAAATGACAAAATGTGTTACAGAGCTTTGTTATTTGCATCCAAACTAGATGTGTGGGTGCATATGTGTGTGTGCACACGTGTGTGTGTGTGTGTGCATAGAGACTGCTTCACTGGCCCAAGTTATTTCTTTGTGGCAGTTATCATATGTCACCCTATCTTTGACTTCACAAAACTGACTGTAAATCCCACATTTGAAAAGAAAAATTCACACTCTGTGTGCTATAGCAAAGTACTGTTCAGAATCAATTTGAATCCATAGCACTATTGGTCTTAGACCGATGAGGCAACAACTCTTTATCTATCTGGAGAAACAAGGGTATCAGGCCCAACAGAAACTGAGCAATGACATCACAGTTACATAACTGCGGAGCCGAAAAGGATCTTAGAGATCCAGTGAGGATCAGGTTTGATTTTTTACAAATCAGGAAACTGAAGCTCCGGGAGGGATGATGTTAAGCATTTGGATTGGCTCTGTTTCCCAGAGAACCCTAGGGGTAAAACAGCTTCTGCACCAATTGCCCGGACGCTACAGCATCGCCAGTAAAAGGCCATTCTGCTTGTTTGGGATTGCTTTCTGGGGAACCTCACTACCGAACAATGCAACACGTTTTATTTTTGTATGATTCCATTAGAAAGCAACTCCCTTATATCATACTGAATGTCCTCTTAACGTTCTTTAAATGTCTTCTTGCTCATGTTTATTGCCTTCTGGAACCAAGTTTAATTCCTTTTTATCCACAAGGACTCCTCTAGGCTTGTCTACATTTAGAGAAGTAATTAGTAGGAGAGATTATTCTAAAAACTGTTCGAAGTCAGTCTAGAGTCCAACATTACATTACATGATGTTCTTCAGACAATGGTGTTGCTGCAGCTCGGTCCTCTCCAGCGAGTCCCTGACACTGCATCTCATCTACCTTTAGGACTTTCAGTAACAGCAGTATTCTGCATTCTTCATGGATTGTCAAAATCTGTGGCTAATTCATTACCAACTTTACTTCACTCGTTAGAGACCCCCAAATCCACCTACCGTGTTATCTTGCACATCTTTTTTAGGTCAAGGTAATTTCCATCAGCTTCTCTTCCTGTCCCCTTCCCACCCTAACACCCTTGACTGGATTTATGTGTCCTTTCAAACATGTAGTTACATTGATGCTCATCAGGTTTAATAAAAAGCTATTTTCAAGACTATAAACTTAATTTATTATGATACAATTGTCAGTGCTATTAATAGTTCCCACGCTTAATGTCAGTGATTTTACTGCTACAAACGAGTTTGCAATGGAAAGAATAACACTGGTAGATATCTGTGTGTGTGCGTGTGCACGTGGGCATGTGTGAGTGTATGTGTGAGAGCGTGTGTGTAATATATAGCCATCTGAATCAACGTATCACCAGATGTGGCAGGTTCTGATAAAAAGAAAATAAGAGATATAGAAGGATTTCTGCATCACCTTTGTAGCAGTTGTCTTCATCAGTGAATCTACTGTTGAAAGTGTACGGTGACAGCCCTGGAAAATGTCATATGCATTTTTCAGTACAGGGAGAAGTCTGTGAGTTGTCAAATGGATATTTAACTACACAGAGGCTCAGAGGATTCACTCTTGTTTCTTTTGGTTGTGGAATGTAAGTTTATGTAGCATGGACTAACTTAGTACTTATTTAGGTTGTGGTCAAAATTTTTAAAGTTCAGTTTAAGAGTGAAAAGTACAAACGTTCTCTTGTGTCTCAAATTTAGACCCACACCACTAAAGGCAATGGAAGTTTGTAACAGAGAAATAGCTATGGAAAACCGATCCCCTTTCAACTGCAGATTTACTGCTTGATCCCTAAGTACCTTAACGGGAAGCAAAATCATTCAATGGAGTATAGAGAGACTGGTAAATTCACTACTGGGCAGAAATAAGCCTAATTAAAGGAGTTTGTCAGCAAAGCAATAAAAAGTTTAAAAATAGATTTGAAAAAAATGTTAAGGAATAAGCACTTGATTTACTTTGGTTTTGGGTTTTTGTTTTTTTTTTAATAAAGAGACACATTTCATTGCAGGGCTTATGTGAGCTTTCCTCCTCCTGGTTCTGATGTACAAAATCAGAGGATTATTTGTAGAGAACCATGGAGGCTTGGAAGAACAGCAGAGAGTAAAACCACACGGACATTTCTAGAAGCAAATTCCCTGGGACTAAAGATAAAAAATTAGATTCACTGATCTTGAAGTAAGAGCTTTTCAAATAATGTTTCAATCATTTGTAAACTTGCTTTTAGCTTTGAAATAACATTTCCTCTCTGAAAGAATAAGAACGGGAAAATGCAATGTTTCCAGTGAAAGATGGATTTATCCTTACTGTCCTTATTGTCCTACAGTTTAGCTTCCCCTTCCAGCTCCAGAACGACCTCAGACTCTTTCCCGGGCCACTTAGTCAGGAAGCTTGGAAACCAGAAATCTAGCCTCAGCATCTGCAGCCCCTGCTACACAGGAGGCTGAGGCAGGAAGGCCCCTTGAGCCAGGAGTTCTGGGCTGCGGTGTTTTACGCAGATCAGTTAGGCATCAGTGTGGCGACCTCCTGGGAGCTGGGGACCACCAGGTTGCCTAAGGAGGTGTCGATGGAAAAAAAATGCACAACCTAAAAGTTGAGAGTCACATTTCATTTGGCAGACATTTCTGAGGACCTAAGCCTGAGGATACAGCCTCTCAGATCACCCTGAGAGACTGCTCCGAAGAGGCAGAGGAGGGGCCAGGATATATGAGAGTTTTTACAACCAAGACCAGGTAGTCATGACAGGGACATTATGCTCAACACCAGAAACTGACACATTGTAACTGACTATATTTCAATTAAAAAACCCCCCACAAACAACCAGGTAGTCAGAACATCAAATGATTACTGTTAATTTAAAAAAAAAACAAACCCAGATATCTCAAGTTGAGGAATTTAGTGCTTTTCTTTCTATGGGAAGATGCACGTGTCTGGGTTCATTGAAATCATTCCCCAAAGGCACCTTAGCTTTCTGGGGCCAGTTTCCCATCCTGAGTCTCCGCAGGTGGCACTGTTGAGGGTCCACGCAGGGGCTGAGGGCTTGGCAGCACGCACCTGATCGTCTTCATCCTGAGTTCCCTCGGGCTCACCGTCAGGGGTGGTGGCAGCAGTGGCTGATGGCTGATGTCCGCAATGTACTTTGTTTACTGATACGGCAGGCAATATTTTTCACTCGCAAAATGAACCAGCCCAGGATGGAGACGGAGCAGGTTGAAACTCCCATGCTGATCAGTGGTAGGGCCGCCCCTGTGAGCAGCCACTGCTCTCCAGCCTGGGCAGCACAGCCAGAACCCACCTCTTTTGTTTGCCCCTGCCTGATTTAAGGGAAGAATCCTGTATTTCCTAAATCCATGTATTCCCCTAAAAAATAATGAAACTTTGCCCTTAAAAAATTAAAAAAAAAAAAGAAAACCACAAATCCAGACCAATTTCCTTATTTTATAATTGAAACAACTGCAACCCAACAACGATGAAGTGTCTCGGTCAAGGCCACGTGCGTAGAGGCTGAACCAGGGCTAGAACCCTGGTCTTCCAAGGAAACAACAAGCAGCACATACACAGTCTGGCTTCCTTGTAATGTTGTGCAAGCTATTTATTTGGCATAATTAGTTCACAACTTCAGGGCCAGGTGGAAACTTCGACCCTTCTTTATATCACCAAGACTTCCTAAAGTCACTTAGCTGTTTTATCCTTATATTTGGATTCAGTAGCAATTTCCAATCAAGGTATGATGCCAACATCAGATGAATCAAAGCAGCCTGGCTATTAGGCATGGTAGAAGTTAAGAACCCCTTTCCCTGAAGAAATTACACTCTTCACGAGAAGACAAAAGTACACCACCAAAAAATACCCGGTTGTTAAACTGAGGTTTACTGAATGCCATTATGATAAGATTTCATTGACAAGAATGCTGAATAAGTCAAGGAAGTTAAGATGTTAAATGCTATACTTGAGGGAGGCCTTGAAGACAGTGTGGAGACCAGACAGAAGAAAATCACGTACTATTTTGAGCTTGAAGAATAGCATCTTAAAATGTGAGATGGTCAAAGCAAAAATGCTCCATATAATCAAATATGAAGTGTTGTCTTGATTCTTTTTAACGACTATGAACATTGTTTATCGGTAACGCTGCGGTACTGGATTCCACCACCTGGCTGAAAATCTTGTGTTTCCTCACCATCAACAGTGATGTTTCTAGGCTGCAGAAAATATTTTACGAGCTTTAAAAGTGACTTAAAAAGTATCTGTAGTTGAATTCTTCCAACTAAATGTGGAATTGTTTTTATGTTCAAGGTCACTTGTGCTTGGCAAGAACACAATATACTGCTCTTAGGAAAGTGGTTTAAAAAAATAATACATTATTCAAAGAACCTCAAATTAGACTGTTCAAAAGGGTTCTTAAAATTCAAATTAACTTTGCAAAATAAACATCTTAATGATGTCAGTGGAAATAAGTGAGAAATTAGAAGATTAAATTTCCTTCAAAAATACGGTTTTGCAAATTAAAAGCAAAAGTGTACAGGTGAATCAGTATGTTTTAGATTTTAAAGGACCCATAGTGCTTTTTGTTTTTAATAATTCTAGCAATTCTGAACCTCAATTCAGCAAATCTGTCTATTTTTAATCTATTTAGAATTGGATTTGAAAATATCTCCATTCTACCTTACTTGAACTTTAAGTATACATGGGGTACTAAACATACAACCTCCTTTTTCATTTTTAATTTCAAGGTAATTCAATCACTGTAGACAGCCAAATGGGATAATTTAGGACTTCTTATCCTATACCAAAGCATGTTCTTTCTTAATCACTTATTCTGAATTATTTAGTTAGGGTATGTATATATATGTGTGTGTGTGTGTGTGTGTGTGTGTATGTGTGCATGTATGTATGTATAATTTTCATATAATATATAGCTATATATAACTTTTTTAAATGCAGCAACCCTGAATTTTTCTTCTTTTTCTTTAATAATTAATTTAATGTAAACACACTTGTCTCATTTGTGTTTCTATTACAGAATGTTTATCTGAAAACTTGTTTCCCACAATCATAAAGCAAAGTCATCCTCACATATATTTTCTCCATATCGCATACCAAACATGCCTGTTGTTTGCTGAGCACCACAAAGAAGTCTTGTTGCTCCTTTTCCACAGATTTGGAAGCGCTGTTGGTATTATGATGTTTAACAAGCAGAGGATTTTCATTCCAACAATAGGTGAATTGTCCATTTTCTAAGAGAAAAATAAACTCTATACAAAGGAAGGCGCTTTCTGTGCTAATTGTTTCTCTACATTTACTTAGATGTATAGTAATTACCAAGAAAGTCTTTTTTTTAAATCTGCTTTTGTAGACATTTGTTAAGGGACTAGAAAAGGGTGACTGTTAAGTTTACTTTACAAATAATATGATGTCCTTTACAGTCTTATAGAGTTAAATTTACAAACTAAAATCTCCGTTTCTCTTTGAACATAATGTCCTTGCAACATAAAGCACAATAATTATATTTTTGGATATTAATTAATTTTCCCAAAGATGAAAATAAGAACATTTGACTCCTTTTCCAACGGGACTAAAATAGTCATGTAAAAATTTCACCCAGCCAAATACTTAAAAGAATATAATTAACACAGAAATAGAGTTTGGAGATTAGGTGAAAAAAAATTAATAAACTTTAAATACATAAATAAATACTAAAAATTTTGTAAATATCTCAAGTCAGCACTCTGTCGGACAATTCCCTCATATGTCCTTGGTCAATGTAAACTTCTATACATTAATCAAAATCAGGGAGATCATCTTTGAAGAGTTTATGCGACATCTGGCACTTTTGATTACGGGCTTTTATTTTAGCAGTAAAAAACAATTATCATTTTAAAAACAACCATTTTATAGAACTTTAAAGCTGATAATGTGAATTTGCATATATTATTTAGAACAGGGCAGGTTTCGGTCATTTAGATTTTCACGCCATGCCACTAGCTCTGTGATTTGTAGCAAGTCTACCGCCATGAATAACAAAGCACCTGCTACTTCCACCCCTCCTCATTCCTCTGAGAGTGCCTGTCTTCAAAGCTGCTAAAGATCACATAATATATAAGCTTCTGCAGTTGAAAAGGCCAGTGCAAAGCTGTAAACTGAAAGGTCATACCTGATGTGACTCAGAGAATGAAAATAGTTCAGTTGTTGCTAATTAAGTTATCACCCATCTTGTCAAATCTCCATGCACTTTGAAAATTATTTGGAAGTTATATTTCACCAAATGTGAAGGCCCGGTCTGCTCTGAGCATCCCTTTAGCACAGTATCTGACTTGAGTCTGAGTTCTGCTCACCCGGGGATACAGACTCATGGGCAGGTCTGGGAAGCTAGCAAAGCAGACCCTTCATGGTTATTTAAGTATGAGGATCTGAGGAGTCCTCTAATATGGCAGAAGATGATTCTGGGAGTGGTTTTGTCATTCTGATTGTCTCAGCAAATATTTATGAGTCCTATGGGGAAGAAAATTTTATCTCAGAAATACTAAAAGATTTGCAGATACTAAGCACTAAATACATAATAGATAACAACAACTTTACACTGCATAGCACAGGGAACTATATTCAATATCTTGTGGTAACCTAAAATGAAAAAGAATATAAAAATGAATATCTGTATGTATATGTATGACTGAACCATTATGCTGCACAGTAGAAATAAACACAACATTCTAAACTGACTGTACTTCAACTTAAAAAGAGAAAGAAAGAAATACTAAAAGAAATTAGCAAAAGTGAGACTGTTGGTTTGCAAACTGGCCCTCATACACACAGGGCAAAGGGAGACCAAAGAGAGTGGCAGGTCACTCCAGACTGGCAGGCGGCAGGTTTAATAAGCAAGGGAACTTTATACAAAGGAGGCTGGTCTTGGGTGGATGCAAGACCGGTAGATCTCTACATCCTCCTGCAAGAATCTTAAAAGTTTACATAGAGGCCTTACCTGGGTCGGTAATGTATTCTGTTCAGATGGTCTCAACATCGCTTCCTCAAGGCTGTGTTTCTGACGCAGCTTCTAGGTCAGGGAAGGAAAGTGGAAGGTACATTCCAAAGGCAGGGGAGCGGGCAAGGATCTCAGATTGCCCGGGTCCAGCCTGAGGGTCAACAGGTGATCATGTCCTCTCGATGACCTCCCCTAACAGAGAAATACTAAAATAAATGCCTCACTAAAAATTTCCTGGGCTGCTAGGAGCACTAGACTCAGGAGACCTGAAAGCGGTAGCTCAGTCAACTAATGGAAATATCACCGGTGAATTTTAGGTCAAACACACAACAGCGTTGGCACCTCAGCATGGAGAGTCGGAACGGGCAAGGGGGGAAAACTGTGGATTGCAAAGAAATAACCTTCAAAGACTTCCAAAAATTTCTAAGAGAAGTAGTCTTTGTAGGTGTGGCTCAGGCAAGAGACTTGTCCTGTTTAAAGGGATGCCTGCTGACACATAAAAATGTTTAGACACGTAAAAGGTGCCGATTCTTGAATTCCTACAATGATGTAAATAAAATCTTAGAGGTGATTCAAGTCAGTTTCTTTATACTGGAAACAAAACATAAATAAAAGCAAAAAACCACTATGGTGCAGACAAGTTAACTTTTCAAGTCCCCCATCCACTTACAATTGCAGTTGGAATCAAACTGTCGTCTAACCCTGAACCTAATTCACTGTATACCATTGCCTCTAGTCGAATATTCAACTCAACAAGTATTTGCTAAGTGCTTCTTGCATTGATAGCATTAAGCCTTGTACTTAAGCTACTTTTCTGCATTGAATGGTGCAATTTCGGAAGAAATAGAAATCTAAAAATCTCAAATTGTCCTGCTGTGTAGTGCAGAGTACTTTATTTTCTACTTTATTTTCCTAAAACTGTGAAATCAGCTTCCTATGGTATTGACTCTTTTCCAATAAGTAATTAAAGCACGGTGAAAACTTGGAGATGAAATGCGTGATGAGATGAGGAAATAAAGAAATGTGTCCATGCTTCAACAACAGGGAATACCAGCAACTGTAGAAGACATCCGCATACAACACATCACAGGACAGCAGCAGACGTTGCCATAGGAGGTGAATTTGCTTTCCTTCTGAAACACACCCTTTCATCTTCACCTTGCACTTCCTAAATAAGGAATGTCCATAACGCTGCAATGTAAATTGTTCACTCTGTCTCGGAAAGCAGATACCATTTAAATATTTATAGTTAACGCTAGTCTCCTATTTGCATTGACAGGTGTATATTAAAGGTTCAATCCAGATAAACACAATTCCACCAAGACGGGATATAGTAACTACTTCATTTATTCATTTGCATTTTTACAGAGTTATGCATCATCTTTATATTTCTAAATGGATACATTTCAAAAGTTTTAACTGTTGAAGTTTCTGCAATATTTAAAGGCAACAATTTTATTTATTTATTATTTTTTAACATTTTTATTGAGTTATAGTCATTTTACAATGTTGTGTCAAATTCCAGTGTAGAGCACAATTTTTCAGTTATACATGAACATACATATATTCATTGTCACTTTTTTTTTTCACTGTGAGCTACCACAAGACCTTCTTTATATTTCCCTGTGCTATACAGTATAATCTTGTTTATCTATTCTGCATATGCCTGTCAGTATCTACAAATTTTGAAATCCCAGTCTGTCCCTTCCCACCCCCTGCCCCCTTGGCAACCACAAGTTTGTATTCTATGTCTATGAGTCTGTTTCTGTTTTGTATTTGTATTCTTTTTTTTTTTTTTTTTAGATTCCACATATGAGCGGTCTCATATGGTATTTTTCTTTCTCTTTCTGGCTTACTTCACTTAGAATGACATTCTCTAGGATCATCCATGTTGCTGCAAATGGCATTGTATTGTCGGTTTTTGTGGCTGAATAGTATTCCATTGTATCAATATACCACCTCTTCTTTATCCAGTCATCTGTTGATGGACATTTAGGCTATTTCCATGTCTTGGCTATTGTAAACAGTGCTTCTACGAACACTGGGTTGCAGGTGTCTTTTTGAAGTAGGGTTCCTTCTGGATATATGCCCAGGAGCAGGATTCCTGGGTCATACACTAAGTCCATTCCTAGTCTTTTGAGGAATCTCCATACTGTTTTCCACAGTGGCTGCACCAAACTGCATTCCCACCAGCAGTGTAGGAGGGTTCACTTTTCTCCACAGCATCTCCAGCATTTGTCATTTGTGAACTTTTGAATGATGGCCATTCTGGCTGGTGTGAGGTGATATCTCATCATAGTTTTGATTTGCATTTCTCTGATAATTAGTGATATTGAGCATTTTTTTCATGTGCCTTTTGATCATTTGTATGTCTTCCTTGGAGAATTGATTGTTTAGGTCTTCTGCCCATTTTTGGATTGGGTTTTTTTTTCTTATTAAGTCATATAAGCTACTTATATATTCTGGAGATCAAGCCTTTGTCAGTTTCATTTGCAAAAATTTTCTCCCATTCCATAGGTTGTCATTTTGTTTTACTTATGGTTTCCTTTGCTGTGCAGAATAAAAGCAACAATTTTAAACATATTTCTTGAACTAGGTTATTTATCCCTGTTAATCCTTTTATTAATTTTTCCTGAATTTCTGTTTAAGTGTTTTCATTCAGCCTTCTCAATTTCTTTTCCTAAATCATCAGCTAAACTTCTATTTTTAGTTTCTGACTTCTTCAGCAATGTCATCAAAGCTTTCAAGAAATTTAGCATCCAGTTTTCCTTGGCTAACATAACCCTCATTTTCAACCCACTTTTTGCTCCAATACCTTTACTTTAGATGACATGTTACACAGTTCTTGAAAGTCAGACATAATTTAAAATCAACTTGGGAATTTGGGGTAAATATTACTGCTAATCTTTTTAGGGTACAGGAATTTCATAACCACAAAGTAAATCTGAGTCACATCATTTAGAAAAAGATGGTTAAAAGCACAATCAAAGACATTTATCCCACTTGGCTACGGAAGACAGGGACTAGATTTACACTCATATATTATAAAATAGCAAAACATATAAATGACAGTTTTCAGATATGGACAGACATGATGTATGACTGTGACCTCTGAGAAAGGGAAAAATATCAAAGTGAACATAACAATTTCCCCAGTTTATTGCTTAGACTCCATTTTCTAGACCAAAGAGTGGAATGGGAGACTAAACAGAACACCACAAACTTTCTGAGTGGAGGGGAAAAGATCAAAGGTCAGAGAGCCCAAGAACAGCTAGAATTTGCAGAGCAGAGCATCAGAGAAGAGAAAGTTGAATGGAGAGAGAAAGAGAGAGAGGGAGATCCTTAAAGCTATGGCGAATATTGATCAGTTGCATGTGTGAAATTCAACTACCTGAAACTGGGGAAAGAATCATTGGAAAATGGTAGGAAGAACAATTTCCAGGGTTCACACTGGGCTAGGAAGCAGAGTAGAGAGAACACGTAAGACACAGGGCATCACTTTAGTAAATACGAGTTTCTCTGGACCCATCCTGGAAAAGGTTTATTTAAAAAAATTCAAAAATATCAAACTAATTCCAAGTCCCTTCACTGTGTCCAAATTAAAGATTATAATATTTAAAGTTCTATGACAAAATCCAACATCCATCTAGTTCAAATTGACAACATCTGGATCCATTCAAAAGTACTCAGACCTACAAAGAACCTAGAATATACAACACATATCCAGGAAAACAAAATCAATCAGCAAACCTTCATAATCATCTCAAAAGATGCAAAAAGAAAAAGTGCATTTAACTAAATTGGACACACATTTCTAATAAAACTCTCAGAAAACTTGGAAGAGGAAGTAACTTCCTCAACCTATCAAAGACATCTTTAAAAAATATAGAGCTGACATCAGACTTAGTGGTAAGACTGAATTCTTTTCCCCTAATATTTGGAACAGGAAATATGTCCACTTAATTCACTATTACAAGTGGAGGTCCTGGACAATAAAATGAGGCAAGAAAAAGAAATAAAAATCATATGGATTTTAAAAGATAAAGCAAAACTGCTATTCTCTGCAGATGATATGATAGTGAGTTTTAAAAGCCTATCTATAAAAATCCTTCTAAAATTAGTAAATAAATTTAGATCACAGGATATAATTTAGGTCACAGGATATAAGATTCATACACAAAAGCATAATGTATTTTCTATGTAGCAGTAATGCACAATTGGAAACTGGAATTAGAAACAATTTATTATAGTGTCAAATATAATAGAATTAAAATACAGCATCAAAATTATAAAATGCTTAAAAATAAGTTAAAAAAAATGAAGACCTATATGCTGAAAACTAGAAAATAATGCTAAGGTGCAATGAGAAGTGTTGATGGAGGAAGGTCCTTCTAAATGCCATTCCTTTGTTAAAACTATAACAACACTGGGAAAAAAATTAACGGCCCACAGGTCCATGAAAAGATTCTCAATATCATTACTCATTAGTCAAATAAGAATCAAAATCACAATGAAATATTATTTTGCCTTCACTAAAATGGTTATAATAAATGACAAACAACAACAAATGTAGGGAGGACTTAGAGAAATCAGAACTATCAGACATAGCTGGGGGGAGGGGGCTACAAAATGGCACAGCTACTTTGGAAATCAGGTTGGCAGCTCCTCAGAAAGTTAAAGATTGAGTAACCATGTGACCCAACAAGTCTACTGACAAGCATATACTTAAGAGTTAAACATACATGTCTACACAAAAAGTTGTATGTGAAGGTTCATATCAGCATTATACATCAGAACCAAAATTATGAAACCATCCAAATGTCCATCAATTGATTGATGGATAAATAAAATGTGGTACATCCATGCAATGGAACATTAATTAGTCAACTGAAACAATAATAAGATAGTCATTTATGCATCCACATGGATGAACTTTTTAAATAATATGCCAAGCCTCCAGGTATAAAAAAAAAGTCTAGAATATGCGAATCCGTGGAGACATAAAGTAAATTAGTGACTGTTGTGGGTTACCATTAAAGGAATTGGATGACTGGCGACGAGTACAGGATTTTTTTTTTTTTTTGGTGGGAGGAAATGTTCTGAGTTTAGATGGCAGGGATAGTTGCACTGCACATTGTTAAAATGTTAGTTCTCACCACTGATCTAGAAACTCAGTGCAGATTCTAGTAAGAACTTCCATCAAAACTTACCAGCTTATGCTAAAATTATATGGAAATGTAGATCACTGTACTAGCCAAATTAGTTTTGAAAATACGAATAAAATTGGAAGACTTTAAATACCTGACTTTAACTATAAACCATGGTAATCAAGAGAAAATCAAAAGTGACCTACATATATTTGATCAATTGAGTTTTCAATAATGTGTGAAGTCTTAATTGTAAAAGCACAGAGTATAAAAGTTCTTAATGAAATCATAGAAAATATATTTGTTTTCTTAGAATGATAAAATGATAAGCCACAAATTTAACAAAAAGATAGATTAAAATTCATGAAAATCAAAATGTTGACTCTTTAAGAGAAAACAGACAAGTCATAGAATGGTAGAAAATATTTGCTAAATAAAGAATGATAAAGAATCTTGCAATTCTAAAAATGGATTAAAATACACCGTTTAGACTACAAGAGATATAAATTGCAAATAATCATATGAGAAAAGTCAAAACTAGATACGGTGAATAAATTTGTGGTTGTCAGGGACTGAGGATGGGGTAGGAGGAGTCAATGAAAAGCAATGTGAGGAAACTTTGGTGTTGATGAAAATGTTCCATACTATGCTTTGTGAGGGGAAATAAAATACAAGTCACATAGTGATTTTAAAAATTCTAGTAGGCATACTTCAAAAAGTAAAAGAAAAAAGTATTATTAACTTTGATTACAGCGTATATTTTACGTTATTCAATACATCTACAATGTTGTTCTTTGTGTTAAACTAGTATTTCCAATGCTCAATCACCACATGTATCTGGTTGCTACTGTATTGAATAGTTCAGCTCTATGTCATGATTTTGGAGGTTTGATCCCACACTCAGATTTTGGTAGACTGACAACATTCATAAAATTGTGCCCTGAAATTCATACATTTTAGTATATGTAAATTATACATCAAAAAAGCTATCTAAAAATGAACCAAATAAAACAGCACAAACTTGTAATGATGATAATGAATGATCCTTGTGTAACCTTTGAGAATATAAGCAATATAATCCAAATCCATCTATCTATCTATCTATCTATCTATCTATCTATCTAATCTAATCTATCTATCCTGCATTTGTCAACATTTAAAAAGAATCAAGCATTTCAGTTTGTGTTCTATATAGGGAAAATCAGACAGCAGAGTGAAAAACAGTGCACCTCGAATTCTTTTTCCACAAGTGGGAACACACAGATGCATTGTTTTTCACTCTGCTTTCTTGACTTTCCTCTACATAAAACACAGTTTCTAAAACACTTGATTGACTCCTAAGTGTTGAGAAATGCAAGGCATTAACATGATCCTGACACACACCAGGGAGAAGACACTCAGAGCAGCAGGGTTCCCTTAAGGTATGCATATCCCATTAATCAATATCAATGGCAGCAAAGAAACAGCGGCCAGGGAAGAGAAGTAAATCCCTTTATTACGGATTCATTCTTCAACAGAGTCTTTTCAGCTGACTGTTAATTTGAAATTCAAGGCAGAAATAAAAAATACCGTCTTGTCATGATGAATGGACGTGTGCCCGGGCCTCATCGCCCGGGGACCTCACTCTCCTTTATTCCCGTGACCTTCTGCGATAATCATGGTCACCATGTACAGAGCTTATCGATTAAGTAATTAATAAATGAGGATAAACCCAGGCATTTCTAAGTGTAGGCACTGCAGCCGCCGCCGCGGCGGAACACGTGCTGAATACTAATCTTCGCCTGGGTGATTGCAGCGTCCGGAGGAGATGCGGGGGGCACTAGCCTTCCAACGGTCTATGCTGTGCTTGGGGAAATGGAAGAAATCCAGACATTTACTTCCATCTGCCCTTAGTTTACAACAATCTAAAGCACTGTCCAAAAAAGACAGTTCAAACAGCTATTTATCACACAAATGAGAAGACTGAACATGCGCTCCCTCCCGCTTCTTCCGCACAGAATTTCTGCATCTGCTCTCCGTTATCGCTACTGTCCTAAGTATCGCGTTGTATAGTGTTGGGAATGATTTTTTTCCTGAAAGTCCACAAGGTGCACCATTCTCAAAAGAAGGTCCTTCATTTAAACTCAAGGAGCAGTGTTAAGATTTTCTATAAAAATACATTTTTCTCTTTTTTTGGGGGGTAATGAAGTTTATGTATTTATTTTTAATGGAGGTCTTGGGGATTGAACCCAGGACTTTGTGCATGCGGGGCACGCACTCTACCACTGAGCTTACCCTCACCTCTATAAAAGTGCACTTTTAAATGCACTCGAGTTATTCCTGTATTCATTTGCATATACAGTAAACATGAATCTATAAATGCATGAGTATATATGTTTAATATTGGTTATGATCATTTAAATTTTACTTTTATTATGGAAAAATATAGAATGTAATTTCCCATCAGAGAATGTAAGATAGCATTAAAACATATATATTTCAAAACCTCTTTTGATGTTAAGAAATATTTTCATTTATTCAAATACACATTTTTACCAGGGTCAGAAAATGTCATTGACATTATTACTCTTTATAGTGGATATATAATTGAGCAGTGAAATTTAAGATGATGATTTAATCTTTTAGCAAACAATAAGCATGATACATCTCTGCAGAGTGTTTAGGTTCTTATATGGTATGTTTATGGTCAGTTTCCCCCAAATTTCATGTATATATACATATATATGTGTATAAATTATATATGTATTTATTAAAATGACTATCATTAATTGATATATTTTTATTAAAGATGAGTATTAAAACAATGATTAGTCAATAGATTCTAGTTTAAAAACAAATTATCAACAGGATCAATAATCGTACTTATCAGCTGGGGTAGTCACACACTTTCTATATATCTAAGGATATTAAATCTATGCTTTTATTGCACTATTTTGTTCTTTTTGTAATTTTAGAAAGAAAGTTAAACTACCAAGTAAGATGCCAGTACCCTCCAGTCATTTCTCTTTGGCCCTTAAGAATCAGAACCCACCAAGAAGAGTCAGTGGACAGAGATAACAGGAACGCACTACCTTTGTCCAATGTATTTTTCCCACAGCTGACTCCAAACACAGCAGAGATCACCAGTTGTTAAGGGTGACTTTTTCTGGCTAGCTGGTAGGATAGTAAAGATTACCATGTATTCTCCCAAGTCATTTACCCAATAAAACAAGTGGGCATTTCCTGTCCAAATAGCTAACCAAATAACTATTCATTTTATTCAGATGTGTGCTTATCTGAGAAACTGAAGAAACAGTCAGCTCTCTTCCATTTACACTAGTAAAGAGTCATAAAAGCATTTTTAAAAAACCAAAAAGGCGGGCAAACTAAAACTTGCTTTTAATTAACATCTAGACAGATTTTTGAGTTTACATTTTTAAGCTCTGCATGGGCCCTTCTTCCTCTTCTAAAAGAGAAGCTATTCCTCCATATCGGGACAGGAGCAGAGTCAGAGCCTCCTCTTTGCTAGACTAGCAGTTGATCGGTCAGTTCCACCACCTGGTCGGCCACAGAGGCTGTGCCAGGCAATCCTCAACACCATGATGGCTGCAGGATCTAGCAGGTGGTCCTGAACCAGCTTCTCTGTCTCTGTCTGACACCCAGTCATGGCTGGTATCAGGATGTTCAGGTGGACAGCACCTGTTTCCCTGAAGTGAAATAGGAAGGCAGACAAGTTTCCAGTATCCTCCAAACTACAGAGAGTGGTACCTGGGGACCTGAAAACCTCTTCAAGAATTATTCGGAGGTGATTAAACTGTTCTGCTACCCCTCCCCCTCAACCGCCATTTAAAGATCTCTAGCCAGAAGGCATTTCTCACTTCAAGAAACTGTGTCTCGGTGAGGCACTGTCCTGTCCAAGCAGAGAATCCGTGAAGAACACACCCTAGGGGCTGACAAGGGAGCTGGACTAGACTTCCATGCCAGGTAAGTCTCACCCGAAGAAACAACCACGGCCAAAAGCAGACGACAAACGCGTCCAGACTAGTACTTGACCTTGGCCAGTTTTCCCTCTTCTTTCTCACTCCAACACAGCAGAAATAAAAGGGAGGGGAAGTGAGAGAGAGCACCCTAGCCTTTACCCAGGGGGAACTTCCAAGCTACAGCTGAAGGCAGGAGAGGAGGTAGGCACTGTATTAGAGCTGTCTTCTGCTCTAATGTTTATATTTACTTGCTTTTATTCTTTATTGTGGCATAGTTGACGTATAACGTTGCATTAGTTTCAGAGGTACAACATAATGACTTGATATTTGTGTATATTGCAAAGTGGCTGCCACAGTAAGTCTAGTTAACATCCGTTACCAACGTAGTTAAAATTTTTCTCATCATCTCTTATGATCAGAACTTTTAAGATCTACTCCCTTACCAGCTTTCAAACAGGCAATACAGTATTATTAACTATAGTCACCACGCTGTGTGTTACATCCCCAGGACTTATTAAGTTTATAACTGGAAGTCTGTACCTTTTGACTCGCTTCATCCATTTTACCAAACCACTACCTCTCTCCGGCAACCACCAATTTGTCCTCTATAAGCCTGAGTTTTTTTTTTTGTTGTTGTTGTTTATTTGTTTTGTTTGTTGTATGTGGGGGAGGGTAATTTATCTGTTTGTTTGTTTGTTTATTTGTTTGCTTTAATGGAGGTACTGGGAATTGAATCCAAGACCTTGAGCATGCTAAGTACACATTCTACCACTGAGCTATACCCTCCCAGCAAGCTTGACTTTGGTTTTTTTTTTTTTTTTTGGTCTTTTTTTAAAATTTTTTACCTTGAAAATTATTTTGTAGGTTGTAGAATCTGCTCAGATCTAAACATCTAAACACCTTTAAGTTGACTGCATAATTTGTCATCAAAACTAGGGCCTCTTTGAAAGTAAGAGTGAGAGGTGGCTACAATTAATTAACAAGTGTTAACTGATCCACCAGAGGTGTAAAGTATTGTAGTGTAACTGTCCCAGACACACCAGAATGTATGGTCGTCTTATCTTGGAAGAAACAATGAAGAAAAAAAATAGCTTTTTATGTCTGTAATCTATTCACACGGTTTTTAAAAATGACTGCACTTTGCTTCCATAAAAGTAACCTGAATGATCATTTAAGTAGTAAGTGTCCTAAAGCAAGGCCAAGTCCATGTACCAGGGCTTGCGACCATACCCAATTTCCTGGTTCCCTTAAAAATGTCAAATAAAAACAAAGCCAGATTTAGATAAGTACAGAATTCATTCAAAGACTAGAGCAATAGAGGGAACTCTCCAATCTCAGGATCTGCAGGTATCTCAAAATCAAAAAGAAAATGGCTTTTATAGGGAAGAGTAAGCAGGGCTAGCAGGAATTTAAAGGAGAAACAGGGCAAATGAGTTGGGTGAGCGGACAGATAGATGTTTCTCGCTGTGGGCTGCCAGTTCTCATGATGAGCTGTGAAGGGCTCAGAGATGTCTGCACTTTAGTGTTTACTCAGACTGGGGGAAAGGGAGAAACCTGGGGGCCTGTGTGGAGGAGAGAAGTGTGACTCAAGTTTGATTCAGCCATGACAGAGGACAGAGGACAGGCAGTTGTGATCACTTGGTCAGAACGCATAAGGGGCACCAGGGCCACGGACTCCGAGTTTACCCTTCTCTTCATCTTCCAGTATGCCTTTAGTCATTTTTCTTCATCTTAACCATGAGATACTTTACTCCTACAGAAAATCCAAGAGACTAAGATGAGAACCCACCATGTGCCCTCCAACCAGGTTAATAACCTTAATATGTTCTTGTATTTGCTTAAAATATTTTTATTTTCTTTAACTTTTTAGGAAACAAAATTTCTGTGTATAGTTGTAGCCATCTCAGTATAATTCCCTAAACACATCCCCTCCCCTAGTCTTGAAAAATGTAACTGCTATTAATTTGTTGTGTTTTAATCCATGAATGCGTATGTACAATCAACAATCCTGCTTGCATAATTTAGTCATTTTTATAGATGTTCCCACACTGTAGTGCTTATTATTCCACAATGTGCGTATTTTCACTGCACATGGTTCCATAATTTTCTACACTCGATTCATGTAGCTCTAGTTCATTAATTTCAATTGCTGATTAGCATAAATACTTCAAGAGCATTTCATAATATTTCTAAATTCCTCAGTTAGAAGGCATTCTGTTTTCTTTGTGACTTTTTTATTATTTCAGATAATCCTGAAGAGAACATTATTTCAGACGTCTGGCTGGGTGACTGTGTAAGAGGTTCTCAGGGCTTTATATCCAGATTGTGGGGTATTGGGGGTGATGCTAAGTTACAGTCCCATTATCCACGGACGAGGGCTCCCTTGCCCCAGGACTCTAATTCCTGGAATTATAGGGCTCTTAGACGAATGAATGCATGTGAAAAGAGATCTCATTTTTTAAAACTTTGTCTTTTCCTGTAAATTTTCTCTTCAAACATTTGCCCCAAAGATCACTTTACTCATCTTTTTTTCTTTTGCTATGCAACCATTGTTATTTACAACTAATTCTAATATATTTAATTTATATATTTATTTATAGATAGATTTACAAATTTTTAACATTTGTTCCTCGATTTAATCATACTGAGGTTCAAGATGATATTATATTGTTATAATGTTCTTTGAAATTTATTTGGATTTTCACTTTGGTTTAGTTTGAGGCCAATGTTTATAAATTTCAATGTATCTTTGACTGAATAATCTAATTGGTTAGGTGGAGGATTATTTAAATCTATGTAGATGTTTATCTACATGTATGTAAGCAAATGTTTTTAATTTTGGTGCAATCATCAGCTTCTGAGAGAGACTGAAATCTACGTTTGCAAATTCTGTTGGTTTCCACTTATTGCTTTGACTTTTTTTTAACTTATATTTTTGAAGCTCTGCTTTTAGGTGCAGAAGTTGGTGGGTTTTTTTAACAATTTTTATTGATTTATAATCATTTTACAATGTTGTGTCAAATTCCAGTGTAGAGTACAATTTTTCAGTTATACATGAACATATATATATTCATTGTCACATTTTTTTCTCTGTGAGCTACCATAAGAGCTTGTATATATTTCCCTGTGCTATACAGTATAATCTTGTTTATCTATTCTACAATTTTGAAATCCCATCTATCCCTTCCCACCCTCTGCCCCCTTGGCAACCACAAGTTTGTATTCTATGTCTATGAGCCTGTTTCTGTTTTGTATTTATGCTTTGTTTGTTTGTTTTTGTTTATGTTTTATTTTTTAGATTCCACATATAAGCAGTCTCATATGGTATTTTTCTTTCTCTTCCTGGCTTACTTCACTTAGAATGACATTCTCCAGGAGCAGACATGTTGCTGCAAATGGCATTATGTTGTCAGTTTTTATGGCTGAGTAGTATTCCATTGTATAAATATACCACTTCTTCTTTATCCAGTCATCCGTTGATGTACATTTAGGCTGTCTCCATGTCTTGGCTATTGTAAATAGTGCTGCTATGAACATTGGGGTGCAGGTGTCATCCTGAAGTAGGGTTCCTTCTGGATATATGCCCAGGAGCGGGATTCCTGGGTCATACACTAAGTCCATTCCTAGTCTTTTGAGGAATCTCCATACTGTTTTCCACAGTAGCTGCATCAAACTGCATTCCCACAAGCAGTGTAGGAGGGTTCCCCTTTTCTCCACAGCCTCTCCAACATTTGTCATTTGTGGATTTTTGAATGATGGCCATTCTGACTGGTGTGAGGTGATACCTCACTGTAGTTTTGATTTGCATTTCTCTGATAATTAGTGATATGCAGCATTTTTTCATGTGCCTTTTGATCATTTGTATGTCTTCCTTGGAGAATTGCTTGTTTAGGTCTTCTGCCCATTTTTGGATTTGGTTGTTTGGTTGCTTCTTATTAAGTCATATGAACTGCTTATATATTCTGGAGATCAAGCCTTTGATGGTTTCATTTGCAAAAATTTTCCCCCATTCTGTAGGTTGTCATTTTGTTTTACTTATGGTTTCCTTTGCTGTGCAGAAGCTTGTCAGTATCATTAGGTCCCATTTGTTTATTCTTGCTTTTATTTCTATTGCTTGAGTCGACTGTTCTAGGAGAACATTTTTGAGATGTATGTCAGATAATGTTTTGCCTATATTTTCTTCTAGGAGGTTTATTGTATCTTGTCTTATGTTTAAGTCTTTGATCCATTTTGAGTTTATTTTTGTGTATGGTGTAAGGGAGTGTTGTAGCTTCATTGCTTTACATGCTGCTGTCCAGTTTTCCCAACACCATTTGCTGAAGAGACTGTCTTTACTCCATTGTATATTCTTGCCTCCTTTGTCAAAGATGAGTTGACCAAAAGTTTGTTGGTTCATTTCTGGGCTCTCTATTCTGTTCCATTGGTCTATATGTCTGTTTTTGTACCAAAACCATGCTGTCTTGATGACTGTAGCTCTATAGTATTTTTTGAAGTCTGGGAGAGTTATTCCTCCAGCCTCTTTCTTCTTCTTCAGTAATGCTTTGGCGATTCTAGGTCTTTGATGGTTCCATATAAATTTTATTATGGTCTGTTCTAGTTCTGTGAAATATGTTCTGGGTAATTTGATAGGGATTGCATTAAATCTGTAGATTGCCTTGGGCAGTGTGACCATTTTAACAATATTGATTCTTCCAATCCAAGAGCATGGGGTATCTTTCCATGTTTTAAAGTCTTCTTTAATTTCCATCATCAATGGTTTAAGTTTTCTGTGTATAATTCTTTCACCTTCTTGGTTAGATTTATTCCTAGGTATTTTATTACTTTGGGTGCTATTTTAAGAAGTTGGTGATTTTTATGTATTGTTCATAAGTATTTTCTTTAGTGACTTTATTTCTATTAAAAATTACTGATAAATTATTTTTTACCTGTTATTGCTTCTACTACAGCAGCTTTCATTTGGTAATTTCTTGATATGTGTTATTTGATTAGACTTTCTGCCTCCTTTTGTCTTAGGATTTTTTTTTTAAGTGGCTATAGTTCCATGATTTTTAACAAGATTTTAAAATCCTATTTTTGACTAGATTTTCATCTGGTTACTTTTATTGTGCTTGTTGCTATACTTTGACTCATTTACCTTGTAATATGGTGTGTTTTCTCTTGACCAGTGTAACAATTTTTAAATCACTGCTACCTCTTCTTGCAGTGTTCCTCCCCTTGGTGCACCTTCCTTCAAGATTAGCATCAGTCTCACCGAATGCCTTGGTTTCCCCAGTGAAATCTGAGTAAAAGTAATAGCCATGATCTCTGAGCAGAAGCACTGCGGACCACAGTGTGATTGGCCACGATCTCTTCTTTCTCTGTTGCAAGACTCGATAGAAGATAGAAGCTCTTCCATCACCCTGAGTCCCAGAGTGACGATTACATGGAGACAATCCAAGCTCAGCCCATGGCAGATACATAGTGGGAGAAAAAACCCACCTTTAACGTCTCAAGCTACCAGGGTTTGGAGGTCACATTTTAGCACAGCAAAACACTCATGAATCTGACTGAAATAACAATCCTTATGATTCACTACCTTCCCATCATTTCCATCCTTCACTTAGTCAATGCCTGAATTCACAAGTTTTTCTATTTTCCCCCTTCCTTTAACTCTGCTTGTAGAGAAACTTCAAACTACATTTCCAACTTTTCTACTGGCTGACGTTAAATTTTCAACCCACTAGGAACTTGGCCAGCATTAACTATCTATTGGTCACTCCTCCTCCACAGTTGTGGCCTTTTGGCTTGATGTTGAAATTCACCTTTATTTTAAGCCACACATAATAGTCTTTCTTTTCTTTTTTTAAGCCAGTAATTTATTAAATTTGCCAACATATTTTATAGAAGGCTTATTAGTTTCATTGTCGATTATCTGTCTTCCTCTGGCTTACTGCTCCTTGTCTAGGACATTGGTGGTTGTCTGAGCCCTACCCCTGGGTCCTCTGTGTAGAACTGTCATAATAACAGGTTGTGGTTCCTGTCCCCAAGCGGACATTGGACATGGGGACGGGCCAGTCCAGAGGCAGCAGGCAGCTTTGCTCAGGTCCTGATTAACAAGTTGTGTCTCTGTTCTTCTCCTCTTTAATCCTGTCTGTGTCCCCACATAAACCTGAACCCCGAGACAGGTGTTACAGTGCATTTTTCCCCCAGTCAGTCCACCATGAACACCTTTAATGGTCACATATTTGGGGAATGGAACAAAACCTTCAAGCCCTGTAGCTACCTAGAGAAAATAATTTTTTTCACCTCGTAAAAGACTACCAAACCCCATCCTCCAACCAAACTTATACCTACGGGGAGAACTTTTTCTAATTCCCCCAGAGTTCCTCTCTAGCTTAATGGTGGCTACTCTCCACCTCCTTTTAGCAATTTTCATTCCTGTCATTCTTCAGGAGCTGAACTCCTAGCTGCCACTCCCTGCAGCTCTGTTCATCTCTTTGTTTTGTTTTTTTGTTTGTTTTGTTTTGTTTTTGTCCTGGGAAGTAGAAATCTTTTTGAGCCTGGTTTTAGTTGCTCAGCTTTCTCTTTGTAAATGCTACCTGCCACCAAATGTGTTTAGAGCAGAGTAACTCTGTTCAGAGCATATACGAGCCACAATCCTAATGACATTTGAATTCTCTCATAATTCTTCAGTAAAGCAATGCTCCCACCCACTCTCTGATTTGATGTCCTCATCCTCCTCCTTCATGAAACGGCAGTTCACCCCCTCATAAGAAAGGGGTCTTTACATCCTTGTACTTTGTATAGTTTTTACGTTTAGCTGTCTTTGCTTTAGCCTGATGTTAATAGGGCTTTGTCTAAGCCAAGGGGCTACACGTTGGATTCCGGTCCTGTGAAATAGGGAATGACAGCTCGAAATGCAGTTCATTTTATCTACCAACCATAACCAAGGCTCTTTTCCTCCTGTGTTAACACCTCTATGCAGCAAGTATTCATTTTCTTCCAAAGAAAACAAACTTCTCACACGATGAAAGTCTATTACTGCTCTAATTAGCATGGTTTGTTTCTCTTTCCCTCTCCCTCCCCCTGTCTCTCTCCTTCTCCTCCTCCCCGCCCTCCTCTTCTCTCCCGCCCCCACCATGTATGTGTGAAAAAACAATACAGGCATTTTGTGACCAAAGGAGTATTTCCCTCCTCTGAGGTTTGCTTTCATTTCAAGGCTCTATATTATCCAAAAATATCTCTGGCTGACCTGTCTGAGGTAGACAGCATAGCTCTCCCAAACAGTACTTCTGGTACTTCGGATGTTTGATGGCTTTACGCATCTCACCCTTTGTGGATGGTGGTCCATGTCTCTTCAAACTAGATAAGGAATTTACTCTGTACAATCTGAATATCCATCTTTGTCATACTTCTCTCCTGTCATAAATCCCATCTTTACCATTTCTCTGTTTTTTTTCTTCTCTATTCACTTATGATAGACACCGCTATGATTCCTGAAACCCCAAACTCTTAGCAGCTCCTTTTTCAATTCCTTGCCTAACTAGGCTTAAAGAAAACTTTGAGTTTAATGCAAGCTCAATGCTTGCCTTTTGGGGATGTCTGGGAAAGATGGATCAAAGATTTTTCTTAAACTTTCTGGAGGATAGGAAATGTTCTCCTTTAACATCCTTCATTTTAGTTCCTATAAACTCTTAAGCTTTGATCACCTAATTTCTGCCAGCCTGTGTCTGTTACTTTCATAGTTTGGTGCCCTGATTTTTGGTAATGTACACCTGATCTGACTTCTGATATCTGCTACATAAGATCCTCTGTCTTTATTTGTTCCTCCAGTCAGGCACATGTCAGTGCTAAAAATTTTATTCCCTGTTAAGAAAGAAGGATCTCCTATCTCAGAAGGATAGATGTAGTCCAGCCTGAACCAGGATAAAATCACTCTCTGCTAATATCATTCTTGAAGCAAGAATACAACTACCTTTTAAAATCTGACACTTTCCATAAATCAGAAGTTAATTCCTGCAATCACGGAAAACTCAGTTCTTCATAGGCCATAATAATAGCTGTCTTATTTATTTATATCAATTTATTAATAGTGTGCCCATAGTACATTACTTGTGGTATTGTTGTAAAAGGAAAGGGAAAAAGTGGTTTTTTGTGCATGTTCATTTTCTATTGCTGTGTAACAAATTATCACAGACATAGAAGCTTCAAAACAACACTCACACAGTCTCTCACAGTTTGGTAAGTCAGAATACTGTGTGGGATTGGCTGGGGTCTCTGATCAGCTTCTTACACAGCCAAATTGAGACACCCTCTAGGCCAGGCTCTGATTGAAAGGCTCCAGAGAAGAATTCACTTTTAAGCTCATTCAGGGTTTTGAGAGAATCTATTTCCTTGTAGCTATAAGTTGAGATCCCCAGTGCACTGTGGGCTGCTGGCAGTGGACTACTCTCTTCTCCTAGAGACCACCCATATTCCTTTCCATGAGACTTTCTCCATCTTCAAACCAGAAGCAGAGTGTCTGTGTCCATCTCACTCTTGAAATCTCCCTGGCTTCCTCTTTTGCCATCAGTGGGAGAAAGCTCCTCTGGTAATAGACTCATGTGACTAGATTAGGTCCACTAGAATAATTCCCCTTGGCATAAAAATTAAAATCAATATGGGAGTAACACCAGGGAGCAAAGGTCATGGAGGTTATCTTGAAATTCTGCTTGACAGGGTTTGCATTCGCCCAGAGAGCTTAAATTCATGGAATACACCCTCTGTGGTTTATATTCCAGCTCTCTGTTAAGACTCAGAACTGGAAGGTGAACAAGATGATGAAAGGATGTCAAGATTATGATTAACCAACATCCGTGCATCTGAAGGTCTAATTAAAAAGATTAAAAGATTAAAATATATTAATAAATACTGTTTTCACTTCTTTTGGTTATATACCCAGAAGTGAGACTGCTGGATCACATGGGAGTTCTACTATTAATATTTTGAGGAGCCTCCAGACTGTTTTCCACAGCGACTATACCAATGTATATTCCCTCTAACAGTGCAAAAGAGTTCCCTTGTCTCCACATCCTTGCCAACACTTGCCATATCTCTTGTCATTTGATGGCAGTCATCCTAAAATGTGTGAGGTGATACCTGCACTCCCATGTTTACTGCAGTGTTATTCACAACAGCCAAGATATGGAAACAACATAAGGGTCCATTAATAGAGGAATGGATAAAGGTTATGTGAGATATATGTATATCTGTGTGTGTGTGTGTGTGTGTGTGTATGTAATGGAAATTTAGTGTGGATGTATATGATATTATTTACATATACACAAAATATTATTGAGCCATGAGAAAGAAGGACATCTTGTCATTTACAACAATATGGATGGACCTTGAGGGCATTATGCTAAGTGAAACAAGTCAGACACAGAAAGACAAATATCACACTATATCATGCATATATGGAATCTAAAAAAGGCAAACTGATAGAAACAGAGAGTAGAACAGTGCTCACAAAGGCTGGAGGTCAGGAAGATGGGGAAAGGTTGGTGAAAGAGTACAAACTTCTAGTTATAAAAGTCCCGAGATCTAATGTAAAGCATGGTGACTATAGTTAATAGTATGTATTATATACTTAAACGTTGCTAAGAGAATAGACCTTAAATGTTCTAATCACAGAAAAGGTACTTGTGTGGGCATGATGCATTACTAAACACTACAGTAGTCATCATTTTGCAAAATGTAAGCATATTAAATCAACACCTTGTATACCTTAAACTTACACAACCTAGGGGGAGGGTATAGCTTACTGGTAGAGCTTGGGCTCAGCATGCATAAGGTCCTGGGTTCAATCCCCAGCACCTCCATTAAATAAATAAATAAATAAATAAATAAATAAACAAACCTAATTACCGCCCCCCGCAAAACAAAACAAAACAAAAAAACCCCTTACACAATCTTAAGTTAATTATATCTCAATAAAGCTGGGAAAATTTAAATAAAAATGTAATAGCAGATGAGTGAAATGTATCTGTTATCAAAGTCTTCGGCCGAACCGGAAGAAGACTATAAATCGCGGCATGTAACCACATTTGCAGGCGTCATGGGAACAGTTAGTGTAGGTTTATAGGAAACTTAAAGGAGAGGCAGCTCCCCGGTCTAACGAGTCTACCCAGGACCCCTGAATCATCAAAGGTTTCCTGAAGAAGGCCGCACACAGCTGCTTCTGAATGATGAGCAGGTTATCACAAAGTCTGCGAAGTAGCAAGGGCATTCTGTGAGAAGGAATCCGCATCAGCAAGTTGGAGGTAAGTTGTACACTGATCTGTTTGCAGAAACTAATGAGCCTTAACAAGGAAGTGAAGATGATATAATAATTTACTCAAATTACTGTTGGAGTCTTCATGAATTATTACCCACCCTTTGAAAAAGAACAATGAGAGAGACAGGAGGTCATTTGCTGACATGGCATTTCTTGTCTCAGAACTCATCAGCTGCCTGGTGTTCCTTTTGGGAGCAAATCTAAACCCGGTTTGCTCAATGACAAGACATTTAATCATGACCCCATTGTATCTACCCTAATAAAAACACTTGGAATTTTTATCTGTTTACAAAACAATCTCATTTTCTAACTGGTGTGATTTATACTACGCTAAGACATGTTTTCACACACCATCTTACATTTTCTCTCTTTTTCTGTCTTGAAGTCCCTGGTCTAGGTCTATTCACCTCTCCTTACTCAATTTCTGCTCTTTAGGGCATAATTCAACTCTCTACTCTATAAAGCCTCCCCATTCTTCACTGATATTCCCACTTTTCAAATTTCCTCTCCATGAAACTTTTGCTGCACATAATTAGCACTTCAGTAGACACTGATCTTTTTATGTAAATAGAGCACATTTTTTAGAGCAGTTTTAGGTTCACAGCAAAACTGAGTGGCGAGTACAGATATGTCCCATTTCCCACCTCCCCCACATACGCATAGCCTCCCATGCTATCAACAGGCCCTAGCAAGAGTGGTACATTTATTACAATTGGTGAACCTACATTGACACATCACTGTCACTTGAGGTCCACAGTTTACATTAGGGGTTGTTCTTGGTGATGTACATTCTGTGGGTTTGGACAGATGTATAACGACATGCATCCACCGTGACAGGATCACACAGAGCAGTTCCACTGCCCTAACAATCCTCTGTGCTCCACTTATTCAGCTCAACCTCCCCTGTAACCACTGGCAACCACTAGTCTTTACTGACTCTGGCCTTTTTTTCCCCTCCTTCTCTATCATTTTATTTGTGTAATACATACTTCTCCAACTTGATGACAATTTGTATCTCACCCTTGTTGATCTCTACTGAAATGACAAATATGTGCGTTGCCTATTTGTATATCAAGTGTCAGCTGCCAGGGTTCCACAAATCTTCAGGCTTCACAAGGCCATCTTAAAATTTACATGAAAGGGCAGGGGCACCCAAACCACCACTGATGGTGCTCTTTGGGTGTCCATGCGTACCCTTAAAGCATTTAGCTCCAGTTTCCAGCTTCAGCTGAATTCCTAACCCTGCCTTTATCTCCAGTACATACTATCTGGCTTTCTATAAAATGTCACCTTCAAACTAGATACCACACTGATCTACTAACTCTCTGGCAAAATGTAATAAAAATTCTGGATAAATGGGGAAGGTGCTACATTTATAAACTATCAGCCAAAAATTAGACATTAAGGATATGAATTTTTCAAGTCATGGGGACTATAGATTATCCCATCACATGGAGCTCCATATTCCCAGTCTAGCTAAATCCCGCCTTTGCTCTCTTCACCCACAGGCCTTTTGAGATTGCATCTGACAGCACATTTCACTTCATTCTTCAGAGCAGATCAGTTCTTGATGGCATCACGCCTTCCTCATCTTGCGGGCAGACTGGCAACACACAGGCCAAACAGGGGCCACGACCCACGTTTATTTCTGTCAGCAGAGCCCTCTGCTCCTTGCTAGCTCACCAAAGCCTCCCAGCATACAAATTACTGCTTTTCTGCACCTTTGGGTGAGTCACCGTCTTAGACGGGGCTCTCCAGTTTACACTGTGTGAGCACAAGGGAGGTGGTGTAGGGATTTATGATCCTCCAGTCAAAAGAATAATGGAGGGAATGCTCTCCCAATTCTACGTATTAATTAAATTAAAGGTGAGCTTGGTCCCTAAAGAAAGGTGAGACTCTGCAACTAATGATGAGGATGGTTCTTTCTGTGTGGGCTGAATTCTCCTCTCCTGAATTCTTCATCTTCCTGGAGCTGAGACTCCCACTGTTTCCAATAGGAACTTTTTTGTCATCCAAGGGTAGGAATGTGGTCCTGGGAATTTAATTATTCCTACAATAAAATTCCTGTTTTATTGAATATAAATAGGTATGCCTAGTTATGTTAGCGACTTTATAGTACTTAAATACCAATAATTATTCAAACAGATTTATTGAAGTTTAATGGCAATGTAATAATAATGTCGGTATGTTTTATATGCAATAGTTGTTACACCTCATTAAACACGTTGGTAAATGATCCATTGCTGTTTAATTAACATGCAATGACTGTGTTATTAAATCTTAAACTGTAAATTAAATCCTGATTTGAGACACTTAATTTTAAAGTGTGATTGAAAACTTCTTTGGGCGTGAGCCTCCAGAGTCCTTTTATTTTCCACGGTTCCTTCCTGCGCTGCTCATAGCCCACACTTATACCTTTGGAACTGGCAAGTGGGCTGCACTTAATTTGTGTGGCTGAATTTTTTTCTTAATGGAGAAAGGCATGCCTTTCTGGTAGGTGAGCAAATGGTGAATAGAGAATAAACTTTCTTTCAGAGCCAATTTCTTACATATGGAAGATTACTTTTTAAAAAATATTATCTAGGAAAAGACACAGACTAAAGTCTGACAAGTATTCACTCATAATTTCATAGAGGGATATTTTGCAAGCTTGGCAGACTTTACTCAGAACTAAACACCCACCTATTTGCTGACAGATCCCTGGTGCATACAGGACTCCTCCATCTTTGCTGAACCAGCTGGCTTTAAATAGCAACTGCATGTTAAGTGGGCAAGGGTATTTCTCTATTTATAATAGTGAGAATCAAGTCCTGTCAAGGTTTTTTATGTATTTCAAAAACCTATAGACAAGATTTTCTGGAGCATATGTTGGAGTTTGTGTAATAGTGGTCCAAAGAATAGTTATAAAATATTCTCCAGATGCTGTAAAACTTTTACATCTTTTTTGTGTGTTCTTCTGTCTTTTTGAAGACCAAAGAGATTCCTGGGTGTTAGAATTTATATTCTGGGCATCTGTTCTCTAATGCTAACCTATGACAGCTTTCAATAATATTTTAGTGTTATCTAATGCAAAACATCCTAAGATTGGGGAAATGCATTTTCAAGTAATTTCCAAACTCTTGGCTAAATAGTGTTATTTTCCCATAATTCGTTGGATAATATTAATAGTGCTAAAAGGTGTGTAAATTTTCACTCTGAATTTTTAAAACACTTTTTAAAGAACTTCTTCAAAGCTTATTTGACATACCTGTATATAAAATTACAGTTCTCTCTTCCATATGTGTAGATTGAAAAAAATAAAACAATCAGATACTACAGAAGAATAATTGCAGTATTTTGTAGAGCAGCATAATAAAAATATGTTCTCATGCAATCTTGCAAACTTAAGAGTAAAAGTGCTTCGTAAATTCTCCTTTCAGGCAAGTACTTGTGCGTATGTGTTCAAAATCCTTAATCCTGCTGTGTGTCTGGAAAACTTTTTGTACACCCCCGACCACCGTCATCACTCCACATCCCATCATATCTTTCAGGTGAACATCTCCTCTTTCAAAATCAGCTCAACTTGCTTACTTTTTGTAGCCTTTCCTATCCACCTGCTAGCAATTAGCTTCTTCCCTTTGGGGACAGTGCTGTGAAGACACTAGAGCAGCATGGAATACAGGAGGATTTCCATGATGGCCTCTCTGTAATTGACTGTAGGAAACTTGCAGGCATAACCCATGCCCGATTCGTCTTGAATTATCAGCCCAAGTAGAGTGAGGGACACAGAGTAAGAGCTCAATATTTCTTTACTGAATAAATATTTACCTCCAGGATATTATGTATAAACATACGCAGAGACTACCATTACTGCCTCCTTACCTCTTCATTGGATTCATCCTATTGCTCTGACTATACAAATGTGCATCATCTCTAAGCTTCCTTCCGTCTTCTCTTTTATCAAAACCTTCTTACAGGTAAAGGCTGCCATCTGTCATTTTACACTGACATCATTCTATCCGAGTGTCTGCTATGAGAGGTGTTTTAACATCTCATCAGGCATAAGGGGGCAAGACTTTCTCCAGGCAGGCTCTGAAATCATTTCACTTGTGCCAAGGAAGGTCTTAGCATTGTTGGAACCTAATACATTTTATGAATTGTAGATAGGCTGGAATTATGTATAAGACAACACATTATTGCATCAGAACAACATAAATAAAAGTGGTTAATTAAACTACGAACCCCCAAATAGTATAATATTCAGATATGTATTTCTAAGAAAACACCCCTTCCTGTATACATTTCTCCAAGGTGAAGATATTATTATTATAGAACTGTGTTAATTTGAATTTTTATTCTCATTTCAGCTTAAAATAAAGTCTGACATGGAATTAAATAGAATATTTTTTCATGTAAATGTATAATTAAATTGCATTTATATATTTATTTATTTATTTTCTATCTCTACTAATTGAAAATAAATTCTAGGAGATTTGGGTTTCTTTTTTTTTTTTTTTTTTTTTTTTACCACTGAAGCCTGTCTGCCTAAAATAATGGCTGCTCAGTAAATACATGTGGAAACCATGCAGGTACATTTCTTCTTTTTATAAATTCTACTTCAATACAAGACATGTGTGTCAATCCGCATTTATATATTATGTTTACATTATTCTTTTAGTTCTGTAACAGCTCTGTATGGCATGTAATTCAGATTTAATTAATGTAATTTTGTGCATAAGGAAGCAAGTAAGTATTAAGAGATTTGTCCAAATTAACAGGGCCAGCTAGCAATAAAGCTAATGTGGTCTTATTCTCAATTCAGGGTTATCGCTGTCTTACCAAGATAAAGAATTGCAAATTGACTTAAATATTTGAAAATATTTTTTGTTCATTTCCTACATCCAAATATGTAGCTTGGTAAAGAGAACTGAAATTAGAGAGACATCTTAAGAAAATTCTTGTTTTTGCTCTCCTTTCTGATCTCTCTCTCCCTGTCTCTCCATTTGCTGACCCTCTTCTGACTAAAAGTGGTGAAAATTATTTAAAAAAAAATAATAACAGCAGGAAAAATTAAAGCCTCTGGAAATGATCCTGAGAGAAAACAACATATGAATCTATTCTTGAAAATCTATAAAAATTCAGTAAAAAAAGCAAGAGCCAAATGGGATAACACATTTAAAATAATGAAGGAAAAAATCTACCAAGAATCCTGTATCTAGCAAAATTATCTTATAAAAAGGAAGGCAAAGCTAAGATATATAAGATAAAGCCTAGATCAACCTCTAAAAATTTTTCAAAAAATATGCTGAAAAAATAATTTAAATCAATCATAGACCTAAATGCAAAAGTGCAAAACTATAAAACTCCTAAAAGATAACATAGAGGAGTTTCTCAGTGGCCTTGAGTGTGGTGATGACTTTTTAGATACAACACCAAAGGCATGATCCCTAAAAGAAATAATCAGTAAGCTGTACTTCACTAGAATTAAAGACTGCTGCTCTGTGAAAGTTGATCTCAAGAAGAATGAGAAGACAAGTGACAAAGTGGGAGGAAATATTTGCAAAAGATATACCTCAAAAAAAGGAGATATCTCATCAAAAAAGACATATACCTCATTATCCAAAACATACAAAGAACACTTAAAGCTCAACAGTGAGAAAACGAACAACCTGATTAAAAAATGAGCCAGAGTCCTGAGCAGACCACTTACCAAAGAAGATGACACAGAAGCATATAAAAACATGTTCAAAATTATATCTCACGAGGGAACTTCAAATTAAAGCAATGTAATATCACTACACACGTAACAGAATGTCTGAAATCCAAAGCAATGACAATCAATACCAAATGCTGGTGAGGATGTGGAGCAACAGGAACTCTCAAATGTTGCCGGTGAGAATGCCCCACGCTACAGTCACTTTGAAAGACAGTCTGGCAGTTCTTAAAAACTAAACATGCTCTCACCATATGATTCACCAATCATGCTCCTTGATATTTGCACAAATGAGCAGAAAACACGTCCACACAAAAACCTGTACCTGGAAGTTTATAGCACCTTTATTCATAATTGCCAAAACCTGGAAGCAACTAAGATATCCTTCAGTAAGTGAGTGGAGAAATAAACTATGGTACATGCAGTCAATGGAATATTATTCAATGCCAAAATGAAGTAAGCTATCAAACCATGAAAAGACAGGGAAGAACTTTAAATGAATATTTCTACATTAAAGGAGCCATTCTGAGAAGGCTGATTACTGTATGACACTGTGGAAGAGGCAAAACTACGGAGACAGTAAAAAGATCAGAGGTAGCCAGGGCTGAGAAGAGAGGGAGGGGTGAATTGGCAGAGAACAGATTAACTTTAAGGCACTGAAAGTATTCTGAATACTACAATAACGAATACATGTTATACATACATTTGTCCAAACTCACAGATGTGTAACACCAAGAGAGGACCCTAAGTTAAACTGTGAACTTTGGATGATTATGATGTGTCAGTGTGGGTTCATAAATTGTAACAAATGTACCACACTGTCGGGGGGATGTTCATAATGGGGGAGGTTATGGCTGTGTTGGAGCAGGGGTTATATAGGATATCTTTATACATTGTGCTCAGTTTTGCTCTGAAACTAAAACTGCTTTAAAAAAGAGTCTAATAAAATCATTAAAGAAATTAAAATACTAAAAAGAGAGAAAAAGCATTATACAATTAAATAGAAAATTCCTTCCACAAAACCCTTATAAAATATATTAAGTGCCAAATGTATGCGTGGCATTCTGCTTTTTTGTGTTAGGTTATCAAAGTTGAAGCACACGGGAGTTTAGTCATCAAGATGCTCAATTTTCTTTTGCAAGACGAAACATACACACATACAATAATTTTTCAAGGCCACGTAATAGTGACTGCCACAAGGAATACTTAGATGGAATTCAGTGGGGCCTTGAAAAGAAGGAGTATTTCTTTAGGGGAAAGTTCTTTGAAGGATGTAGCATTATCACTGGTCTTCAAAAGAAGGAAAGATTCAGGAATATACATAAATGGTGAAGGTCTTTCTTGGTGGAAGGAACTGCAGAAGTAAAGACATGTGGATTTGATAATGGAGGTTTGAGAGCACATGCCAACTGAAATTAAGGATTCAATACAGACAGCAAACTTGAACATGCAAAACTGAGAGGGGAAGACGGGGGTGGATATGCCCCTGCGCTGGTGGGGAAACTGATGAACAGGCTAATCCCAGATGGGAAGAGGGAAACTTCTTTCTCAGAGACAAGAAGAAGATGGAGATTCATTTGGAGTAAATAGAGGCCAAAGAAATATAAATCAGATACATTTAAATAGTTTATTTCATTAAAATATAAAGCAAAATTCTTGGCAAAGAATCAGGGTGAGCTGGATATAGTTTAAGTCTTGAGAGCAGGAGAAAAGTTTCAAAGAATGTAGAGGAAATAATGTGACAACTATTCAATTAGAGATTATTTGAAGATGCAGGGTTATCACGCTGAGTTGACCAGATTGTGGCTGCCAAATGGTGCCCAGGTGCGGGGGCAAAGTGGAGGTGAGGGGTGCTGGCCCAGGCTGCATCCCCTCCAGCGAGCACCGATTCACACAACAGTGCCAAATGGGTGAGTAGTGGCCCTGGAAAAAAATCCAAAACTAAATTGATGTTTGGTTTTTACTAAAGACCTATACTCTTAAGCAAACCTAAACTAGTTGACTTAAGAGAAATAAGTGCCTTTGTGTTAAAAAGTATCCCCAGATTTAAAGAGGGAATCACTTAAGCTCCATTAGCCCTGGATCAAGAGCACAATAAGGCATTCCAGAAACCTGATGTCTAAATTCTGTAGTGGAAGAAGTTGTCACTTTTAAAAAGCAGGATTTCCTTCCATCTTAGTTATGTTGGCAACAGTCCCAAAGCTATTGAGGAGTCTAAATAATTTGCCAATATATTTACAGTGTGAATTTAATTGGATAAAATTTCACTTTAGCCAAATGGCTTTTTTGAATCAGTTTGCTTTGGACTTCCTATCTTGAATATATATAGCTCGAGTTTTCTTGAAATAATACTTAATGACTTGTCTGGTAGGCAAATTCTAAATAGAAGAGCATTCTTCCAGATGCTCAAGTATTTTAGGTTAATTGACCCTTTCATGGAGAAATTCACGTTGCTGAAAAAGTTAAAGGCAGTATTGTATTTAAACTGGTGTAATTTCAATATTAAAGGCAACTCTCCTAGTCATCTAGTTTATAATACCTTTGAGTCAGAGAGGAGTACAATGGATCTTACCCTAGTTCATTAGGGATATAGAGAGATTATGTAAATGTGAGGAGAAGAAAAAAATATCTTTCCTTTTTTTTCTGTCCCTCTTTGTTACTATTAAATATTAAACTATACACAATGTCTTATTTCACTCCTGAATTTTAGAATTCCCAGACTAATAAAATTTAAATAGTTTAAAATGATTATAGCCTCAAACTCATTTAGGTAGGCTGTATAAATAATGCCTTTCTACCTCTGCCTGCCCTCTCTGGATGAGTGCTACAGGGGATAAATCAAATAATACAGATGATGCAGAAGAGCACGAAGCACCAAATGAGCCCCTCAAATTGATTTTTTTCAGTTGGTGCCAATCAACTGAAATGAATGCAGTCTTTAATTTGTAATAGTTTATCTCTTGTATATTGAGACAATGTGTTTTATTCAATTGTTAGTTCTTTCCTGTGACTGCTATTCAGCATAAATGTATTCATCCTTCTATTTGCTGAGAAGCAAACAGCCTTGGCCTGTGCTCATAACCTATGTACTACCAATTACATTTTCTGGACTATTACATGTACAGAAACTGGGGACTCTTGTCTGTTTAAATAAGTCCCCCAAATAAACATATAATATAAATCACAAGTATTCTTATTTTTAGAAATAAATGTTTCTTTCCTAAAGGTGGTTTTATGGACTTTGGCTTCCCTAATTCTCACAACAGTTCTGGAAACATAATTCCTTTCTATGCAGCTACACTGGCTCCAGAATATCTTTTACAGTAACTCAGTAAAGATGCATTTTCCTTTATTTTTCTAATTTTTATACTCATGTCTAAGTCATTCCATAACTACAGGCACAAATAAACTTTCTACCCTTAACTACTGAAGTAACTGATTATCTTTCCATAAAGCTAATGACACTTCAACCCTGTGGCTTTTTTTTTAAACCAAAGATGACAATAACCTCTGCTATATCACAAAGTGTTTCCTTAAAAAAAAAAATCAATGACATTACAAAGAAGTATTAAATGCTGCAGTACTGTCCCATTCTCCCTTCCATTGTCCCAGATCAGTCTCCTGGCTGCAAATCTGCACAGCTTGATATCTGCTAAAAAAATGATTTCAACCCAGCATCTTGTCAGATGTAGCCCATGTTTTGTGTTCTCTGAGCTTCTAAAAAGAATAAACAAACCCGGAGCGCAGGAAGGTACTTAGATGGCTTCTAGGGGAACTGTCATTTCCACTACAGCTTTGTGCTTTACTGCAGACCAAGGCTGATACTAAAAGTCGCTGGAAGAAAAGAGAAAAAATAGCATCACTAGCATGTGGATGAATGCCACATAAAGGAAGGTAAGGGACCACAAAGCAAACAAGATTATGGGTGTGGCTACAAAATGCGGGCAGAATATTTGGATATTTTAGTGAATATTCAGAGCTAAGGAGATGGAGGTAGGACAACCTACAGAAAATTTCCTTAGTGAGAATGATCCTTAATGACATTTAGCACTCTGGTGGTTATGAAATTTCCAAATATTTATCTAAATATCCTCTCTGGTCTCTAGAGATCATGCAGACACAGGCAAGAGATGTGTCAGTGTATATGTATGTTTGTAAATCAGTATCATTCATTATATGAGGAGGAAAAAATATGTTCAAAGTGTCAAATAACATATACGAATCTTTTCACCAAAATATTTGAACACATATATACAAATATATGCATAAGTAAGCTCACGGCAACATTGCTAGTGTTAGAAAAAGAAGAAAAGTAATTAAGAGAGAGAGAGGAATTACACACAAATGGGAAACTGTGCTGCCATTAAAAGAACTGAATTTGATTCTGACTTAGAAAAACACCCACTGCATATTGTTAAATAAAATAGCAAGCTATTATACGGAAGGAAATGAAGACTCTGATCCCAATTTGCCTAAAAGACCAGAACAAAATTGTTGTTGAACATGTAAGGCTCATATTTCTATGCACAGAAAAAAATTCTCCAAGAATGAGAAACAGAGAACAGTGAAGGGCAAAGAAGGCCGAGAAGGACTTACGCTTTTTACTATACACACTTATACATTGTTTGAATTTGTTAAAGCAAACATGTTTTTCTTGTTTAACTGAAATAAAAAAGATTAAAAGAAAAGAGTGCACTGTTCTCAGAGTAAGTGCATTTTCGTATCGTTCAGAGGGGGAGGAAAAGTGTCAGACTTCCAAATAGTTCCTTCCATTTATATTTCAGTACCTCCGGCCATTTTTTAAAAGGTAATAAATATATGGAGTTGCTGGCTACAGAATGACTTATTTATCCTTTTCCCTTCGCTTTGAAGTCCAGAAATATTTGTGCTCCCCTCTCCACATGCCTCCTTTCTGCACCCCCCTGTTTTCCACGTGGTCTCTTATGAAAACATCTTGGAACTGGCATAATAAAACCCCAACTGTTGTCTCTTCACTTTCAACTCCATGATTAAAAGGGGAATAAAACTGCAGTACGGGGGGGGGGGGGGGAGGGAGGGGGGAAGGGGATCCAAGGTGTGTGTCTGTGGAGCAGCCAGTTCACATGTGGCACAGAGAGTTCTACAGAGAGTTCTAGCAGAGCGTGGCTCTGAAGCCGACCGAAGAAGCAAATGTTGAATAAAGGGAAATAAGGGAAAGATAATGATTTATTAAATCTCTACTGAAGAAGCAGAAACATGTTAGGAGAGGAAAAAAAAAGGTTTTGAGTATAACTGTAGAAAATTTGTTTATGGACACCTTCAGAAACTAATAAATATTTGACCCCTTTTCTCCCCCAGACTTCCCAGATCACAAACAGTGCAGTCATCAGCATTGGTGCACGAGGAGCAGGACACTGATGGATGCTAGTTGTCATGTAGATGAACTGAGAAGGGACCTCTAGGCAAAATTTGTTCTCCATTAAAACTGTGTGGTGTGAAAGGGAATCGGTGGTAGGGTGATCAAACTTTAAAACACACACTGGTGTGACTTATGTGTCATAGCAGCTATTGGCTTGATAATAAATATACATGGACTTCCAACAGCACCCACATGGTGCTTCCAAACGTGTTTTGCAACTTTTTCAACGTGTTTGGCAGGTTCTGGCAAAAGATAATTTAACTACCCATGTGTTTGGCATACCTTTACATATCGCAGTTATGTGATTACAGGAAACAAATGAATACTTCCCTTACTATTTTCAGACTGATTATATTCAGCCATTGGATGTAGAACAACATTAAAATGCACATAGTGATAGCATATATTTAGCTACACTGCGGTTCAAATTTTATCTCAGGTGCATTAATGCCTGTTATGGAAAGTGCTTGTTCACTTTTTTCTAGCTTCACTGCCAGCACTTTAATATGAGTATTATTATTATTATTATTATTATTATTATTATTATTATTACTATTATTACTATTATTACTATTATTACTATTATTATCTTTACTACTACTACTACTTCTTAAAATATTGAAATAACCCTCTGATTCATCTCTCCATGTCCAGTTCCTCCTGGATCCAACAAATCTACCAACGCCAGATCCAATGTCTGCCCCCGCCAGATCAATCTTCCTTATGCCTAGACTTGATAGAGTTCTAAAGCCCTCCATGCCTTGGTCGTGCCTGATGAATTAAGGATAAACCCTTCAGCCTGGCGCTGGAAGCTTTTCATCACAAGTATTCTGCTTATCTTTCCTGTCTTAACGCTGTTTCTCAGCATACCTTCCACTTGAAATCCAGACAGCCTTTCCCCACCCTCGCCTTTTGAAGTTCAACCAACTGTTGAATTGTGTTCAAATGGCAAACAGCCCAAGATTCCACAGTGGAGTGAAATATGGAATTGAGTTGAAAGCTTCCATTTTCAGATGTCTGAAATGGGAATAAATACGTTTCAGAGCAGTTGGGGAAGAGCATCAGAAATATAGTAGCTGATAGATAACTGATGACTGTCTAGTTTTTCCACCAATGACCTTTAAATGACAGGTTTTACCTTTATATTTTAATTTTTCATTTTCTTACTATTATGTTCTTTCCAGGTCTCCCACTTACTGCTCAACATAGATCAAATGTTTGTATGGATAAAGAAATAGGAGCAGCTTCTGTTTGTATAGTGTGTCTGTTTTAGTTAAATATCCATGGAGCCTGAATCTCAACAGATCATCCATATTTCAATCTCATTTTCCTTCTGACCCTTACCAATCCTACTTGAAATCTCTGCCTTCAGTTTCCTCAGCATGAGAGTATCAGACTTAGCTTGAAGGGCTCTTAGATAACTCAGTGGAGGTAATATACATAAAATGCCTGGGACAGTGTAGGTGGTCAATGGATATTTTTTGAAAATAATTAACTGGCAGGTAAAGATGGTATCTGCGTTATTCATTGTATCATCACTCTGGATTTCATGCAATTTGCAATCGATGCTGATCTATAGCAGACAAAATGAGTGCAATTTAATGGAAAAGTAATTAAATTTGCACCTGAAGCGCTCTCATTTTTAGAAACCCTCTGGCATTGTTGAAAATGTTTCTCCAGGCAAAACTCTTCATTCCTGTTTCTTAATTTCCTTATCTATTAATCAAGGGGATTATATTAAATTGTTTCTAAGATCTCATATAGTGCTAACATTCTACAATCATATTTTTTAAAAAATACATACCCTGCCTAACTTCAAAAAGGAGAAGGATCAACCCCAAGTTCTTTGGTTACTTTTTTTGTATCAGTCAAAATATACCAAGTTGTACTATGGAAATAAACCAGCCAAAATGATCATGGTCTGTAACAACAAAAGTTTATTTCCCTCACAAAACCTGCTCTATAAGAGAGAGTCTGCAGCAGTAGTCCTTGTGGTGGTTGGGGGGGATAAAGGTGGGGGGAGGAGAAGGTAGGGGGCGCTCTTCAGTGTAAATGTCTGCGCTGGAGGAGTCAGAGGGAGTATCGCCAGCTAGTGTAGAGAAGCAAGAGACTGTGACCAAGCTGACCATGGCTCTCAGAGGACCTCCCAGAAATGGCACATTACTCCTTCTCACATTTCATCATCAGTAAAGCAAGTTTTGAGGCCAACCCTGTTCTCAGTGGGGATCCTCCCTGGCAATTACAGAATACAATTTACCGCATACTTTGATGGCTGTCAGTCTTCTGTCTCTATTTTCCATCTTATTTGCCAGCTTTACTGTTGCTTTTCCTATTGGCCACTAAGTACTTCCATTTCAATATTATTCTTGAACCCCAACCAGTCATTATGTCAGAATCAGAATTTATCATCAACCTTGCAAAGCCAGCCTGTTTCCCACTTCCACATATTTGGTCATTTCAGAATAATTTTAAACTCCATCACCTTCCATGCAATCACTCTATAAACTCTACTGATTATGTCATTGAAATTCTTCCCATACTTGCACCCTGACTTTTATTTTCCCCCATTTCTTTAGTTCAGGTCTCCCATCCAGTCTGCTACAGTACAGTATACACACATAATATAGATACAATATAGTAGCTAGTCTGCTAGTAGTATGCAATGCAGTCAGTTGGAATGAGTTTTGACTGCTCCCTTCTTTTGCTCAGAAGCATTTAGTGCTTCTATCACCTAAAAAAATTTGATCTAAACTCCTTAATCTAGCATTTAACACTTTTCATGGGATACTAGCCCCAACCTATGTTCTATTATTTCAATATATTCATACTCTGTACTATCTCAATTAGAGAACTCCTCTGAATACAAAACACAATTTGTATTTTTCATATTCTTGTATTTCACCCTTTAGTTCATAAATAATTTATAAAATTTTTATATATTTTATAGAGAGTTCTGTACATAGTAGTTTCTCTACACATGTTCAAGAAGGAGAAGGAAATGAAAAGGATTCCCTTTTTATATGAGCATTACCAATTGTCAGGCACTTTGCAAAATATTTTCAAATCATTACTTCATTTATGTTTTACTTCAGTTTTATGGGGTGTTAATTATCATCATTTTATGCATGAAGAAAAACATGGCTTAGCAAGATTAAGCCGATGGACCGGAATCCAAACATATGTCTATAGATTCAAAGCCAGTCTACACCTTTCTGTTTAATATTTGGAACTGTTTGGAATGCACATTAGTTTAGTGGGTGTTCAACTTCGTGGATCCAGAACTCTTTCTTGGATCTGGGGATTCTCTAGGTACAGAGCATACTAATTCTATCAGGTTGGGTGGATTTCCCTTGAATAAAAATAGTTTTGGAACAAATAGGTTATTGGTTCTCAAACTCCTTGCCTACCCTGGGTCCAGGTAAGCCTGCAAATACACTGTTTCCCAATTTATGTCATGATGTTTGGCATCAAATACGATGACAATCTTTCAAAATTATGGCATTTTGAAATCTGCTATTTCTGTTCTACATTTGTAAGAATCCCCAGAAACTAAAGATTATCCAAACTGAATAATACATACATATATAAAATAATCAAGTGAAAATTCCTCATATTGCCTAATAATAGAATGGACACAAAATATAATAATAATGGAATGTGGAAACAATATGGAAATAATATATAATAATGGAAACAATATATAGAAATAGATTATACTGAGATACATTGCTACACATCAATTAAAAAAAAACTAAGGGGTTTACCCTCTTTCTTTAAGCTATTTATTATATTTATTAGTTGCATTTCAAAATATACAAAGAATAGTTAAAATTCACCAGTGGTCCACCATTTTTTATCCCTCAGCTGCTACAGATAAATTTCCACTTAAAAAAGCCAGAGTCATATAAGGTATCAAGGACATTTTTTTTTTCCTGTTTGGATTATTCTGGGAAGGAAGATTAGGGTGAGAGAAACATAAAGCCAAATCTGTTCAAATTGATCCAGAAATATACAAAATACCAAACACAAAAGGTCAAGAAAATTCTTTTCCTAGAATATATATGGCTGGTTAATTCATAAATTAGTTCTCTCTTAAAGCTTTGCTGATTTTATTAGGCTATATCCACTGAGGAAGTTTAAACATTTCTACTTGCTTCGTGTATTTAAGAAATCAGGGCCCATTCAGCTGCATTTAAAAAAAAATCTTATCAAGGTCCTTTTATCGTTGGTAATCAATAATCCCAAAGATTTAGACCTCTATCCAAAGAAAATGAAAAAAACATAATTACAATCTTCTATTTGAGAATCCTTTACCTATGACTGAGAGACTATTTAGGCATAAGTCACTTCTTAAATTGTGTTGGGGAGGAAAAAATTTTCTTCTACCCTTCTAGGTTTTCTGGTTGATCTAAAGATTAAATTGACATGAGACAGATTAACAGGAGAAAATCAAACAAAAGTTTACTATTATGTACACATGGGAGAGACGCAGGAAAGCTGAGTAACTCACCAAAATGGCTGAAACCCTCTCCTTAAATATCATTTCCAGCTGAAGACAAAGGAGTGGGTAGTGGTTTGGGACCTCGAAGGGGAAGAAGGCAATTGACTTGGAGATGGAAAAGCAAATGTTTGGTAAACACACGTTTGCTGGGCCACGCAGAGACAAGACGCAGAGAGGAATCTTAGACTTCGCTCGGGCCCCCCTACCTAGTTCATGCTCTCACTATCTGTGGTGATGACTCCCTTCCTGGAACACATTTCTTACGTACATCCTTCAGGCAGTTAGCGGGAAGGTCAAGGTTTCTTCTTAAGTCTTTTGAGCCTGGATTGGTTTCAGCTCAAATCAGTCCCCATGCCCAAGAGACATTTTGGGATGGCAAATTTGGTTCCCCTACAATTGTAATGACTAAGCTTTAGAATCTCCTTCTAAGTCAAGAAAACAACTTACGACTTATTGGGGAAAATTAACACTTAGTACGTACCTGAAATTTACAAAAGGTCAATCCTCATTACTGTAATTTGCAATAATACTTAAACAGAATAAAAGACACACATTGCAACTGGGATTCTCTGTTAATAAAATAGCCTGTGCACAGCAGCTCCTAACTGGCACAGACTTCTTTATGTGTTCAATGTCTAAAAGGCCTACAGCAGAAAGAACAGGTGGCAACAGGAATTATTTTAACAGCAGTAGAAAGAAACCAAGGAAAAATCAGACCCATCTAAAGAGTGAACTATTAGTATAAAATTAGGCCTTCCTTAGTTTTATGGCTATAATATCTCTTCTTAAAGTTTCACTACCCCTCAGGAATAATTAGAATGCTTTTAACTTACTTTTAAAGCCCGCACATACTATGGCACCTCATGGCTTCTTTACTCCCTATTTTAGTGCATCAGCTCACCAGCAGGCTACAGAAAGGATATTTCCCTCCACCTTGGATATGAAGGAAATATCTTGGTAGGGAACAAAGGGAGCTGCTCTTTTTTGAGTTTTGTCTACATGAAGTTTTATTTTCTAAGTTAACAAAAATGGAAATAAAAATACATCTGATTGTTTCCAACAAAACGATCAGTGACGTAGTTTCCTAGAGTGAATTCAAACTATACGTAAACAGTAATATTTCATTTATTGAGCAGTTCTCCAAGTATTCTATTCTCTTAAGAATATAATGAGTATATTTATTACTGGAAATCAGAGACAGAAAAAAAAATAAGAGAATTCCACCATGCAGAGAATTGTGATTTGGGTATAAAATTCCTCTGGCTCTGTGTAAGCATCAAAACCAAATTATAAAGATGACATTGAAAGATATCATTTTTACTTTCTCTTATTAGTTACCTGTGAGACATTCTACATCAGCCCCAAAATGCCTTGATGGATCAACTTGTCAATAGACGTAATAAAGCCATTTTAACACCAGTCACCTTGGCAAGAGGACTCTCGGATCAGAAAATTTACTGAGCCTTTTCGTGGGTGGCGGCGGGTGCGGATAGGGCGCTCAGAAGGCTTCGGGCACGCTGCGAGAGTACAAGGTGGTGGGGCGCTGCCCGCCCACCCCCAAATGCCGCTCACCGCCTCTCTATCGCATGCGCATCTTTGCACCTAATCACGTTGTTGCCAAGTCCCGATTCTGGTACTTCGTGTCTCAGCTGAAAAAAATGAAGTCGTCCGGGGAGATGGTCTACTGTGGACAGGTGTTCGAGAAATCTCCCCTGCGGGTGAAGAACTTGGGCATCTGGCTGCGCTCTGACTCCCGCAGCGGCACCCACAACATGAACCGGCAGTACCGGGACCTGACACAGCAGGCAGCGTCACTCAGTGCTACCGAGACCTGGGCGCCTGGCACCGCGCCCGGGCCCACCCCACCCGGATCATGAAGCTGGAGGAGATCGCGGCCAGCAAGTGCCGCCGACCAGCGGTCAAGCAGTTCCACGACTCCAAGATCCAGTTCCCGCTGCCCCACCGGGTCCTGCGGCGCCAGCACAAGCCACACTTCACCACCAAGAGGCCCAACACCTTCTTTTAGATGCAGGGCCTTCCTGTTCCCCTTCTGCCCAAATAAACTCTTTGGGGAAACCAAAAAAAAAAAAAAAAAGGAAAAGAAAATTTACTGAGAATTGTAATTGTAAAGTAGTTTCCAATGTGTGCTGCTCAGAACTTTCACCAACATTAAAATAACTTACTTTCTTAATAAAGAGAGAGTGAGGATTTAAGAGAGGGATACAGGCAAAGACAGAGAAGAAGACACAAAATGAACCCACAGAGAGGCCAAGAAATGTGTGTGTGTAAAATAGACGTGGGCCCCACACCTGTATAAATACGTGAGATTCTATGAAGTCAAAATTCTCTTCAACCTTGACCCAAAGCAAAAGAAAATTACTTTAGCAACTATCACCCAAGTGCACAAGGAATCCTCTTATAAATAGATCCTTTGTGAATTGTATTAATCACCATGTATGAAACCTTTCAGTCTGAAAGGTAAATTTCAAGGCGTTGAAGCAGCTTCAGTATGAACGGTGTTGCTTTTGGAGGAAGGCTGTCAGTTCTTTCATGGGTGCTGTCAAGTAGGAGTTGTCAATATGAATAAGAGACAACAGGGACACTTATAAGAGGGAGTGTGAGGGTAAATGTTTGACGAGGGAACTTGGGGTTAAATTGCTGGGAACTCTTTCTTTTTTTTTTTAATTAGAAATTCCATCGAGCAGTTTCTAGCCCCCAGGGATTCTGAGGCCAAATCTAGAGGAATGTGTTTACAGAGCGACTGAAATCTGTAGGGTCAGGACCACAGAAACATCAATAAGTAAAAAACAGGTTGACTTCAAATGAGTGTCATTAATCGTGTTTTAAAAGTTAACATCATTGGAGAATTTCTCACCTTCAAAGTTTTCCTCTGCCTTCCTACTTTGCTGGTAAAGAGTGGTTAACACATAGCTGAAAAAGCCAACTGTGTTAGAACCCTGGATGGCCGCACTTCTTAATGGGGAAGAAGGTGTTTGGCCGGCGTGTGTGGAATGTGCCAGTTGGACCAGCTCACGCTACCCAGATGAAGCCAGTGGAGCCATCTCAGTTCATAACTTTCACACCACTCTCTGTTTTTCTTTGGGTTCCCTTAATTCAAAGCCTGTGATCCTTGGAAATGGTTTTGTTTTCCCATGGTCTTAGTTGGGCTTCCTAGAGAGCAGGGCTTGGCAACAGCTCTCTTTCCCAGCCTCACTTGAACTCTCAACAACAGACCCCTTGTAATGAGTCCGGCTCAGGGGTAGGATTAGGATATTCGTCCAAGAGGCCTGGCCTATCTCAGCCTCACACCCTCGGATTCTGAAAAGAGGCAAATGTGTTCAGGAGTTTTAGAGAGAAGGTAAAACCTTTTTATTCTCCTGTTGACCCTCAGGCCCAGAGCCCGGAGACAGAAAGGTAACTTTTCAACACTCGCATCTTTATGGTCGCACTTGAAGATTCTAGGTTCATCTTTCCATCAGTTCAAACTGGTCAAGATAACAACTGTTGTTCATTTGAGTTGCGCTAACAAAATGTCACAGATTGGGTGCTTATGAAAAACAGAAACTTCTCTCCCACAGTTCTGGGGGCTCAGAGTCCAATACCAGGGTGCAAGCATGGTTGGGTGGGCGCCCTCTTCTAGGTCATAGACTTCTAGCTGTGTCCTCACACGGCAGAAAGGGGAGGAGTGACTCTGGAGTCCCTTTTACAAAGGCACCAATTCCATCTGTGAGGGTAACACCCTCATGAGTTAAGAATGTCCCAAAGGCCCCACCTCCTAATAACACCACCTTTAGGGGTTAGGATTCAACATCAGTTTTTCAGGAACACATTCAGACCATGTCAGCAGCACTCCACGTTCAGCGCTGTAAACAATCACCAGTCAGATGGCCAACCTGAAAACTGTCGAGCGAATTTCACATCAAACAATAATTTCTACACAAAAGGGTATAGGTTATGGCATGAATTATTAGCTTCTACAGTGATAACAGATTTCCCTGAGCAGACTGGGAACATACCATGGCAAGCCACACAAGAGAAGACCAAATACATCATCAACCCGTAATCTCTCCAGAGAGGTTCATGACGTCATGATTACCCACACGCAGAGTGCACTGCACAACTTCATGCTATTGGTCACCCCAGAAATCCATGAGCTTGACCTGAGAACACTCAAATGATGTCAGTACCAATAAGTACATTTCCATCAGAGCAGAGGTGAAAACTGATTTGTTTGGCTGTTTTTTTACTGGGAACACTCTATTTTTCCTCACTTTGGTTTTCATCACTGAAATGACAAGTGTTAATGATGATTCTATGGTGCATAATTGCAATTCTGTATAACCAGGAAAATATCAAATTCGTCTCAGTGCAATTTTAGAGAAAAATATTTTATTTGTTCTCAAAATGTTTGCTTTGAAATCTGAAAAATAATGTTTGAAATTCTAGCTAGGCCCATGAGTATGATATGAGAATATTTAAATTAAAGAGTTTGGGATTTGCAAATATTAACCACTATATATAAAAACAGCTTAAAAAACAAATTTCTTCTGTATAGCACAGGGAACTATATTCAATATCTTGTAATAACTTTTAATGAAAAATAATATGAAAACAAATATATGTGTGGGACACATGACTGGGGCATTATGCTCTACACCAGAAACTAACACATTGTAACTGACTATACTTCAATAAAAAACAAACAAAAATTCAAAACAAACAAACAAAAAGAAAGACAATGCGTAGAACAGAAGATAGTCAAGAATTAGTTCTACTCAACTACTTGATAATAAATACATAATCCAAATCAGCTATGTGTGTACATATATTCTCTTTTAATCAGAGTATCTAGTGTATGAGTTTACCAATGCCATACAAATGAATACATACTGGCTGATTCTTTGGGAAAATGACCCATAGTATCAATGAAATTAGCAATAATCTCCATGTATATGATCATGTGTAGATGAAATATATATTAAATTTCTGCTCAGGAAGTTATTCTAGTATCGCAATATTTAATTTTATACTTTTATTTCAAAACTATAAAATAGGGAAGAATTCCACGCATTTCTCTAAATATTTTACTTAGAAACTAATGTCAGTAAGTCACAGCATGACCATAGCTAGTACCTATATGCCTCTTCTTTTTACATTTCATGAAATTTGATTTGTGTGCTTCTTATATAATATACATATGTTAAGTAGTTGAATTAAATACATAGAATGAATAAGATTTCAACGATTCACTTGGTTGAAATTGTTTGCACAAGTGTTCGTGGGGAAGGTTGTATGTGTGTAGACAAGTACATTGTTTTGCTATACAGTATCAGAAGAGACTCTCAACGATTACTGTTATTCCTAATAGGCATTTTCATTTTAATAGATCTTATGACAAGCAGTTGCGGCCAGATGCCTGATTTGGGATACTGACCTAAAAAATGAATGCTGATTTATTTTTAAATTGAAGTATAGTCAGTTTACAATGTTGTGTCAGTTTCTAGTGTACACAGGGTGAAGCATGAATGCTGATTTTTAAGAGCAAAACTTAATAGCTAAAAACACACGAACCTTTTTTTTATAAACTTTTTTTAACTTTCTTTTTCACTTTACTATTGTTTGTAGTTCACTGCCTCAAAAGTATTGGCATTGGCATAAAATGTTAAATCACATATAAGACAAATATTAAATGTGTACGTAATTAGGTAATGTGGATGAATTGTGTGTCATTAAATTAGGACTAAAGAGTTGTTAAAACTGAATGTTAACCTTTGTTTTAAATTTCCTGTCAGCCAAGTTAAAAATAGAAAACACATGGGGTAAAATGACAATGATAACATTTAAAATATATTAAAGATATAGCTACATATATGCTTTAAATGGCAAAATCCTCCCCATAAGCATTATTTAATTCCCAGATTAAAATTAAAAACATGTTTTTCTGATCATCAAGTCTATTTCTGTTCTAAATTCAAGAAGGAAATTGTTTTGTATCATTTTATGTATTATTGAGTGAACTATTAAAAACCACAAAAATTTATAGAAGATACAGAAACCGCTCTTTATCAGATTAGCTTTCAATTATTATGGCATAAATTTAAACCTAAATGAAAACTTTAATGCCTAAACTTGTATAAATTTTGTTCAAGCTAACTGATAAACTTTGAATACAAAAGGCACAACAACAAAGTAGAAAAGATTTTTAGCTTCACAGTAAAAAGACATGTTTCAATTCTAGTTCTGCAGTTTACTGCCCATTTGATTTTTCACTATCTTTTATACTGTGTAAATTTGTTTGTAAGAAATGGTATAATAATCAATGGACATTTCAAGAATATATGATAATGTATGTAAACTACATGACAAAGAATGCATTCAATTTATGTGATGATACTTCTCCCTAATTAAGGAGTCAATATTTTGATATAGTAATAAGAGCACCTTGAACTTGTAATTTATAATTTAAGGACTTTTATGTGCATTATTTAATTTGTGAATTGTAGAAGTATTCTAAGACATGATTATTTCCATTTTTATCCATCTTTATTGAGATATAATTCATATACAATAATGTTTACTCATTTAAAGTGTAAAATTTGGATGAAATTTTTTGAATAATACCAATATCATCAAGATACAGAAAATTTCCATCACCCTAAAAACTTCCCTTGAGTCCCTCTGTAGTCAGCCTTCTCCTAGGGCTCCTCGTCCCATGCAACCACTGAAATACTTCAGTAAGTGTACTTTTGCAGTTTCTAATTATGTATGGTGTTAGGTAAAAGTAGAGAGCTTCTTTGTCTTTTTAAAAATTCTTATTGATTTTCAATTGTTCTAGCATCATTTGTTGAAAGGACTATGTCTTCTCATTTAATTACTTGGGGATTTAATTGAAAATCAATTATCTCTATGTAAGTAGGTCTACTGTATTCTGCTCACATGAGCTAGATGTCTATCTGTATGCTAACACTACACAATCTGACTTACTATAGTTTCACAGCAAACCTTGAAATCAGGTAGTATGTTTTTTTATATTTTCCCTTTTTAAAATTGTTTTGGCTTTTTAGACCTATGTCATTAGACAGTTATTTTAGAATCAACATGTGAATTTCTTGAAAATGCAAGTCTGTTACAATTTTGACTTAGATTACACTGCATCTATATATCAATTTGAGGAGAATTGCAGTGTTAATAACACGGGATGTATCGATTCATAAACACTGTACATCTCTCCATTTGTTAAGGTCTTCTTTAGTTTCCCTTTGTAATCCACTAAATTTTCAATATCTTGTATACCATTTATTAAAGTATTTCTTATATATATTTTGCTATTTTAAGTGAAATTGCAGTTTTATTTAATGTTCTACTTGCTTCTTGTTCACACACACACAACTGGTTTTTGTACCTTGCACTTTTACTCTATAATCTTATTAAATTAATGTATTAATTCTAGTAGGGTTTTTTTTTAAGTTCTTTAGGATTTTATATAAACAATATACACTAATCATGTTTGCTAGATTCTGAATTTGATGCTTTGACATCCAGAACCTCACTGACCTGGGAGGGACTGCCTCTGCCAGTGTTAGCAGATTCTAGAGAGAGCCAATGACTTGCCTCTGAGCAAGCTTTTCAAGTGCAGACTAAACAATCCTGAGCCCACTACCCAACAGCCTCCTTTATTAGACAGACTCCAGGCCACTATTCCTCTGCCCTTATCACCCCAGGGCCTGATAGCAAACAACTAGGAGATACCACAGTTTCCCTGAGCCCTCTGAAATTATTCAAACTAGCCAATTCTAATCCTGCTTGGCCTACTTAGCCTGCCTGGCCTACTCCCTCCCAGAAAAACACAATAAAGGCTTCCCACTCAGTTCCCTTCTCTCTGTGCCCTTACCCAGTCTGTGTTCTCTGGTGTTGTCCCAGAGGTCTCTTACATTATCCTCTTTTTTTAAATTATTATTTTCCTCTCTTCTGTTCAGTTTGGGTGATTTCCACTACTCTGTATTCCAGTTGACGGATTTTCTCCTCTGTAACGTCTAGCCTACTGTTGAGTCCTTCTGGTGTTTTTATTATTTCAGGTATTATATTTTTCAGCTCTGTTTGGTCCTTGTTTATGTCTTCTCTTTGTTAAATTTCCCACTGTGTTCATCCATTCTTCTCTTGAGTTTGTTGAGCATCTTTATGATCATTACCTTGAACTATTTATCAAGTAGACTATTTATCTCCACTTCACTTAATTTTCTTCTGGGGTTTTGTCTTTTTCCTTCATTTGGAACATAATCCTCTGTCTCCTCATTTTGTTTAATTCTTTGTTTTTATTTCTATGTATTAGGTAGGCTGGTTATGTTTTGTGATCTGGGGAAAGTGGCCTTATGTAGGAGACATCCTATGGGGCCCAGGAGTATATTTCATTCTGGTCACCAGAGCTATATGTTATAGGGGTGCCCCCAATGTGGGTTACATGGGCCCTCCTCTTGTGGCCAGGCTGACTACTATGGGTACACTGGTAGGTGGGGCTGATCTTCACCCAGCTGGATGCAGAACCTTGACTCATGTGGTGGCTGCTGGTCTTCTGGTGCATAGAGCTGGGTCCTGGTACCATTGACTGTGTGGCCAGGGGGATCCCAGGGCTGGTGTCAGGTAAGGCCCTGGTGCTAATAAGCTAGGGAGAGGACTCCAGAATGCTGCCTGCCAGCACCAGAGTCTTCATGGTAGAATGAGCTCCCCCAAATGGCTACTGCCAGTGTCTATGTCACTGGGAGAGTCCCAGTTGCTTCCTGCCTCTTTGGGAGGCTGTCCAAATCAGCAAGTGGGTCTGACCCAGGCTCTTCCACATTACTCCCCCATGCTGGGACATGCAGTGTGTGAGATTTTGTGTGCGCCCTCTAAGAGCAGAGTCTCTGTTTCTTACAGCCTCTCCCATATGTAAGCTCTTCTGGCCTTCAAAGCCAGATGTTCCCAGAGTTTATCTTCCTAGTTACAGGATCCCCAGGCTGGGGAGCCTGATATGGGCCATGAACCCCTTGCTCTTTGAGGAATATCTCTGCAATTTTCCTTCTGTTTGTGAGCTGCTTTCCCGGGGGTGTTAGTCTTGACTATACCACATCTCCACCCCTCCTAGTCAATTCACTGTGATTCCTTCTTTATATCTTTAGTTGTGGAAAATCTTTTCCACTTGTCTTCAGGTCATTCTCATAGAAAATTGCTCTGTAAATAGGTTCAATTTTTATGTGCCTGTGGGAAGTTGTGAGCACAGGGCCTTCCTACTCTGCCACCCTGGCCCACCTGTAAAGTGGTTTTCTTATAGAAAGCATGTTTTCAGATCTTGTTTTTTGTTCTCTACTGCATACTGACAATTCCTACATTTTAATTGCAGCTTTTGCCTGTGAATGTTTAATGTAAATGTTTGGGAGCAGCCCTACTCTTTTACTACTTTTTTTCTGTCTCCCCATTTTTGTTACTCTTTTTCTGCCTTTTTAAAATTATTTGACATTTTCTTTAGAATATCATTTTAATCTCCCTGTTAACATTTAGCTCTGCTTCTCTTATGCATTTTACTGTTTGCACCAGGGATTACATGTACCATTTCATGTAAAGTATGCAAAACTTGCAACCATGTAGGTTTATGTTCCTCATTATTTATGACGCAGTGGTTATGTATACATATTTATTAATATACATATTTCTGATGAGAAGCCAGTTATTAATCAAATCATCAATCCCATTTATGCACTTTATGTAATGTGCCACTTCTCTTGCTGACTTCAAGATTTGGCCTTTTTGGGCGGGGTTGGGGAGAGGAACTTTCAACAGTTTTGCTGTGATGTGATGAGGCACAACTTTTTTGGTGTTTTTCTGCCTTTTTTAAATGTATGTGGAAATTTCTGTCTTTGATCAAATTTAGGAAATCCTCAACTATTAATTCTTCATTTTTCTTTTGGTTCATTCTATTTCTCCTTTCCTTCTAGGACTCCAAAGACATGCATGTTAAACTATTTGATATAACTAAAAGGTCTTTGAAGCTCCATTAGTTCTTTTTTTACAATCTTTATTTTTCTTTTCTTCACATTAGATAATTTTTAAAAATTTTATCTTCAAGTTCACTGAAATCTTTTATCTACCATTTCCATTCAGTTGTTAAATCCACTCAGTAAAATTTTAATTTCATGTATGTCTTTTATGGTTGTAGAATTTCCACTTATTTCTTTTATATTATATTGCCACTATACTCTGCTGAGACTGCCTGTATTTTTCATTAATGTGAGTATACCTGCTTTACTTCTTCGAGGTGAACTGTAATAGCCACTTTAAAACTCTTGTTTACTAGTTCCAACATCTAGGTCATTTCAGAGTCAGTTTTCTCTTGAAAAGCGTTCCATTTTCCTGATTTCTCTTACATATTCGGTAATTTCTAACTGCACTCTGTGAAGAATCTGTTATTTTCTCTGACGAGTATTGCTTCTCCTGCTTTAACAGGCCATTATTAGATAGACTTCAAGTCTAAACTCTGTTTCCTGGGTGGAAGCCCATCTCAGACCCAGTCTTTTGTCTTTAGTTCAGATGCTCTGAGTGTGCACCAGGTATGTGAGGTTCAGGGGTCCATGATAGAGTGTATGATCACCTTCCAGGAATACCCTGCTCTCTCAGTAGCCATAGCTTCCCTGGCTTCACTTTTCTCATCTTCTAGGTCAAAATACCTCAGTTAGTCTACCACCACCAGCGCACATTCTGCTCCTACCATGCTAAGTATCCTTGGCCCCAGTCCGAAATCACAGGAATTCTGTTTATATGACTCTCCTTCTCCCAGTGCAGGTGCTCCCCACCAGCGTCTGTCTGCTGCTGATCACTGGCCAGTGTACTGTTTTTGGTATTATGTCCAGATTTTATAATTGTTTTCTTTACACAGGAGGGGGTGGGTGGATAGTAATTATGTAATTACCAAAACATTATTCCCATTATGTATGTGAGGACACTGGTGTTAACTCAATTAAGTAAATTTGTACAGTTAATAAGAAATAGGAATGGGGTTGACTACAGGTCTTTATATCATAGTAACATACTCTTACAGTATTGTTCATTTTCACCTGAGAATATGCTTTTTTAAATTAAATGTACATTTATCAATATCCTAAAAATGAACAGTTATACTAAGAATCTATAATAAATTCTATAGCTACCGATTATAGCAACAAACTATTTAGTTTAGAAACAAGTGTTAGCACAGTAAGAACTTAACATTTCCAGATCATCAGTATGTTTATTGCAACAAACATACAAATGTCAAGAGAAAATAGAATCTGACTGCAGTGCTCAGCAACAATTATTACATTCATATAACAGCTACTGTAATAACAGCAAAGCATATGAATATTTACTAATCAATACAAACTAATTGCAAAAAAACCCTTGCTATATATAAATGGACTTTGTAATTACCAGGACTGATACATATTTCTAGAAATAGCTGAATCAGCACAATACACTAATTTGTTTGTTTGTTTAAAAATTTTAGTTGATGTAAGTATGGCTTATATATCCAGCAATTTCCATTTGAAGATTAATCTCTAGTCTCATGGTGACAAATCTTCTTGGTACCAGTGCTACTCTATCAAATTATTGTCTATCCTAACCAATGCTTCGCTTCCTTATGTAAAGATGGTGATGATGATCACGATGGATGCTGATGATGACGTTGGTTTTGGAATACTAACAATTTGCCCTATCAGGGAGCATTTATTAAAGTACCAAATATAACGACTTTATATGCAGGAACAAGGGATGTTCCAGGATTAACAAGATGGGGATAGCATTCTTAAAAGGAAAACTTCTTCACTGTTTTTCTGGAAGAACTCACAGATTCTTAGTACTGTAACTTTAACTGCAGTCACTGACTGTGATGGAAAGTAATTTGAATGAGATGCATATTCAAAACTATTTATTTAACCCAGAAGGTAGCAGACAGGGTATTTAAAATAAAGCTTCTGGCATAACATGCGATAACTTTAATGATCATTGTGCTGGAAAACAGGTGTCAGCTTGTTTCCCTTCCGTTTCTTTCCACCCCCTCCTTCTCCCTCTCCATCTGTTTCCCCTTTTCTCTGGCTTCTTGTGTGATTTTATCTGTGAAGAGCAATTTGCTGTCTTCAGTTTGAGGGGAGGGGATGCCCACAAACATTAGGAACCAAGGATAAAGAAATATAATACTGTTCCTACTGCCCCTCTTTTCTTCCCCATGTAATAAGATGCTCTGCTGTTTTACAATAGATGGAATTGATGGGTGTGCTTTAATGATGAATGCTAAGGTGGTGTTCTCCGTAGGTATTCCTCAAAGGTTAAAATTTTGGTAACAAACTGGTATTTATTTATTAAATTTTTCATATCTGGAAGAAAAATCCTGAAGGCCTGTCACCCCACCAATGCTAGTTTTAAATTATTTGGGTGTCATCAGATACCCTTTGGTTATTCAGTTTTAAATTTAGGATTTGCCTACACAAAGTCAAATGTCTGGATTAAAAACAGAAAAGACAGAAAAAAAAAAACCCAGAAAATCATTCATTAAATTTTCAGGATCAATTTGCAGTGCCAAGCACTGTAGCATCCATTTCTGTTATCTTAGTGCAAACCATTATTGCATTATTCCTAAATAATTGGTCTGCTTGTCTCTAGTCTGACTCCAAACATGTCATCTTCAGTAACTTCTCTATAACCATCTTCTATAAACAAAGGTGTCATGATGTTACTCACCCAGTCACAAATCTTTAATGACTATTACACTTAGGACCAACACAATAATTGGAGAGATATTTCTGTCTCTAAATTGTGAGCTGCAAGAATACAGGAAACATAAATTATTCATTCAATCATTTATTCATTCATGAATGAATAAAACACTTACTGAGGGCCAACTATGTGCCAGGCATTGCCTAGATACTGGAAGAGAGAATAGTAGTAAACATAGCAGATAAAAATCCCTGCCTTTATGGAGCAATGAGAGGAGAAGAACAACGAAGAAATAAGTAAGTTGACTTTAGAGTGTTTTCGAAGATGATACTGGTGTGCAGAAAAACAGAGCAGAGAAGGCGAAGCTGTCCCTATGTAAGGTGAAGACTCAACTCTAAATAGGATGATCAGGGAGTTCTCCCTGGGACACTGCTGTTTACAAGCAGCCTAGAGAGACCAGGGGAGGCTGAATGGAGGGAGATACTAGGGAGAGTCTCCCAGGAAGAGGGATTCACGTAACAAGTTCTCAGGGCGGGAAAGTGTCTCATTCTCAGAGCAGAAAAGAGACCAACCTGAGTGAAGTGGAAGGAGCAAGAGGAGAGAGAGGGCAGACAACATCAGAGAGTTAAATGGGACACGACTTAGGCCAGTTGGAAGGACTTTGGCCTTGACTCTGAGAGACAGGAAGTGGTTGGCAGTTTTCAAGCAGAAGAGGGCCATGGCCTGGACTGCAGTGTAAAACAAGCACTCTGACTGCTGTTTTGTGAATTAACTGGAGAGGGGGCGAATCGGGGAGGCTCAGAGGCTCCTGAGTTGATCCAGTTTAGAGGTTGATGGACATCTGGAATAAGGTGTCAGCAATGCCTAGGAGTAGATGTGGGTGTTGTGGGGCCCTCTCACACAATAAGACGTTACAAATGTTTAAAAGCTGATAAATAACACAGGCATCTTCAAAGTCTTAGAATTTATAAATCATCATCATCATTATTATTATTAGCTGCTTGATATACTTCTATGATGCTTTTTCTCTACATGTCTAAAAGCATTTTCCTTGATCACCTCTTCATGTAACAATTTTATGGTAGAGAGACCAGAAAGATCATTCTCTCACTGAAAAATCAAAAATTAGAACAAAATTTGTCTTTCATTTTTGACAGTGTAAATAATAGCTTTCAATTTCACAGCTTCCTCTGTGGTTCATGCTGAGGCTGTGCCTGCTCATGGATGGAAGCCCTCTGAAGTTCCAGCCCTATTTAATCTCCTGCCCTCAACCCCTGGAGAAAACCACTGTCCCAAACACTCATTCATCCGGGCTTAATCTCTGCCTCCTGGGGTTCCTTACTTCCAACCACCTTTGCTACCACAGGGCTAGTCTCTTAGGGCTGGATAAGCCTGGGTCAGAGTGGTCATCCAGCAGATAAAAGAACCATGGTGCTGTCAGATCCTTCCCCTGGGTATGAGTGATAGCAAGGTCAACCAGAAGCAGAGGTTGCTCTGGATTTGGTAATTATAGAGGTAGTGCTGCCAACATGTTGCCCCTTATTCCTAGTCTCAGGTCCACCTCTGGAGTGTATTATAGTGCAGTCTGCACTCTATGCTTCTAGCACACGGCTGGATTACTGTCTGCTGAATCCCCAGATGGACAGAAAGGTCCTGCACAAAGGAGGGGCCATGAAGTTTAAGTTTTATTATTTTTAAGTTAAGTCTACTTTTGAAAGTGGAGATGGGAGAAGTAGTCTGAGTCTCTATAAAGGCTGATGATAGATTAAAGAGGACAGGATGACTGACTGAGTGTGGGTGTAAGGGAAGGAAAGAAGACAAAGGAAGCACCATAGTTTTAGCCTGAGTTGCTGGAAGAACCGAGTTGTCATCTTTTCAGATGGCGAAGACAATGAGAGGAGACCATTTGAAAATAGGAAGAGAAATTCAGTTTTGGACATATTAAACTTCCATCGGTCACTGAGGTACAAAGAGAGATGACAAGAAAGGCAGCTGGATATATGAGTCTGGAGATCCAGGGAAAGAACAATGTAATCTCAGAATGTGTATGCATGTTGGATCATCATGTTATACACTTTAAGTATACAATATTAATTAATTAATATACAATAGTATTTATAAATTTTACCAGAAGAAAGATGTAAATTTGGAGTCTTCATCATATAGATGGGATTTAAAGTCATGAGATTGTGTGAGATTAAAAGGGAATCTTCCAAAGAGATTTCCAAAGATGATGCCTTCTGGTGTACTCTCATTTTAAGGCAGCCGACACATAAGAAGGAATCATAAAGTAGAAAAAGGAATGGCCAGTGAGAGAAAGACAAATGTGGCTGTGGAAGCCAAGTGAGCAGAGTAAATTAGAGGATCATCTATGTCAACGGCTGTTGAATAAGTGGGAGAAGGACTGAGAACTGACCACTGAACTTAAAAAAAAAATATGGATGTCATTGATGGCCTTAATAAACAGATGTGGATAAATACCTCCTTGCAGTATGGAAAGAGAGATACTGAGTAGCTGGCTTGTGGTTGGTTCGTCTGCCTTCATCTAGGTAACATTTCCAGGGAAGAATAAACACAGGTGACTCCAGTTTTTGTTCCTTATATCACATTCGTTAAGAGCCTCATAGCAAATAAACCTATGGTATTGAAGGAGAGTCCTTATCCATTGAATTATTCTAGTCAAGTATCATTGATTTACAGATTTATGAGGCCTGGGTTCCTGGAAAATATTATGTAAGCTCAGTCACTATCTGAGTATAGAATGGAAACGTTTCATTACCTAAATCTTTCCTGTTGTGTGAGATAACTGTCTATTTCAATTAGAGACCACTTCTTTGGGGCCAGGGAGAACAACTAATGTTACAACGAAGAACATAGGGAGACATTCTGCTTCACCTGTGTTACTTGACTGCTTGTATCCTTGAAATTATTATATGATGCTTGACATAGTGAAAAACCTGTGTAAGTTCAATTTGACAACCCAATCCTTTGTTTAAGCTAGAAGAGGATTCAAGAAAAAAATAAAAGGGTATAAATAACTTTCTCTAAGATATCTTCTGATAATGGGGGTAGAGGAATGAGGCATAGATATAGGGAAAATATGTAGTCAAGATAGATTTTATTTTATTTTCCATATTTGGAAATTCCTTTGAATTATCTAGAAGAATTAAAATTATGGAAAGTCCAGCCTGCCTTCAGAAATGTTCACATATGTTTCCACAAATAGTGGACTAGAATGTTTATAGCAGCATTATTACTTTTAAAAAACTCCAAGGAGGAGACTACCTAAATCTCCATCAAGAGTGAAACAGATCAATCAAATACGATATACATGTGTAGGGGAGTATCATACAGCACTGGGAATGAGCAATCTACAAACACATGCAGTGGTATGAATGGGGCTTATAAATGTAATGGTTGAACAAAAGAATTAAGATAGTAAAGACTTGCAAAGTATTAATATAAAGTACAGACAATTTATATAACATATTGCATTTGTAATGTATACCTCTCTTCAAATAAGGTCACAGTCAGAGGTACTGGGAGTTAGTAAGTACTTCAACATATGAATGGGGAGGAGGGCACAATTTTACCCACATTAGTCTCTCAAAAAGAATGCATAGCCTGACCTCAGTTCACCATTAATGTTCAGCCAGTATTTTCATCCTAAGGTATCTTAACACCTAGCACTTTAAAGCTAAGATCATTTGTTGGGTGTTTCCATGTGACAGGTGGCGTGAGACATTTTTTTCATGTACAGTTTACCCTTGAACAATGCAGGGTTTAGGTGTGCTGACCCCCCTCAAAGTTAAAAATCCGAGTGTAACTTAGAGTCAGCCCTCTGTATCGGCCCATTCAACCAACCATGGATGATGCAGTGATGCAGTGTTTACTACTGAAAAAGATCTACGCTCGAGGGTACCTGCACATAGTTCAAACCTGTGTTGCGCAAGGTGCAGGTGTGTATATAAAATTTTTTCTTTAATACAACAGTCTTTATGGGTCAAAGTTGTTATGCTTTTACAAATGAGAGAGATTAAGTAACTCTCAAAAAATCACAGGATTAAGAAGTAAGAGAGTCCATGTTTAACCCGAGGTCTTTCTGACGGCAAACCTGGGACTCTTTCCCCACTACAGGGCTACTTTATAGAGTTTCAACTTTTTTTGGTCACGCCTTCTGTGATTCATAAATGGCATAGTCCAGAAATGCGGAAGGAGATACCAGTCCCTCTACAGTGTGGATGCTTCACTTGCTTCTATTTAACGTTAGTCCACTCAAGTCCCCTCAGGATTCCTCAGCTTTCCCGAAATCTAATCCTCCCTCATAGTCTTGCTGTGATAGTTAAACGGTTTAATATAGTTAAGTGCTGTGTTTAGAGTAACCGACTGCTCTTACAAATCACCCAGACATCTCAGTGGCTTAACACAGGACAGGTTTACTTCTCATTCACAGTATAGTCCAATGCAGGTAGGGAAGTGGGGTGAATCTGCTCTATACAGTCATCCGGGGATCCAGGTCCCTTCCATTTAATGATTCTGCCATCACTCAGGTCTTAAGGTTCACCCCTTATTCTGAATATCACCGATAAAAATGAGGAGAAAGAGTAATATGGAGAACTGAACTGGAGACTTTTAAGGGCAGGGTCTTAGCAATGGGTCTATCACTTTCAACAACATTCTAATTGCTGTAAGTTAGTCACATGGTAAGGTTAGGTGGGGAATGTAGAAGTCAAACAGAACAGGAAAATGGTAAACAACTGATCATTTTTATACAAGAGCTTAGAAAAATGCCTGGCATAAGAGAATGCATAAATAATGGAATTGATTAGGTAGAATCCATTGTTTATCAAGATTGATAAGTTTATAAAATCATCATGACTCAGCTAAGCAAAGAAGATAGATCCAATTATCCAAGATATGTTAAAGATGGAATATAAGAATTGTCTGATCATCTAATTAATTTACATTATTGAGGCTATAAAGATAATATGTGGTCTTTGCCCTCAAGAAATTATATGTATTTTTAAATTACCAATATCAAAGGTAAAAATAGGTATCTAATTTACACTCATTAAAATACCTTTATAAAAATACTATCCAGGACTAGCTGTGTGTTAACACCTTAAAAAGAAAGAAATGGAATTAGTTTCTTTGTACTAATTCGCACATTAGGTAGTTCCTTTTCTTTATAATACAATGTCATAAACTTCATCAAAAGAATACACTGAAGCTCAAAATCAAATCAGACAGAACTGAATTAAATTAGGCTGCACTCAGGCAGGAAATAGTTGGGAATTTGCAACACAGATCAGTAGAAAGGGACAGGAAATTAGGATAAAATATGATTGGGGCAAAGTGGGTACATTAGAGTGAATTAAAAGGAGAGCAGGACAAAAATGAAATGCAGTTTCAATAAGAAATGTTAACTAAGCATCATATGATGGAGTCTGGAGAAGGAAAAAGAAACTAGCCTAAGAGAAGGGCATGTCCATGAGAAAGTGAGGAACATACTAAAGATGTACAGGGAGGAGGTATTTAGCACGTTGTTACGTTGGAAAACTAGGAAAAGGCTAATTCTAATGATGTCTGTGTACCATGTCAAGGGATTTCCAGCTAAACTGGAATTCTACCGACTATGAAATTTAGTGTTAACTCCTGGCCAAGGGGCTGAGGACTGAGTCTAGAGAAAAGTGAGCTCTTTGAGGCTAAAATAAAGTGGGAGCGCACAGTGCACATAGAGATAAACTACTCAGGACCACAGCTTCAAAGCCATAGTATCTGTAGAAAAGGAAATGAAAGTGTGTACAAAACAAACAAACAAAACAATAGTAAGCAGACTCGTCTCCTGGTCATTTCTTGGTTTGTCTTGACATTTAATTTGCATTATTGAGTTTTGAGGGTTTTTTCTCCCCTAGAATTTCCTTTTTTAAATTTAGGAAGAGTTACCTAGAATATATACTTTTGGGAAGAGGTGGCCAAAAGGAAAAAGAGGTTTGGCAAGTCGCGGCTATTCACCAAATGTGGGGGACAGAGGAAGACCCTCCTCTCTGTACTGCAGCCATTACAGTGCCTTTCCTCTATATCTTCACTGGCAAAGCACTGGATATAGAACTAGACATTTTCTTAGGTCCAGTAGAATTGTTTTTCAGATAAGCTCAATGAAATCTTAATGGCTAATATAGAGAATTTCTCATATATCTTACAACCCTTTCGAGCCTAAAGTGTCTTTGCATCTCAGAATAGCTGTGGATAGTACTGAGGGTAAATATAGATGCCGTCCTTATTTTTGACAAGAAAAACAAGGGCCATGTCTCCTAGTCACAGATCCTCTAATTGGTAATTCTGAACACTGATTTATAACCCAAAGCTCATTTCATAGTCATATTGCTAACATTAAAAGCTAAATTAATTAACTGATTACAGTTCAGGTTGGATTGCCCAGCTGACAAAACAAGGTTTGTCAAGTCAAAAGACGTCCAGTCAGGAAAATGATGCATTCATATAAGCATGTGAATGCACACACACACAGACACACAAACACACATACCACCTCTAGGTATAACTTCAAGAGAAATCAGTACAACAGACAAGGTATGCAGATGACTGACTTTAAAATATTTAGTATGCACATGTGACCAAGTAAGATTTCAAATCTTTAAAGATCCATCCAAGCACAATTATTTACTGACAAATCTATCTAGTTTAAAGAAAAATACGAATTTGGATGGCACTAGTTGGTACTAATACTGCATACATGTTTACATTGAGTCTGGAATGAGAAATAAAATCAATATATAATAATAATTCATTTTTATTTTTTTAATTAGTCATTGATTCTACAACTATTAATTGAGTCCTTCTGAATTTCCAGACATTTTGCTAGGTGTCAGTTCACAGTGAAAATGTAAATTGCAAATAAAAAAAAATGCTCATCTATTTTCATTAAAAGTGTACATATTATCACACGTCCACCTCTGGTTAATAAGCATTATTGTTTCTTCGGACCAATTTTGCTTACTTTTATACTGTGCTAGATTTAATTAACAGCATCAATGAATTACCAAAACAACTGTAGTAATATAGAGGAAAAGGTGGCATATATCATGAATCTAGCATCTTCTTTGCCTCAATTTATTTGTTCATTTTTTTCTTATTATAAATCCTCAGGTTTCTTAATCTCCACATCTGTCAAGCTTGACTTTATTACAAGGCATGCTCTTATGACAATGAGTTCAGTGAATTTGTGTCTCCACCGAAAAGGGGGTTCAATCAAAGAAGGTCATTTTATTCTGATTTGAGAAAATTTAATTATCTCTGCTGTCTTGATAATTTGCATATTTTACCCACAATGCACCGTAACACATTTTCCTTTAAAATTATCATGACCTATAGATGTGTCATTTTTATCCTTGTGGCTACTGTTGAGTAAAGTGATGGACAGATTGAGAAAGTTCTGCAATTACTGTTTCAGTCATATCTAACTGAATATATGTTAGGGGAGAATGGTGGGCAGATTCCAACTGCCCAGATCTGATTTTTTTTTTTTCCTTTCTCAAATCTGTCAGTGACTGTAATAGCATTGATAAAATCTCTGAGCTGCTTGTCTGCCATGACTTACACATTTTACATTTAAACTAACTTCACTTTTTGTATGTATCTCATATTTCCTAAAGCAGTGGACTAGTAAACGGAAAGGTATACACCATGAAGTGGGCAGGTGACTCTTTCCTCATAAACATTTTGAAAGATAAAGCAAAGAGATAAACAAAACCACAACCAACCACATAAATAGAAATGAAGGCAGAAACAAACAAAAATCTGCTATAACACCATTATAGCAAACAGTGGAGATTTATAAACATAGAGTATTTCACATCACATTGTGCTGAGAATTAAGAAAATCACTTTAAGCAAGTTTTGATTAATGAGACACTCAAGAGGTTAATCGAACTAAATTTTGACCTGGATTTTCTTCTAAAGGCTAATTATAAAGTTGATATAACTCAATCTATAGCCTTCGAAAACATCAGTTTCAGAGCTCTTGTTCTTTCTTTCACTGTATTTTTGCTCATTATTATTATGTTCTTGTTTTGGTTAACTTTTTTAGGATGGGGTGTTTAGCTCAGGGTCAACAGATCAGCCTTGAAATATAATGAGAAAAACACACCCCATGATTATAACCAGATCTCTAAAGGTACTAAATTTTATTATGAATTACTATGCAATTTATTAGCATGTGAGATAAACATATTTGACAATTCTACAAATGAGATAGCTCTTTGTTATAAAGTGTACCCATGAATACCACCTGACACTCACATTCCCCACATAAACCTATTTCTGTTACAGAAAGGGGGGAACCTTTCATATCTTCAATTTTATGAAATTTACTTATGATTTTTTTCTGAGAATGAGAATCCTCATTTCAGAGCCTGTTGTTCTCTTAAATCTGCTTAAGGAGCTTTTGTTTTGGTTTGTTATTTTCTCCCTTTGAAGCAGGCTCACATTTTCTTCTTGTTCTTCTGATAGGAAAACTTCAGATGTTACTGGAGCAAAATGAGTACTCAAATACAAGTTTTAAATCTCTAGAAATGTCTTTCTTCTCTCATATACCAAGATTTCCAAGAAGGCAGGTGCCATGTTTCCTTTGTTTTCCTCCCCAAGTCCTTAACTCCCTAGTGGTTGGTCATAAATACTTGTCAAGTGACTTTTTTAATTAATTAATATTACTGAGCTCTTATTCTGTGACAGATTCTGCAATAACCACCCTATGTGCATCATTCCATTAAAGATCACAGAAGCCCTATGAAGTACATAAAATGATTATTCATTTTTGAGTATGAGACATGTGGGTTATGAAATTTACCCAGGTAGGTAAACAGCAGAGCTCTGATAACACTCTAACTAAATAGGTCAGGCTGCAAAGTCCATACTTTGGCCATTACCAGTGGAATCACCAATGGAAATGACTCTGCTGTGTGCTAAATAGCTCATATACTTCTCCCTACCCTTCAGTCTTCCTCGTAGGTATCTTGAGACCACGTGAGTCACTCTAGCCAATGGGCTGTGAGTAGAAGTACTGTACGTTGCTTTCAGCCTGAGCTCATTTACAGTGGGTGAGCATTTCCCTCATTTTCTCTTCTCCTGCTGTAGCAATTCTAGAAGCCACATGCTGGTGGTAGCCTAGATGGTAAACTTCCCATCAGCCCAAGTTCCTGAGTGTCTGTATGGAACAGAGCCACTCTCCACTCCCAAAACATGCTTTAGATTTGTGGTAAGAATATAATGAGATTTGGGGGTTAATTTGTTACATCAGCAAAATCCAACCCTTCCTGACTAATACAGTATCCTGTGAGAAAGAAAAAAAATGAATCATTTAGTTATTAAATTAGTAAGTAATTGATTTCATTAGTTCTGAATAAGTATATATGATGTTAAGAAAGATACATATTTCTCATAATCATCAGTAGATGACATCATACATCAAACATAAAATTTATTTGAAAGCTCTGAGATTTCTTAGTGGAAGGATTAAGTAAAAGGGAAATAATAAGGATGCAGTAAAATACTACTCATATTAACTTTGGAGAATACTTGCTCAAGCATTTTTTCCTTCCATTTAGTCTAAGAGGAAAAGTGTTACTGAAATTTTAACTTCAAGTGGGCAAAAGATAATACTGATATCCTGGGCCTTTTTATTCATCAGTTAGTAATATTTAATTTATTGTATCTGATTGTAAGCCATTACTAAGGCAGGCCTGTCTGAAACCTGCAGACATTTGGAAGAGAAAGGTTCAAATGCTGGAGATTTTATGGGTGAAGTGAGGAGAAGGGCCAGGCTAATACAGAGCGGTCATTTAAGGTCTTAATTCTTTTGCATGAAAATTTCAAGAGAAACAGGAGTTAGAGTTTCAAGCAGTGTTAGTCCTTGCAAACTGTGACTCATTCACATAATGAGGTTCATTTGCTCAAATTGGAAGAAAAGATTATTAGTCATAGAATTATCTTTTCTAAAAATATCCATAGAAAATACCATTATAAACTTGACTTTGGGAGGAGAGAGAATGTATGTGTCTCAATAAGGGATAATCCAAACTGTGAAATATCACAACATTGACCCAGGTGGACAGGTAAATTAGTAAAGTCAAGTTGGGAAGATGTCACTTTGAGCTAGGAGCCGGAAGGCAGAGTCTTATTTGACCATGGGCAAGTCATTAACATGTGAGGCTCAGTTTTGTGTAATTTGTAGAAGTTTGAGTAATGTGGAAAAATAAAGTCTAAAATATGTCCTAGGCTTGATATTCTGAAAATCTTTAATATTAAAAACATGTGCTCTTAACAGCTTCGTAATCTGGGACAAACTGACTAACCTTTTTGTAATTAAGTTTCTTGATCTGTAAAATGGGAATAATAATAGGATCTCTCTTACAAGGTTATTAAGTAAATAAAATTAGGATAATACACATAAATGATTAGAATTTTGTCTGATATGTAGTAATCTCTTAATAAATGAGTAATGTTTACAGATAAAATACATATTTTCCAAATTGTTTGTTCATGTTCTATCAGACAGTTCAGCTAAGTCCTCCCTTAAGAATGATCTAATTTAAAGTTGGCTAGGATTGTGCTTACTTAATGCGGCCATAAATCGGGTAATCAGTCTAGCTTCTATACATTAATTCTAAATGTCTTTCTTTATGTTTTCTTCCTATGAGTCCGATCTCATGTTCTCTTCAGAGGGACCTGGAATTGACTGAATGCTTGCATGCATGATATTATTTTGACACATCTGCATAATTCCTTTATGCTTATTTTATGATTGAAGTAGTGCCGTAATGAAAAAGTTCTCTAATAAATTTACTTCCCTCATTTTTAGGGGCCAGCCATCTCAGCTCAAGAGACGATTTATTAATTTTCTTTATTCCCAGTACAATGCAGATGAGATCTTTTCCTCAGCTGGAAATTGATCTAGAACTGGAGGGAGCAGATGCACACCGAAACTCAATGGGCTTCCTCGCACTCTTTGTGTCTGGGTCCAGAACAGTCAGCGATCTGTCCCCAGGAAGCAAGAAGTATGATAAATAGAATCTTGAAGGATGGGAACCCATATTAGGTGATAACAAGATGAGAGTTTTGCTGAAATCTTGGCTTCATCAGATGATTTAAAAAGAAGTTGGTAAGAATAATTAGGTTGATGTTTAAACAGAAGTAAGAAGAGGCAAGCGCAGCGTTAGTGACTGAAGTTAAACTGAGTGAACTCTTATGGAAAGGTAAGTGCCATAGGGACTCACCCTTCTTATTCTCTTAGTGGGTAAAACCTTATCCAACTCTGCATTTTACTTTAATATAAATGATCTTTCTCTTTTGAAACCAGAGGAAACATAATATATATATATATATATATATATATATACACACACACACACACACACACACATACACACATACATGTATATGTACATACATATGTAAAATTTTCTTTAACATCAAAGGTTTTCTTTTATGTATTCAGGTGTATTCTATATTTTGGTTCCTAAATTCTAGATTAAACTAGAGAAATATGCTTAAATTCTACCATTATTCTTCCTTCGATAACAAGGGAAAAAATTCAGTGGAAGATTCAGAAAGATATATATTGGCAAATCAACACAACAAATGCACATACTGTGCAATATACAGGTGTTCTGTGGCTTGAAAGTTCTATATTTCTACAAACCAATCTAATTTTCAGGTGCTAAACAGAATCTAAACCAACACCCCTGGGATCTTTCTAAGTTGCGTTCCAACAAGGATTAATTAGTACCTGGAAAAGCCACACTGGGGTGTCAGACATTGCTCAACTACTCACCGAAAATGTAGTCAATTTAAGAAAAAAACAGGGTGCTCTGTTGACAATGTAATAAGTGAGACTGGTTTATACCGTAACTCCAACATTAACTGAGAGACAAAGGAGAAATAACTTTGTAAGGAATTTTGCAATTAATAGAGTCAACCTACAATGTGGCTTCTTTCCTAGAAGCCTGCCATCACCAAGTATAGTTTGTTCAAGCGGAGGCCTGCCTGTCTCTTTCACAGTGACACCAGCATCTGACACATTCAGGGGAGAGGATGCTATAATCTGAGCCAAGAAACTAATTATAAAGAACATGAAAGGATGCTAAATTTGGCTTCAGAACAAAAGCAAATGACTGTTCTTTTAAAAAATCAGTTCTAACATTTGATCCTCTTAATCATCTATGGTGGTCTAATAACACTGGAAAATAACACTGCATAAAGGATTAGTAAACATTCCTCAGAAAGAATTAGCCTTGATATAATTTGGTTAAGAAAATCTGGTTCCCTATCAGGGTCTCCCTCTTCATGTAGCCAACTTTTTATGTTTTTTTTTTTTTTTGCAATAGAAGACATCTCCAGTTTGCCAAATCATCATCTGATTCAATTGTTCATAACAATTATCCTTAGTCATATGGATAAAATTATTTTATATATTTTTTTGCTTGATGGGGAAACATTCTTTGGCCTTAGTGAAACCTATATGATTAAATGTAATGTACAGAAGATTGTCATGTGCAGGGTGTGTGTCCTCAGCCACGTGTTTTCACTCTGCCCTGCTCCTTGCTCCTCAATTATGCCTTAATGAACAGGTTGCACTCTGCTCCCCTGACCCCTTCATCCCTCTCAACTTCACAAACCTAATTCCATTTGAGCCCATTGTGGATCCTCCCTGCAAATGAGGACAGATCAGTTTAGTATCAGCATTCCATCTTTGTACACTGAAATCTTTACCAACTACAAGTCACATTCAAGCCTTGGAAAACCTCTTTAGCAATAGAAGAGAAGCATATACTGGCTGTGTCGGTTGTCAAAGAGAACCCAAATACTGTCAAATCGTCTCAATGCCTACAACATTTTAGCACAGCTACAGGAATTAGTATCAAAAGCACTTTGAGTATATTTTTTCCCTAAAAGCTTAGGTTAAGTTTAACTTATAACCAACATGAAATCCTGATCCTCCAGGGTGTAGAGGTAGGGCGGTTGCAAAGAAAAGACTTACCCAGGGAGAGACTATTGATTTTGAACCTTGCCAGAAGAGTCTAAACCATAGCATGCTCAAAAATGCTCCCAGGAAAAAAGTCCCCTTTGTTTCCATTCTCTGAACGTTCTTCCTGGATGAATTCAGGCAGTTTTCCAATTCATGAATATCTCCCTCCAGCAACGTCTGATCATTGTAAATGCACTGCTGGGATGGCAGACTCTCTTCTTTGGCAGAAACCCCAGAGCAAACAGGTATGTGCCCAGGAAACCAAGCTCCCAATCTTGGGAAGGTCAAACCGAGATGAACTGCAAGAAGGACACTTCAATCATACTACTTTCTTCTTAACTCAGCAGTGCTGGAAAGCACGTGAACACTGCTATGGGGATAAGTCTGACTCATTTAGCAGCAGCAGAAAACCTGGGAAGCTGACTCAAATGAGCAAACGCCAGTACCACAGGTAAACAAGTGTTCACACCTGTTAACAGCTGTGTGGGTTGCTGCGCCAGGTGTGATATGTAAACTCAACTCAGCACCACATTTGTCAGTTATTAAGAGCTATCAAAATGCATTGTGCAGACTATCCCTCCGGCGATTGTCACAAATAAAGCAGGGTGTCATTTGTCAGGAGCCTCAATTAAGTGGATTCACAAGCACAGTGTAAATCAGAGATCGTATCAAAAAGGCTCCAATAAAAATTCTGAATTACGACTAATAGTTAAGCATAATACTTCCAAAGCCATAGTCTCGGATGATTTCCACAAACCACTCAATTCCAATATTTTTATGAAACCAGTGAAAAACTTTCTTGCTGATTTTTTGGGCAATTACAGTTACGTTAAAAAATTGCAGGTTACTGACTAAACTGCTGCAAAGCCAACTGAAACCCAGAACTTCCAATGTGCAGATTATATTATCCATTCTGTTATAATAATAGAAGCGAGACTGTGCTGCAGAGTTTCTAGGTGTGAGGCAATTAATTTGACTGTAAATTTCTCCCAAAGCTTTATAATACACTTAATATAACTAAATACTCCTATTGTGAATACTGAGCCCCTTGAATACTGAATCAGAGGATTTATGAGCTGGAAATGACCTTCGGAGTTGTCTAACATGTCCTCCCTCTGATCCGTTAAGCTTTTCTAGAGAACCCCTTTAAAGTCACTGATGAGATTCCACTCAGATATTCCCAGGAATAAAGAACTCAGTACTTCATGAGAAATAGATTTTATTTCTGAAGATCACATTCCCCAGTTAAGCTAAATGATTCTTCCCCATAATTTTATACATCAGTCCTAATGCAATCCATTCGACCCTACTGCTTCTCACAGGAATGTCAGTGTCACGAGGGCAGAGGCTGTGTTTGTCATGTGCATTTTTTACCTACAGCATTTAAGATATGGCCTGGCAGTAGACAAAGGGGACACTTACATTTACTGAATGAGTGAAACAACGGGAATTAAACCTCCTTCTTATCATATCTAGATAACGATGAAAATGTTTTAAAAAATCTTTTAAATTAACATTTCATCTTTCAGTTTTTATTCATCTATGTTTTTACCCATCTATGTTTTTACCATTTTGAGTGCTCATCCATGGGCTTGTGTGTGTGTGTGTGTGTGTGTGTGTATGCACGCGCGCGTGCCTATGTGTGTTTTGAGGAAGAGAGAGAAAATATGCTATGCCTTGTCATATTAATGCTAGTATTCCCTGGCCATTAACAACTTGAAAATGCTGTAATCACTTTTACCTGGTCAGGAATGCTTTGTCCTTGTGAATCAAAATCATAGTCCACAGATGTAACTCATAAAGAGGACACTATCCACACTGTTTCTTTCCAAATCTCCCTGTTTTTTTCAAAGTCATAGATTCAAAATTAAAAACAATACTTATGATTTCATTTCTGTCGGTTTCTTATGCAAGGCCTTGAAATTTATCGCTAAAATAGTTCCCATCAAAATGAAGATAGTTAACCTGTAACTGATGCAATAGAATTCTGTAGGGTCCCTCAAATTTTAGATTATAATGAATTACACACTTTGCCTTGTTTTTTTTCCTTTAAAATTAGAGACTTCACAAAGTTAGAAAATTCAACTTTTTATCACTCCCTCCTGACTTATGTTGCTGTAGTTAATTCCCAGGTTCATTAGCAGCTAGAGCTGACATTTTTGCTAATCGTTAACAAAGACTACGAAAACTTCCAGGGGTCAGTTCTTCCTTAGAAAAGTAGTTCATGTAACAAGGTATTTATTTAATATCTACTACGTGCAAGAAACAATTCTAAATACCATTCCTTGTAGAGATTATCTTTGGGGAGGGAGATATCAAAGAAAAAATGCAAAATTATGAGTGAAGAAATACATACTAGATAATGATTGTGGAAAAATAAAGCAGGCCACGCCTTCTGGCCAATGGATGGGGATGATGATTGGCTGAACTGTGAAAGTGACATGTGAGCAAAGTACAGGAGAAGGGCTCAGAGTGAAGAAGCAGGTGACTGGGGGAAGCAGACAGAACAGGCCGTTTCAAGGCTGCTCAAACCTCACTGTGCATATGAACAAAGATCAATGATACAGGCGGGTCTATACGTAACCCCTTCAGGGCAATAGAATTTGCTGATTTTCTGTGATGATGAGAGATACAAAGAGAAGAAGAAAGGAGAATGGTTTTAGTTATAAAAATCATAATCTTTTCTATAAAATAGACAAGTACTTCCCCAACCCTCAATTTCAGCATAAGGCTCAACTTTCATAATTTTCATTTACGTGCCCATTATTTGAACCAGTTTTACTATACTTTCTCATTTTCATGTGCCATCTCACTTTTGGATTCTATTAGGTGTTAGATGTGTTAAGTGCCAAGAATATCACTTGGGAGCCTGCTTCGCATGAGAATTCTAGAGCCAAATTTGCATTCAGAAAAGATGGGAAAGGCTTCAGGAAAGCTACTGAATTTTCATACGGGCACTCAAATGAAACCTTGAGCCCATTTAAATTTACTTCACTGCTACACACATATCATATAAATTTGCATTACCATTTACTTATTATTCTCAGCTCCATGGTAAACCAGGTGGGCAACTAGACTTTAAGAAACTCTAATTATCTTAATTTAAAAAAATCTTAAATGATTTTATGGTATGTTCTGCATGCAGCCTATGTGTGTGAGCTTTCTCTCTCACACACAACTTTCTAGCTGATTACTGGAAAACAGATAAACCAACTGTGTTGCAAAGAAAAAAAAAAACCTATTAGATATGGCTTCAAATCTTCCACACATTATCTTCTCTTTTCCTTCTCTTGCCTCGGTAACATAATTCAATTCTACTTTGGCCACTCACCTTTGATGGAAAACTTTAAGGTCGTGATTCTGTGGAGGAATTAACTTTGATAAAATAATTCCATCCTTAGGATATCTTGGCTTCACATATTTATCATCGTTTAGAGAAGTGGTTGAAATGTTACCTTTAGAATGGGGACTTAGACTGAATAAATGCTGAATGTCATTAGTTGGCTTTGCCTATGGCTTGAGTATAAAATGGATCACAGGAAATATTTTTTTTTTAGTTTCTGCACAGAGCAATTCAACATTTATCCATTATCATAGAAACAATTCAATTAGCGGCTCTTGGGGATCAGAATATAGCCCCACTATCTACACCTTAATAGCATCTATGTATCATTGCAATCTAATTTCCAGGCTGAACTGAATGTAAATGATAGTTGCCCACAGATTTAAAAAAAAGTTTAAAATCGTACTATTTTAGTCCCATTCCCATAATGCTCTCCTGGTATACATATTAAATGTTTTCCTCTAATTCACACTCTGAGTTCTGTAAATTAATACTGCTATTTTGATTTCAGTTTGACTTTTTAATTTTCAGATAAATCATTTGGATGAAAGGGAATTGTCTGCCAGTTGGAGCCTGTTTGCATTATCAGTGAATTATTCAGCAGTATTGTCCCCCACGGTGCACAGAATATCAGGCCTGCTTCTCCCCTTCACCCCCTGCTGTTTTCTCCTCCTTAGAACTGCATCCGAGTGGAGCAGAGAAAGCTGAGGCCACGCAGAAGGATTCTATTTTTCTGGGGCAGAATTTCATGAAACAAGGGCCTGCGTTTAATGCCTCTGGTGGCAAATCAGAGGCTTTGCAGCTCCAGTCATCTGCTCTCTCCTGACTTGATGCTCCAGGCAAGGAGCAGGTGAAACGGAGGAAGAGTCCCCACAGCCAAAGTAAGCAAACGTGGAAATGTTTACCATCTCCTTCATAGCGACCGTAGGTTGAACAAGCTGTTCCTCCTGGTCGCTTCTATTTCACTCTTCGAAACAGAAGAGCTGGTGGAAATCTGCGCTGGAAAAAGGAACGGCAGACAGGGTGATGCAAATAATTGCAGGCCATGTCTGAGGACCAGCCTGGTCTCGCCCTCCCAGCGCAGAGCGGGCAGCGAGGCTTAGGCGAGGAGCTGGAGAATAGGAAGCGACACTCGATGTGCCAGGGCGTTTCTCAGGGCCGCTGTGTGACCTCACTTTCCCTGACACCATCCTCATCGCAGTCTTTATCACTTTCGCTTTGAACTGGTAACTTGTTCCCAGACACTGGCCTACTTCTGCGGAAGCCTGCGAGCCATCACACTCTTCTCACAAGTGGGCTTTGCATATGTCCTTCCTCCCCTTTAATGCCTGCCACTGACCCCTCCCACTCCCCAACAGATGAAGCTGTTGCTCCTTAATTACTGCATTTGCCACCTTCTGAGCTTCTTTTCTCCACTGTCTTCAGTAAGGTCTCTGTTCAAATCTAGCCTCCTGGGTCTTTTATTCTGAAAAGAGAGAAATGTCTTCTCCCTATACAGCATGGGACGCCTTCTTGTCCTTTCCCTAGGTTATACGTTGATCAAGAATCTGCTTATGCTCTGCCCGGCCCTTTAGGACATGCCCCCCGGGAAAATTAGCCCTTCTAATCTCATGTCTCAACTCTTCTGTCTGTACCCTGGCGTGACAAACCCATGCTGTTTCACATTATGCTTGCCTGTGCCATGGGCCATGCTACGAGGACAACAACCCGACATGTCACCATCTCCTCTCTTTCATTTTTTCCTCTTTGTCTCTGGTGGGTCTAGTGAACTCCTACATACACTTCAAGGCTCAACCCATTTACTACCTTTTTTTGCCTCAGATTTTTCTCAACACAGCCCTAAAAAAGAACTAGATTCCTTCTCATATGTATTCCTATTAATCTTTGTCTAGACACTTTTTATTGCATGTACAGTTTTTTAGTCAGTGTTTAAATGTTTGTTTCCTCTACTTCTTAACTCCTTGAGGATAGAAGATGAGATACATTTATTTACAGGTCTTCCAACCTTAGCCTGGTAACTGACAGATGTTTAGTGCTCAGTAAGGCTTTATCATTAGTAACTAATTGCCTGAGATTTCTTTTTCCTAAATTTGAAGTAAAAGTAAATTTCTCTCTTCAAGTAATCATGATCTTTTTTATCTATCTCATTAAAAGCAATAGTCTTAATAAATGCTGCTCTTATACCAGTGAACGTCTCTTTTGATTGGGGTCGCTAGGCACTGGGTAGCTGGAGAGGAAAGAGGTTATCCAACCAGGAAGAGCTGAAAAATGTACAGTGCTTTCTTAAAACAATTCAATAGCCAGGAAAGGAATCTCTTTCTGCTTTTTAATAAAGAATAGGCTAAGTTTACTGCATAGTGACAGACTGTGATACTGACCTCTTGACTATCATCCCAAGAAATAAACACTTTACCACAGGAAAACTGGCATTAAAGAAAAAAAAATTGATAACAATAGCTGTAACTATGGGAACCCTTCACTCCCATAAATATTTTGAAATAAAAAAAAAATAATCAAACCTCTGAGGGATTTGTTTCATCGTCCCTAACCAAAGGTTCTGCTTAGAAAAGGGAAGTGACAGCTTGTAAGTTACGAGATGCACATCTGATGCAGGCCTGTCACTCAACCAGCTGCTCCATGAAGAAGGAAGAGAAGTAATAAAATTGGAGGATCAGCAAGCAAACTCAAGAAACGGAAATTCAGACAGCCACCCCTATGCTCCTGCTATTTTGCACTGGTCCACTTGAAATCCACTTCATCGCAAACATTAGAAAAAGTTAGCAAATATTAGTGACAGGGGTTCGTATTCTCTGCAGTTCGGTAGGCGGAAGTGAAAGAGGTATCAAACCATGTAAGATGTTACTCTGAAAAAATCTGCATTCCAAATGGGAGCAGAAAGTTATGGGGAAAAATTATATCCCTTCCGGCATGTTTTCAAGCTAAATTTGGGAGACCAGAAAACTCTGAATAAATTATAAAGCCTACACCAAACACCTTATAGAGAGTGATTTAACCTAAACCCAATTTTTTAATGTTCCCAAATGACTATTTGACACCTTGACTTTCATGTGTTAACATTCAGCACTGTTCTTTTTAATTATTGAATTTCTCTACATTAAAATTAGATCATAAATACTTTTTTCAAAAAGCAAAGTGAAACAAAAGATTGAGCCCACGCAGAAAATCTCAAAATGGTAATTTACACACAGGAATTATCATCTTTTGAACTATTTTGGCTCCAGGATCTCTCTTTTTCAAGTCAATCTCCCTCTCTCTCTGTCTTGCTCTGTGTCTGTCTCCATAAAATCTATTGCTGAATATAGGGACTTGAAAAGATTTATATTCTTAATAGTGCAGAAATACAAACTGAAATCTTTTTATTTATTTTTAATTTTTTTAATTTTATTTTTTATTGAAATTTAGTTGATTTATAATGTCAGTTTCCCATGTATAGCAAAGCAGTTCACTTTTTTATATATATATGTATATATATATATAAAAGTCTCAGTCTTTTCTATTATAGCTTATAAGAAATTTAATATAATTTCCTGTGCTATACAGTAGGTCCTTGTTGTTCATCTATTTTGTATAGAGAGACTGAAATCTTTACTGTCAATTTCCTGAATATCTTTTTATATAATCTACTTTAAGATTCAAAGAAGAAAAAAAAGAAATGATGAAGAAGAATGAAGAAGCAGAGTGACAGGAAGAGAGGAGGAGGAGGAGAAGGAGGCGAAACAATGCGAATCTGACATGATGGTAGAGTCTACAGTAACAACAATGAGCAGAACAGATAAACCCTGTGCTGCCATGGGACGTGTGGACTCTGAGGTATTTCAGATGTGTTCAGAATGATCAGTTTATTCAGTAAAATTATTAAGAGCAATGGGCCATGTTTATCCTGTGGTTTCAAGTACCTCCTGCTAACACCCCTTTCCCCGCAGTGGATACGGACACTTCATACAGAAGATTTGCAGACTGGGCTGCCCTTCCCCTGCTTCCCTTCCTCTCCTTGCCTCCATGTTGCTCAACTGCTTTGTGTCTCAATTTTAATGCGGGAGTTGAGTTATAAGTGTGAACTGCGAACACCCATGTGGCAAAAAAGACTTGTCGGATGTATTAGTCAGGGTTCTCCAAGAAACAAAACCAACAAGATACAAATATACAGGTATATGGAAGAGGAGATTTATTCTAGGAGTGGGCTCACGCAGTTATGGAGGCCAAGAAGTCCCACAGTCTGCCATCGGCAAGCTGGAGACCCAGGAAAGCCAGTGGTATATAGTTCCAATCTGAGTCTAAGGAATCAGGTATGATGTCAATCCTAATCTGAGTTGGAAAGCTCGAGGACTGGGAGTGCCACTGACCGAAGGGAGAAGATGAATGTCTCAGCACAAGCAAGGAGAGCGTGAATTTGCCCTTCTTCTGCCTTTTTGTTCTATTTGGGCCCTCAACAGATTGGATGATATCCACCCACAGTGGGCAGGGCCATCTGCTTTACTCAGCTCACCAATTCAAATGCTAATCTCTTCTCAAAAGATCCTTACAGACACACCCAGAAATCATGTTTTACTAGCTTTCTGGGCGTACTTTTACACAGTCAAGTTGACATGTAAAATTAACAATCACGCCAGAACACTGAACTAAGGGACTTGTCCACATTGTAACCCAGCTTCTACTTGTACTAGGCTGTGCCACTAAAGGAGACTGATGACCCTGTGCCGAGTCCTTGCTAGAGAAAACACAATACTGACAAACCATGAGACATACCTTATCTCAATTCACAATGCCTAACCATTTTCAGGGATTTTCCATTCATTTCCCTTCTGTGATTTTCCATTTCCCCATAGTCTCCCTAGCTCCTTTTTGCTCCGGCTTTCCCACTTACCCAAAGCTCCCTATTGTTCCATCTCTGTTCTGCCTTTAAACACATCGGGCACCTTTGTCTTAGTTGGAGCTGGACTCAGTTTATACTGGAATCTCTCTCCCCTATTGCATTCGTCTGAATAAAAGCTGTCGTGCTGCCTTTAATAATTACTGGGTGCTACTTATCTTTGCTTTGCAATAGGACATGATGGCTACATAGGGGGCAGTGAATTAATAAAACTGGGATTCCATACATAGTGTAAAATGGCAAATGGGAGAAAAGATACTCATTTAAAGAGAGCCACAGTTCAGCTTCTACCAATTATCATGTGTGCAGGTGGACCCACTGTTCTCAGATCTTTTAATTTTTTTCAAGCAAAATCAGAGATCAGATTTTTTTAAGCAAATTTGCCACACTTTTAAAATTATAACTCAAATTGCCAAACACTGAAATTGCCAAATTAAACACTGTACGCATCCACCCACTCACCCACTCACCCACCCACACACACCGCTCAAGTTTCCTCGCTTATTCTGGCAGGCTGTGAATGAGAATATATATGTGTATATTTCAGAGTCCTCCTAGATTATAAACAGCCAGAATAAGAAAAAATATTTTCTGTCATTTAATGTAAATCACTAAGCTCAGTGCCGCGTCAACTGCTTGAGACAATATTGTTGTTAGAACAACATATACGAGATCACTTTTCTGTCAACTAATGGAGGGATTCCATCTCTAGGGCTGTCAGTTACCTTTCAGTTGTCATTTGAAAAACACTCTGTTTCTGAGATTTCATGGATTATTTATCTGAATAAACTGAAGCGTTATGCTCAACAGATACCGTTCCAGTTGTGGAGGGCACCTCAGTTATGGTGTCACTCCTAATATTATGCAGCGACAAGTTTTTAGTTTGGTTCCTTTGATGAAAATTAGAATGCCCTGTTTCTTTTGTGTTAAACATTTTACGCTGTGTTTCATCACCAAGTAACAGATAACATCTCCCTGAGATAGGCATCTAAATAAAACTATCACCAAATCAAGATTTGTCTTAAATATTTTTATGTCTTCTGTTGAGGCTTGCTTCTTCTTTCCTGTTGCCTCTCTTCTAAAAAGCTAGGTATGTCTCTTCCCTTGCCTCTTTCTTCACTTGTTTTCTCTTTTATGTCCTTGTAAGTCCCCATTCTTCTACTTTCGTTGACTATTAATAAAGTTTAAAGGTAATTCTTAATATAGTAGTGTTTATGAAAGAGGTCTCTTCCACCGTCTATCATATTGTCATTATACGTATGGCTCCCAGGCAAGATTTTCAGATAAAGCATAGAAAATATGAGGCACAAACTATACTCAAACTATATTACATATTGGATATCGTGGTTGCCTGCACAATATGTACGCCACATGCCATCACTGGATAATATGGATAAACAACTTCATTTCCAGTTTGATAGGTAAGTCTTGATTTTTTTAGTCAATCAGACTATTGATTCTCAAGCATTTCAATCAGAGGGAAGACCTGAAATTTAGTGGAGAAGTAAAGGGGGAAAAAATCTGTAAAGATGGAATAGACAACACTAGGGATATAGTGGTGCCAATCTTTTGACCATAAGAAAAGCCAGCTGGGGATACAGTAGACGCAGAATAGGACCGAGCCAGAGAACTGCAGAGAAATATAGCTATATTCCAGAAGACATCATAAACCTGAGGAATAAACCCTGAACGGGTACCTATAATTTTTAATTACATGGAACAATAAATAACTTTTATTATTTAAACCAGTTGGAGTTGAGTTTGCCATTATTTGCAGAAAAAAATATTGAATTGATACACTCTCAATGTGAAGTCACTTAGAAATTTAAAAATACCTCATAGACCTATAAAGTTTGACTGTGGCTAGACTGAATAGATCAATTCTAGCACCTACTAGCCAAGTGGCTTTAAGTAAGTTACTTTACAGTCTCATCACCTGAGGTTTTTGTTTTTGTTCTTGTTTTTTCTGTAAAATGGGTATTATAATAATTATTTTACAAGAGGAGTTGGAATTATTTGAGAAAACATGTAAATGCTTAACAACTGTATAAGATACTTGGTAAATGATGGCAGCAGTAAAAAAAAAAATCAGACTGGGTTGTCCACAAAAGTAAAATAATGGCAAACATTGACAGTGTTTCTTCAAGTAGTGGCCAACAGAGAGGAGTGTTTGACAACCAGTAATCCTGTCCCCTTAGGAGGGGTAACTGGAAGTTATTCACTCAATGAACATTTATTGCAGATTACCATTTGCCACCCATCATTCAAGATGCTAGAGATACAGCAGTCAACAAAATAGACAGCATTTTCTGCTTTCATGAGGCTTTCCTTCTAATGGTGGTTGTCAAACAATAAACAACATGTATGTAAAATGTATGTAATATGGTAGATGATGGTGAATACTATGGAGAAAAACTAAGCAGGGAAAAGGAACAGGTAGTTTGGGGGAAGAATCTGTTTTAACCTAACCAGGAAAGTGCTCATAGAAGATTGGTGATTTGAGCAAGGTCTGAAGAAGGTGAGAGAGTGAGCCCTGCAAATATCTCAGTGGAGAGTCTCCAGGCTGAGGGTACAATGTGTGAAAGGACCTGGGACAAGAGCAGCCCTAGTGAGCTCGAGGAGGCAACTGAGCAAGCATGAGTGAAGGAAGGCATGAGTAACTGGCCAGGAGAGCCTGAAGGTAGCTGTTCCAGCAGTGACACAGAGACAAACAAGCTGATGTCATTAAACTTATGACATAAACATATGAGATCCTAAAGGTAATAGTCCCAGTGGTGACATAGAAACAACACGATACTGATGTCATTGAACACAAGCCCTGGAGTCAGATGGCTAGGTCCAAATCCTGCTGTGCCACCTACTAGCTATGTGAAAAGCTATTTAGACTCTCTGCATCTTGGTTTCCTAGCTGATAAACTGAACATAATAGTAGCTTCCACTTCAGAGTTACGACATCAGGACTACACACCAAGAATATTTACTCAACATAAATTATATTTTACTTGCCAGCCAATCAAAAGAAAGATAATGTTTGTTTATTTGTTATTTATTTTGTCACCTTTCCATTTGTTCTGGAAATAATGTTGTACTGGAGAAAGGTGTAGCTCTATCATAGTACGACTACAATGAAACGGTTTGTAATACTATATAAACAGTAACACAAGCAGTATTACTGTAATAAAACAGCATTACTGAAAAACAGTAATTAATAACATATTTCAAAGCACATATGATTTTATTTTAGAGCATCCTGTCACTCTAAAGTGTCCCGTTTTAAACAGTAAATTCTGTAGTCACCACATTAGTAGGTGAATTGGTTGACTTACATTAGAGAAGGGGTCAGCTGACTAAGGAAGGCCTACTTCTTTTTTTTATATAGTCCATGAGCTAAGAATCATTTTTACCTTTTTAAATGGTTGGAAAACAGAAACAAAATAAGAATTATATTTCACACCATGTGAAAATTACATAGCATTCAAATTTCTGTGTCCATAAATAAACTGTATAGAAACTCAGCTTGGATCATTGCTTTATGTATTGCTTATGCCTACTTCCCTACTACAAGAGCAGGGTTGAGGAACTGCAACAGAGATGACTGGAATCACAAACCCTAAAACATTTACTAGCTATCTGAGCCTTTATGGAAAAATTTGCCGACCCCTGTATTAGAGTCTACAGTTTCCTGTAGGTCTTTCACTGTACATTAATAAATCACCATATTACCCATGTGATATTGATTAGTTTAATTCTTCCCTGTACAATAAACTTCAGTGCTAAAATATAAAATTACTGACATTACAAATATGAGGGCCAGAGCCTGGTTCTTGGTAGATTTACAAACTTAATGAGTTCCATCCAGTAAGGCTCCTTGGAATACTGTGTATAGACTTATTCTGCACCATCCAATGATGCCTTTTATGGTAATTTTTTTTTAATTTACCATTTTTCAATTACACTATTTACAGAAATATTACAAGGCTCATTAGCTATGTGAAAACACACAACTCTGAAATTTCTTGAGATGACAGGCATGTTGTGTTACCAAGCTTGTGAGCAGGTGTTATATAGACCACTACAGGCTTGCCTCAGTGCTATTGTTCATGCACTACTTGAAATCAGAGAAGATCAACGAGGTCCGCTGAGCATTTCATGAAGAAATATTTTTATTTTCAAGAGGAGAGGGGAAAACAGGAGTAATCTCTGCGTGATGGTCTTTAACAGTTGGGCCAGTGTGGTATCAATTTTCCATCTGTTTGATTGCCATGCCAGCTACTTTATGCTTAGCTAATTAAAATCAAGAGCAAAGTTGTGCTATTATTGTGAAGATATGGTGCCATTCACACAACTGATTCGGATAGTTAGGGAAAGCAAATTTAGTTTGGGAACCAATGCTGAAGCCAGTGCTCAGAGGAACACTGGCACAAGACTCACTTTAGTCATCCATTCTAACACAGGTTTAACTATCAACTTACTTCTATAGTTAATAGCAGTTGCAGTGGATGGGGCACCTAGGCCAGGATTTTCTAGTATATTTGGCCATAACGTGCAAGGAAAAAAAAAAGAAGAAATTAAGTTGACTGCAGTATTTCAGGCTGTGAGGTTATACTAAATAATCTTCCCACTATAAATTTTAAACACATAACTTAAATATATATGCTACTTTCTCTCAGTAATTGTGTGTAACATTTACTTAATGTCTGTTATACATCCGGTAGTTGTAAACACAGGCTCTGACCCACACTGCTTGGATTTGCTCTACGCTACCTCTTAATGGCTGTGCAGACGAGAGGCAAATTACCTAATCTCTCTGTAGTTTCATTTCTTGTATATATTAATAGCTTGTGAGAATTAAATGAGATAGTGCAAGTAACGAGCTCAGAAAAGTTGTAGCAAAATTATTATTACTTTACTTTTCATCAGCACAAAACTGACAACCCTTCAAGGTAAGAATATCACCCCTTTTGCAAGGAAGGACCTTCATGATCAGAGAGGTGAGGGAGCTACAGCAATGCAATTTATGAGACACACTGAAGATTCAAAGACAAGACTGTTGATGAAACTCCCTTTCATTCTTCCTATTTCATCCCATTGACTTTTTTATAGGTTCATCCATTTATATAAACAGTATTGTCTATGGCCCACACATCAAAGACTTACAGCACCTAACCAGGTTTCCAACAATCCTCAATTTTGATTCTTTTAAATTTCAATGGATTAGCTTACCTGATAAACTAAATGTTATCAGGGAGTTTTGAATTTTAAGACCATAAATATACATTTTTAATTTGCAAAGGATGAAGGTATGGAACTGTACACAGATGGAGTTCTTTTTGGTGAGACCAGCTTGTAGCACTCCTCAAATTACATGCACTGCAAAGCCAAAAACAAAAATTCATCCACAGAGCTTTCTGTTAGAGGAAGGGACAAAAAGAACATTAGAATAAGTTCTTAGGAGTCTCTTAACCGAAGGCTTACTTGGAATTCAAGAAGCAAGCGCAAAGCATTTGGATGCATTTTAAAGGATAATTGCTACCAAATAATTTATGGGTGCAGAGCAGTACTGAAGGAGAAAATACCACTAGTTACAACCTACTAAATTAAAACCAAACAGTCAACATGCCTGGTATCGTGTTTGAGATTAATTGGATCATAGCAGAAAGTGCACATTATGCAGATCAAATACTAGGAGAAAAGTCAAGAAGTTTGAAAACATATCAGTGTATCTTCATCCCTGCAGATGCCTGTTATTTATTGTCAATGTAAAAAGATGTTAATGTCATTGTAAGAGAGACAGAGAGACAGAGAGACAGAGACAGAGAATTTCCCTGAACATAAACGAGAAAAAATGAATAACAGAAAAATCTTATAACTTAGATTTACAAGAAGTATATTTTCCAAACTAAAACCAAAATGTGTTTATTTCCTCTGAATTAAGACTAAAAACTCATTCCAAACTTTAAGGACAAATGCATAAGATGGTGTAAGAGCAGAAGGAGGATGAATGGGGAGGGGAGCTGGTTTGGCTTATCACATCTATTTATTATCTAACAGTGTTACATTTAGTTGGCTAAGGAGTACAATTTTCTTTGAATCATGCTATTTAGGATAAAACAACACTGCCTTAATGAGGTTTTGCTATAAAATAATGATTTAAAGAACAAATGAAAAAGTGCTCTTTAACTTGTTTAGGACTCTTGAATATTTCCTCCATTTTTCCAGTGAATACTGTATCCCACTGCATTGCAGCCCCATTATTCTAAACCCCACTGAGTGACTGAGGGCTCCGTCTCATTCCAGACAATTAACTCCATCAGAGAAGGAGCCACGTGTACATTTTAGTATGTTGCTAATGCTCAGTATATATTTGAGGATTACAAAACTCTAAAGATGTGTGAGAAAACCTGCAGCTCACTCAGAATAAGTGTTCAGCCTTGCTGTGATTGGCATTTTGGACTGGATGGTACTTTGACCTGGGAAGAGGGGACAAGCCTGTGTTTCAGAGGATGTTCAACAGTATCTCTTACTCTGCCTGCTAGAGGCCTCCACCTGCTGATACAGCACCCTCTTCTAGTCACGGATTTAAAAATGTCTCCAAATAATTGCTAAATATCCCCTTGGTAGCGGAAGGGCAGGTAAAAATCATCTCCATTTGAGGACTTATGACTTAGAGAATTAACATTAAAATATTTATATATACACACACATATATACTAGATCGTGTTGTATGCTGCCATGCATTTCGTCTCTTTCTCTCTCTCTCACACACACACTCACACCTCACTGATATACACCCTAACTGAGTAGAATATCAATTCACATATGCCTGGCAAGTTAACTTAGATAACTCTTTCCTTTTCCTCTTCCAGGAAGCACTTACTGGTATACAAAAATTCATATAGACAAGCAGACCCCCTTGGAAAGATCATGTACTCTTTACACACTTAGTATTAATACACGTCTTGTGTGGGTAAAGCTGAGTGACAGAAGCAAATCACAGAGAGGCAGGGTAGAGGGGACAATCCATAAATAAGACTAAACAAGAGTACATGATGTTTGAGGAAATTCCTTGAACCCACCAATGACCCAGAGGCCCTGAAGAGTTTTACATATCCTACAGAGAGGGAACCGGTAAAAGACCTTTAATTCTTGGGAATCTAAGATGTTTTCTGGGTGGCGTTCCATCCAAAGACCAAAGCACAGAGAAGGGGAAGCTATTTCTCTATCAATGGAGAACAGTCAAGACCTTGTTTGAGAGGATTAGGAAGCATTGTTTGGCGGCTGTGGGCATCCTGACTGGCCCATAAAGAGCATCAAGGGAGGAAAAGCCCTGATGGTGCAGGCAAGTGACAACGGTAAATGAAATGTAATGTTGTAAAGGGTCATTGGGTGCCTGGGACCAAGGAATATGGGGAGAGGAAGCCCTGAGTGTGCAGGCACCAGGGACAGTAGAAAGCCAGCATAGCCCTGACAGTCCACTGGGGCTAAAATGGCTCTGAAACCACACCAAGGATGTCAGTGGTGGGATCTGAATGCTGAAGGAGAGCAGCAATGCTTGTGCAGGGAAAGGCCCCAGGTGTTAGGGAGCACATCTTCCACACTCAAGTTTTCCCAAGGGTACTGGAGGGGGAAGGAACATTTGAAAGGGGGGATGAATGGAGGTCAATTCTCTGCAATTACTTAGCTGAGACTGCCAAAGAGCAGAATCTGCTCCCATTCCACTTAGAACTATACCAATGATGCAAAGTTTGTTAAATGTTAGGTAATATATCAATGGACTTAATGGTATTAACACACTTAAGAGAAAACTAATAGCTACAGAGTCATTTTAATAGATACAGAGACCTGTTTTATGATTTAGCACTCATTTATGACTGAAACAAACACAATTCCTATAAAATATTTATTAAAGGTAACTTTCTTACACCAATAAAAGACTTCCAGCAAAAACATATAGCAAATTTCCTACTTAGAGATGGAGTATTAGAAGCATTGCCTTAAGAGTAATCCACAAAGCAAGGATTTACACTTAATGCTTCAGGATTATTCAAAATTTTACTGAAGTTTAAATATATAATAGGGAAAAAAAACAATAAGAGCAAAAAATATAAGAATTGGAAAGAAAGAAATGCATTTTTTCTTTTCACATTTTAAAATGTGATTTAGCTCAATAAGAGTTTACTGAGCTTTTCTCTACATAAGTATGCCAAACTCTAAATTAGACGTTGATTGTATAAAGTAAAAAATGGAAATAACCACTGTCCTTGAAGATTCTATATGGGACAGAGGTTAACGGTTTCAATGATCAAGATCTAGAGTCAGAAAGAGTTTCAAATCTCGGTTTTGTCACCTTAATAACTATAATCATGGGTCAAGTTAAATAACTTCTTCAGGTGTAAGTTTCCTCAGGTTAAAAAAGGGATGAGGGTGATTCATGCACGTATCTATTGTCAACTTGATCATTTAGGTTGACAAGCATTAATTCAAACCCCCAACTGTTTCTGTATTAAAATAATCTTTTGTAATTATTATATTATTTCCATTATGAATTTTACAGCCAGTGTACAATTTCATTTTCATTTTACTGGGGACATGTGAAGTAAAATAGCAGTGAAATACCACTACACATTGATAAAAATGGCCAAAATCCTGAACACTGACAACACGAAATCATGGTAAGGATGTGAAGCAAGAAGCACTCTCATTCATTGTTGGGAGAGTGCAAAAATGTATTTTTATGTATTATGCAGCCAATTTTGAAGACAGTTTTGGGGTTTCTAGATATACTCTTACCTTATGAGCCTGCAACTATGCTCTTTGATATCAAAGGAGCTGAAAACTTGCATCTACACAAAATCCATCATATGGATATTTATACCAGGTTTATTCATAACTCTCAAAACCTGGAAGCAACCAGGATGTTCTTCAGTAGATGAATGGATAAATAAACTATGCTACATCTAATGAAATATTATTCAGCGCTAAAAGCAAATGAGCTACTAAGCTATGAAAATACATGGAGGAAACTTAAGTGTTTATTACTAAGTGAGAAAAGCCAACTTGGAAAGGCTATATATTCTATGTATGATTCCAGCTACATGACATTCTCAAAAAAGTGAAATTAAGAAGATAGTAAAAAGATCAGAGGTTCCCAGAGTTATGGGGGAGGGATGAACAGATGGAGCACAGAGGATTTTTAAGGCAGTGAAACTACTCTGTATGATGTCATAATAATGGATACATGTAATTATACATTTGTGCAAACCCATAGAATGTACAACACCAAGAGTGAACCTAATGTATTTGGATGGTAATGATGTGTCAATGTAGGCTCATCAATTGTAATAAATGTACCATTCAGATGGGGGATAAATGGGGAGGCTGTGCATATGCAGGGGCAGGAAGTATACAGGAAATTCTGTACCATCCTGTCAATTTTTTCTGTGGATCCAAAACTGCTCTAAAGAAGTAAAGTCTTTAAAAAAAATACCCTTGGAAAAGAGCAAATCACAGCCAACCCTGAATATCTTGAAATGGACATGTCAGTAGGCAGTGGGGTGTCAGAGACCCAGACACAAGCCATTTTCACTAAAATACTAATTGCAGTAGAATGCTCAGTGTGAATCTGGTTGCTTATTATTCAGCGGCACTAATAAATCAAATTATCCAATGACAGCTGTGAAAAACTGTATTTTTCTTTTATAAAAAAGTTCATAGAAAAATGTGAACAGTTGGCAAATTTAAAAAAAATAGCTGCAAATCAAATTGTAGCAGATTTTGTGATTTTGACCTTCCCTTCCCCACTCCCCACTCCCCTGCCATCTTAAACTGATAAAACATGCATAACACTTACAGAAAATCCTGACAAGACCATATTAAGGAAAAATGATTTCCTTTCCCCGCTCCCAGTCCCCTCAGAAAAGGCAGCACAATCAGTGAAATACCAGTTTTTCCAGATAGTCAATTTCCTTTATACATGTTTCATTCCAAAACCAAATGTTTGACATTATTTTGCTTTAGAAGGTTACTTTCACCATATTTCATATGAAAAGAAAACAGATTATAAATTACTGCCTCTGAGTATATGAGTTAATGTAGTTCTGTGTTATAAAGGATGTCGTCAAGTGTTTCTCTATAATTGTTCCATTCTATAGGGAACTTGAGTAAGTGAATAATTTATGAGAAAGACAAACTCAATTTGCTATTCAGCATTAAATTTAACTGTGGAGAATTAAGCATTTATTCACTTAAAAAAAAAAAACTTCTAATGAGAACATACTGCGTTCCAGAGACAGTACCGAGAACACAAAGAAATTTAAAACAAAGAGCCTATCCTTCAGGAACAGACAATGGAATAATGGAGAGATAAATGTGACTCATCCCAGCCCATGTGGTAATATGTGATGTGCTTATTACTGTAATGTGTGCAAGGTCAAGTAGAAGACATCTGAAGTTAGCTGCCCAAGGTGAATGCAGAATCGAAAGAGTAGACATTGGTCAGAATAAAATAGAGAGAGGCTGAATTACAAGGAGAAGAGTGAGCCATGAAGTAACTCAGGGTCTTGAGTTAGCTCAATGCTGCAAGCTCTCTGGCCTTGCTGGGGAGAAGTTGATAAGATAGTTATACTATGGTCTGAATGTTTGTGTTCCTCCAAAATTCGTATGTTGGAATCTTGATATTAGTAGGTGGGACCTTTGGGAGATACTTAGGTCATCAGGGTGGAACACTTATGAATGAGATTTATGCCTTATGTAAGAGGCTCCAGAGAGACAGGCAGCCTTTGCCAGCATGTGAGGGCACAGTGAGCAGGTGCTGGCTCTGCACCAGGGAGAGGGTGCTCACACAACCACGTTGACACACTGATCTTGGACTTCCAGCTTCCAGAACTGTGAGAAATAAATTTCTGTTGGTTATAAATAAATTTCTAGGGTAATTCCCCCTTGTCTGGAGAATTTTGTTATAGCAGACTGAAGGGACCAAGGCAGGTTAATATTAGCAGACGACAACGACATGTAACGTGTACTGATCCTTGAATCTCAAAATGAACATCTTTTCCCCAGAAACACTGATTTTTGTCCTCCCAGATCATTTTAATCATAAGAGAATTATTATCCTTCAGTTGTCCCTGATAGAGTGTAAGTGCCATGAAGGCAGGAGCTATGCTGTCTTGCTCAGCAATGATTCCCAGCATGTCCACAGTGCCACAATGTTTGATAGAAGCTCAGCAATGTTTCCTAAATGCATGAATGGAAAAAAGAATGAAAGGATCTTGTAGAAACAAGATCAGAAAGAGTTATACATAGATGTTTACTGAAGTTTATGGGAGGGGAGTGGCTAAAGACTTAAAATATACACTCAGACCTGCCTTCTGAACAGATCATTATCGTTAAGGGGACATAGGAAGAAGGTAACAAGGGGAAGGTTAAACAAGATTTAGATAATTAGAAAAAAAACCCAAATAATATAAGCTAATACCAGGCTAGAATTGACACAAACAACCAAGCAGAACAACAGGTCTTTGTGCGGACAGCCTAAGGTCCACAGGGCAGGGGCTACGCCTGCCAGTGTATTTCATGGCCACCTGAAGTACCTGAAACATAGAGCACACTTGCTAAACATTTGCAGTGAGTGAATTAGAATAATAGCTGGCATTTATCAAGGCTTTACTCTGTTCTATTACCTGTTTCTATCCTCATCAATTCTAGGAGGTATTTTCTATTTCTATGCCAGACCCCTTGCCCAAGGAAATTCAAGCAAAGCAAAGAAAGACAATGTACACACAATTACCTGTTAAGGTAAGAATGGAGCTAAAATTTAAAACTAGAGATGCCAGAGTCCCAAACTTGAGCTCTCTCCTGCTGATTTAAGTGCAGGTGCCCACCAGTTTTCACATCTTTCTTTAAAACCCGTCATTACCTAGGCCTGGGTAGACTTATGCATTACTCCCTGTATTAGTCAGGGTTCTCCAGAGAAACAGAACCAACGGGATATACAGAGGATTTTTAAAAGGAGAACTATTTTAGGAACTGGCTCACACAGTTACGGAGGCCAAGAAGTCCCATGACTGGCCGTCTGCGAGCTGGAGACCCAAGTCTGAAGGCCAGAGAACCAGGGGAGCTGAGGTCTAACTCCAGTCCAAAGTCAAAGTCCTGAGAAGCAAGGAAGTCAATGATGCAAGTGCAGTCTGAGTCTGAAGGCTCAAGAACCAGGAACACTGATGCTCAAAGGCAAAAGAAGGTCAACGTCCCAGCTCAAGCCAAGAGAGTAAGTTCGCCTTCCTCTGCCTTTTTGTTCTGTTCAAGCCCTTGATGGGATGCATGATGCCCTCCTGCACTGGTGTGATAGATCTTTATTCAGTCCTAAATACTAATCTCTTCCAGAAACACTTCCGCAGACACACCCACAAATAGCATTTTGCTATCTGACCATCCTTGAACCCAGTCAAGTTGACACATAAAATTAACCATCACATTCCCTTATATTTTTGTAAGCACTTTTAAATTTACAATTTATCTGTGTTGCCTACTATTCCAATTACTAAGGCTATATAAGAAATTATCACAAAATATGTGGCTTAAAACAATAGCAACAATTATTTTATTAATTAATCTGCATTTTAGCAGGCTTTGGCAAAGAGAGGTCCTCTCAGCTCCACTTGGCATCAGCTGCAATGCTGAGATTATCTGAAGCCTTCCTCACTTCCACTCGTAAACATCACACATTACTGACTTTCTGAAAGGAGTCAAGGAAAACACAGATCTCTCTTACTTTACAGACTATTTTGAAAGTTTGATCTCCTTTCCTCACATGTACATTCCTGTCGTTCACATATTCTAGATCTTCATAAACTGGTTTGATTATACTGACAATGTGCCCATCTAAAACATCTACACTAAGCAACTGAATCTCACGTATTCTGGTAGAGACCACCCTTAAGAAGCATGAGCGGCAAACACACTTGCAGGTCATCAGTACTCAAAATAAGAACAAACAAAAGTGTACGGTGTGGAAAAACAGTACAAGATACATTTAAAATGTTTTCCTAAAAACAAAAGTTATTTTATCATTACTGATTTTTAAACTCAATTCTTCATAACCTGACTGCCACCTATTGAAAACAACAGTACATACTAAGGAAACATTCAAGGGATATTTGAATAAGATAAAGCTATATCCTATGCCCTCAGAATCTCTTCTTGAAATGCTGTTCATGAAAACTTCAAGTATTTCGTCAAGTTTTCTGAATTAGTTTTTGGGTGGCCTCAAAAGCAAACACTTAAAATAGCTCTGAGGGATTATCCTTTATCAACGCACCACTACAATTTCAGACACATCATTAAGACTATTAAAATCTGGATAATTTTAACATCATCACAAAATAATGTTAACTTCCTAGTTTTCAGCACTGTAGTCATCATCCATACTCTTACCATCAACATCGTTTAATGACTGGCTGTTTGCACCTGACACTTGTGTAAAATAAAGAACAGCATTTGACTTCTAAATTCTCATCATGCAAATTAGGCAACAGATATGGCTAACTGTAGAAATTTTGAAAAGATTCATGATATTTATGTATGTCTTTTTGAAAACTTACTTTTGTGTACAACAGCTGATAAGAAAAAAAAAACTAAACTTTTGTCATATTGTTAATACACAATCTGATTATTTTACTTGCAAATTATAATACATCCAGCGTGAAGAATTTATCATCTGTGGTTTGATACTTTAATAATGACCTAAGACATATACTGTTTCAGTTCGACACAAAGTGTTATGTTAAATGGGTTACAATTGTTTAACATATGTTGGTTGTATTTCAAAATGATTTGTCCCCTTTAAAATGTCAAATTGTTGAGTCATTTTTAGAATATTCCAGTAATTCACTCAGACAACCTGGGTTGTAGGTGAGATGGATAACAAGAAACAGCTGGATCAGCTATTCTGCCATCAAGAGACATCACCATAAAAGAGAGAGGGTTATAGACACAAGTTCATAAAAGTTTAGAATGATAAAGTACCACAAAGACTATACAAGCAAATCGACACATTTTATAGAGGATAATGAGGTCAAGTGAATGACTTACCCAAAATCACACGGCTGGCTAGTGTACAGTCAGCCTAGCATGCAAGTCTTTGTTTTCCCATCCAAGGCATCTTCCACTATGCCCAGCCGCCTGAATGAACTACTTTGTAAAAATCAGAAAGTATGATTCTTCTACTATGACTTAACTTGTTCTGAGAAAAAACAAAAGAACATATACCCTGTACCTGGAAGATAGTAACTATTCAGAAAAACAAAAACAAAAACAAAAAAGAATCTGACAAAGTTAAGTCCAAAACCTGTAGTGAGTCCTAGCAACAGACAGTAGTCTGACCTTTCAAAATGTTGGCCTTTAAACTTTTTTATAGTATAGGCTTCCATTGCTTAATACTTACAGAACACTTAACAGTAGCCAACCAAAGATATCAAGCCCTAATCTCAGGAATGTGTAAGTACTGCCTTATTCAGAACAAGGATCTTGGCAGATAAAATTAAATTAAGAATACTGAGATGAAGAGATTACCCTGGGATATCTGGGTAGACCCTAAAGGCCATCACAAACATCGTTATAAGAGAGAGGCAGAGGGAGACCAGACACAGGGGAGAAAGTATTAGGAAGAGGGAGGCTGAGATTGTAGGGGTGAGGCCATGGCCCAGTGTATTAGCACTCTCTAGAGAAACGGAACCAACAGGATGTGTATATAGAAAGAGATTTATTTTAAGGAATTGGCTGTTGTGCTTGTAGAGGCTGGGCACATCCAAAATCTAACGGGGGAGGCTGGAGAACGAAAAAAATCCTGTATTACAGATAAAGTCCGCAGGCAGAATTTCCTCTGACTCAAGGGAAATTCTACTCAAGCCCTCAACGTGATTGGATAAGGGCCACTCACCTTACTGAGAGCAACTGTTTTACTCAAGTCCATCTCTCTAAGTGTAACTCTCATCCAGAAACACTCTCACTGAAACATCTGGAAAAATGTTTGACCACATCTGGACATCATGGCCCAGTCAAGGTGACATAAAATTAACTGTCACACTCAAGACTGGTGGCAGCCACCAGAAGCTATGAGAAGCAAGAAACAGATTCTCTCCTAGTGCCCCTTACACGAGCACAGCCCTGCTGATTTTGGATGTTTGGCCTCATAACTGTAAAAGAATACATTTCTTTTGTTTTTAACCACTAAATTTTAGATAATTTGTTATGACAGCCTCAGGAAACAAATACAGATGTGTTTTGTATTTTCTATTGTTTTGTCTTTTTCTTTATTGTACCTTTTTTTTGGGTATTTTTTTCTTTTTCCTAAACCAGATGTATTTAAAAAATCAAAATCAATCATTTAAATCTCTAAGCATGTGATATAAAATACTCAGGAGTACTCAATGTTCCAATCTCCATAAGTTTGTACCCCATGACATTAACCAATGTCATATTAACAAGGATGGTTAATTGTAGTAAGTAGGCATCAAAATGACTTTGGGTGAAAACGAAAATACACATCCCCAAGAAAATGACCTTCATCCTCAAAAAGGCATGAAAAGCAAAGCATACGAGGAGTTTATTTTAGCGTCAAAGTAACAGAGTAATACTTGGAAGTACAAATACGATAACTTTAAACTGAAATAATAGGAGTGAGTTCTTTAGTCGGAGTCATTTGTGTCAGTCTCATCTCTCCCATTTGCTCGCTTTGATCAACTATGTTCCCTTTCCTGAGCCACAGTTTTCTTAGTACCTATTTTAAAGTCATCAAGATTAACACGGAAAATAGCACCAGTGAAAAGACTGAATACGATCCCAAGTGAAATCCATAGATGGGACACCATGCACCACACACACACACACACACACACGCATATTCATATGTTGGTTCGCCACTTAGAACAGTGCCTGGTACAATATAAGTACTGTTTGTAGATTTGTCAAATATACAAACATAATTTAAAAATAAATCACTTAAATAAAATATAGTAAAATGCATTAGGAATGAATCCCACAATAGACACAAATTAACCACTGAAACATCTGTAGAACTCTATGGTAACTAAAGAACAAACACCCTAAGAGATACAGTATCTTTAAGAATTTGAAAATTTAATATGATAATGATGTTCCTCCTACCAAAATAACCTCTAACCCAATTCTAGTCAAAATGTCTGTGAGAATTCTAGTGGGACCTGTAAAGCTAATTCTAAAACTTAGGTTTAACAGCAAAATTTCAAGAATTGCCAAGGTAATTCTAAAGAAGAACAATCTGGGAGGATTTTGCTGCCAGAAAAACAAAGTACATCATGAAATTACAGTAATTAGAGAAAACAGTACCATCATACCCTGCTGGTGAGCAAAGCAGAACAGTCATTTTGGAAACACAGTTTGGAGATTCTTTAAAAAGTTAAACATAGAATTGCCCTGTGACTTAGGAATTCAATTCCTAGTTATGTATCCAAGATAAATGTCCACACAAAAACTTGTAAATGAATGTTCACTGCAGAATTATTCAGGGTCACCAGAAAGAGAAACAACACAAATGTCTACCAATTGATGAATGAATAAATAAAAGGCAATACATGCACATTATTATTATTCAGCAATAAAATGAATGCTAACACATGGATCAACCTTGAATACCCTATCCTAAGTGCAAGAAGCCTGTCATAAAAGACCACATATTATGATTCCGTTGATATGAAATGCAGGCAAAAGGGAAATTTACACAAAGTAAATTAATAATTTCATAGATCACGGCAATGGTTTCATGATCCTATGAATAAGCTAAAAATCACTGGCTTTTATACTCTGTATGAATGAACTGCATGCTATGCAAATTATATCTCAATAAGTAACTGATAGTATATGTGCATAGATAAACTAAAAGAAAAATCAGACAGGATTAAGAGCCTAGAACAGGAGCAGTCACGTAACTAAACTTGATGTATCATAGCATTAAGTTTTCAAATCAGTGGGAAGAGTAAAGAATTATCAGTAAGTGATTTTGAAACAATTTGTTATTCACGAGAAGTATACAAAACTGGATTCTTACCTTACCCTCTACAAAGTAACTCATTCCAGGAGGAAATAAAAACATAAAAGTTATAGGCAAAACTTAAAACATTCTCGTTTGTGTGCAAATTGTTACAAACACTTTGGAAGAAAATCTGGAATTATTAGCACATCTGAAGATATCCATAACCAATATCTGGACAATTCCACTTCCAGGTGTACTCCCTAGAGAAATGCTTGCACATGTGTACCAGAAGATGTTTACAAAAATGTGTATGACAGTACTATTTGTAATAGTGAAAAACCAAAGAAAACCAATTGATTGGCATTGGAGTACTACATGGTGACTTGAGTGAATAGTTCATATGTAAAACTGAAATAAAAGAGGTCTTAGAATAAGTGTATCAAGTATAGTTCTGATCTATAAATGTCAAAAGTACACCCAACTAGATAATGTTGAGGATATAGAAAAAGTGTGCAATGGCGGGAAAGTCAGGGGACTAAGGTCTGTTACCTTTGGCACCTGGAAATTTCTGGTAAAGCTATGTTGAAAGTATATAGATGTTTGATTTTTTTTATTTTTAAAAGAGCAATGGTTTATATAATCTGTTAAATGTACAATTATATGAAAAAATTAAAAGAAAAAAATTCAGTACAGATCTCAGTTGGATGGTGAGGAGGTGAGGCAATATTTTTAGAAATTATTTGTAGGGACTCAGGAATTTCAAATAACATAATTAGTTCCCCTTGTCTTGTAATCAGTAAAGCTATATTATTAAATATTAAGTGCATACAAGATCTTATCTAAATATAAGAACTGTATTAAAGTTTCTGAATGTTTACTAGAGAGAAGTAATTTTGAATGCAAAATTTTAATAGTTAGCTTACAAACTGAGCAAGAATCATTTTGTTCCTTAAAATAGATCATAGAACTATCCTTTATCTGTTCTGTACCACAGAATTTTATTTTGTTTTGCTTTGTTTTGGTTCTGAATAGAACCTAACTGAAAGTGGAGAGGTGGAAAGCTGTCTTCTGCCCTCTTAATGCATCAGAATGGACAAATAGCATTTGGGCTGAGTGTCTTAAAGACATGAGCTTCTTAATTGTAGAAAATATTAACCATGTTATTAAGACAAACATTTCAATTAAAAAAAATCCATCAGAAAAAAGTTACCCTACCATAAATTAACTCAAGTCTATCTCTTTAGTAGTCACTCTTTATAACTCTCAATGGAATGCTTCTTTAAAATCAGCTTTACTAGAAGGTGTGATAAGAAAGTAAATTTTAGTTTTGATTGCTTCAGGATATGGAGGCAGTGCAACACTTTGTTCATGAATTTTAATTACACCATTTGTAAGTAGTTCATGGTGGAATGGCCCAGAGCCAGGCTCCTGTGCTCTGACAAGGCACTTAGGTGATGACAGGGTCCTCCCCTCCATATGGTGCATCAAGGAAAGAAGGCTACTCCACTCATTTGATTTATTTTGCTAGAACAATTTCAAGTTTCTTACTAGGCTTTACCTTTTTTTTCATTTCCTATTCTAATGAGTGTCAAATTACAATCCCCATGTGGAGTCCATTTTTATAGGACTACTCATGAGGGTCAAGAAAGTGAGGCTGTCCAAGGTAATCCATCAACACACGTTTGTAGAAGAGGACTAGAACTGAAGCGAACTATGAAAACTATGGCCAGAAAACATAAGCAAGAGAGGAAGTGAGAGAGAGAGACACTTACTTTTGCTTTCTCCTGGAAAGCTATTGCTTTTCCATAATTTCCTAAAACTGAACTATTCATTCATTCACTGAGTCAATAAACATGTTTTGAAAACTATGTCTGGAAATTGTGTTAGGTACTACTGTAAAATTCCTAAAGAGTTTCCCAAGAAATTTGTCTGTGATGTTACTTGGCACAAGAGGTTTAAAGGCTATTTGGACTTAACAAAGAAACTGAAGAAGATTTAAAAAGTTTGTTTACTACAGAACTTGGCACAAGAGGTTGGAAGACCACATAACCACAACAAAAGGATTAAAGAATGTGAAACTAGTTTACTACAAAATTTCTCATAACCATTAGTATATAAAAATGCATTATAAATCTCCAAAAGAAATATATTTATGCAGGTTTTTCTAAGCTTATTTGAATAATCTTTTTGTATCTTTTTGTTTTGTTTTGTTTTCATTATAGACTGTATTTTGGAACAGCTAGTTTAAGGAAATATAAGTCGACATTATTAATATAATAAAAGTTTCTGATGGAAGATTCAGTTTACTCCCAATTTTTGTATTAGTTAAGACAAACTTTGGATAGATTTGGATATACCTAGGGCCAAATTTGGGCTGTTGTTATTATGGCTGTGTTATATAACTGAGTAATTTAAAACAAATATATGCATGTATCTGCATTATTTGTGTATATATATGTAATGTTTGGATAACAGTATAATGTAGAGAGTCATTCTGAGGATGCCATGTATGAATATATTAAATTAATTAAGCACAGTGCCTGTCATATAGAAATTTAATAAAATTTAGCTCCTAGGACAATAATAATGATGATGATGATGATAATAAAGAAATAAAAGAAGAGAAACTTTCTGACAACAAAACATAGTATCTCCTATGACAGGAATAAATCCTGGGACCCTATTTGGTCTTCGTGGAGCAACATTTTTAGCATCAGAAATATCTTATCCTTTCCTTGTTTTCCTGGTTATATTGTATGTGTAACTTCCAATGTCCTTCCTTTTTGACTGGTAACAGTCTTGAGTCATGGCCACTCCCCTAGAATCCTCTTTTCCTGTCTGCCTTTTTGCAGACACTTCCTTAAGTAGCTGTTTGTTTGTTTGTTTACTGTTATCCCTTTCCCCTGTACCTAGAAACTGTCTACCAGTGGACAGATATCCTGGAGGAATGAAAGAGAAGCTCTGTCTGTTACACTGCTCTGCCCTTTCCCAGGTGTGGATATCCTATATCCCATTCCTTCAAGTGTCCAAGGGAATCAAAGCTAGGAATTTGATGAGTGAAGTGACTGAATCACAGAAGACTATTTTCCACATGGCAGAGCAAGTAATACTAGTAACCGCTCTTGAAATCTTCATACTCTCCCACTTTGCAGGCATGGAGAGAAACTGTCATCTAATAGGTACAGGTTCATTTTAAGCAGAGAAGGGGGAAAATGCCCACAAAAGAGGAAGTTGCTTTCTGGGTTCACATTCTGAATGTAGTGATGGTTAATCCTTAACACCTTTATCTCTTGTATTCAGTGGTTCTGCCACACATACTCATTCATTAAACAGGCATTTATCAGATACTATTATATACCAGACCCTGAAAATAGGGAATGCATTTTGAAATAATTTGGGATATTTTAAACTTAAATCATATTTTTAACCTACATAGTGTTAATAACTTCTCTAGGAACTTAAGTGACTTTCATAATGTTAGCTGGTGAACTGAATTATTTCTGTAACACCCAGGTATCATAACAATTCAAGTGAAAGTTGGGTGTAATTGAAAAATCTTACATTAAGAAATACATGTTTTCAATATTCTTTAGCAAGAAACTGTCTTAAAGGAAGTTAGTTACAAAATCTGTATAACTATGTCCCAAAATTCAAAAACCAAGACTTACCTAAATATATTCATCATGCTTCTGATAGAGAGAGAGAGGCAAAATGAATAACATAAAAAAATCTGTAACCAAATTGAATTTAAGGTAAGAGACCTGGATGGAGGAAGAAATGTCCTTCTAATTTGGGAAGGAATTATTGAAATCATATATGATTCCATTAAGTACCTTGTGCCAAAATCTCAACAAAATCTCAAGTCATTTCCAAAATAGTCTCTTTATACCCAAGACATGAAAATAGCTATAACAGTCAAACTCTTAACTTTCTGCTAACTTCCCTAGAAATAGTCAAGAACCCAGCAGTTAAAAAGCTGCACATGTAAACCTATTAAGAATAATAAACTAGGATCTATTTAATTATATGGTGTGTTAGTAACTGCCTTCGGAAAATAAAATTGAGCAGGATAATATCTGAATAAGTGTTATATTAAGAAAGGGGAGCTGTACTAATGAAAAATTAGCTCATTAGCAATGAGTAATAACATAATTTGAAAACATTTATACAGGACCCAAGAAAAACAAATGTGGAAGCTTGGCTTTCCCAACTGGTTAGAGTTTGGCAAAACTTTATTTGGACTGGATCAAAATTTGGTTCCTTTCCAGGCTTTGAAGCTGAAGCAACACAGACAGAATGAAATGTAGATTTTTTTGAACAATTATCTGTGATTTGGATTATTACATATCCTTCTCCAAAGTCCACTGTATAATTTGGGCTAAATTTTTTTTTAATTCCTTCTATATAATTAGTTTCTGGAACTAAGAAAGGTATTAATGATACTAGAGGGACCATGAGAGTATTCAAAAGTCAATCACAGTAGTTTGAAAACAAAACAAAACAAAAAACAAAGAGATTTATGCTGGGAATTAAAGAAACCAACACTTAAGTGCACTGATTATTTTTTTCCTAAAAAGTACATACCCATTTTAAGATTGGTATGATAAAATTGTTTTTTGAACACAAATTGGGACATATGGTTGAAAAATTTATTCCGTGTGAAATATTTATAAGATCTTACAAATTGTATTTAATATTTAATCTTATTAAATCTTATAAATGTAATCTTATAAAATCAAGCCATTATTCATTACACAATTAGCAAATCACCTTTATTAAAAATATTTATTCTCCCAATCAGAATATAGACTTATCACGTGTAAGGGCCATGCTGTATTCAACTTGGTGTCACCAGATCTTAGGGCCCACCTAGCATGTAGATTCACACCATTAGTCTTTTGAATTGTTGAATAAAATCTTGCAGGAAATTAGGAATCTCCTGGAAAACCCAAATTGTTCAGTCAGTTTACATTCAGGCAGTCAACTCAGGCATAAAATAACCCCTTCTTTGTTACCAAAGGATTTATTGAGAGGAGCTTCCCATCTGAGTTGTGTGAAGAATTGTAGCAATTATCCATTTCACACAGCTCATGTCCAAATGCAGCAAGACAACGGACTAAGCACAGCTAAATCGGACCACACACACACAGTGTCGCAGGGATTGCCACAGGCTGGCATATGGTATTGTACAGGTCACACGGCGACAGCAGTCCATGTTGCTTTAAAACGTAGAAGGGAGAAGTCATGGAATTTAGTTCTACTAGTCTATCAAGATGACAGGACCACCTGCCATCCCCCGACCACTCTCTGCTCTTCTGACTGCATAGATCAGTGACTCTTAAACTTGAGAACTGTGCAGATCACTTTAATGGAAAAACTATCCACAAATATAGCTTCAGTAATGACTTTATCTATGTTTTGATATTCCTTACTCTGACTTAAAATTATGACCCATTTTGATAAAACAAGTTTTGTCTTGTTTTACCACTCTGCATTTTGTTCCTCCTTGGGCTTTTAGTGCCTTGAAAATAAGTCAAACTGAATGACTCTATTCTCGGCAAAGTATAGTCTACCATCAAATATGCTGATTGGATGGGGTTTAAGGACACTTGACTTTCCTGCTATCCTATAATGGTGTCCTCAGGTAAGGAAAGCTCTATCATTAACACACACTTAGAGGTAACTTTAAATGTTACTGCAATGCTCTAATTCAGTGTAGTCTGTGTAATCCCAGTTTTGCTTCATCCTCCCCCTCACTGAGGAACTTACTTTTTAAGGAGAGAAGGATGCGTGTGACAAGCTTCCACTTACTTTTGAAGACCCTCTTCTCGCAATATCTTTCATACAGCTTTATGCATGTAGGCAACCTGTAACAACAAATTCCCACAGGACACACTTATAAATATATTATTTCATATTGTTTTAAGAAAACATAACTCTAAATGTAATCAACAAGTGTTCTCTGTGTTAAAACATCTCTATTAAATAGCCAAACACTCCCCAAAATAGTACAAACATCTATACTTCTCATATGCTAGACTTGTATATACATAAGTGCAGCAAATGAAGAGCATTAAAAACAGTGAAAAGCAAATGGTACTAATGCTTCTCTAGAAATAAAATCTGTACATGAAATATATGTATTCAAAGACATTTTGTTACGGAATGTAATGCATATCCTAAGTTGTTTTTTTTTATTCTCTTTTCTTAATGGAAGTATAGTCAGTTAACAATGTTGTGTCAATTTCTGGTACACAGCATAATGTTTCAGCCACACATATACATACATGTATTTGTTTTCATATGCTTTTTCATTGTAGTTTACTACAAGATATTGAATATAGTTCCCTTGTGCTATACAGAAGAAACTTGTATATCTATTTTATATATAGTAGTTAGTATCTGCAAATCTCAAACTTCCAATTTATCCCTTCCTGCCCCCTTTCCTCCCTGGTAACCATAAGCTTATTTTTTATATATCTGTGTGTCTGTTTCTGTTTTGTAAATAAGTTCATTTGTGTCTTTTTTTTTATTCAGATTCCATATATGAGTGATATCATATGGTATTTTCTTTTCTCTTTCTGGCTTACTTCACTTAAAATAATGTATCCAGGCCTATCATGTTGCTGCAAATGGAATAATTTTATTCTTTTTCATGGCTGAGTAGTATTCCATTGTATAAATATACTACAACTTCTTTATCCAGTCATCTGTCACTGGACATTTCGGTTGTTTCCATATCTTGGCTATTGTAAATAGTGCTGCTATGAACATTGGGGTTCACGTGTCTTTTCAAAGTAGAGTTCCCTCCAGATATATGCTCAGGAGTGGGACTGCTGGATCATATGATAAGTCTATTTTTAGTTTATTGAGGAATCCCCATGCTGTTTTCCATAATGGCTGCACCAAACTACATTCCAACCAGCAGTGCAGGAGGGCTCCCTTTTCTCCACACCCTTTCCAGCATTTATTATTTGTGGACTTTTGAATGATGACCATTCTGACTGGTGTGAGGTGATACCTCATTGTAGTTTTGATTTGCATTTCTCTGATAATTAGTGATATTGAGCATTTTCTCATGTGCCTATTGGCCATTTGTATGTTAATTAAAATTAATGATCACTTTCACCTACTAATTTGCTGCCTGGTTTAGTTAACATAAACTTTTGTATGACTTTGGAATATGGAGAGGAGTTATCAAACTACTGAAGTGATTAACTTCTAAGGAGAGAAAGCATGAAGGCTCAAATGTCTCATTTCATGGGCATATTCTGACTGTTAACAATGAATTGAGGTAACACAATGGTTTGCAGGATTAGTGTTGACCTTTTACCAAAGAATTCCTGTCATAATAAATCCTATCACTCATTCACAGTAGTGTTGTAGCTGGAAGGGCCAACAGAGGCTATAGCAGGAAAATGAACAAACTTTAAACATCAGTACTTGTGAAATCCACGAAGCATAGCTAGAGTAAGATTAAATTCACAGTAGATCAGGGTAGGCTGAATAATGCTTACCTCCCCACTTCATTGCAAGATGAACACATTCTAATCCCCAGAACCTGTGAATATGTTATTTTATATGGCAAAGGAACTTTGCAGAAATTAAGTTAAGGACCTTTAGATGGGAGATTATCTTGATAGACCCTATGAGCAGACTCAACATAATTGCAAGTAAAAAGAAAAATAGAAATTTAAAAAATGCAAGACATTTTTATTCAAAATGTCAAAATGAAAAACAGTGAGTTAAAAACCCATGGATTACCTCTTTTTTTATCTGAGATAATGGGAATATTTTAACTAAAGTTTAGATTGTCTTTGTGAGTAGGTAGGACAAGACAGCTTGGCAATCAGAAGTGTCTTCCCTCTAACTCCAGGGAACACTTCACTTTTTCCATACTATTGCATAATGAAATAGAAGACAATGAGGAACTTTATATTGGTAGGATATGTATCTATATTTTGTAATATTGCGAGCAGTTAAGACTGAGCCTTTTGAGTCACACAGCCTAGGTTTGCATCTTAGTATGCTTTCTTCTCACCTACAACCATGGACAAGTTTACTGAGTCTCTCCAGGGACTAATAAAGCCAACTGTCCAGACAGACTGTTGTGGGGCTTAGGTATGGCATCATATGAGGCACTTTTCATCACATTCATCAAATCCTCAAATGATAGCTATTGTCATTCTCATCAAATCCTCAAATGAGAGCTATTGTCATTCTATTAACATTATCATACTTTACTAATTCACATTACTAATTATTTAGTTATGGAGATAGAATAGGCCAAGATATAAAAAAAAACACTATGTTTTAGAATGCAAGACAAAAACCTGACAATAAAGGATTTATAATAGAAATAATCATTTTATTTTTGATTTTACATGTGAAATTTACCAATAGGGCTTTAAATTCAAACATCTAAACGACCATTTAGTAATAAAAATTATAAACAATGTTCATAAATTTCAGAGGTATTATTGACAAAGAGCTTGCATCTGCAGATTACTGAATGCCAAAATAAGAAATTGAGTTCATTTATCATCAAGATGTTTAATGACATAACTGCCTCTCTCTGACGCCTGTTACACTAAAGCTAAATCACTTAGTCCCTTTCTAGTCTCCAGCTGGGGATAAAGAACTTCCTCTTGCTCAATTCTATAACAAGGCTGCCAAATGCAGAATATGGGCTTCTGGGCAGCAAAGCAATTTGACTCTATGCTCTAATTCTAGAAACTGGCCACTTAAATGATTCCTTATTGACTCTTCAAATAATTTCTATTCATCAGAAATGTCCTCTGTGGACTGAAGCTTTAATAATCAAGTAGACCTTGACTTGGTTTCCTGCTCAGATCTGTCTTGTTTTGCTAGTCTTCTTAGGGGCTTAGATAATTCGAGTATAAATCCTAGCCAGTCCTTTAGTGCATCCTCAGGAACATCTCTGATGATTTTCCTTTGACAAATTTTGAAAATGCGCGTTCTCCCTTCATGATATTCATTTTAGCTTCCAGTCTGAATTCTTTCCTCGTGCCTGCTAAAAAGTCACATTCCTGATAACAGGTCATTTTCTCAAGACATTTCTCATTCTGAAGCCCCTGCTCTCTGAGGTCCATTCATTCTCAACACTAGCAGAGACCTGGTCCTATCCCTGTTGTTCACTCAGATCGAGCTGAAACAAACACTCTCTCTCTACATCCGAGCCTGGAAATGTAGCAACATATTGCTTGCTCAGCCAGAGTGGTGCAAAGAAAAATAATCCCAGTGTATCTTGAGTGACCAACAGCCACCCTGTGCCCATCAGCGACTCTGTAAGTGAAGTAACCTCCTGTGTACTCCAGGGGGCGCACCAGGGGAAGACACTCAAGATCTATGGCATTGAAAATATTCAGAAAGGCAGGCTGTTTCAAAAGCCATGGCACAGGCCAGCATTCAGGAGAGAGGGTGGGGAGTTACCATAAAGCCCCTGCTAGTCACCTGCTACGTGATTGTAGTCAGTCAGTGATGTCCCCGTGTCACTGCTCTGAGTGACAAATTCCTCATCTATAAACATGAGGGAAGAAACCTACCTCACTGAGGGTGAGGTTTAAAAATAAAATAATTTATTCTAAGACTTGTCACAATGTAAATATGCAAAATTTCAGTGATAATGATAATAATAACTACTACTGGTATAATCTTTGTATCGTTATCAGCCTAAAATCTCTTTCCTACTAAGACAATCTTCCTCCTTCCACATTTCTTTCCACATATCCCCCTCAGGACAGAGATTGTCAGTATATGAATTTTTAATCTCTAAGGCTGCCTTTGAACTTCAGTTCAACCAAATTCCTTCTACACACAAATATTGAGGGGTGCTATTTTCCCAGACCCTCACCCTCCAGGAAGGCCCTCAACTCCTTTAGCAGTATCTCCAAGCAGGGAAGTGACCAGTTACTACAGAAGCTTCAAGCTTCAAACTGTTCCCTGGAGAAGTGAAGGTTGGTGCTTGAAACAAAATCAGGCTGTCTGTTGTAAGTTCCAAAAGCGAATATGCACTGGATATAAAATTTTAAAAGCAAACAGTGTTGCTAGAGTTGTAATAATGGTCCATAGAAGAAATATGTATAAACATGCATTATTTATTTGACATTTAGTCCTTCGCAAAGTGATTCGATGTTTCAGAACCTAAAAATATTGTGTAATTTATTTAATATTTATATAGCAATTTACACTTGTTAAAATCTTCTAGGGCATTTATTACCTTTTGATTCATACTTGCCCGGTGTACAACCTCCTTCTTACATATTAAGGGAGAACTTTAAAATTGATCACTTTTTTCAGCCTCAATATGTTGTCATGTGATAAATTACAGTCAGATTAAATACTCAATAGTTCTGTAACTTGTTAAACTTCAAAATAAGCTCACTGCAGCCTGGAGGAAACAGGCCAGCATTCATGGTAATAGCATCTATCTTTATGCTTTATTTGGCCAATGCCCTTCCAGTGACAACGTTTAATTCTATAACTGAGACTTCCAATCTAGATGCATAAAAGTTGAAGAAAATTTAGCAACTAAAATATTCAATACATTCAACTTTTGGGGTACACCTGCAGTGTTCAAAGCAGAATTAATGGTTTTTAAATTATCAAGTGTCCATCTAAGTTTTAAGAATATATCTTGATTTGAATAGCTTCATTTAAGGCTATTCAACTGTAGTATTCAATACTTGGTCCAAAGCAGTACATAGTGAGCAAATACAGGGCATCTGTATATAAAGGTGACCTTTCCTACGTTCCTTTTTCTGTCTATAGCATAATCAAGATACTTGATGACTCTGGGTTTTGAAGAAAGAAGGCAGATATAAGCTATCCAAGAGCATCGCTCATCTGGCATTTGCTTGGGGAGCGTCACTAGAACTAAGGTATGAATCACGACCCTCGATACCGCTTCAGCCTTTGATGAGAAATCATGGAGCAAGGTGATACACAGGGTTGGATAATTGTAATGGGCTTTGTTTGACTGCTTACTCTAACTGAAAGTTTTAAGTTAAAGAACATCTTTAGAAACCGCTGATATTTAAAATTCTGTTCATTAATATAAGCATATAATTATTCTTTCTCAACAGGATATCCTGTATTTATGAGACTCTATTATTTTGTATGGATGCTAACTTTATTAAAAATAAAATACTAATAAACACCATCCTATATACTACATCACTGAATAATTTGTAAATTTTCTCTCTTCCCCAGAAGGTACAGGAGAGAGAAAAGCATTTTTGGCATCAATCAACAAAACTTGCATTGTAATATTGACTCTGCCACTTTCTAGTTGCAATAATGCTGAGCTTCAATTTTGTCTTCTACAAAATGAGGCTAATATTATACACCTCACAGAGTTATTGTGAGAATTCATTTAAGTAAATGAAGCAACTGACATGCAAAATGATTATGTAACGTGCCTAAGGTCTCCCAACTTGGGAGGACGCTGTACATATTTAAATTTCCGCCTTCAACACTAAGATAAGTGCCTCTTAAACTACGTATTATTGGTGCCGGAAATAGTACAAAATAGACCGTTATGTACTCGACTTTATTTCTCTACTGAATATTGTGCACTGATTCTATTAAATTCAAACATTTATAAGTCTCATGCATTTAAATTTCCTGTCGTGGTGTGTAAATGTTCTACTTTGAATACTCAGGCAGAGAGAGAAGGAGCTTTTCGAGGTTACAAGGATCTTACACAACTCAGTTCCAGAGGAAAGCCAGCTCTTTCTATCATGCAGTGCTTCTGAAATAGGTCCACAAATTATCCAATATTCCTGTCCTCTAAAGTGGAGCCTGATTCCCTTCACCTGGAACAGAAACTACACTCAGTGGCTCGTTTCTAATAAATAGAACATGGTGGAGCTGACTGCGGGTGGGACTTCTGAGACCAGACCATAAAAGACATTGCCTTTTCCTGTTCCCTTCCTTACATCACTGGCTCTGGGCACAGTCCGTGCCATGTCCCGAGGGCCCTCAGGCAGCTCTGATGAAAGGTTCACGTGGCAAAGAACTGAACCCTCCTGCCAACAGCCAGCAAGGAACTGAGGCTTCCTGCCAACAGCCGTGTCAGAGGACCATTTTGGAAGCAAGTCACCTGGTCTCAGTCAAGCCTTCAGATGACGGCAGCCCAGGCCAACCAGTTGATTGCAATGTTGTAAGAAAACCTGCGCCAGAATCATGCAACAAATCTACCCTGGAATTTCTGACCCACAGAAAACGTGACACAATAAATATTTATTATTTTAAGCAAGTAAATGCTATGGTAATCTGTTTTATAGTAACTAATACGCTACGACTCTAAAACATGCACACAGAAATCTCACCCAAGTTCTCTGCCTCTTTTTAAAGTATAAGAAGGAATCATATGCAAATCATTTTGAGAGCTATATCACACAACAGATCAGTTTCCATGAATCCAGCAGAAGTTTTCAAGCAGCAATAACGTGTACAACTTATCTAAGAAAGGAACTGGGGGTGTGCCATGTAGTCATCATTGGAGTATCAGATGGAATTTGGGGGGAAGCAGTGCAGCCCCTTTAAGAGACAACATAGGAGAATGTGGGCAAGAATCAATTTTAAACATTCTTCTAGTATCCCAAAGAATTATGTCTCCCAGAGGACATTAGAACTGAAGTTAAGACTCACAGTCATGACTTGGACATCGAGGCAGATCATATATTCACGAGAAGGAAACTTCCATCAGAACTCAACTGAAAAGCCTGGGAGGCTGAAGCCAACTCCCAGTGCTTAGGGAGTGGCATTCGGCTCTGTAAATTGTGCACACAGTTCCAACAAGCAAACATGGTCAGAATCTTCCTACAGAGGGAAGGTTACTGAGGCACTCCCGACAGCATCCAGCAGGTGCTCTCTTTAGACAACCTCAAGTCAAGCATAACAGCTGTGCTCCTTTCCTAAGATGAAATCAAATCATTTAGACTTAAGATTTCCAGTCCCATTTATGAAAGGAACAGAATAGTTCCCTCTATAATTCGTTCAACGATTTTAACATTTTAACTTAGTCTATGATATACTTTCAAGAGGAAGACCTTGTGGAATAAAGTAGCTATTTAATAATAGTTATTTGTGTTCTTATTAATGATACAAAGCATTTTTATGATAATGATAAAATTTTAACACTTTTTGTGCTCGGCACATTTTTACCTTTCTCAGGTCTATTCACCTATCACTAGAAACATACCTACTTAGTTGTATCATGTATTCTGGGCACACTGCAAGTACCAATAGGACTCACTGAGGGGAAAAATATATGTGTAACTCCCCGTAGCTGAAATGCTAATTGGTGTACTGTACTCCTTTGGTGAAAGGCATTGTCCTCTTTGATCCACAGTATAATGAGCTTTATTTGGAACATCAAAGCATTCCATTAAAAACTGAATAAGTGATTTGAACAGAACATAAGCATCAAATTATTGTTCCTTCTGAGGAAAGAAGGTGGGGAGAAAAAGATGATCTTTCCAAATAAAAGGCCAGTATTTGGGGCTATTTGGAAATGGGTAATTTTAATTATTGATTTCTGATGGATTATGAAGATCTGAATGCTTCTCTTGATTACTGAGAAAGATATTTTTTAAAGTCAAGTTCCTATTAGCCTGGCTCATTGCTTTTTCTAACATTGATATTAATGGAATAATATAACTGCAATGATTCCTTATTACTTCTTTTCTTCTGAAAGAGACACCTGAATGTCTCTGATGGATCATGCTTTAATAATGGCATCAATTACAACAGTATAGGAGAAGTATGAGTAATTTCTTCAGTGTGGACATGCAAACCAAAGCTAAAGGTCCAAGATGAGAGTATAAGCTTAAGATAAAAATACCGAGATTGCTGTTCATATAGTATATAGATCAATCCATAACCAAAAAAGAGCCTTTATAATATCAGATAATCTTAATCCGATAGAAGATTAAGCTAAATTTTGTAGTAAAACCCACTAAGTTCATAGAGAATATCTATATTTTCCTAATTTTGCCTCTTACCTTTCTTCCTTGGGACCTGGACTGGATGATGGACAGCACTTATGGGGCAGTGAGGCGCCTAGATAATAAACTCAGGGTAACTAAACAAGCCCATTTTTAATGAATTTCCTCTGAAAATGTTTGAGTAAATTCTTATCTCTTGTAGTCATACTTCCACTCTCCATGACTCTTCATCTCCAAGTGATGTAGTGAACTTCAAACAAATTAAAGTTGAAAAGGTTCATATTATGTGTATCCATATACTTATGTATGTGTTACGCAAACACATGTATATGTGCATGTATACACGCACACACAAACACACACAGTGTTAAGTATATCTTTTTCTGAGGGAGTCTAATAAAAGTTCTAAATTCTTACCTTTTGAAATGGCTGACAACATCTCAAATTGTCGACATAAGGCAGAAGCGGTATTGAGGGGCACCGCTCCATCACCTTGAGTGAGTTTGAATCATAATCAATAGGTCTTTAAAGGTATTGTAAGAGGATTTAGGCAGGTTTCAATGTTGCTTTCCACCACACAGTAGAATAATTAAAGTTGTTCCTTACTGCTGCCTCGAGGCAGTAGATGATTCTTAAAAATACACATTTTGTTTCTTGCTTTTCTGAAAAAAATTAAAGTACGAAGTATAAGAAGTATGAGAAGAAACTGATTGGCAAAATGTTGTCTTTTTTGTTTGTTTTAAGTTTTTTTTTTCTTTCTTTCTTTTTAATTAACAAGGATAATTTCTTAGTGATTGGTGAAATACCCTTGAGTTCTTGAGACTGACCAAGCTGACTCCTACTACTTTAGCATCTTCTCTTTCTTTCATGCGTCAGTTATAGTTTATCACTGAGCCCTGCCGACTTTATCTGCAGAGTGTAACCCTAATCCATCCGCTTCTCTTTATGTCTACTCTCCATGTCCTAGTACAGATCACCATTCTCTCTCACAGGAATGCTGTGATGGCTTCATTCTGGGCTCTCTGTTTTTCCTTACCTGCAAACACCCATTGCCCACATGATAGCCAGAATGAGCTTTAGAGAAGGCACATTACGATCACGTCGCTTCCCTGTTAAATCCTGTTAATGACTTTTACATGAGTAACAACGCCTTCCGTGTTCTAGACCTTTATGATCTCTCTAATCTCTTATCCTATTTCACCCTGGCTGGCCTTTCTAGTCCTTGAATAAGGGAGCTCTCTCTCTTGTTCTTGTCTTCTCTCTCCTTGGGGGTGCTCTCCCTGGGACCTCTTTGCCTCCTTCCCATTATTCACATCTCACTCAGAAAGACCCTCCATGGCCTTCCGCAGCTAAATTTGCTATTCTTACCCCCTCTCAAATTCCATTCCACCCCCTCACTTTATTCCATTAGTTTGTTTAATTGCCTTCATAGATCTTTTTATTATCTGAAACAATAACACACATTTTTAAATTTTATAATTTATGGTCTGTCTCCAGTACTAGAATGTAAACACCATGGGAAGGAGAACCTCATCTGAACTGATGAGTGTTGTAGCCCCAGTCCCTTGCACATTATTAAGTGCTCACTTTCCAGAAGTTTTTAATTTTGGCATTTTTCCTTTGGAAAAAATATATGAAGAGCCCAAAAGGTGACATTTATACTAATAATCCTAAAGAGGAAAATGTAATAGAAGAAAAGTATTTTTCTCCAAAAATTTATTTACTGTTTCAGTGCCTAAACTAGCAAAACAAATGATTCTACGTTAAATATATAAAAATAAGGTAATGTCTTTCTTTTATAATTATCTTTCATCGCAACAGATTATTATATTATATATATATATATACAGCAAAATATGTCATAATATAATAATATGTGATAAAATAAGATGTGGCAGCTAACATTATTAGGAAATTACATGAAAGACCATTAGATTAAAATTTTAGCACATCAAATAATATTTTTAGTATCATTTTGACTATAGAAAATACATTTTCACATTGGTAGACTATAAGAGAAATGTGAACAAATAAAAATCATCTTATTAGATGATAATATTATAAACAATTTTATATTCTATTTCTAAAATTATTTTTAACATAAAGGGTATACTGTTTTTAGAAACATGTCTATTATATAAGGAAAAAAATAACGGGAAGCAGTAACTGATCTGGTTATGTTTAGAAGATCAATTTAAAAAAAAAAAAGATCAACTTTTAACAATCCAGCTTTCTACAGCAAATAGTTTTGGTTTGATCTCATATCTTTGCCTCCATAGTTTAGACTTTTACCACAATAAGACTCAACAGAAACAATCAGTTTTGAAACTGGCAAATTGCTTGGTTTCCCCTTAACCTTGCTTACTTTAAAAGGAACCAACAACATCCTATAAAGGTAAATAGTTTTTCTAAATTCTTCACTAGGGAGAAACTTGTTGACCAATCTGCATTAGCAACCTTGGAGTTTCGTTTTGAAGTACTTCATTTTGCTTAGAGAATTTTGATATGTTCCTATAAGTTACCCCAATTTGGCTTCAGCATTTCTATATTTCTCTAATTTTTGAAAGACTGACAGAATTTGAATCCAGTCTATAGAGTTAACAAATTTACTCACTCTGTGTGTTATGGAACTTTTTTTTTTTCTGTGTATTTGTTACTTTCAGACAAAGTTGAACATAATTGTAGCACGCAGAGGCAGGCGACAAGGGTTTAGCCCATTGTTCAGATCTCAGGGGCTCTTTGAAGAAGTAAATTATGCCAGAGGCATATCCCTTCAAACATTGTTCTTACACATGTATGCAGATTTATAGTTGAATATTTTAAAAATAAAGAATGTTTTATTAATCGAATACCTTCTATATTTTCTAATTGCCAATGTGAAGAAGAGAAAATTCAGGTTTTCTCTGGAGCTTCAAATGAACACATTGAAAAATGTAGACGTAGGAGAAACAATGTCTTTAAGTACTAGGTTACCAGATGTAATCTTGATTTAACATTATATTCAAGATATAAGCATTTTTAGTATCAATGCCACATGACATTTATACTGTATTTTATATTGTTTTTCTACTATGGTGCTTAGAGTTTCTTCTTCTCTGTTTTTTTTTAATTCAATACAAAGTTTTTCTTAAACCTTTTTTCAGCTGTTTTTGGATAGGGTAATAGCAATATAATAATCATGGGATATAGTGATTAAAATATACACTAAATTCAAGTAAAATAAATATAATAGTTATTTGTCAAATAACTACCTCCAATGCAAATTGATAGATATTTACCAAGGATATAGAATGCTGTGAGATGCCATGAGCACTGTTTGGTTTTTGACCTCTTACTATTAGATAATTTGGTGCAATTATTAGGACAATGTCATTGAAACTCCTTTAAATTCATGAATGCATAGGTAATATAATTATAGATGGCAAAATTAAAAAAAAAACCCACTACATTTGAGGATGGAAGTTAAGAAAAGATTGTAATAAATTAAATTTAATAAAAGTAAATAATATAACTCCAAGAATCAGCATTCATTAAGTGCTATTATGTGTGAGAAACTGTACTGAATGCTTTTTACCTGAGTTATCTCATTTAATTATCACCACGGTCCTATGGAGTATTATTATTCTCCAGGTTTTATAGATTTGGAAGTCAAAGTTCCAAAAGATTGAGCACCTCTCTCAAAGTCACAATTCAGGCTTTGAATGCAGTTATGACTTCAGAATTTCCCACTTTATTTTTTGTACAATATCATCCTCCTAAGAGCACGCACTTTGGCCTACAAGACGAGTCAGGAGTATTCACACGAGATGGAGATAATGGTTAGGTAACAGCACACATGAAAATGATTTAGGACTCTAGACAACAGTGAATAAAATGTGAGTCAATAATGAGAATTGTATCATCAAAAATTAAAGTGATCTCACATAATAACTACTTAGAACTAAAGTCCAGACAGGCAGGGCCAGTGCTAGCATATTAGGACCTTCTGTGAGAGTTCAAAAAAAAAAAGTGCTTTTCTAGGAAGGTCGAATTGCAAAAGATGTCCCCCACTTGACAGGTCAATTAGAATACAGTGTGCTTTCCAACAGACCATTAGAGAAAGACAGTCCTTCTCTAGCTTGAGAGAGCGCGCAATGCTCGGGTGCAGGATCATTTGCTCCGTTTCAGCCCTCTGTATGCAATGCTAAACTATTTTCACAAGGCTTGTACCAACTGAATTTGTAATTTGGTGTGAACAGGCATCTAATTTCATTTTTCTTTTAGGGTGAACTGGTTTTGCCAGTAACACTTTTTAACTAGTTTGCCCTTTCCTCAAAGATCCACAGTGTGGAGATCAGGTGATATGATATTGATTCAAAGGCAGAGTTTTGAGGGGTGCTAATTATGCTAAACTAAGTGAGACATCAAGAAAACTGGTGTAAACTAAACTGCGCTCAGAAGACTAGGATGAGTGGCTATCCTACTCCGGGGTCATAACTCTGTATACCACTACTGCAGTCCATTTGTCTATGCTTGCAGGCATTCCACTTTGTCTGAATTAGTAAGGCTGTCAGATAAGTCTTGAGATAAGGCAAATTGGTGCTCCTCATTCTTCCTCTTCAAGAGTGTTTTGGTTAATTCATCTGCTAATGTCAACTAAGTATCTGGTTTCAAGTAATGTGCTTTCTTACTGAACATCTATTTATTTTTTGAATATGTCTGCTCATTTTTATAGCATATTATTTTGCTAGGACTGTCATAACAAAATAGCACAAACTGGATGGTTTAAACAAAAATTTATTTTCTCATAGTACTGCAAGACGGAAGTGCAAGAAGCCTGGCCAATATGGTTTCTTTTGAGGCCTCTGTTCTTAGTTTGCAGACGGCCACCTACTTGCTGTGTTCTCACATGGTATTTTCTCTGTGTGCCTGCATCCCTGATGTCTCTTTGTGGGTCCAAGTTTTCTCTTCTTCTAAGGACACATTCAGAGTGGATCAGGACCCACCCCATGGCCACATTTTAACTTAATTACCTCTTTACAGGCCCTGTTTCCAAATAGAGTCACACTCTGAGGGACCAGGGGTTAGGGCATCAAAATATGAATTTTAGAAGGGCACAATTTAGCTCATAGCAATATTGTATATTATATATGATTCTTAAAATGTTCTTTAAGCATACTAAACAGACTCACTTAAGAGTCTCTATCTGGACATTCAAATGTCTGTAGTTCACGTAGGTCTGATTCTGCTGCTTGTTTCTGATTACTCTGGCTCCCTGTGGCTTGTTTCTTTGTAAATTTTCTGAGTCCTCTTTGTGAACTCATGTTTTTTAGAACTTTTTGCATGAGGATTTTTTAATATCTGTGTTTAAACCATGGCCTATAGAGAATATCTGTGATTTTCCTGCTAAGTGTCTACTGGCAGTAACATTCAGGAGTACGTCAAAGAAGGTATTTTGCTCAGATGTTTTTGAGCTCTAAAACTGGTATGAACACAGTTTCCAAAGTTCCATGTTGACAGTAATTCCCAGTAGATGTAATTCTCAAGGCATGTTTTTCCTAGGGTACCCACTGTAGTAAGAGGTTTTTAGGGTTTCCAGCTTTATAGAAAAAAAAAATCACAATCTCAACTTTCATCTGGCTCAGATCCAAGCCTTTTTCTCTTATTTCCATTGTTAACTCATTGAAAACGAGGTCTGTTCCACCAGAGATTGACAGATAACATGAGAAAGCCTCATGGGTGTCCCATGGACAGTTTTTCTGTCTTCGTTTCTTACAACCTTACGACTTTTATTTCGCTTGCTTTTTCACTAGGTCAAATGTGCATTTGTAGAACTGTTTTTTGTTTGTTTCTTGTTTTTGTTTTTGTTTTAACTTCATCTGTGTCTTAGATTTTCTATATCAGAAGTGTTCCCCTGGAACACTTTTTATTCTGTTTCATTCTTTTCTAATTATTTCATAAATAGTTACATATGTGCTATGGCTATACATCATATCTTTTACCTCCTATTTCTTCAATCCTGCTGGATAATAGAATATTCAAGCTTTATAAATGAAAGCATTAAAGAATTGTAAAATTGTAGACTACATGGCAAATTTAACTAAAGTAGCCATTCCTCATCTAAGCAATTTTTCTTGCTGTTTTGGAAAATAACATCTATTTACTGAGTACTTACTGAAGGTGAGATGCCTTACTCACTGTTATCCATATATTATGTCTCTTAATCCTTAAGGAAGCTGCAGGGACAATGTTACTATCCCTATTTACAGACATGACCTTGAGGCTTATTGAGATATAGTGACTTGTCAGAGATCACAGATAGTAGACATCTCACACATTCCTCTAAAATCTTCCATCCTAAATAACTGCCTAAATAATAATCAATACTTAAAATTGTATGTTTTTACATTTATAAAATTCGGCTGAAGTTTGTTCTCTATTAAAGAGTAGCAATGATGGTGATGTCTGCTTATAATCATATAAATAATAGTATAACACGTAGGAAGCATTATTTCTTATAAAATCTCTTTTTGCATAAAAGTTTATGAATCCAATTTACTGGTAACACAATAACTACAAGTGAAAGATAATTCAAACATATTTCAATTCAGCTGGTTAAAGTCATTTACATATGAAATTCATTTGTCTTACCTCGACCCTTTTTATTGCTCAATGGATTAGTTCTCATTTTAACAAAACCCATTTTAATAAATCAGTTGAGATATTACAATTATTGTTCTAGTTCAAGGCTAAAAATGCATGCAAAAAAAAAAAGGATAACAAATTATTCTTTATCTGCTGTATCCCCAAGTCTGAATGAAGAGCGTTCAGCAACAGAAGGCACCACAAACCACAACTGCTGAAGCCAGTTATCTACTGTGTGTATTTGCAACAGAACTGAATGGTGGAAGGTAGACAGGGGTTCCTGGGCATCTGTCGGTTTTTCTGTACTTACTCATTGGTGGATAGTTGGCACATTTTAATGTCTTAAAGAAAAATTCTGTTAAAAAGATTCACTTAAGTTATGTTTACACAGGTTCAAATTAGAATGTTGATATTTTTAAAATGGTGAATATCATTAAAACAAGATTCTTTTTACATTTCATTTTTTTACATTTAAAATTTTCCACCTAAGCAACTAGGTAAATCTTGCCAAAGACTAAATATGCCCACAGTTATTAAAAATTAATACAATTTCTTCATTGATTGAACTTTCTGATAGTACCAGAAAATATGTTCTTTTTATATGTCATTTACAGAATAAATTAAAATAAGAAGCATCCAATATTCACTGGAATGCTGACAGAGATTACAGTTGTACTGAGGAAAATAAAAGTATGGAAAATGATGAAAACATATAAACAAACAAAAACTGACAAAATGAAATTAGTTTAGTGTGCATTAAACTTCCATCAACTTCAACCTAAAGCTGGTAGCCAATAATGTTAGAATCTAGTTAATCATTTTATTGTGGTTTCAATCTTAAGGAGCTAAGTGTCTCATAATTTATTATGCTACCTTTAATTGATCCAAAAAATCCACTGAAGTGAAAAATCACTGCACAAAATGTTCTCCATATCATGTTTACTACAGTATAGATACTGTTTTTCTTCACCTGAGGCCAACTCATTTATTTGCAGCAAAGCCCTACCCTTAAACGACCAATTTTTAGAGATCAGTAATATTAATTCTACTCTTCTCAGTGAACTATAGTAGTCTTCTTTGACCATGACAAGCAATGTATGTCATTATTTACAAAAGAAATTATAAAATGGAATTGCCTCTTTATCATTTTTATAATACTTATATTTAAATAGTCAATTAAATTGATCATTTTTTAGTGTTTAGTCTCATGTACAGTAGAAATAAAAGGTACAGGGTCAGACATACTTTATCCATTGCCAGATGCCCAACAACAGACATGGTGTGTTTTGCATATCAGGTTACAATTCATAATTGTTAAAAAAAAAGAGTAAACTGGGGCATGAATTTAAGTGAATCAGTACAAACCAATATAAAACACTAGCAAGCAAACCATGAAAATGCAGATCTAATAATCAGGAAAGTGTGTTAATCTATGAAGGTGCAGATATTAAAAATCATCCATAAAACTTCTATTGAAGTATATCACACATAACAGTCATGGACATAATAATGAATACAGAGTTAACAGCCAGCAGAAAATGTCTAAAAGGGATTTAAAATCCACTTCTGGGGAATCCTTTTTATTCAAAATAGAACATTTTATATCAGAGATTCACAAAAGTTTCCCCTATGGCAACAGTCGGTATGATTCTACAGTATCAAAGACTTCCAAGGGTAGCTAGGAAAAAGAAATTAGTGTAATCAGCCAGTGAAAGCTGCCTGGTTGTGCAAAGTAAACTGCATTATACAAGGAAATGAGCAATCCCTTGATGAGCTTCCACAAATAAAAGGCACATCAGCTCAGAAATGAATTCCTCATTAAATGAAAATGAAAATGTCCTATATCTGAATACATTTATAATGGCATATTATATTCAGAATAAATATTTTATTTTTAAAAACCTGGAAACAGTTAAAATGAACTGTAGACTTGCATTTTATCAGCCACTACTGATCAAAGGCAGATGTTATAAAACTGCTATCTATACTCACATAGCACTCCATGGTTTCAGCCTAGAGTACTCCTAAGGCCCTTGCTAACATCTAGATGCTAGGATTTCCATATTTTATATCAGTTAGCAGAAGGTGGTCAGAGGATTCCACTACTAGTCCTATGCAAGCTCTGCATTTCTACAGGACAGTTGTACATTTTAGAAATGCAATCTCCTAACTGAGCATCTGAGAATTTCTTCATCAGAGAATTTCTGCCGAGTTTACCCCATACTGTATTTAATTAGATTACATAAAAGACAGGCTTTATTTAGTCTTGAATCATCTAGAAAAGATGAAACACATGTGAAAGAAAAGAAGAAAGATTTTTTTTCAAGAGATTTATTCAGGTATTTCGCTGTAGCCATAATATGGTTTTTGGCATGTCAAAACCTCCTTGATGAGCTAGTTAACTTAAAGATTTATTTCTTTGTGGATATGATAACCTTGTAATTAGGCAGAAAAAAAAGATGAGTGGTAATTAAGATGACCTCAAGTGCATGTATAAATTTTGGAATATGCTAGTCTTTTTGCACATTAATATGTGAAGTCAAGGAATCAAGCTGCAACACTGTTTTAGGTCTTTACATAGTAAGAGCTGTGATCCTAGGTCTGACAGTGAATGAGGACATGTAAAGTCCAGAGTTTCAAATAGTGTCACTGATAAAGAATCAACAGTGCTAACTTTTGCAGAATGAATGAAATTTGCAGATACTCTTCTCAGGAAATTATAGGAAAAGAAGTCTGATTATCTTTGCATATTTAAGTCAGATCGTATAAGAAATCTTTGTTTGTTTCTGCTTCCTGGAACTTTAAAACATACAGGATTTCATTTAATTTGCCTAATTCCTCATTTTAATTGATAATGTTGTTTAGAAACTATCTTGTTACTCTCTCTAAGGTCAATTTCACAGACAGTGCTAACCAGATATTTTCATGTTTCTCCAGGTGAATTCTGTATACATGGAACTTAACACCCATCAGGTATTTAATTTTGAGTAATATTTTCAGGGTAATATTGAAGATTCCTTTACTAGTAACATGATAAACATATTCTATGGCAGTTCATTCATGCTAAGCATAATAGTCCTTGAAAGCTGCTTGAATGTGGAAACTTCTTCAGATACTTGTATTTAGCACAGAAGTTAACACTTATAAAATACTCCTCAGTGTTCCAGGAAAACAGTAACTAACATTTGTTTTAAATCTAAAGTCTTAAAATTTCTATTGGTCCATCTTATCTCGCTAAGTTTTTCTTTACAGTGGCCATCCTATCTTGGGGCAATACATTTTCTAGTAATCTTTCTTGCTAAAGTGGACAATACTTATATAGTCATTCTAGATACATGGGAGCTAGACTGAATATGTGATTTGGATTTGGTCTTTTTCCTTCTTAGACTTTATATTTTAGTAAGGAAGACATGATAAAAAAAATAAAAAGTCAAAAGTGAGTATATAAATAAGATAATGTCATGTACTGACAGGTAAATAGTATCCTTGCACAAATGGAGAATAAATAGGCGTGACTATTTCAGAACAAGTGGAAAAGGGAAGAAGTTACTATTTGTGCAGAGGCAGACAAGAGGGAAGAAGGTAAGACTTCTTTTTATCCAGGGAAAGAGGTTTTTAAGAAGAGCTGGAAACATGCTTAGCATGTTTGAGAAACAGAAAAACAAAATAAAAAGTCAAGTGTTTAAACTATAATGGGCAAAAGGAAAAAAAAAAAATAAGGGATGGTATTTGAGTGAAGCAGGAACCAGACCATCTAGAGGAGAGTAGTTCATCGAAAGGAATTGGAATAATTTAAGAGACTTGTAAGTAAGACTTGTATATTAAAATAGTCACAGTGACTACTGTATGAAAGAATATACCATGGGTAGGAACAAAAATAGCAGAAGTGAGACAAATTAGGAGACAAGCACAATCAAGGCAAGAGACTGTGGTTGCTAGGTTGGTTGCATAACAGCAGTGAAAGTGATTAAAATAGACTTGGGATATATTTCAATGCAGCATCATTTTATAAAATTGAAAATACCTGGAAAAGAATAGGTCTGAGTGCAATAATCAAATGTTGAGCTAAAGCCATAGTAAGATTAAGATGCCTGCTAGATCTAAATGGTCATATCAAGGAGAGGTTTAGATAGGTAAATATGGAAGTTCAAGCACGGGGTTAAATTTAGACATTTTTGATGTTTTTAACACTACACATCCCAGGGAAAATGACTATAAAGGGACAAAAAGATGTTCAAGGTCTAAGCCCTTAAGCATTGCAACATTTAAAGATTCCAAAAAGAAGGAGGATTCCTGCAAAGAAGACTAACATAGTGGTCAGTGAGATAGAAAGAGAGCTGAGTATAGTGACCTAAAACTCAAATTAAAAAAAAAAAAGTATTTGAAGAAAGATAGCATGATTAACTGCTGGAGAAACATCAAGTATTATGATAGATTTGGTCACTGGGTCATCAGGCTTGGCAACATGTAGACACCACAATTATTAATAAAGATGACTCTGGGGAATTTGGTGAGAAGAAAATCTGCCTGGAGCAGACGTGAAAAAAAATGAAAGGATGAAACATTAGTTGACTTTCCAAAATATAACTGAAAAACAATTGCAAATAGCATGGTCTCATTGAAAACATAGGCTTTTACTACTGGAAAAGACTAGTTTATATTTTTTAAGTTTTCATCATTCAGCCAGAAAATTGATTATAATAGTAAATAGATTATAATGTCATTTGACCAAGAAAACTAAACCATACAAAACTGTAACTGATTTGAAGAATGTCAAATCCAATTTATCAGTCATGAAAAAAGAAAACACAAAGATGAAAGTATAATTTAGGAATGTTTTGGAAAACAATTATACATCATGAATAACTGGCTCATTTAGAAGATGAACTCTAAAGAATTTTATTTAAAATATTTAAAATATTCTTAAAATTTTTCTTTTTGTTCAAACTAGGCTTCTTCCTGGTGTGTCTTTCCTACCATAATTTTCATGAGGAACTTAATTTTTGAGTTTTATCGAGGTATACTGACAAGTAAAATTGTAACATATTTAAAGTGTACAACATGATGATTAGATATACACAGACATTGTCAAAGGATTCCCACAATCGAGTTAACACATTCATCACTTCACGTTTTACCTTTTTTTTGTGTTAGAGAATGTACTTTTTTAATGTACTGTTGAACTTAGTTTGTTAATATTTTGTTGAGAATTTTTCGTCTATGATCACCAGGTATATTGGCTTGTGTTTTCTTTTCTTGTAGTATCCTCGTCTGGCTTTGGTATCATCAGGGTGATGCTGGCCTTGTAAAATGAGTTTGAAAGTGTTACCTTCTATTTTTTGGTATGGTTGAAGAAGGACTCGTCTTGCTGTCTATTTTTCCTTTCAGATCTGTTAATACATGCTTTGTACATTCAGGTGCTCTGAAGTTGGTGCAAGAGGAATTTGATTTGCCTTTGAAGTTCAAACTCATATTTCTTCCTAAAAATTTCCCTGACACTGCAAGTCAAGGGCTTTCGCCTGTCTGTTCCATTGAGCTTCTCTGTATGGGTCTTCATATTATCTTCCCACATTGCTTTAATTATTCACTAGCATGCCTTGTTTCCCCTCCAGAGTGCCAGCCCTTCATATGATAGGTTTGAATTCTTTTCAACCTTGTGATTTGGTATTAATGACTGACCCAACAGCCTTCTAGGCTCACAGTAGATGTCTAAAAACTATTGGATAAATTAATTCATTAGTTAATTGTTGTCCTGTGAAGTCTTCAAAGTACAGGGCAAAAAGACAAAAGAAATAAATAAGTCTATTCATAATTTTAATTTGCTCTAATTGTAATGATAAATTTAGTAATCTATTTTCAAAAAATATCTAATTATCTTTACTGAAATTTTCAGAATGTTTCTATAATATTGTAGAAAAAAATTGATAAAGTTTATTAAGGGAAAAAATTGTGGAGTCTGTGGTTTCTGCATTTGCTGATTTTCTTGTTTTCTTGTTATTGTAATTTTTTACTCTATTTTTACATTTTCACATGTATTTTCTTATTTTCTTAGTTAAATATTAAAATATTTAAGCCATCTGTGTACTCAGTAGCAATCTTGACCATTAAAATATGTTATTCCCAATTCAGTATTTATTGGATACATAAACATATAGGGAAATAGCCAAAATAATATTGTGCTACAGGCCTGTACAAATGCAATTCAAAAAGATGCACTGTCTGTTCTTACAAAGCCTACATTTAAATTGGAAAACAAACATTACAATTTAGCTGAATAGCAAATTTACTCACAAAACTCAGATTAGTAAAACATGGCATCTTTACCCCCAGTAATTTAATCTTCTGAGCTGCAGGAGGGGACAGGATGAAATGCTATTTAAAAGAGTCAATTAATGGTGTATCAGACTTCTCTGATTGCATAGTATCATTTGAATAAGTATGTAATCACTTCAGACACAAGGTCTTTAATGGGACTATTTTCCTTTTCCCATTTTCCTCCCCAAGATGAATTCCTGTTACAAGAGAAAGTATAAGTCTTTGGAGGGCAGAGAGTATAGGGTGGAAGAAGGGTCTTGATCTGCACCTGGTCCTTAAGTGAGCCAGTCAGCTCTTCAATGGGACTCCTGACTCTTCTGATCCTTACGTGTAATTAAATGATACTGTCCAGGGTTTCTCTCCAGGTTCTTTGCTGGTATCTACACTGGTCTTTGCTCCTGGTAGGATTCAACTTGGAGTCTGTTCTCTCAGCATGGCGCACAACACAGTAAGTTGACCATCTGCCCTAGCTGACTGATTTAACTCAGCTGTCTTTGGCACTGTATTACTCCAAGATCTGACTACGATTCTCATTAAGTTTCAAGACTTGATGGCTCATTCTATAGCTCTAGGACAAATACGCACTCTGCCTATATGTGAACACTCATTCTGGCAACTCTTCAATAAGTCAGTTACTTTATACTTTCCCCACAGGAAATGTGGATCTTGCGATCTCCTTTCATGATACATAGGAATCAGGGATGGGGCAAGAAGGGCAGGCTGTCTCTGCTCAACCATGCCTGGCACTCTCTGTGACCCCAGGTTGCCAGGAAGTCTTCTCTAGACTGGAATTCTCTTCAGAGTGGAAAATCGACGTCAGATCAAACTTTCTCATGATTTATATACAATATATATAGCACATACACTCTTCTTTTTTATTGAGGTATAAATGACATATAACATTATATTAATATACTAAAGACACAACATGATGATTTAATATTTCCATATATTGTGAAATAATCACCACAATAAGTCCAGTTAACATCCATCACCACACACAGTTACAGAATCTTTTTTTCTTGTGATGAAGACTCAATACAGTATTTTAACTATAGTTATCATGCTGTACATTACATGCCCATGATCTACTTATTTTATAAACTAGAATTTTTACCTTTTGACCCCCAATACCATTTTGCCTACATCCACCCCTGCCATCTGGCAACCATCAATCCATTCTCTGTATCTATGAAATAGTTTTTTTGTTTTCCTTGTTTTTTAGATTCCATATGTAATTGAGATCATATGGTATTTCTCTTTCTCTGTCTGACTTACTTCACTTAGAATAATGCCATTATGGTCCATCCATGGTTTTTGCAAATGACAAGATTTCATTCTTTTTTATGGCTGAATGATGTTCCTGTGTGTGTGTGTGTGTACACCTCACATGTTCTTTATCAATGAAACACAGATGGACACTTATGTTGTTTCCATATCTTGGCTATTGTAAATAATGCTGCAATAAACATGGGGTACATCTATCTTTTCAAGTTAGTGTTTTCATTTTCTTTAGATAAATACCCAGAAGTAGAATTGCTGGATCATATGATAGTTTTCCTGATGAATAATGTACCTACACAACACTCTTCTTCAGTTTGAGCCCAGAGAAGTGAAATCTAGAGAAACGTGCCTCATAGTTGTTTCCTTAACCTATACCACTTTTCCTTACCACAGTCCACTGGGACTGAGGGGCAAACTTTACACAGTTTCTTCATTCTGGAAAACATTTTCCATACATTGAACTCACCCACCTCTTTTTAGAAGGCTTTCATCTTGCTTTCCTCCCTGCAGGATTAACATCAGTAAAAATGCTAAAAGAAATGCAAACTCACCAATAAAATAAAACACAAAAAATAGTTCCCTTATAACAAGACCATGATTAGAGAATGAATTGTGGTGTATGAGTATGGCTCTCTTCCATCTTGAGTACAGGGCTTTGAATTGAATTTCTTCATAGCCCTTTATTTTCAATATTTTTATCTTATTTATTTATTTACAATTGCTACTTCTGGTGTCTGGACTCATTTTTTAAAAATCATCAATGGTTGGAATATTAAAAAAAAAAACAGAGTCAAACTAGAAGATTTCTCAGTCTTTTTCTACCTATCAGCCTGAGGTTACAATGTGAATAATTAGAGCCCTTTAGATTATTCTCTTCTTCTAAGGTGGTGTTCTATGGCCCTATCCATTATAAAGTGTTTAATTTGAGATTAATTACAGCCATCTATAATAAGGTCATGGTGTTTAAGTTTTACACTAGGAACTGATCGAGATAATTATAGAATTTAACATACATAAAATAAAAAATACTGGCATTTTTGTCTGTTTCATAAATTAGACTACTTAGAGAAAAGAAGCAACAAAAATTTTATGTACAATATTGACAAATTAATTTTGTATTTTTTATTAAATACCTAGTCTATCTATGATTTAAAAATTTCTGAGTAGAACTGCTTAACAATGTTATAATCCAGAAACAGGAAACTATTTTTTCCTCTAAATTCAACATAATTACATTTTTACTGATCATTCAGCTAAAAGGCTAAATGTCAACTTTCCAAAAGTGAAAAATAGTTAATTCATTCTGCACTTAAAATTTTGGATTACTCTGAGGTATGGGGGAAAAAAAGCCTATTAATTATTAGAATTACTTCTAAGGTGAGATATTTGGATACTCTCCAATTTTATGATTATATGAGCCCATAAAATCATTTGATTGATTGTGGTTTCTTTAAAAATTTATAATACCCGATGTGGTTCACATTCATGGAGTATCTTCTGATGGGGGGGAGGTATTTTTCATAGCATCATTACTATCCATAATATTAAACTGCAATTTTTTTAGTACTGTATTAGGCAAGGTAGTCAGTTTTTTATATAGAGTCCTAACAACTACCTTACCATTTTTTATTCTTATCCAAATTTTATAGGTGAGAAAGTTTTATCTCAGGAAAATTAATTAACTTATGTTAGATTCTTCAGTTACTGAACAACAGTTATTTAAGATTTCAACTCACCTTTCATGCCTGACTCCAAAGCCCAGTCCTTCTAGCTACACATTGCCACAGCAATACAATAATTGCTGAGAATATTTTTCAAGAAGATATGGTAATATTTCAGACTTCCTATATTGGGCAGACTAATAAGCTTAGTAAAACTTCCTCTTAAGGACAAACTTCTCTTCTGGGCAAGCACGTAGGATGCAGGGACATCAAACCAAGAGGAATAAAGCCAGACCAGGAGTCACGGAATAAGTTGACATGAACAGGCATTTAGTTCGCCTCTAGGAAGACTCCTCTGCCCCCATGAATGCTGATTTTTCGTTTTCATGTCACTCTTGTGCTGTTTTGTTTTTTAGCTCTTGCCTCACTTGATTGCAATTCCTTGTATCCGGATAATAAAATTCATTAGCCAATTGCTACTTACTTCACCTGTTACTTACTTTTATTCCCTGGCCCTGCCCTTTAACCTTTAACCTTAATTAATAGCAGGTTTTCTGGTTTTTGAGTATCATAAACTGAACCTTGAATGCACCCAAGAGGGACACATAGTGAGTAGAGAAAGCTGCTTTGTCAAATGAGCCTTCGGGAACAGCAAAAAGGGACAATTCAATAAAACCTATGTGGAAAAATTCTCACAGTATAAGGAATAGATGTTTCTTAAATTGCCTGTATGGATGGATAAAACATCGGGTAACTGATGGACCTGCCCACTCCCCAGTACTTTGGCAGTGTGTGAGTTACCAAAACGAGACAGAAGCTCAGGTAAAGCTGCTGCCTGGTGGGGAAAGGCAAGTTAGCACTGCGAAGGTACCACTTCTACAAGGATCTGAACAAGGATCTGAAATAAAAATCAATTGAGTTTGACTTCAAATCAGAAACTTACATTTCATTGTGCCTGAGTGACTGGCCAGAGAATGTCACCACTGCATTTGTATTCACACCTCTCTCTATAGCCAGAGATCCACTAGAAACCAGATACAGAGCCAATCCTGGCATAGGATGAAGCCTAGATCAGAGTTAAAGTCCCTTAAATATTTCAGAATGAATAAATAAATCTTCTGTTTGGTTCCTGAATTTACTATAGAATCATAGTTTTTACCCTGTTTTTAGACAAGAAACAATAGGTTCAAACAAAGTCTCACTCAGAATGATAAAAGGTAAAAAAGAGTAGGTTATTTATCCTGGAGATAATTTATTAAGCACACAATTTATTTCAAATCTCATTTTATCTATAAATGTCAAATTAATTTATCCTTTCTTTTTTCCAAAGTCACATACATCTTTCTTTTAATAAAATAATCTTAAAACTTATTTAGTAGATGTCTTTTTTATAATGAAATCTTAAAAATAGCTCCCAACATATAAAAGTGATGAACGTATTTCAGAAACTCCTCTGAATCTGATTCTTTAAAGGAAAATAATTCATTATTTGCAGAAGGCTTATTAGAATAAATCTTCAAGAGTACCAGGGTCCAGGGAAAATTGCTATTTTCATGTAAGAAGTTTATTTTATAATAGTTATTGATAGAAAATTGATGCTTCAGGAAATCACCATTTTTCTGTTATGGCTTCGGTTCTTCCTTGGTCCACTTTTCCAAAGGGACAGGAAGAGGAAAAGGATATTTTACCAATATCCTTGAAGAGCAGGAAAAGGTTCTGGTCTGTTTAGTCTAAAATATCAATACCAAAGGTGAAACATAGTTCTGTGTGCTTGCTTTCCCATTTGCCAGGGATATGAATAAACCAATTATTCTATAATAATAAACATATTCATACATTTTTCATTATAAAAACTATCACACTTTCCAAAAGTGAGTCCCCTCTTAGGTGGGTATTAGAAGTTCCTATCAAGACTTATTTTTAGCCCAGGATATCAATGAACATATAAATGAGCTATTGTCCACTTTTTCATCACTGGGGATAAAATAATACAGCACTTCTAGAAATGAGATCCAATAAGAGAAAGTGCTTGCTTTCTGCAACTATTGTGTAGATCTGTCTAAATTAAATACCAGCCTTCTTCCATTAAATCTCTTCAAAGCTACTTGCTATCCTGTTTCCTCAGTTTAGGTGTGATGAGAAACAGACTCAGGGGTTGTGAACTTGCCCGGGATGAAAGATGTCATGTGACTAAAATATTCTTTGATTAATGTACATTCATTTTGCTTTTGATAGCACTCAATGTTGATTCAAGTTTCTGAGGTAATTAAAAACCTGACTCGGTGAGTTACTGCTGTGTGTAGTTTGAACTGCTATGATCTCTGGAATATTTTGTGCCCACATGATTTAAGGAATTGGTTTGAAGTACGTGACTTCAGCTCTTTCGCTGTCTCCTATTCCAAAGTCCAGCTAATGAAGAACACCCTACTTGAACTTAAGCATTAGCTTTCTCTACTCAGCGACCCCTTAGAAATGCGTAAGGTAAGAACCAAAAGAGACTGACAGCTGCCTAGGAGAAGAGGTAGCTCCAAGAGCTATCCCAAGGCTGCAGGAATTGACTTGAGCCCTTACTGTGTGAGAACCTCAGAGCTCATGCCTGTATGTACGTAAGTTCCCTCACACCTGTTGGTAAAACCTCCCCTGTCCCTACCCACTGCTTCATTTCAGAATTCACGGGTCCTGTATCGGTATTGCCTTAGCACATTTTAAAGATGAACAAGTACATCTATTAGTAGGTATTTGATCCTGCATTGTGTTATGGCTAGTTTATGTTTGTTTGTTTGTTTGTTTGTTTGTTTTTTGCCACTACTGTGTGAGTCCTATGAAGAGGTTAGAAACTATCACTTACTGTTTGGTTTATCATTTCTTAACCGCCTATATGACAACCCATATCCCACAAGACAGAAGATAGTACCTGCTTGGCCTACGATGAAAGTAATCAAATTCATATCAAATGATCTCTGATCACAAGGAGTTTATAAAACACTGAAAGAGACAAGGTAAAGTATTTAATTTTCCCCCATATATTACTGCCTTTAAGTACAAAAGGAGATAGAGCAATTATGCCATTTATTCAAAACACTATTAAAAAAATTAAACCAGAAGTATCAGTTCTGTCTATATACTGCCTGTATTCCCCTTTACTAGTTCTGTTAACATTTCTTAATTTAAAAAATTCTTTTTACTCTAATGTATGTCTAGAATTATAACTTTTGGAATTTCCTCATTCATAAATTTAGGTAACAGGACTGCATTTTCCTTTGCTGTAAACTTCAAGTAATTGCTCATTTATGAACCTCAATACTCTTCAAATTTTTAGTATCAGAATGTTGTAAAAAAATAATAACAACCATGAATATAATTTACTCCCCACGTCATGGACTTTAGAGTTTGTCTCCTCACTGAGGTTCTTGATTTCCTAAGAGTCAGTGTTTCCAGAACTTCCAATCCTCCTCCTTTGATCTAATCTGCCTCTCAACCCCTTCCTTTCTCACCATGTCCAAGGTAGAGTCAGTCTTCCAAAACCATTAGTTCTCTTTCACAGATATCAGAATATAGTAATGTCAGTAAAGTCTCAGTGTCAATGAATTTTTTTTAACAAGAGTTAAAATTTTGAGTTTGCTTTTACTTAGTTCGTCTTTCATGATACGTTACATTTCACAGAGTCAAAACTTGCCAGTTCAGTTTCATGTTTATACTCTATCTATCCATCTATCTATCTTTTTATCTACCTATATCTCACTCTCATATTTCTTAATTTAAGCTAGCATATAAAATGAGTTCATTCCTTAAACTGTTGTTTATATCATGCATCTAACACAAATGTTACATATTATTTATACTACCAAAGTTATCCTTTATGAAGGGACTAATTGAAGCTCGACTTTTTTTTTTTTTTACTCACAGACACTATTAAATCTGAGTTATAATTTACTAGTAGAAATAAATAATTAAGTGCTGGATTATTGAATACCACGTGGAGAAGAATGTGCTCCATCGGTTGGAGAAAGACTACCCCAGTGCGAATGCCTGGTGTGAGCCAGTATTACTTATAAGTGCAGAAAATCTGAAAATATCATTATGGAAGGAATGTACCCCGTGGTTGCTATAAGGGAAGCAGAGCCTTGGTTTTCCCCTTCACCTTGAAGTCAATCTGTTCAATGTCTGCTATTCCCCAACTCCAGAAAGGCATTACAAATGTGATTAAAAAATGATTTTGTTGGAAGTCTCACAGAACAGTTCCTACTGAGAAAGCAGGCACAGTAAAAAGGAAAATAGTTTAAGACACATCATATTAGTAGAAAATAAATTTACAAAGAAGACTTGAATTATTTTCAACAAACTTGAAACCTGAGTTACCGTGAACTGAAAACACTGGAAAACTTTGTGGTGATGACAATTTGGGCTAATAGCTAAGCAGGTCACATGGCAATCAGATGCTCATGATTTTTCTCACCACCACTGAGTTAGTAAATGCTAGTAGTCTCCCAGAAGAGGCTGTTCTTGGGAAATTTCCAAAATAAAGAAGTTAGAATAAGTATCAGAGATCATGTTTGCTTATTTACACAAAGCTTTGGAACCCTTTGTGGTTCATCCTTTCTAAATTATTACTAAATTTGGCTCATGCTGAGAAGCTCCCTCACTCTAAGAGTCTCACACTTTATTTTAAACCCCAGAGCCTTAAATTAAACCCAGTATTTTAGTGTATTTCAAGTCCCTCAAGAACAGAGGCTCTGCTATCCAAGCTCCAGCCAGTTCCTGGGAAACGTCCAAGTTAAAAAAAAAAAAAGCCAGAATTTTATGTTCACATCAATCAATAATTTTCCGTTCAATTTATTATTTTATGTTCTTTTCCCTGCTTTCTTTGGATTTTTTTAAGATTTTATTTTATCTTTAATATTTTTCCTTGTTGGTTATTAGGAGTTTAATTAGAAACTGTCTTACAGGGTTTTTGTTTGTTTTTGTCTACTTGCCTTCTTTAAGCTTCTTAGATATGTGGGTTTATTGTTTTCATCAAAGTTCAGAAAACAGTGTCTTAATTTTTACAAATGTATACATAGGTATGTATGTATGTATATTTCCTAAGTCTTCACCTCTGGCAACTCCTATTTCAGATATGTTAAAATGCTTTATATTGGCTCATAAATATCTTCATTTTTAAAATTTTCCCTGTGCTTCTCATCAGCTAATATATATTGCTATGTCTTCAAGTTTCCCACTCTATTGCACTGCCTAATCTGTTACTAATCTCATCCAATTAATTTTTAAATAATATTTAAATTTTCATGTCTAGAAGTTCTTTTAGTTTTTTAACTTTTACTTCACTAGTTGTTCATCTTTTCCTTTAAATATGTGAATGTGGTAATAACAGTTTCAATATCCTGTCTATTTATGCTATCAGCCAGTCATTTTTGGAACTGGTTTTAACAATTGACTTTCCCCTTGTTTTACTGGACGTTCAACATTGTGAACTTTATGTTGTTAGGTGCTGAATATTCTTCTGTCTCTTTAAAGAAAATTGAACTTTTTTTTGATAGTTTGTTATTTTTTTCTTAGTCAGTTTGAACTGCTAAAACAAAATACCATAAATCTAGTGGCTTATCAACAATGTACATTCATTTCTCACAATTCCAAAAGCTGGGAAGTCCAAGATCAAGGTGTCAGTGTCTGAAGAGAGCGCTCCTCCTGCTTGCAGATGGCTGTCTTCTTGCTGTATCTTCACATGGTGGAAAGCACGCCAGTTAGCTCTCTCATCTCTTCTAATAAGGGCACTAATTTCATTCATGAAGGTTCCATCCTCATGATAGAATGGCCTCCCAAAGGATCCACAACGAAATACTATCACACTGGGGATTAGACTTCAGCATATCAATTTTGAGGGAACCCAAACATTCAGTCCACAAAACTTGTGGTTCAATTTTTTTCCTTTTGAAGTTTACTTTTAAGCTTTGTTGGCCAGATCTTGCATACCTTACAGCAGATCTAGCAGAACATAGCTGAACCCCACTACTAAGGTGTCACCCTTCTAGGGTCTCTGCTAAATGCTCTGAGTGATCAGTGAGGACTTTTCACTTGGACTGCCTAGAATTTAATGCCTTGATACCCTGTGTGAGCTAGGAATCACTCAGCTTCCATGTCTCAGGTCTTTTTGCTCAGCATCAAATCTCTTCCCATTATTCCACCATGCTTGGAAAAGAAAATTCCTTTAATTTGTAAAATATAATTTGGACTATTTCTGAACCATATCTTATTTAACCCTTAAATGAATTTTTTATTTACACATGTAGTTTTAATTCCCCAAAACGTACTGTTTTATTTTATCACCTTTCATGGCAGAGTGCTTCTTTAGTAGAATAAAACATCAGTTTGAATCTCTCTTAGGATATTTATTAGAGTTTTTTAAAAAAGTATCTTCTAGTTGCTTGATAACTTTTGGTCACTATGATTGGTTATCCTATTGTTTATCATCGCCCTTTACCCTTGTTTTATTGGTGTTCTCAAATATTTGTCCAATACAATTTTGAGGAATTTGGTTGATTATGGTAGAGATTTTGTTTCAATGCCATCAGTCCTCACTTTCAGATTTGTGGAAAAAAATGTAGGCATGAAGGTTTTTGTGTCTTCTTAGACCAAAAAAAAAAAGGAAAAGAAAAGAAAAGAAAATTCCAGCCCTAATCATTTCAGTATCTTTATGATATGAGTACATGTTTAGCTTAGGCCAAAAAAGACTGTAACCATTAGGCAGATCTACAAGTGCACTGAGGAGAGTCGACTAACCCAGCTGTTTCCTGGAAATCATAATCAACTCAACAGCTAATGAGTACATTCTTTATAATATATTTTATTTATAATAATGTTGAATGATGTATATAGCTGTTCTCCACCCCTGGCAACACAAGAACATAGGTTTGAAGCTTAGCAGGACTTTTTTGGACAGTGAAGAAAATTTCCAAACATTTTCTGGGCTGTGATTTTCTCTATTCAGTAGGTTGTCATTTATTGAAATTCTATTCCTATTCTGCTAGTGGTTTCTACTGTTCATTCTGTGCATAACATTGGATATATTCTATTTAATATATATTTGCTGTGATTTCAGTTGGGAGCAAAAAAAGCCATTTGTCTGTGTCACTCTACCATCTTGAACCTGATGCCCAGATTTCCAATTTTTAAATACATTTTTAAAAACATGTCCTATATAAAGGGGATTCTTCTCCCAGTGTTCGCTATTAAACACCCACCTCTAATTTCTTATGCTATAATAGCTTGTATTTGCATACCACTTGTGTTTCACTCTGTGTCTGGGAGTTTACTTTCTGCTTGATTAAATACATAGGATAGTATATGTGCACTAAAAATGATTTCCTATTGGGTCAACATGGACATCTTTCTCTATAACTTAAATACCCCTCTGGCTGTAGCATCTTAACTTTTACAGCTTAAACATTTTGTGCCGTTTTCACTGCAGGCTGAATTTCCAGCACTTTTTACCGGAAAAGTGATTTTCCCACTGATTAGTGGGTTTATATTTTCCAGAATGGGCAATGTTTACAAAAATATTAAAAAGATGAACAGTGACTAAGAAGCTAAGTTTTTCTATTTGTGAAACTAAGAAATTATACTATCTCCTCCCTAAAGTGGTGTGCAATACAAATTATTTTGACCAAGTAAAGTTTCAATTTTCATGTTCAAAAATACTTATTTTTCAAGTTAAACAATTTTAGAATTAAAATATACAGATATTACAAATAAATATATCATACTTATAAATTTATAAATTAAAATATAAAATAGATTAAAATAAACTACAAGATAAAACGAGCATGTCATCGTTTATCCTTTTTATAATAATTTCTAGTTATTTTATTCTGCTCTGTATGTCATCCTTGAGAACTTTTTCTTTGGAATCACAGAGAAGGAAATTATATATGTGGGTTAAATGTCTTATTTTGTCCCTGAAGAACCAAAATAAATTATTTACTGCTGATAACATATATGTAGAAAACAGATATCATCACAAAATGTAAAAATTAAAGGGCCAATTTTGTCTTAATCCTAACATATAACTGCAGAGGATATTAAAACTCATTAGACTAAATTACTATAGAAAGGAATTACTATCCATGAAATCTATGACATCAAGTAAACTATCTTAAGAAATGATAGACTTATTGTGGAGGTTACATAAAATATGCTTGGACAAAATCTTAAAGATCATCCCAAAACAATCAAGTTTAAGGAAATACACTAAATTCAGCCTGTTTCATCTATAATTTTTATATCAAGATGAGTCTAGTATGCAAATGACTGTAAAACCGTAACTACAGGAGTTGATTATCACCTTGGTGAGTGTTCATGCAGCTAATAACAGTTATTGTCCATTTACGCTTGTCATGCATAGATTACCTACTGTAAAGAAATCCCAAGGAATTGGCTGTCTTACACTGTACTGATAACACAGTATCCTATGTCAACTTTCACTAAATAATTAACATAATAATTTCAAATATACTTCATACTCTTCTTGTCCTTTGTAAGATTTCATAAATAAGGTACACATTTCCTATTGCAGCCATTCATCAATTTTAATGTCAATTTTATTTGTAAAGAAGTCATCTCAAGTTCAGTTAATTATTTAATGTTTTATACATAAACGATAAATGATTATTAAATGATTCATTTGTTAATCCTATTTTTCAAAAAGGCAATCCAATTCCCTGTAATGTCAAAAGAAATGGATCATATTTAAATAAATACTCCAATAAGAAATGCCTTCTTCTGTTCTTTATAAGATGGAACAGAAATAAAATTATCCAACAGCTACACAACTGCTATTGATAATACCATCGATAACACCACTGGCTAAATATATCTTATTAAAATTACTGTTTTGTAACAATCATCCAAGTATTATTTTTCAACGTGTTCTATTATTGTTCACAAAGTCAACATTATTGATTATGCCTTAGATCAGTTTCTCTCTGCTTAAATAAAATTATATTGGCTACTCTCTGACCACAGATTAGGCTAGAATGAAATTAATGTTTAAAATCAATTTTATTCCAGTAACTGTACTATTTGATTTTATTATAATAAACATGTTTTTCAATACTCATTATTAAAATTGAGTTGCTCTGTTGTTCTGATTCTTAGTAGAAACACCATTTTACATTTACTAGTGGATAATGACTTTGTGATCCTTCACTTTGAGTCCAATTCAAATTCATTACTATTTTGATCATAAATTCCTCAAGTGCCTACAAATTCTACTATTAGGAAGTGATGGGGGCTCAGGTAAAGTACCTCACTATGACTGCTCTTTGAAATGTCCTTAGTAAGGATACATTTACATCAGACACACGCATTCAGAAATAGCTCTTCTTTCTTAACTTTTTAAAAGAAACTATCTTCAACTTTCATCCTTATTTATATAGGTTTTTTTGCTCACATCTTGTTACTTAAATGGCCACTTTTCGACTTTGGCAACTGGATCTTATTTTTCCTTCTTAAGGACAAATTACTGAATTCATCCAGCAGCTAAGATTCCTTATGGATTGTGTGCTGTGATATCTTCCTTTATTTAGTTGAGATGTGTTCTTAGAAGCCATTAGCAGAGGCTCAGAGGTATATTTCAAAGTAGTAGGCACACGTTTACAGTCCAGATTTTCAGGGTGAGTATTCAACAGTCAGATATACTCTATAATATTTACTAGGCAATGCATACAGTTTTATGATGGCTACAATGTGAGTAGTTCCTCTGATTACATAAACTTTTTATGCTGAATCTACAAAAGCACATCTTAATTACCTCACTATGAAGGTTACTTAAATTTATGAAGGCCAAAACCTCTGAGACTCGAAAAAAAGATTTTCGGAAACCAGAAACCTCAGCTGTGGTATGGGGAAGCAGTCAGGGTGAGGGGATGGTGAGGTTTTGGTGGCAACAGATAAACTCTAAGGAGCCACCAACAAGTAAACTCAGTTGAGATGCTCTGCTAGCCACAAATGTGACCATGTTGTTTACTAGTTAACTCTTTTTATCCACTTAAGGACATACCTTAGTCTGCCTGAGCTGTCATAAAAAATGGCCATATACTGGGTGGCTTAAAAATAAAAATTTATTTTCTCAAAATTCTAGAGGCTGAAAGCCTGAGATCAGGGTGCCAACATGGCTGGGTTCTGGTGAGAGCTTCCGAACTTGCAGATGGCACTAATATACAATGTGAGGTACTAATCCTGTCCTGAGGTCTCCATCCTCATGACCTCATGTAACCCATATTACCTCTCAAAAGCCCCGTCTCCAAATACCATAATATTGATGGTTATGGCTTCAACACTGGGATTTCAGGGGGGGCACAAATACTATCCTTAACAGAACATTCATGTCCTTGGGAAATTAATCATCAGGCAAATATAGAACTACAAAATTGGTAAACAATTGAAGTTTATGCCAAAATATTATTTTTATTTAGGCATAGTTTTTGCTATATTTTGCCACTTCATTGCCCTCCCTTTACTGTTATCTCATTGAGCAAATTTATGGACTCAGATACTAGTTCAAGACTAGAACAGTATCTCAGCATACACTTTAGAAGAAGGTTAACTCACTATAAAGATATCTCCAACCAGAAAACACATCCCCCATTATAGCAGCCCATAAAATAGATAAATCAACCCAAAAACTGAATCATTCTCCCAACTAAGCAGTAAAAATTAATGCTTACAAATCAAAAGAAGAGCAATGCTTTCTATTTTTCCCAAATCAAATAAAGTACTCCCTTCACAACATTTATAACACTCTAGGGTCTAAATTTTAGGCACAGATAGAATACTCTGAAGAACATGGGCCAGAGAAGATTAAAAAGCATAATCAATAGTAAATCCCCAGGCTACAGACTCATGCATTTTTGAGTATCCCTGTCTAATCCCAGAAGATTTCAGTTATTAAAGATAATATTTTTGCATCTGACATACACACTTTCCAACTAAAAGCATCATGGATGCATGTCATTACTATTACTAATGTTACAACCACTCTAACTGCTACTGCTGTTATAAAGGATCTATTGTGTGTCTGTTTTCAGGTATAAAGGATTGTTCAGGACTCACTCTTTTTAAGAGATTCATTGCCTTCAGCCGTGACTGAGTTACAGTGACTGACACCTGGAATCTACTTAGGGGAGGTCTGTTATCAGGAACTCAAGCTCTTGAGCTTATTTTTGCACTCTGTTACTTTGAATAAAATTGTCTTCTTTCTCCAGGTTCTCACACGTGAAGTATCTGGGCATGGTTATAATGTTCTTTCTTGCTAGATGAGTTTTTTTGTTTGTTTGTTTTCTAATTTGAGCATTCTGCGGACTTTGTGTATAAGGCATGAATTTAGATATGCCTAGTAACACCTTCTGTCATGCTTTTAACTCTTCTGCCTTCTCAACACAGACTCTACCTGCCAGGGCCTAAATAAAGAGCATGGCGTACATTACATGTTAAGCAGTGTTATGTGAAAATTAAGCCCTACGAAAACCTTGCAGTGGGTTTGTAGGGGAGCTAAGTAGGTGTGCCATCCGATTTCTTTTAGTCATGCCACGACTGTGCTGGCATTATCACATTACACAAATTGGGAAGAAACAAATCACCTCATCAACTGCCAATTCATATGCATAGAGATAGTGGCTTATTTTAAATTTCGCTTACTGTTTTTAATTGGCTTTTAACTATGTCCATTGAGAGACTGTCTTCATAGCTGGTTGGCCCCTCTGGAAAAGTTCCCTTAATTTTGGGAATATTACCATCTTCTAATCAGAGGTCCAGTCATATTTGTATTACTTTCAGCCAATGATGGCTGCAGTACTTACAGAACAAGGCATACTTATAAAAACAATGTCAAAATCAATTGTAAAGAAGAAAGTTGAGCCAGGGACGGCACTTCCTTTTAAGATTATGTATTCTCATTTGCCTTGCAGAGCTATCAGGAATTTCATCAACATATCTAGCAATGTCAATAACTTTGCCTCTGATTGTTGCAATGGTCAGTAAAAATTGTTCCCAGGAATTTTACTTAACTATTTGTATAAAATGTTAAATAGTTTTCCTTTACTCATCTTGCTTCAGAGACTGAAAAAATAAATGTAGAATAGCATTGAGCTTGGGTTTAGCGTTAGAAAGACATGTGTTCAATTCCCAACTCAGAGTCTTACTAGCTCTGCCATTTCGGGAATGTGCTCTTATCTATTTTTTGCCTCCTTTATGAATTGGAAGAATTGTATATAACTGGTAAGTTTATAAGGATTCAATAAGATAATGCGTGTTTAGCATAGCAGTCAATACATTATAGCAAGTAACATGTTACTATTATCTCCACTTAATTTGTGAAATAATTACAGTAATTCCAGTTCATGAGACACTGTGGACATCTAGGCCAGTGGCTCTCCAGGACACATAGATTTCCATTAGTATCTGCTTGTGAATATTTGGAGAGTAGACTTTCCTAGAGGCACAACTGAGCTTAGGAATTAAAGAATTATGATCAAATAGCTAAGGCTACCAAAGTATCAAATCCTATCAAAACAGTTCAGTCAAACAGACTACTTTTAATGATCAAAATGCCCAGACTAGCAGCCATATTATTTTGCTTACTGTCTGCATATGTGTTGTTTCATGTTCAAATTTTAGTCATGGGAAAGTGCTATGCATTTGATATTCATGTAGGTTGTTTCAGCTTTTACTTAAATTGAACTTTACATGGTGTGTTTTCCTCTTCCAATAGGAGAAACGAGGACAAAGACTGTAAGGGTCACACCTAGTGGTCCGATAACAGTGACCAGATGCGTGCTAAAGAGAGCTGGTCCTGCTCTCTGCTGACTGGGTCTATAGTTTTCTAAGAACATTTCCTATCCTTTATTTCAATTCTAATATTCAAAATTATGTTATAAAAAAAATAACCGTCCTGACCTGGTGTGTATTTGGTTTGCTGTTTTGCTTTGCTTTGCCTTTCGCCCATTTTCTCAGGCAGTTTTTCCTGCCAAATGTGTTTTGCGAACAAATCTGCCTTGAACGATTACAATGGCTAAATTCTCAGAAAATATGTTAATTATCCACATGTCACCTATCCCATGTCCTCAGTACCTTCTCTAAATGCTTGATCTACATCTTTGCTTTACCTGAAACAGCCATCCCCTGAAAATAGCATTTCCTCATGGAGCAGACCACATTTTCTTCCTACAGTTTACGTACCTCATGACCAGGAGAAGGCGGAGATACTTTCCCACAAACCCACTCCAGAGGACTAATCCCCTACATTTTGATGCTGGAGTCTTGCTGCTTTACTGCTCTATCTTCCTCATCATCTTCTCTGGTCAATCAGTCACTGGGCCCCAAGTCCAAGGGGCCTAGAAGTTACTATCTATACATGTTGTGTCTGATTTTTTATCGCCATTCTTTTTGTGATAAAATATTTCAAATATACAGTAAAGTTAGAGAATAACAGAATAGCACATATGTATAAAAGATACTATATATATATATTAGAATGACATATATTTGAATGTATGTAATAGAATGACGTGTGTACGTATATATTTATCTTCAACTCATGTACTCAACTAACTAGTTTTAACAGATCTTAACATTTTATCAATGTCACTTCTCTTTTTCTTCTTTTTTTTCTTCTTTTCTTTCTGCCTTTCCCTACTTCCCTCCCCCTCCTTCCTTCTTTCCATCCTTCCTTTCTTCTTTTTTTAGAAATAGAACATTTCACATACAGTGAAGTCTCTTGTTCTCCTATAATCCTATCTCTTTATTCACTCTGGTAGAAACTATTCTAAGACTGATGCTACTGCATGTATGCCTGTTTGTACCCTGTTACTATGTATGTGTCTATTATGTATATTTTAAAATTCTATATAAATGATACAACTCTGCAACTTATTTTTTGCTAAATAGCATATTTCAAGATGTATTTTTGTTAACATTTTATACTAATGGTTCTCCAAGAAATATTTATATATTTTCCTTGTGTACATCTTAAAAAAATTTCTAGGGCTTATACTCTTGATGTGGAATACCGGGATTTGAAATATGTGCATGGCCTGAACTATATTACATAGTCTGAAATTATGCACCAATTTATACCCCTGATATCAGGGTAAGGAAATTTTAGTGTCTCTACATCCTCTTCAGTATTTGGTTTTGTTTCACTCTCTGTGTTTTTATCCATCTGCTGAATATGAGATGATCTCCTATTGTTCCCTAAAACATGTTTCATTCCAACATGGTTCTGGTCTCCACAAAACCACTGAATTTATTCTTGTAAGGATCACCTTAAACCCCTAAAATGTCATATCTCATGGATCCTTTTCAATCTTTAGCTCCCTCAGTAGCATCTGAAACAGTTGACCACTCCTTTCCTAAACACTGAGTCTTTAAAATTTTTTATGAATGACTTAATAAATGAATATACAAGTGCTCTGTACTTGATAAAAGAAGCCATCCCTCAACCAATGAGGCAAAATAACCCTTTTCCTTTCTTGCAAACTCATGAAATTTATTTCATAAGGTATTAGTTGGATGCCTATAGGTTCTAGTACATATGCTAGACATGGAAGATTTAAATAGACCATTCTTAGCCTTTGGGTGTGGAACAGAGCCTAAAGTAAGGTATCCTTAATAGATACATGATCACTAAAATTATAAACTTGATTTATTTTTCTTATTGTATCTATTATATTGCAAAAGTAAAATCTGTGTAAATCCTTCTTTATTGTCTGACTCCTCCTGAAGAAAGATTCTACCAAGAGGCAGGGACTTTGTCTTCTTCCTAGTCTCAGGCCTTAGAGGAGTGCCTGGCACCTGACATGGTACAAAGTTAACAAATATTTGTTGAACATATGAATAAGTCAAAAAGGAAGGAAATAATTTCTATAAAATTTTGTTCTGATAAGTGTTCAAATAAAATTTATTTTATTTTTATTTAATCTCTTTCAATGATAACTAGGGAGATGATCTAATTGGAGCTTAAACCATGAGGAGAGAATGGGTAGTGATTAATATTATCAAAACATGGGCATTTCTCTGAGGATGGGTGGACAAAAAAGAATGTGGGAAAACTGTGTACCTCTTCATCTGGGTTTGGACAAGTACAGAGATGTGGGTACAAGTGGAGCTTCCCTGGGCTGACCTCACACGAGTGCATCCTAATGCTGCCCTAGTGCATCTGTAGACTCGTTTCCAATCTACCACTCATGATTCCTCAGTTATCAGCAAAGAGAGTCCTTGTCACACAAAACACTTTTCTACATGGTGTGTCAATGCCTAAGATGCAGCAACTTGAACACTGTTGCTTTGACGTAAACCAAATTAGGTCTTTGGGTCTACTGAAGTGCAAGTTGTCACAGAAAATACAATCTTTTAAGTTTTCTTCTTTCAAATACAAGACATATTTTCCCCTACAACTCTCACATAGTAGATGCTTAATAAATGACCATGACATTAATTAAGTATGTTCCTAGAATGCTGTTCAAAGAGTAGTTTTTGGTAAGTGGAAGTATATAAAATCTTGTGGCTTTTAAAATTGGCAAAGAAGTGTGAATTGGGTAGAAGAGGGGAAGAAAGAGGGTTCTATATGCTACATTCTTTGACAGTCAGTCTTGCCTACTTTGGGATAATATAGGATGTTTTTACAAAATTAAATCTCAGATGACTGGTATTGGTATTTACGTATCAATTTAACCAGGTGTGAAAAGGCTTTAAAACAAACAACAATCTTAGCAATGTTCTCCAAGGGCAGTCTATCCAGGCAATGGAAATAAAAGCAAAAATAAACAAATGGGAACTAATTAAATTTATAAGCTTTTGCACAGCAAAGGAAATTACAAGCAAAATAAAGCAACAACCTACAGAATGAGAGAAAATATTTGCAAATGATGCGACTGGTTTTTGCAAAGGTTTAATTTCCAGAATATATAAACAATTCATATAACTTAATAATAACAACAACAAAAACAAAAGCAACCTAGTCCAAAATAGGCAGAAGATCTAAACAAGCAATTCTCCAATGAAGACATACAAACGGCACATATGCACATGAAAAAATACTTAATGTCGCTAATTATCAGAGAAAGGCAAATCAAAACTACAATGAGGTTTTATTACCTCACACCGGTCAGAATGGCCATCATTAAAAAGTCCACAAACAATAACTGCTGGAAAAGGCGTGGAGAAAAGAAAAACCCTCCTACACTGTTGGTGGGAATGCAGTTTGGTGCAGCCATTATGGAAAACTGTATGGAGATTCCTCAAAAAACTAAACATAGACTTACCATATGATCCAGCAATCCCACTTCTGGCCATATAGCTGGAGAGAACTATAATTTGAAAAGATACATGCATCCCAATGTTCATAGCAGCACTATATACAACAGCCAAGACGTGAAAACAACCTAAATGTCCATCGACAGATGACCGGATAAAGAAGTTGTAGTATACTTACACAATGGAATACTACTCAGTCATAAAAAATAATAAAATAATGCCATTTGCAGCAGCAAGGATGGATCTGGAGATTGTCATTCTAAGTGAAGTAAGCCAGAAAGAGAGAAAAATGCCATGATATCACTCATATGTGGAATCTTAAAAAAAATAAAAATAAAAAAAAGAGACAGACTCACATGGTAAACAAACTTATGGTAACCAGTGGGAAAGGGGGTAGAAGGGATAAATTGGGAGTGTGAGATGCAAATACTGACTACTGTATATAAAATAGGTTAAAATTTCTTTTGTATAGCACAGGGAGCTGTATTCAATATCTTGCAGTAATCTATAATGAAAAAGAGTATGAAAACAAATATATGTATGTATATGTATGACTGAAACATTATGCTATATACCAGAAATTGACACATTGTAATGGACTATATACTTCAATAAAAATAAATAAATAAATAAATAAATAAATAAAGAAGAAACAATTATAACACTAGAAACCACATTGAAACTAGGCTATATATATATGTATACATATGTGTGTGTATGTGTATATACATATATTGCTAAGAATCATGAAAATATTGTCAATCAAAGTTGCTTCCTAGAATCAGGCTTAACTACCTGATGCCACAAACCTCCTCTTTACATTCACAAACCCCAGAGACATCCACTTTTGAGCTCCTAGAATATTCAAAAGGAATCCAGATAATCTGGCCTTTAATAATAACAGATCACCCAAAGTCCACAGAGATGATAGTACCTCATTTTTAGAACAAACTGTCTCGTTTCTGACACAGAGAACCATCCTCCATGAAGTCTCCAGGAGAGGATTATAACCCTGTGCACACTCAGTGGCCATTTTATTGGCGAGCCCACGCCAAAGGATGAGTTATTGTTATGCTGCCAGATCCACTTCCAGTCTTAAGTCACCAGAAAGGAACAAAATGTAAAAGCCTTAAAACAAGCTTAACCCAACAGATTTGAGATTTAGGCAGGGGGAAATGTTTTAAAAGCTTATGGAAAAAATGTCCACAGGAAACACAAGTTAGCTAAGCCCCTGCAATTGTCACACATTTTCCAGACACATCTATTCACCTAAAAATGTATGATCATATAAAGACTTACTGAATGAGTGTCTCTCTTAAAAATTCGAAAGCCTTTCTTTAAGACAGGTATCAGTCTTTAGTATCTGTATTCTACCTGGCTCTTAGGGATATTTAGCTGTTAAGAAAGAAACCTGTAAATCTCTCCAAGGACATCAAAAGAAAGGCGTTAGACAAGTGTGAGGCATGAAAGCCACTCTCTTTAAGTGAAATGCTGTTCCCTGAATTGCGCTGTGGGAGAGATTGCAAACATTGCTTTCTGAGAACTTTCATTAATATCTCACAGAGCACTCCTCAGTATACAGGTGGAATATGCTGGATCTAATTCTCAGCTAAAAGCTTAACTTGCAGACAGTCACAGAATAAGAACCCAAAACAAACAAACAAAAAAAAAATGAAATACTTGAGAGACGATGGGTCAGAAAATGTTTGTGTGTGTTTTTGATTGCTTATTTGTTTTTTAAGCTGATTGCAGAGGAGGATGAGATTTAGAAGCGAGCACAAAAGATGTATAGGTAAGTAAGTTTTCTATGTGTGAGGTATCAGAAAAAGGAGGCCAGCAAATTCTACCACTAGAAAAGGCAAAGGTGATAAAAGTCGTTGATTGCTCCACCATCAATCCAAACTAGCCTGAAAGAAAATGTTCAGACTTCTGGACCAATGAAAAATAGCAGATAACAATCCTCAGGTTTGGGGAAAAGTCATTCATATTATAAGATATGAATGTCTTTTCGAGAAATTTCAGGTGTAAGAATGGAAATGGGCCCCATTTTGATTGAAGAGAGTTTAACAACTTCTTGTCTCTGAGAACAATTTTTGATAGATCAAAGGAGAGAGAGGTTGGAAAAGCACTGGACGCACTGGCTGAATGAAAGAGTTACAGTGTGTGTTGTATGTTGGGGTGTTGGGTGAGCTGGGGAAGAGAAGAGGGTAAGGAGTCCAGCGAAGTGGAAAAATAGAAAAAAGGAAATTAGATGGATGCTTCGCCTACTTCCCCACTTCACAAGAAGTTTTTTGTGTACCTGAAAACAAAGGGAAATACAAAATTAACATACATGCAATGCAAAAGCCTTACTTCTGTAATTAAATGGGGTATTTTAATATTTATTTCATTCTATAAAAGAGAAAAACAAGAATTTGGAAAAGTACTTTGACAAGGGAGGCTCTCAGAGGAAGAGCTGGATGAAAACAAAAGGCCCTAGAATTAGAGCTGCCCTATTAAAGGAATAAAACTACAGGGTTCTAAATTAAATCTGAATTTCAAATAAATAAATATAATTAACACAATTATGTCCCACACAATAACTTAGACATAATTTAACCAAAAGAAATTATTGGTTGTTTATTTAAAAGTCAGATTTGACTTGGCGTCCTGTATTTCTCTGGCAACTCTGCCTGGATTAAAATTTGGGTAGGAAAAAGTAGAGATGAGCGTTGTTGAACAAGAGGAAAGAGAAGACATGCGACATGGCTGTAGGCCATATCGAACACAGAATTTTTTTTAAAACATGAAATCTGTGAAATTTTAAACGAATTGCTCTACGGTGCCATAATATATATATCACTTCTCAGTTACAGCCCAAACTCCACTGAACATCCACTACCTAAAGCTTAGTTATGAAAGTGGTTTGATGGGGTGAAGGGTTAACATAAAGGAAATTATAGAGGAAAAAAAGAAAAGCAAAGGCTGGATTAAGGGGATAATTAAAAAGTCATGTGCAGTCCTGATCGCAGCACAGCTAAAATTAGGGCTGCAAACAATATCACCAGGGCCTGATTTCTCTTCCCATTTCCCCAGAACTTCCCGTCCTCCGGGTTGCAAAATGGCCAGGGCATCTCCTTTTGTTGCATTTTTTCACATTTAAATTGAGCAGGAAAGCTTATCCATTCTCTTACAACAGCTTTAGAGAAGTTTCATTGAACTGCTTTGGTTTTAGTTGAATTACATTTTTATTATCCTTGAACCAGACAATACATACAGAAATAAAATGTTCTGATTGGCCAGACTTGAGTTGTGTACTCATAGCTGGAACCAGAGATAGAGTCATGTTGAAACATGTTGAAACAACTGGCAAAGGATGAATTCTGAGAAGAAATTGAGATACTATTGTCTAAATAATGATTATCAATGCTTTATGGCCAATAAAATAAAATAAAGTAAAATACAGCAATTTTCCATTATAAGGTTTAAACAGAGTCTATCTTGATTTAGATTTTAAGAGCAGGGTGGCAGTGACTGACATCGGGGTTATGCATATTTCATTTACTTCTCTACTTTCTGTACAGTAAGCATCTAAAGTTTAGCAACTTATGATGTCTTTTATCTTGCTATAAAATCTGTCCTGGGTAAGTGCTTAATAAAAGTAGAGTAAATAAGTGAATGAACAAATGAATGAAAAAAGCAAATGCATGTTTTGACATATAGATAAAATATTTTCTATACAAAGAATTTAAAGAACTGAACCAACACAACAAACTTTAGGTTTTGAAAATGGTTTTCTCTTTAAGTTAATTACATGAGATGGTAGATAAATCAAAGGAAACAAGAGAACCTTGAAACTTGTTGTACCCCTAGAAATATTTGAGTTGGAAGACCACTGCCACTGAATTGTTGAAGTCACCTTGAACTAGTCATCCATGGAACAGGAAGTACACCTATCTGACAGGGCTGCTATGATGCGTAAATAAGACTACGTATATGCAAGTGCTGAGCGTGAGTTTATAAACTTTATGTGCATTGGGATCAATCACCACGGCGTATCTGGGAAGCAGCCCATTATCTAGCACACTGGAGACCCCAGATAAACGTTCTTAATAGAAATCTGAGTACAAGACATTAAGGAAAGTTATCCTGTAGTTTGTGTGTGTGTGTGTGTGTGTGTGTGTATCTGTGTGTGTGTGTGTCTGTGTACAAAAGAGAGAGAGAGAAAGAGAGTGTGTTGGGGAGGGTTGGGGTAGAGAGCGTTATACAGGGACATAATATAAAGTAGTAAAAATTTAGTGTCCTTTCAAATTTAAACATTTTTCAAACTTCATTCCGATTCTATAAATAAGCACATGTCAGAGATGTCAGGAATACATCAAATTTCACTGTGTATTTAAGATTTCTATTTTTTTCACCATTAGCTCTTTCTCATTAGATTCAGCAATTGAACTGTATTTTGCTTCTGCTGCAGTTTTCTATTACGGATATGTAATAAGACTGACAAAGAAATGAAAAACTAAAATTATAGCTTTCTCCTCACCCCCATTCTTTTCTCTAATCCTTTCAGGAAGATCTATAGGAACTTTCTGTCTATTATATAATTACACAAAGAAAAAAGGTATCTATCTTTATAATATTTGGGAACATGAAGGAAACATTTTTAATGGTCAGAAAACTGTTAAATCTAATGTGATATGACTGTATCTCTACAAATTTTATTTAATTTTGAAACTCTCTGTGTCAACTAATACTCATATTATCTATAATAAGCCTACATGGTTACATAAAACCATGGTATAAAGCTCAATGAAACTCCAAAAACATCAACTTGTTTATGTTTTAAAAAAGTTCTAAGATACTAGAGTTGAGCTTACTGAAGATCACTGTCTACTTATCTGCATTATGAAAACAGAAGTTTAAAATCAAAGGCATGTTCTTGTAGTTAAGATTGTAGGGGAAAGAAAAACCTCTAGTATTAGAATGACTGGCATTCTGATGGTTTAATCAACATTAACCTATTAATTTTACTATATGCGTATCATTGAACTTGCTGGTAGCTAGATATATATAAATAATAATATTAAAGTCATATCATACATCTAACTATTGCTGATTCACAAATGTTAACAGTATTTTTGAGGCATTTAGTATATGTAGGGTTTTTGTTAAATACTTTAAAATAAAATGAGCATTTAACTGATTATAAACGTAATTTATACTTACAAAACAGAACAGACATGTAGAAACTTTGTACTAACAACTGAAAATTATCAACAAATCCACCGCACAGATAAGCTCTATTATCTTAGAGTATATTCTTCTAAACCATTTCCTATGTGCAAACACAAATACATACCCCAAAGCACAGCTGACTGTGAACTGCGTGGGGATGGGTGGTTGTTGGCTGGGGCACTGGAGAATAGAGAGGCATTACAAAAGGCTGCCCTACAGAACTGCTGTGTGAGGGACAGAGACCCAGTAGAGATCCTGAGAGGGACACATGTGGCCTGTACACATAGAAAACACAGAACATGAAGTGAGATGAGGCTTGAGAATTCAAGACACTGAATTCTGCCCATAACAGGAATGAGCTTGGAAGTGAACTGTTTCCCAGAATCACCAGATAAGATGCCAGCTAGACGACATCTTGATTTTGACCTTGTGAGACACTGAGCAGCGAACCCAGCTGAGTCCACCGGGACTACTGACTCATAGGACTGTGAGGTAATAAGTGTGCATTGTTTTGTCATTACATTTCTGGTAATTACACAGAAATAGAAAATTAACATAAAAGGGAAGTTATTAGGTAACGAAGTGTCAAAATTTGATTTGCATTTTGAAAATTTCCTCCTTTAGGGAGGAGGGGAGGTAGGAGGGGAAGGGAGGAGAGGGGAGAGGACAGGAGAGAGAGGAGAAAGGAATGAAACTGGAGTATGTACAGAAAAGCAGAAGTCTAATTGAGAAGCTTCTGCAATAATTCCTTTGTCAGATTGAACAAAGGATAAAGGATGTAGCGTTGATTTTTTTTTTTAAATATCCACGGGAAGTGTGCTTCTTCATTTACTCATTCAAATAGGATATTTCAGAAAGGGTACCAACAAGTAGAGCTACAAAGGGGTTGGGTTGAGAATCTTCCATCGTTCTTTCTAGATCCAATCTCTGCCCTCTCTCTCCTTGCCTTGTGCTCCTAGAAGCCGATCTGTATAGATTTCAGAAGGGGATTCTCCTGGCCTCTGGTTCTGACTTGGATTTAACCAAAGGGGAGCACCAGTAAGAGATGGGAGGGAAGAAAGTGAGGTCAGAATATTCATTTTCCATTTCCTGCCATTATGATCTGGCTGGATCACTCACCTAGAAGTTACAACACTTACTGGGCTTCCCACTCCCCTTCCCTCCTTCTGGGTCTGGTACATGCTCCTCCCTGTTTCCCCCGTCAGACCTAGGGATGGCATCCGAGGCCTGGGGAACTGCACTACCACAGTCTGTGACCTCTTCATTTAAAATGGATCCATTACCGAAACTGTATCCACAGACATTACAACATCTTCTAAGAAGTAAAGTGTTGGACAATTTCAACAATTTTGACATTAACATAATAATGTAGCTTATATTTATTAAGGCAGACACTGTGTACACTGCTGTGCATTTTAGCAATAACCAAACTGAGTCTGCAGAGGAGCAAGAGTGTTTTCCCCAAGGTCATGTGTCTAGAGAGTGGAAGAGTCTGGCACCAGAGCCTCTCAACTGGATAAAGATAATCCTGGAAAGGAGGCAGAAGCAATAGCCAAAGGGGAAGGGATAACAGCACACAATTAGAGCCAGACTTTCAAGGTTGTAAATCGAACAGTGTCAGTCCTTCTGAGGAGTCAAATATTGTGAGCATATGATGATATTCTTTGAATTTAGTAACAGAAATTATTTTATTTCCCTTTTTTGTAATTTTAAACAATGCTGCAATAAATTTCTTGCAAATACACATTATATTCTTGTCTGTTTTTAGAAGTTAAATGGCTTTATCAGTAAGTATTCCTATTTTAAAACTGATAAAAATTCCAGGTTGCTGTCCATAAAAAGGAGTACAAAAGCAGACATTCATTCTTCTACCAATAGTATATAAGGCTGTATTTCCATCAAACCTCTTCAACACTGCTATCAGTTTGCTTGATCTTTGCAGACTAAGAAAAAATATTATTGTAATGCTTTTTATATGCATTTGATTATTAGAAAGGGAGAAACCTTATGCATGTAACTATTGGATAATTATTATGTATATGAGTGTGAATCTGATAAAACAACATTATCAGAGAGACTCCACAAGTGATGCCTTCTTAATGTCTGACAAAGCCCAAGCCCATGATGTTCATTGTCATATTTTCTTTGGGGATAATATTAGCTAAAGTTAATTAATTGAAAAATGCTTCTGTACTCCATTTACCTTGCAGCATTTTTACTGCCATACAGAAGCTTTGAGCATCTGACATTTGTCATGTGGTCATATACATACTCATCGAGAAAGATGACTAATGATAATTGATGATGATGATGACAATGATGGTGGGGTGAAGACTGCAATGCCACTCCTCTGTCTTGAACTCTCTTTATGGTTAGGTGCTTTTCTCTTACTATTTTTCAAGAAAATTTGTGTGTGTGTGTGTGTGTGTGTAATTGCAAATAGGAATTGGATTACCATACCTATTTCAGTATATTTTTCTGTAAGAGTACAAAAATGAGCAGGAATAAACATGTAGGGTAAAATTTAAAAAACCAAGATGAAATGTGATTTTTGTTCACTTGTAGGGATGTGTGTGTATGTCTGTGAGAATATCTCTTTGCTATCATCTTTTTGTGGCTCTGCCTAGTTTTCTATAGCTCTATGATATGTTTTTTAATTTGCATTCTTCATTTTTAGTATAATTTCAGTAAGATATCTCCTAAATAATAATTTCCACTGTTATTGCCTACTTCCTTACTCTTCCCCAAACATTTCTCCGGTATTTTGTGACTCATTATAACTAGATCTTCTGTTTGGTCAACATATTCTTTATAATCAGAAATTCCTATGTAGAAGAGACAACATACACGCATGACATCAGTAGCCCATGTGCACAAGGAGGGTTGGCGAGCTGGACTCTAAAATAATGAGGCAGATAGTGCTGCACACTTGGGTGATAATAGGCATTTTCCTTCAGAAGACGACGAAGTACAGTAAAATAACCTTTTCAGGAACAGAATTTATTTAATGGCTGTGGAGTCATGTGCTTGGTAGCAGTAGAAGTTTTATAGAAGGACTGATAGTAATATTTTATTAGAAAAATACAATAAGAATTTAATAAAATATGTAGATGATGACAAAATAATGCAAAGAGGAACAAATAGAAATGTATCAACCTCAATTTGAACACAATGCTCAGAAACATACAATTCTAACGGTTTCACTTTTGGAAAACAATTGTTCATTAAATGAAGATTACCCTCTTTAACACTCATTCAAAATAATAATTTCAATTGAAAAACTCCTATGACTTAATCATGTCATTATTCATTTATAAAAGCTCATTTTCCTTCTGTAGTACAATAATTTTTATGCAATAAGGGGGCCTCAAAGACAGACGACAATCTTTGCATATCAGAACTTATGGCATGGATACGATGATGCGTGATACAGGACAAGATGTAAGTGACAAAAGTTTTTCTTTTAGAAGGTGCTTTTACATGTAAATGTTGCAAGTTTTCTGTTCTTACAAGTTTTCATCGTTCTGTTCCTTGTATTTCTAGAGGTGGCTTTATGATAAACTCTGCACATTAGAATCTGCAGAACCAGTTGCTTTTATTTGCAAGTGACAAAAAAATGACATAAACTAGTTGAAGCCAGTTGGAAACTTAACTGGACCCGTCCAGGCAATAGATCTTGTGAGGAATGGCTTCATACAGAGGTTCAAACTGTGTCTTTAAAACCTCGTCTCATTATATATTTTGGCTATGCCCTCCACCCAAGATTGGATTCACATTGACGCAAGCTCTCTCATGGAATAGGTTCAAGCCGGAAGTCTGTTACTTACACATATCAATTGAGGAACTCTGGCAAAATGGGCCATTAATGTTGAAACTGTCCCCAGGAGAACCCCAAAGCTGGGTTTCACTGCTTTGGCTCCCATTCTATGTAACATCCCCAAACACTCTGGTGTGATTAGGTAGGTCTGGTGCTCTGACTTGGCAGTCCAGGTTATATGCCCAAATGGCTGACCCCAATCCAAGTCAAATGGACTTAGGCTAGAAGAGAGCGACCAAAAAACATGCATCCTGAAATAGCTCAAGAACGAATACATTTGAGCTATTTCTATCTGACCCATAAATAAGTATAAAATGCTGAAAGTGCTGAACACTTCGACAAAACCAGTAGGATTTTCACTTTCTTCTCTTGAGACACAAGTGGCTCATTAGCTTCAGAAAAGCACATTAGTATTTATTTGTAATTTAATATGAACCTCTCTTGGTCAATCATTATTAAAGCCAAAGTGATTAAATACTGGAAGCACTAATTATCTCCAAACGTCCTCTGTCTCCGGAGTAGATACAAGCGAGAGGGGGAGATGCTCACAATTAGCTAAAGGAAGATCGTGTCTGTGTGGCAGGTAGGTGGCCTTGCCCTGAGTTAGGATGCTTACCTGGAAAAGCAGTGAATAAGACTGGACATAATTATAATCAATGGAACCAGTGGAGACAATTTAATGAATGTGTGGTGAGATAAAACCATAATAAGCACAGACTGGCAAAAAGCTAACAAAAGAGTAACCCATAGATTCACAAAAATGACCAGAGAACAGAGCAAGTATTAATCAGTATGAATGGGGACATTAGAACCATACGTCCCTAACTATGCCTCAGAACCACAATTCCACAAGGCGTTGCTAGTCCCTTGATGAAAAATGCAAAAATAATTCACTGGTGAAATAGGGTTTGAAAAACCTGAGTGAAATGAAGTTTAAAAGGATTCTTTACACCAAAGCATCTCTCACTAGGTCCTGAGCATTTGTTGTTCCTAACTTCCTGGCTACTGGCCTGAAGGCCCAAGGAACAGCTGGTGTCGACATTTGGTTGAGCTGAGGTCAGGAAGAAGCGGATATTGGGATTATCTGAGGTCAGCCCACAGTAAAGCTAAGCTTGATGTGGCAAATAAGGTACATTTTGCTTCTATGTGCAGTGGCTATGGGCAGTCAGAGCAGTGGATCAGACGCAGGTATAACCCAGGCTTTGACTAAATGAGCCAGGGAGATGTTTGGGCAGAGGCATGGATAGATTCCAGTCTCCGAAGACATTCTTCCATGTCATTTGGGTGATGTTTCCTGGATTGCTTTTTCTCTAGTCCCTTCTGATGCCCTGACTCATTTTAAGAAGCCATAATCCTTTTTAACAAGAAAATAATTGTTAATAACATATACTTATAGAGTACTGATTGCAGGTCAGAAGCCTTTCTAAAATTTCCATGTATTAACTTATTTAACTGTCAAACCACCTTAAAAAGGAAGAAGTTTTATTAGCCTAATGGAGGAAACTGAACCACAGAGAAATTAACTAAGTTGCATGAGAGGCAGAACTGGACATGGAAACCTGGCAGGCTAGCTCCGAAGCATATATCCAACCAAGCGTGCAGCTTTCTTGTGTCATTAACATCAGACTTTTCAATATCTGTTTCACATCTTAAAAATACAACATCTGCCTAGACTGAGGAATTCTCTATCTTCATCCTGCTCAACGGGCTGGTATAAGAAACTTGTCTTTCTTAAAACCCCACTGCCTGGATGGAAGAAAGAAGCTTGTGTCCAAGGAGAGAGATCAAGACATTATTCAAGTGTATGAAACTCAGCTTCCTTGGGATCACGTTTCCTTCTGAGCCACAGATTTCTATTCCCGCTCCAAATTTTACAGATTACATATATTTTGTTCTCTGTGTTTTTCTCTCCCTCCCATTCTAGAGCATTGAAAATGTCTTTTTACAATTTTTGCTTTCAGAACTTTAGCACTTTATAAGAGGAAGATGCTTACTTTCAACTGGGCTTACCCCTCATTTTTAAATGTATGACGATTGCCAGGATTAGGCTAGCAAACCATTCAGAAAGAGGAAAGAGAGAAGGAGGGTCAGATCTGAAAAAATTAGCAGAGAGAAAAGGGAGAAATTTTCGTAGATGAGCGGGTTGGCTGTTTCCTTAACTAGCAGATCCCTTTACTGTATTGTGGCGCAGACCTGAGAGGGCACAGGAGTCAGAGGGTAACGGCGATAGGGCAGGACTGGGGAGAATGATCCTAGACATGGGGGCTCTCCGCTTCAGCAGGGCTTGCTCGGTCCCCATCATGGTCCAAAAGCGAGTCACTGGACTTTAAGGGGGTTATGCAAATGTCTTCATGATAAGCCACCTAAGACTATGGTTACCTTTCCAAATGGTTTACTCTCATAAGTTTCTAAGACCTTTCTATAACCCTCAGGAAGTAGAAGGAACATCAAATAGTGATGGAGAATTGATATTTCTACCAGTCTAGCACAGTAGTTCTCAAATGAAAGTGATTTTGCTTCCCAGGGTACATCTGGCAATGTCTGGAGGCTTTTTTTTTTATTGTGACAACTAGGGGTGAGGCATTGCTACTAGCATCTAGCGGGTAGAGAATAAGGATGCTGTGATATCCTACCATGCACAGAAACCATAACAGAAGAAAATTACTGGCCCAAATTTTCAATTGTGTTGAGCTTGAGAAATCCTGGTGCCCGAGCAGTAAAGGGTTCTAAGGGTCACAATTTCAAAGGGGATGGTGGGGACTAAAGCAACATCTCATTTTTTTCTGCTCTCAAGATTGTGGACTTAAAAAGATAGTTTTCAAGTAGCTTACAAACAGATTGTTACACATTTGAGCTAAGAGAGTTATGTATTAAAATCAATCACTTCTCAAATGTTTATAATTATGGTAATGAATCTCTTTCTTTGCTCATAGAATGAATACATGAAGTGTTAGGAGCAACAAGGAAAATTACATGGTCAGTTAAACACTTGATTTTATTCAATTCATATGAAAGATAGACCAACCTAGCCTGTCAGCAGTGCATAACTAACTGGGCATCATAATCTCGACTTAGGCAACTGGATGCTACAATTCACATATGCAGCATATATCCATCATATGTACATCAGACCACCTGCAGATAGCTCAGTGCTTACTATGAATAGGCCTAGCTATTGCTAGCCAATCAGCAACACTCAGAGAATTTGCTTTCCTAATATGGGACAGGGACAGTTCAAAGTCTTTCTTCCTTTCGACCTCATTCCCCAGAGCCTTAACTCACTTCTGCACTGGGTGCGCTGCAAGGTGATAAAATTTTCCGCTCATCACTCAACAGTGAGACTCATTTTTTTTCTATGACAAAAGCAAGTGTATTGGTATTTTTTGTAAATCCAAAATTGGGTGATGGAATTAATAGAGGTGTCAAGGAGAGAAAGAGCTGACAAAAAAAATTTTAAGATAAAATATTGAATCAGTATTGAAGGACATTTATGTTCTACCCTTTATCCTGTTACAAAGGTAGAACAAGAGATGAGAATTTATGAAACAGAACTAGCCATGCAACAGGAATATTAGATAGCATTGAACTAAAATAATTAGATTGATGTGACAATTATATGAATAAATATAAAAATGTGATTTACTGCTCTGTAGAGACCCTTGGGTGAGAAATTAAATGACTTGATAGCAATGCTTAAAATTAACATCCTGAGATGATTTTTAAAGTTTTGATATAATCACTTTTCAGTATACAAAATCTATGGATATTTATACTGTTAAAGTACATCTTAAAAATAATAATTTATACTTGACGTATAAATGGAGACACTGTAGATAAAGGCTGATATTGTAGGTTCTCAGAGCCAAAATTTGCTTTTCTAATATGAATGTATAATATTGCCAAAATGCATGAGAGTCAATGGAAATTTAAGTTGTATCTACAAATAAATGGCCATAAGCCAAGGGGAAGGGTAATTTAATCTATGCAATTTCAAACATGCAGAGCCATCTTGATACATGCAGATGAACTAAGCTCATTTTATATTCAGATATTTGCAATCATATATGGCAGTTTCCATGACTGTTTGTGAAACATTAATTGTAAATCCACAATTCAGTTTGGAAATTCTGACCCTAATTCTTAAAAATAAAAAGATGATTCAGTGTTGAGGTATATGGGCAAGTGTTTTGAGCAATCATCAATCAGCCAATTATTATCTGCAAGGAGAATACCTGCCATCTTTGGAAACTTTCAATTCCATGAAATTAGGCGTGACTCCGTAGACCATGTTATGGTGAAGCACTGCCTGTCTCTTCATAGCATGAAAATCAATAGTATGGTAAGCATCCTTATCTCTCAATGACAGTAGCTGGCTATAGCTTTTGAATTTAGGTTCCCAGACTACCCGGGTGGTGTAAACCCTTTAACCATTTCTCACCATTAATCTGTATAAAGACAAATATGAACACAAACACAAAATGAAGCTAAACAAACACACTGGTCTCTGGGCACTCTTATGGATGGTTGCTCAGAATCTGGCAGCAGGAGAAGAAAGAACTTCTTTTATATCATAGTTGTTTTTTTTTCTCTCTCTCTCTTTTTTTTTTTAACTTCACTCTTCTCTTTGGAATGTCAGCTTGCCTAAAGTACAGCTGCTATCTTATTCAGCCCTCTGACCTATGGCCTAGCACATAACAGGAGCTCCAAACATGTTGGTTGAAAGAAAGAATGGCATTTCTTATTTTTATGTAATTTTAACTTATATGCAAAAGGCCTTTCTTAGTCCACTAGGAGGCCACAATAATGAAAGGATGATGAAGCAAGCTGCCTCCTCCCCTGCCCGTGGAAATTACCCTGACAAAAACCACCATTTCCGGGGGAAATAATACAATGATGATAGAAAAGAAACAGATAATCTGAACCGGACCCCAAAGGGAAGGGCAAGATCTTTAATAAATTACCTCTCAAGTGAAAGATGGTTAGAGGCAGAATTAAGTGTGTTTCCCATAGCCTGGCAGCGGAGGTTTAAGCCAATATAGAGTTATATATTTTATATACTGAGAGGCAGGCTTGGCCCCTGGGAACCATCAACTACTGAATTAAATTTAATCACCTGTGTTCATTTATTATGGATCCCCAAAAGGCTTTTTTTCCATGGTTCTGGGCAGCTGTGTTGGTTTCCCTTCAGCTTTTTCCTAACTTTTTAACCTTGTGGCTATTTTTCTTCTGTTCAGTTTTATTCATTTCTGCTTAAATGTACCTTTTTTTTTTCTAAGAAAGTGATCACAAACATTTTGAAAACTGAAAAAGTACCAGTTCTGGGGAGACAAATATTCTAATTCAATGTCTTACTTTTTAAAGTGAGTATTTATTTTTAAAAATACCTAGTATCACCATTAAGTCTCTGGGCTCTAATGAATGCTGCCTGTTGATAAAATGTAATTTGCTAAAAGAATGAGTAGTAAAGCCTGCAGAATTTGGGGTGTTTAGATACATTCTGACATGAGCTGGATTATGGCCCCTTAACTGTAAGTCATGATTTTTCATTAACCTCATAGTAACCAGCACATTCGCCACTTCCCTGATCCTTCCCCTTATACAAGAAAGTCACTGTTTATTGCTCACTTACAGATTTCAATGAGTAAACTAAATTGTTTCCAAATTAATCAAATAATTGTCCTTTATTTTCTTTCAGCTTAGTCTAGTTTGATGTTTTTCATTATTTTGTCCATCTAGAGCAATTCTCTTGCCTCATATAGAGGTAAAAGGCTTTTGTTCTGTGTCTTAAATATGAACATTGATCACAATAATTTACTCACTCATTTAATAAAAGCTCTAAGTCCTATTGAAATGCCTGATAGATAATAATAAGTAAGGCACAGTTCTTGCCCTCCCAAAGCATATAAATTAGGTGGTCACAAAACCTGTAGTGATGAATGTCAGATAATATCATATGCCCAAAGATGAGAGCTACTCCTACTGTCTGGGCATTTGGGCAAGACAGCCATCTCTGATGAAGTCATACAGAGTCTGGGCTCTGACGAACGGCTGAGTACATTCCATAGGAAATAGGAAAATAAGTTTGTATGTCAGTGTGTACTTGTATGTGGGTACGGAACAGAAAGTTAGAGGAGAGCACAGGTTTTTGTTCTTGTTGTTATCAGTCTGAAATCAAGAAAAATATGGTGATGTGAAAATACCTGGCAAGGTTAGGAAATCTTGAGTAGCCTTATGTGACTGGAAGTTAAAGGTAATTTTCCTTTTTCTTTAAGAAGTATCCAAACGGCAAGAAACAGCCGCCAGAGAAAACTTAAAACTGTGAAAACAAACAACACAATGTTTGTATGCTCCAATTTGAAAAGAACTTGAGGCATCTATGGAAGGCTTATGTCAGATCTGTGTTTCAGAAAACAGAGCTGGGACTTGTATAGAAGATGGAGGGAGAAACCACTTAGAAACTGGCCTCAAAAGATACGGTAGCAGTAGGAGAAATAGATACTCCACCTGAATTACTGTAAAATCCATTTTTAATTTAGTTAGCAGCTCAAGATTATCAAGTGAGTCAAATCAACATTTATGGAACAATATGCAGTGGTTAATGTATGTATTTGTGTAACTAACATGGGTTTATAAATCTCATCTTAGATTCAAAACGAGGGAAAATACCTGAGGAGTCACTTGGAACATCAGTAAATCCATATTCCCATTTTTTGGAATTGACAAAATAATTCAGCTTCTAGAAATCATTTATATATAATCTAAAACCACATTTACTAAAAGAAAATGTCACTGAATTTATATAAGTTATGATCTTAACTATTACGTACCTTTATATTTCTAGACTCAACAAGCATTTCAAAATATACAGAAAGTTGGGGAAGTAACTATATCAAAATATTATATGTTATTGCCTTCAGGAGGTTATAGGTACTCAGTAGTTCTAGCTTTTCAACAGTTAGGCAATTACAAAATTCAGAGAAGGAAGGGAAGGGAGGAAAGGGGAGGAAGGCAGGCAGAGAGGTGGAGACGAAGGAGGGAAGGAAACAGTCACCACGTTTGTCAATTAGAAAGTAAAAATGCTTTAAGTGTATATATATTCTGCAGCTTCTCTTCCAGAATTTTTTTTCCAATTGAAATAAACTGAAGTTTAAAGAAAAAAAGCAGAAGACAGTCAAAAGAGTAAATTTTTCATGATTTGCCAAGTGGAAAAAGAGGAGATTTGGGGGAAGAAAATAAACTACAAGAGAAAGCTGCACCAGTGGTAGGAGTACAGTAGGAGTCCAATGACTGCTTGTTGGATTTAGAAACTTACACTTCCGTGACTGTTTTGACCAATTCACAAGACCCTGCACTGTGAGTATGAATTATTGGTCTGTGATGGTTGTGTGCTGCAGTTTATATTTTTGTCATTATTGCCAATTAATTGCTTCCATTTCTATGGAAAGGAGACTTAGTGATAACAATGAATTTTGGTCAGCAGATCACACCAAAGACCCACGCACTTGCATGCATGCAGATCACAAACAATGCACTAGGTATCCTGTTATTGTGACCAGATATTTCTGACCTTTCCGATTTCTGTCATTGCGAAATATAAAGGTCCCAGGGTATGCAAACTGCAAACAAGGACATTTAAATATTTATCCCAGAAAAGATATAATTTTGTTTAACAGCTCTGCTCAGTAATTCTCAATGTTAAATCCTAGTAGAGAGAACTGGGGTCCACACGATACTACTAAATTCAATAAAGAGAAGAAAGAAAGGGTCTATTCATCCAGTTATTCTAACTAATTTTTCCAATGCATTTTTTATTGTTTGCTATTCCCCAAAGGATGAAATTCGATGTGTAAAATATGTGTTTTTTTTAAAAGATGAATCAACTTCTAATGCCAAATTCAATAAACTCAGCCACTGAATTCACATCCCATTATTGTAAGAAGGGGAAAATAAATGATGCCCCAAATTTCAACTATTTTTTTTCTGAGAAGCTTCAAGCTGAAAATTAAGGGTAAGTTATTGGAGTGCTTAGAAACCAAATTGATATTTGGAAAATAGAACTCGCATAATGATTTTTCCATCCAGTTTATTTATTCTGAATCCAATAGCCATTAATACACTTTAAACTCCAGGGAACTGAAGGAACCAATGTGGAGTTACTTTATTATCTCATTTGTAGGGACTATATGACTTTAGAAAGAACTGTGATTACAGAAGAAAGTGGCTTTACCCCTTCATTGCCCACTGCATAATGTATTTATTTTGAAGATTTATTCTGCCTCCTCTAGCAGAGAAATAACACAAACACAAAGCTCGGGAAATCATATGAAACGGTCTCTTTCAGTGCCTTTGAGTTTCACCCAGAAAGAAAGTCATCATCCTAATTGTCACCAGCAAAACCTTGTGACAATCAGAGGCCCTCGTAAGAGGAGGTGATGGGGCTACGTCCGTGGTTAACAAAACTAATATTTACATTGCCGTAGGCTAATTCACGATCTAAAGCAAGAGTGGAAGGAATATAATAATTTCAGCCTGCAAATGTGCGTTGTGACCACAGCTTGCTAAGAACGGGACTCTGTGAGTTGATAGTTTGTTTCAAAGCAGGCAGCCTATTGAGAGATCCCTTCCATTTTACTGTTTGAATTCTTTGTCTTGTTATTGCAATCTCAGGGTGGTTGCACGACAGCACAAAGTAACGAAAGGAACCAAAAGTCAGGACACCTAGGTTCTAGTTGTCTCTGTCCCACAGTGAGTGACCCAAAGCAAGCTCTTAGCATCTCTGGACCTCAAGTTTTTCCTCTGTGACATGAGGAATAACCATTATATTATAATCTTTACTGTTATTGCAATCCTAAAAATCCACCTTCTAAGAAAGGGTACAAATTTGAAGTCCAAAGACCATACCATTTGACAAAACACAAATGATTCTCAAAACATCCAGGCACTACAGATGAATTATATTACTACAGGAGAATCATTGTTTCAGTTTTCTCTTAAATGTGGGCACTAGTATAAACAAAATAGGCTCACAGAGTATAACTGGTTTTCATGACATTAAGAAAAAATGTTCCAAATAGGTAACAGTACTGTAATTGCTGGGTTATTCTAAGCAGTTGGTTGATCCAAGGATGTTTGCATTTTTAGAGGAACTAATTTTAAAATATAGCTGTTTTGCTGATAAGAAGTATGTGTGTATTTTACAAAAAGAAGTTATGGTATTTTAATTAATTTTAATTATGCTTTACAGAACAAAACATAATTTTCTAATGATTTCTCCTCATATATTTAAAAGGAAATTTGTAATAAATATGGGAAAGGTCAAGAAAATTATATAATTTTTTTAAATTTAAAAATATAACTTTAAAACTTATATTGGGCAAAATCAACTGAGTGCCTATAACAAGAATATCTATCATATGCAAGTGTTATGTACCACACACTGTGACAGGAACTTTTATTGTATTATTCTATTAAATCTCCTAAATAATTCTATACAAGATATTAGACAAATTTCCTGATAAGGAAACTTAACACTAATCAGTAAGTAAGTACATAGCAAAATAAGCCACTTGAATATGTTTGTTTTTCTTAAAATGAGATTTACAAGTTGTAAATAGAAGCCTTTCTTTGGTCTTATTTATCTGGCTATGTCTAGAAAGCAATTATAAAACTAAAAAAAAAGTCTTTCCTTGGGTAATTTCCTATCCTCCTTGTTAGGTATAAGGTCTTTATGTGTCCAGTTTTTGGTATTTGTTCACTTTATGAAAGTTTAACACATAAAGTACACAAATATCTCTTGTACAGCTTGATTAATTTTCACAAAATGTACACATACAGATGAACTCAGGTAACTTTCACCCAGATTAAGAGGTAGAACATTACCGGCAGCCCAGCAGACCACCTCGTTCCCTCTCATGGTCATTACCCATCTGCAGGAACGTAACCACTACCGGGACTTTCACCACTGCATATTAATTTTTTTGTTTTATGACAATATATATCGATATCGTCAGCATGTACCCTTTTGTAAGTAGCTTCTTTAATAATCATGTTTGTGTGATGCATCTCTGTCTGCAAGTAATAGCACTTTGTTGTTTTCATTAATGTACAGTATCTATTGTATGACTATAGTTTATCCAATCTATTGGTGATAAACATTGGAAGCTTCTAACTCAGTTTAAAAACTGCTGGGAACAATGCTACTAGACACGCTCTTGTTCATTTCCTTTGATGCACAAACATGGACATGTCTTTTCATTCACACATGCACATATACAAACACTATAATCCAGCATCTGTGTGTGTGTGTGTGTGTGTATAGAATATTACTATACATGTGTTATTGTAATAGGTACAGCAAACAAACTTTGTGAGCTGTTTTTAACAATTAATATTACCATTAGTAATTAAATTTGCATTTGTTCAACATACTAGTTAGCACTTGGCATTGTCAGATATTTAATTTTTTATTTCAGCTATTATGATGAGCCTAAGTGATGTATCATTGATCTCATTAAGATTTTAATTTGTGCTTCCCTAATAAAGAATGATTTTATCAGATTTTAAGTATATTTACTGATCATTTGAACAAATTATTTTGTGAGCTGAACTTTTTTGTTATTTTTTTTCTCTAAAGTATTTAGTATTTGTCCTTTTCTTCTTGCTTTGCTAGGATTTTTTATTTATTTTAAATACAAGTCCTTTGTCTGATGTATGTATTGCAACCATCCTACTTTTCATTTTCTTTCTCTTTATGGTATCTTTTGATGAAATCAAGTTCTGAATTCTAATGACATCAAATTTAGGAAACATTTAATTTTTTTGAATAGTTCTCTTTAAGAAATTTAAGAAATATCTGACCATGCCAAATCATGACAATATTCTCTAACACTCTCTTCTGAGAAATTAATTATTTCCACTTTTAAATATTAAGCGACTATTCATAACATACCTAAATATCTGCATAAGAGATCATTTTGGCCTATTTTAGTTCACAACCCCCCTTAAGACTCTGATTAAAACTACAAAATGTCTCCCTAGTCTACAGGAAACGTGGGTGAGGAGATGTTACCAGTCATCTTCACTCTGTTGACAAACTTGTCTCCTGGACTTAGTTTCCTGTCTCTGTATTGTACGTCTATAAAGGTGGGAATACTGGAATCCAGGAAGGCACCATAATAGCAAACAAAGGACAGATATGATTGGATCCTTCCATGGGGCCAGGAAACAACTTTTAGAAAAGAGAAGAGGTGGCCTTATACTAAACAAAGCAAATTCCTTTAAGCCACCCCATAAGATGGGCAGTGTTTCTTGCAGTAGATAACAGTTTTGATAGAAGAAAAGTAAAGAATTTGTTACTGATGTGGCAAGGTACTCAGGAACTTTATGTGGTTCCTGCAGTGTAAGAAACCCTAGATACTGGCCTCTTATTAGTATAGATACACTTAGAATTATTGGGAAATTTGAAACATGCCACTAAATACTATTTAATAAAATTTCAAAAAATATTCAAGGACTTTACAACTTGAAATACTATATAAAATTTCACAAATAATAAGAAATGAGAGAGCGGCAAAAAAAATATTTTAGAGCTCTAAAAAAAAAAAAAAGAGAGAGCGGCAATGTTGAAAATTTGAATAGATCCTGAAGCATAAATTGAGCAAGTTTTAGAAACCACAAGGGAACAGCATTGATTTTAAAAAAGAGAGATACTTAAACAGTGTTTTCAGGGATGTTTGAACGAAATAAAAGAGACTGACTTAATAGAATAGTTACCTAAATTAAAACTTCTTGCTGGTACAATCACCATTATTATAATTGTTTCTCAATATATCAAGAGTTTAGAAGGCTGGTTATTCACATACGTCTGTGCTCTCCATGGGGGAAAATGCAAAAGAAAATGTGTAAAAAACGTGTGCAGAATGCATGGAAGTTTCAGCTCAAGAAACATTTTTAAATACAGGAACAGAAGAACAAAGCACTTGAGAGAGTGGCTGTTTACCTCATCACTCCATATCCTGCACACACTGTCAGAGAGGATTAGGTTAAATCACCACAGCATTCCACATCAAATCTAGTAGAATTAAGTTACCAGGCAGAATCCTTCAAAACCAGATAATTAGAGGACACACAGATTGTAAAAACAACAACAAAATACTCCTGACAACACAGGAGGAGATGCTTTTGAGTGACTAAACTTCTACAGACTCTTCCAGGAGAAGGTATTAAAGTAATTATGTAAGAAAATTGTGGGAGTTTGGGATATACGTTAGTAGGAATGAGATCTGTGATGATGTGGAAAGATGAACTCATAGGTTATCAACTCATGAGCAGAATGCTGTAGCTCAAGGAATATGAGCTCAAGGGATAAATGGGTCTGTTTGGATAATAGCTTACTCAGTGATTAGTCTCTCAGGTATAGTTTGCTCACATATAAAATCACTGTAAAAAATGCCTCCAGTGCAGTGCTGTTTTGTGAACTATGAATACGTAAAATGCCTGAAGGGGGTCAATGGATGAAAGCTACCATCGGGACGAATCATATCCTTCTCCTTTCACGGGTGTCTTTTGCAGTTACGAAAAAGGGAGAGATAAGGCCTTAAGATTCCTGTCCAAATGAAGAACTCTGGGGAGAAATAAAACAATGACAGTAGGCTAGCAAATCCAAGAGAAGAAAACAGAGCCGCTTTCTGCTCAAGCTTGTGCCTGCCGTGTGGGCTAAGGCTGCTAAGGGAACTTTTCACTCAAATACCGGTTTTCCGACAAGTGGCAGCAGCTTTATTTTCATTGCTTAGTTGACGAAAGGGTCACCATATGTAGAAACTGCAATTTTGATATTCCAGAGCCACACCCAAATGGTTCAACTGACTTCCATAACTTCCCTCTGGTGGTCACAACTGTTCATCCTTATCAGACCGAGAGCTCAACTGAACTGTTGCGAAGCTACAGGAGAAATCGTTTCTCAGCCCTGTACATCAGTTCCCAGTGACCTTCAGCCTCAAAGCACCATATAGAATGTTCTGTTTGAGGTACTCATATGCACATGGGCCTCATGAATAATCACCAACAAGAAAGACATTTATTTCAGTGTGCACTCCATCATTAACAGTGCTATAAATAATGGCAAGCTAGGGGAAACACTTTTAATTGGAAGCACATGGACAACGATTTTAGATTTCCTTCCATTTCATTAGGGTGATTTTGTTTCCACAGACATTTATTATTGTACCTGACACCTCATGGCTTTATAGGTGATTTTACTGGAGCTTTTATAGAAGACTTAAACAGGCACAGATGAACAAAGAAACAAGTGGCAATTCTAAGCAGGGATGTGATCACTGTTTAGGCAAGAAAAGAAGAAGAAACGGAGGGAGTGAGGCTTCCACTTATCAGCCTTTCCACACGCAGGAAATGTGAGGGCCAAGATGAGGGAATGGGCGCTGGGCAGAGTTCATGGGAAAGTCCACAGAAAAAGTTATTCCTTTCCACTTGAAACTTACATCTGAATATCACACAACAATGCAGTGATGAACAGGCCACATCGGCTAAGAACACTGAACTGTGTGAAACTAAAGAAGAAAAGCAAAGGGTGCCACAGCCAAACTATCTGCATGCCTCCACAAGACGGTCACGTCAGCACGGAATCAGGATTGATTTTCTGGCATCCCGGCTCTCAACAATTCGTATTTAGATTCAGCAACACATTGACTCTTGAACGAAGTCCTCTTTGTGTAAATATAGAGTTGACCATTAAACATTACAATTTTATTTTAATAAGGCTAATGGAATAAGGCAATAGTCCTATATAGAGCCAGATTTGAATAACCAAATTGTCTTTCATATGAATGAATTCTTTACTTCTCTGTTTCAAAACTAATAGAAGCCCTGAGATCCATCCTGTTCATAAATCATACATACAATTATTTGGCAGTAGGTTATATACAAATCAATGAAATCGGTTCAAAAATAAAAAATATAGATACGAAAGGAATAAAAGCTAGTTTTTACTGAGTATGGACTTCCATGCAAATCACTCATAGTATTGTGTTTCCATGTACGTACACATTATTGTGTTTCTATGTATGTACACAGAAGTAGTTACTATCCACATTTTACTAATGAGCAAATTGGCTAAATGCCATAAATGTCATCAACTTCTATAACCAAAGAAAGAGAAACTAGGAGAGATACTGAACTCCAAATCATCTGACTACAAAGCACATGAGCTTTTCAACTACTTCAAATTTGGTAAATGCCTGTTACCATGCTAGATATTCAGGGGACTGTTGAAGCAAAGGAAGACATATCTCAGTAAAGGAAAACATAAAGCATATCTCACCAAAAGGATCTAAAATATTTGTGTTCTATTAGGCTACTTCTTATTCTATTAAGAAACCTCCGTTGTCAGAAAATCTTTCCATAAATAGACAGACATTAACGAAAATCATAATAGAAAAGAAAAGAATTTTAAAGACCTAACAATATCTTTCTGGTGTATTATGTAGTCCCTTCACATTTTATTTCAAACAAAGAATTCAAATCACTATCCAGCTGCTATAAACCATGTGAAATCTTCATTTTGTTTTAAAACAAAGATTTGTACAATGCCAGGAAATTAGTGATACTTTGAAGACTTATCTTCGGAGTTTATAAAGCCATCAGTTTTTTTTTTTTGAAGAACAGAGGGTGAGGCTTAATAATTATGCAAAAGACAAATTGTCTAGCTATGCAATTAACTCAAAATTACAATGGCAATAAAAGTACAGTTAAATTTGTATTAATACATGAAATTGTAAAGAATGTTAATACACTTAATTGGCATTTAATAAGATAGCTGCAGTAAGTTAATTGGATATCAATTTACATAGTTCATGAATGTCATTTCTTTTAATAATTAAGGCCATATCCTCAAGATAATGCTCATATAGTTTATTATGTATTATTAGCGTATATACACTTTCATGCATAAAATGTGTTTGAATTTTCCACATGTAGTTTATCAAGCAAACGTTTCTTTCTTATTTATGTATGCTTGTCAGTTCATAGGCAGAAATATAATCCATCAAGATTCATCATCACAGTGACCACTTAGTCGGTCATTTACCATCGTTTTTTAAAGTCTGCAGAATACATCCAGATAAACTGCATAAATTCTCCATACCAAGGTCTTTTTAAAGAACTTGTTCTTTAAAGTTCTTTAAAGATTTGTTTCTCTCCCTTAAGTTTAGTTAACTTACCTTCACATATAAGATGTATCTGCTTGTTCTCTCTTCTCTTGAGATCTTGTCTTAGAAAATATTATCCTGATAACTGCCCTTTAATTCTATGGCCTTGTAGATTCTGGAGAAAGATAAAAAAAAAAAAGCTGACTCACTCACAGACAGTTCTTTCTTCAATTCACAATGAAGTAGAGAAAAAAAGTTAAAATATTTTAAAAACCATGGAATTGCATCAGCAACAATCTAATAAAAAAAGAGTGGCATTTTCTCACAAACTTGGAAAAGATGAAATGTACTTATTGTTCTAGTCCGATTAGCTAGATAAGGAGTCAAAAACCATTGTCCAAACTATGTCAGAACGTACAGTGAACCTGAACTCGGCAGCCCACATTAAAAACAAGAGGAAAAATAAATGAGCTGGCAACTCTTCAAACCTAGTCTGACAAGACATAACCAAAGGAAGAGAAACAAATTCTGCAAAAGAGCTCCCTGAGAGAGTAGAATTTGATTAGAATTTGGTGATAATTTGAATTCAGTAAAATATGTGTACAAAAAATTTATTTATAAAAAAATGAGATTTTTTTTTAAAAGGCAGACTAAAGAAATGCATTGAACATACAATAAGCTATTAAATACACTGGAAAAAACAAAGAACTAATTAGACATGATGAAAAATCAAATGAATGGCAAGGAATAAAAGCTTGAGATAACCGCTGTAAAGGGACAGAGAAAAATAATAATGTAATTGGGAAGATGAGACATATAAAGGTCATATAAGAACATGTAACCTGTAGTTCACTTGTATCCCTGAAACTGAGACCTAGATATATTTTTTACACTAAATGCCCAAGATCTGGTAGGTATCAGGAATGACACTATAATTTTATGCTAAAGAATTGGACTTTATTTTATAACAGAGGGCTACCTTGAAACAACATAAATTCCAGTGTCCTCTCTGATTGCATCTTCTTGCCTTCACCAGACACATTATCTGTCTAGGACACAGACTTTGTCTGTATTTTCCAAACTCTGTATCATTATTTGTGTTCTCCCCGTCTCATGTGTTACATGTGTTTACTTCCCAGGTGCCCACCCATTTTTACTGAATCTCAAATGTTGACTCTTCCTGAGAAAGCCTTCTCCCACAACTCCCTTTAGAACGAGTCCCTCCACCTTTGGGGTCCCCGAAGCATGTTTCCTCCTCATCTTCTGTCCTGACATAACTGTGCACATACCTGTCCCTTTTGTAAAATGTAAGTTCCTTAATAAAAGGTACCAAGTCTTATTGTCACATTACCAAAAAATCTCACCCAATTATTTTTCACAGTAAGTGTTCAGTAAACATTTGTTTAGATATCAAATTATAAGCATTTTTAAGATTGCTGTTAAGGGGTTTATTAATTTAGAATTACTTGTATTTACATAAGTACATATTTAAGGTGCAAACAAGTACCATATATTTTTAAAATTTAAGAATCATCTATTATAACTGACAAATGTCAGTGCATGGCTTCCTATGATTCATGTTCAGCTGTCAACCACAGCTAATGGGCTAAGAATCTCACTTATGCACTGCTTTGCTTTACTGCTTGCAATTCCTTTTTGTACTTGGAAGTAAAATTTCATTTACTTGAAAATAGTCTGAAATTTGGATTCTTCATTAATTCAAACTGGACTTCTCTTTTATTAGTTCTGTAGCCAGAAAAATACAATAGCAGAGTAAGGCCACACTATAGTACTATTGCTTAACACATGCAATGGTGCACAATGAGGGATTTAAATGCCACAGCACATTCAGGAAATATCTCCGTAGTCTGTACTATACCCATCATTTGGCTAACACAGTTACGACATATCCTTTTTAATTATATAATCTGTCACTTGTGAGAGGAAGGGCACTTCTTACACTCAGGGAAGAGGCTCATTACCACTAAATTAGATTTTTTGAACAATCCTTCCCCCCCACCTCTCCCCGCAAAAATACCCAGACAGCACTCTTGGATCACTGTTTCAAAGGTGGTCACTTTACAGAGAATTGGCTTGTGTAAGACAAGACACTGACACACAATATGTTGATTTATTTTACTACTGAATTTTCACTTATAGAAAGCACCAAACAAAATGAAATCTGCCACAGTCATTTGTTAATTTTTCTGCCATTTTACAAACCAGTGAATTTTCTACAATCAAAAGTAGAAGTTATTTGGTTTGGATCTGAATCTAGCTCCAAAATAATGCTTTTAAAACTTTTAATTGAATTTATTTCCAACTTTTCAAAATCAGAATATTGTACTTAGAAATCCATTGTTTCTTGCTTTTCCTGAGAAATAAGACTATCTTGAGATATTGGTCTCATTTTCCTGTATGGCAAAAATCCCAAAGATGAGTAGCCGAAACCCTCTTTAGAGAAAGATTGCCACGTACTCAAAATTCAGTTATATTTGAGATGCTACTTTTCATTTAAAATGAATAGACTCTGTTTTTAGAACAGTTTTAGATTATACAGAAAAAAATGAGCAGGTAGTACAGAAATTACAGTTCTCAAAAACCCCTCCTTATGTACAAAATTTCCCCTATTATTAATATGTTGCATTGGTGTGGAACATTTATTACAACAGGTGAATCAATATTTAGATAATATTATTACCTAATATCTAGAGGTTAAGTTAAGGTTCTTTTTTGTATTCTTCAGGCCTATGTTTCTAAGTTTTAACAAATGCACAATGTCATGTTTCTGTCATTACAGTAACACAGAATAGTTTCACAATCCTAAGAATCCCTCGCGCTTCACCTCTTCAACTCTCCTCCCCTCCCCTGACGACCACTGATCTTTTTACTATCTCTAGACTGTTATTTTTCCCCCAAATTGCATGTATTTGGATTCATACATTATTTAGACTTCAGATTGTCTTCTTTCATTAAGGAATATGCACTTAAATTTCCTTCATATCTTTTCATGGCTTGTTTCTTCTTATTGTTGAATAATGGTCTATCACATACGGATGCACCACAGTTTGTTTATTCATTCGCCCATGGAAGAACTTGTTCGTTGCTTCCACTTTTTAGCAATTATGGATAAATATGCTATGAACATTTGTATATAAGCTTTTGTGCGGACACAAATTTCTAAATAATTAGGTAAACATGAAGGAGCACAGTTGCCAGACTGTATGATAAGACTACATCCAGCTTTTAAGACACTGCTAAACTGTCTTCCAAAATGATGGTACTATTTTGAAGCTTAAAAAAGGACCCATTTGTTATCTCATAGGTTGTGGAGATCAGGAGTCTGGCTTGTGTTAGCTGGGTTCTTGCTCAGGGACTCACAGGGCTGAATCAATATGCTGGCTGGGATAGGATCTCATCTGAGGCTCAGTGTTCTCATGATGCTCATTTAGTTTGCTGGCAGAATTTGATCCTTTGCAGTTGTAGGACAGAAGTTCCATTTTGCTTGTTTGTTGTTGGTTGGGGGCCACTCTCAGCTCCAAGATACTGCTCACAGGTCCTTGCCACATAACTTCTTCTATAGACCCTCTCACAACTTATTTGTTTTTTTCAAAGCCAGCAGGAGAATTTCTTTCATGTTTCAAATGTCTCTGAGTTTAAGAAGAGGCTAGTCTTGTCAAAGGGCTCAACTGATTAGGAATGGCCCACCTAGATAATCTCAGTTTTGAATAATTTAAAGTCAATTGAATTAGGACCAAAATTACACCTGCAAAATCTCTTCACTATGACATAAAATGTAGTCTAATAACGTATATGAAATCCATCATATTCACAGCTCTGCCCACACTCAAGCGGAGGAGATTATACAGGACACGTGCAAAGGTGGGAATATTGTGCACCAAATCAGAATTCTGCCTACTCCCAAAAGACAATGAGTAGTATAGAAGTGAATAACATCCATGCAGATATTTTCATATGTGAACAAAGCCTTCCCATATTTGGGCCGCTTTACTGGTTAATGTTTCCTGAATGACCCTGCAGACATTTGAGTCAAGCCAGTTGCTGACCACCTAATTCTGTCAGATTGGCCTAACCTCCATGTGGACTTTTGGCTTAGAGGAAGAAAGCACATTGCTTTTGCCTGAAATATCAGTTACATTTTTTTTCTTATAACCCTTGTCATTTATTGCATAAACAGTAACACAAATTGCTCACTCCAATCTCAATTCTTGCTCTTCTGTTTCCATTTAAAAAATATAATAGCATTATGTTTTTTGATGATTCACAGAATAATTTCTCTCTGTATATGCCCCTTTATTAGTATGTGTTACAACTTTATTAACCAAGCAAAGTTTTCATATAACCATGCATTTCAATGCCTTGTTAGATCTGTATAAACAATGAAAAATGTTCCTTTGCCTGCGGGAACAAATTTCCATCCCAATATAAGGTTTTCTTCCCTTCTGACCTGAGTGTCTTATCCTCTGGCTTAACATTTTCCTCACGTGTCCTTCATCTTGCATATTGGAGGGCAAACATTTTTACTGCATGCATCTGAATTAGTGGGATGCCATTGAAAACATAAGTAATGTCAGTATTGAATGTTGTAAAACTGTATTTATTTTCAAACAATTGTCCTCTACCTTTTTCCCAAAGAAGATCTGTTTCTCTCAGTACCCATTACTCAACTCCATACTGTGATATTTTGCATTCTGAAGCCCTCCCCCTGCTTCTCTTACTGAAATCTTTCAGGGGGGATTAAGTATAAAGTCAGCCTTTAAATCAGTCGGGAAAGTGATGCCGTGCCCACAGCTCCTCTGACTTGCGGTTGGCTGGGAGATAAGGTGAACTCATTCATTAGGGAAGCTGCCCCATGACTTCCTGTTGTTTATAATCAACTTGTTTAAGAGTAACATCTTTAGTGATTTGCAATGATTACAAATTTTGAAGTGATTATCAATCCCCAGAGACAACTAACTCTAATGAAGTTTTGATTTTCATTTGACTTTTTTCTTTTCTTCAGTGTCTCTGCTATCCTAATATTTCATACCAAGATGAAATCTAAGAGGAGAGTGTGTTCATGGATGGCCTGGTGATATATAGGATTTAGAACACTGTAGGCAAGTGCCCAAGCCAGAAAGCAGGGAAGAGAAGAGGTGGGAGTTAAAGGTGAAAGCCAATACTGACTGGATTCAGATGATTATTAAAATGTTCTCAAGAGTAGAAGAAAAAAAGCTGTCCAAGCAAAGACAAAGTAGTGCTCAACAGAAACGCCAACCTTAATATAAGAAACTAATGTGACAAACATTAAAGGGGATATGTGGCCAATATCTTTAAAGCTTTTTAATTTCAAATCAGAAAAATGCTGTATTTTTAAATTTTCTTGATGATTTATTCTTAATGACTAGATTGATTTATTTTTGGCACAAAAATAACTTTGAACTTGGCTTACTTAATTTCCCTTCCAACATTTCTAGATCTAAGTTAGATTTCTCATGCCTGTTTTGGCAAAGGGAACACCTCTGCATCTGGTTGGTATTCAACCTTTTCAAAGAATGCTTATTTATAAAACAGTAGGTTAGTTATTCGGAAAATAAAAAATACATATATAATACAATAAGAAAGTAAAATGCATTTTCAGATGGAAAGGCCACATACTTACATTGAGCAATAAAAAATTAAAGTATATGGAAGGCTAATTTATTGCTAATTGTTTCCTTTCTTGTCTCACTAAAACAATCATTCATTAAGAATATGGTGGAGGAGAGAAAATTTCCACACAGATATGATCATCAATTCGTGTATTCTAACACTGACCACTTGAGAAATTTTGTCTTTGCCGTTCTTTAGCTTTTGTTCCTCAAAGTCTGGTTTGCGGAACAAACAGCATTAGTATCACCTGGAGGCTTGCTGGAAATGCTACATCTGAGAACCTACCCCAGATCTACTAAATTAGAATTGCATTTTAACAAATCCTCAGATAATTAATATACACACTAAAATCAATGGATAGAAAACACAAACTAAACAATCCTAAATTGACTTGAACAAAATTATAAATAGTTTATATTATATATAATATATAATATATTATATTATATTATATATTATATATAATATATTATATTTAAATAGTTTAACATTGCATTATTTACTTCTTATCAACGGTATGTAGAAACTTGCCCAATACTAAATATGTGTTAGGAACCCAAATAATAATTGCATCTACTGAAAAAGCTTGTTAAGTTATCTGTTTGCTTTATCCATCGACTTACATTGATCTTTTGTGTATTTTATGCTTATGTTACATTTTTATACCATAACATGTTTCCTCTTTATTATGGAAAGCAGTGCTTGGAGAATTAATGGAGAATATAAATACATGTAAATATTATTTATTTCTCAACATAACCACCTTGGAGTCTGACTTAGGAAGCTTTGACCTCTTTCCAGTCTTGGGCATCTAACAAAAATCACGATCATGTATCACACGGTGTCACAGTCCAGAGACCAATGCTAGGGCAATTTCTGTATCAAGTGCCAGTATTTAAGAGTGCCTACAGATATCAAAGACAATCTTTGCAGTTTCCTCAAATGAGTAATTGAATTTAATTTCCTTTATAATAAATCATTCAATTTGACTAGGTTTATACTTCTTAAAATGGAGAAAGAATTTGACCTCTTTGCCATCATATGATTGTCTACTTAGTCCCTTTAATTAAGAAAATTAAATTCATTTAAGAAAAATTTTGAAGGAAAATTGTTCAACTTAATGATATTCAAGGCTCATAATATTCAGTCTGGGGAGCACTGAGTTTTGACATCCAAAAGATACATTAGCCTTGCTCCTGCCAGTTCAATGTCATTACATCTAACATATAATCCCAGGATCTTTCCACACAGTCTCCCACTTCTTTTAAAATATCTTGAATAAAAAGATTCTTGGCAAGTACAGCCTTCTTTGTGATTGACATCTAGGGCTAGTTATGTATAACAACATATATCTCAAATTAAACATTGATTGCAATATTAATATTCACATATAGCAATAAGTATTCAACTCAATTTACTGCCTCCCTAGGTTAGGGACAGTTCCGTAATTAGTCACATTTATTTTAGTCTCCCCAGATATTGCTTGTGAAATTGATATCCTAGCTATTTTCTCACAGGACCACAGAAATGAAAGAAACTTTCAAAAGGTCGGGGCAAATACCCTTATTCTATATGAGGAAATTGAGATTTGGAGATAAAAAGTGAATGGCCTATGCCACACACAATTTTTGGAGCTGAGCTGGGACTTAAAAAACAACCACCTATATAGGTTAATAGGATGCCTCTCAATCTGTACACATAAAGCCTTTATTATAAATAACTTGATGGTTGGATGTCTCCTAATTAAGGGAATCTCAGGTTTTCCCAGCATTATTTTATTATGAATGCTGACTGAAAATGGCAGCCAGGGAGGTTCTCTGTGACCTTCTCAGCCAATCAATCTGGAAATAGAGAATAGTGACTCTGATAAAAAGAATTACATAATATAAGAGAGAGAAACACACACACAAATGACCCTCTTCACAAAGCAATGAAATTATAAAACACAGGTCTGGAGGCAAACAACAAATTGAGAAGCATTTATTCGAGACAAATGACTGAAATGCAGTTAAGAATGTTGAGAGTCTGTAAAGTTTTAGCCTATGGCTATTCCACACTCTCCCTTAACCCTCCCTACCAACCTCCACGTTGGCAAGGTAGTGGTTGAAAACCAGAGTTTGTTGTAGGAAGGAGCTGTTTGAAATCAGAGTGGTGCAGAAAAACTCCATGCCCCTGGGTATTAGAAACCAAAGCAATACAAATGGAAAATGAATGGAAAAGGCCAATGCTGCAGGTAACCTCAGATTGCAATCTTGACTGGGAAAAGCAGGAAACTGGCAAATTAGTTCAAAGTTGATCAGGGAATTCTGGGGAATGAGACAGGCACGGTGTACTTTGAAAAGCTCACGTACAACTGTAACTGTAGTGGTCTGGGTGACTGTGGTCATGAGCAAGGTTGCACACACCCTTGGGATACACTGGGGAGTGCTATCCACACACCCTTGGCTGAACGTGAGACCATGAAGAAGAGCAAAGACCAGAGGAGAACTCAGCAGAAAGACAAAGCTAGGGAGCACTGTATACTGCCGGCACATTGAATTCCTAACCCTCAAACAGATCCATCAGCAATACTCTGTCCTGTAAACTCTAGCCATCTTAACTGCCCTAGACAGTAAGCAGCATATCCTTAACTCTAGGAGGATGGTGAGCTGTGTCTAGGTTTCTCTCCCTCAGCCATGCCCTGGAAATTATCTCAAGGTAGTAAGCTGGAGCAATTGTAGTACTCGCCTCGTTTCCCATTTATCCAGGGTCACTGTCATTCATTTCCTCATGTCTAATGTCCTGAAAACATTATTTCATAGATTATGTTTTGTTATTATTGTTTAACATAGGAAGTTAAATCCAGTTGCTTGATACTTCCACTGGCCAGAAGCAAAAGCATTTCGTATGTCTCTTTGACACTTACCCACTATTTTTTGAGCAGTTCTTTCTTTTCTGGAACTACAGGATCATCCAGGCTCATTCTGTACTTTGTTTTCCCCAGCAAAGTCAGCCATTTCTCCAGGAGCCCCGGTTTTTTTTTTTTTTATGGAGAATGGACATTTAGAGGACAAAATCCTGGAGTTAGGTGAGCTCACTGGTTACAGGTGACATTCGAATAGCTTCGTCCCTGTAAGTTATTAGATATTTTGCCCAGAACGCTTGAACACTTTCATTTTATTGTTGAAATTAAATAACTTTATTAACGTATTTGTTAGAGTTGATCTCTCTTGGTTAAATTTTCACATTTACATGCCCTTTCAGTATGGTTCACTCAGTACCTCCACTATCTGGAAAATGGTCTCAGATTACAGATTTAAAAAACAATTCTGTTTCATTGTTTTGTTTTTCTTTTTCAGGGCCTCTAAGTATGCATGTTGTTATAATTAATTAATTAGCCTTCTATTTTGGCCACTTTATCTCTGACTTGTTTCACTTCCTTTTTTATCTCATTTTATTTTCATGGCTGCATGTTTAACTTTCTTCAGTGTCTCTTATTAAATAATTTTCATTTTAATCTCTTCTACTGTTTAGTCTATTATTGGGTGTCCTATAATTTATTCTTCATATTGGAGATGATTATGTTCTTTTCTTCTAACTAACCTTTATTAAATCATTTTTTTTAATTTGTTTTTTCAACTTTTGAATTTGTAATTAAAAAAGGTTTCTAATTTCCCTAAACACTTTTTTAGTATATTAAATAAGTTTGAGTAAATTTAATTCAGTTTGGGTTGGTGAACTTTATCAGCTAATGTGTATCATTCCTTATTTTCTGATTTCTTTTAAGGTTTTTTTTTGTTTTGTCTTGTTTTGTTTTGTTTTCTGTTATTTAGTTTTCATCTATTCATTCTGTGGTCTTGAGGTTCAACAAAAGATTCTTAAGTCAGTAATACTCTTTTCTGTCAGTACAGGAAAGTCCCGTTTGTTTAGCTGATGTTACTTTAATTGGTACTGGAGAGAGGAGTTTCATTTACTCCATTTTCTTTTGTTCTTTTAAAAAATTTCTTTCCAGTGTCCTAAAATTTCCATATTTTCTTCTTTTACTTTTAACTATTTAATTTCAAAATGACACCTATTTATACATTCCCTTCCATCTGCCAAAAACTCCCTTGTTCACAACAACAGCGGTTCCGAGAGTGTGCAAGGCTGCTTGATGGGATTTGATGTTTTCTTTTTATTTTTTCACTTGGTTTTCCTTTTTATTTATTTTTTTAATGTGCAGACAACTTAAAGTTTGGACATTTCTTGTTTTCTAGTTATGCTGAAAGCATTTTTGGGGGTAGTTCTGTGTGTTTTTCTGATATTGTTTTATTTTTGAAGAATATTGGGAAGCATGGACTTATTCTGTTGCCATTGTTTTGGGGTCCCTGAAAGTTACCCCATTTATGATACTGATTACTAGAAATTTGGATTTAATTTCTATATACTAATACCAATACTATTATTATGGCTTCTTTCAGTGATACATTACTTTTGTACATATCCTTAATATCATCAAAATTATTTAAAATACACTTTCTTATTTAATTTCTAAATTTTCTGAATACTCATGAATTCATGATCCATAACTTTTGTCTAAATCTTTCTAGAACTTGCACATATTCTAGCTGCAATGTCATCTATGCTACATGCTTATTTCTTTAGCATAGTAGTACTGTTTTTTTATTTGTCCTAAAAGTAAGTATTCTAACTTTTGGCCTTCTTTACTAGAATTATAATACATTCTGAAACTTTCCACATTCTATTTCTCACATTAAGATATTTATTTTAAAGTATTTCATGATTTTTCCTTCTATATTTACTTTAGAAACTGTGTTTTAGTTTCTCTCATGTTTTATCCAACTTAAATAATCCATTTTAGTCTTAATATCTTTTTTCATAGTACATTTAAAAATCTTTTAGGATTAGACATTCTTTAGAAAATAGTATATGCCATGCTATTCACATAAAATCCTGAGACAAAATTAATAAATGAGATTCCATCATTCAGTACAATAAAAAAAAAACTTAATTTTTGAAGGCACTGTGGTAAGTTACCTGTCTTGGATGTCAGATTAAATATTTTCCTACTTTCAAAGGTAAAAAGTGATCATTTAAACAATATCCTAGGTCAATAAGACAGAAAAGAAAATCACCCTCAATGAAGAAATATAAAAACATCAGAGGAAGCCCAAACACCTAATTTTAACTAGGTAGGTATCTTCCCAATTTCAATGTTGTAGAACTTGAAGATAAAAGATATTAGCAGACTGAAGAGTAAAGCATATGTCAGGCTAAAGGAACAACAGGAGCAAAGCACAAAGGGATCAGATAAATAAGTTGATTTAGAGAAAGAAAACAATCCTGAATGATTTGAATATCAGGTAGTTATTGTCCAGTTGCAGAAACATTGAAAGTCATGCAAGAAAATTTAAATCCTACTTTTTTGTCAGTGGATGATTTTAATAACACATTTAAGATTATTCTTACATTTTAAGAAAATCAGTTTGTCAGCAGAGAAATTCAGAAGAACTAGAGACAAGGAAATTAGTTAGAAAATATTATTAAAGATACAGAGAAGAAAGCATGAGCATTGTCTTCAGAGCACAGGTTACGTTATTGCTCCAGAAATGGATTATATTGCTCCTACCAAACATTTAACGTCAGTTGAAATATAAATTACTATTCAAACATTTTAAAAATATCGTAAAATATTCATACTTCAGAGGTGCAATTCTGTATATTAAATGTTAACCATATTGAATATATATTTTCAAGTTAGTAATACTAAATATAAGCAACTTTTGTACATACTCTCAAACTTAAAGCATAACTATGATTTATTTTCTTAATCCATCACATCTAGTAATATGAACATAAAGACAATTAAAACCATAACATCAGGGAGGGTGACCTTGGAAATGTGGACACAGTGACAAAAAATTTTTTGCTATATCCATTCTAGTAATTTTTATTAAATAATCTATCCTTGTTTTCAGAAATAACTAAGCATTCTATAGTCACCACTATAATCAAGAGTTTTTAAATTTAAATATTATGTATTATTTTATCTTAAACCACACAAATTTGACATGGAAATATAAAAACAAAATGTAAAATGGTGTTAATATATGAAGATATTCAGGATTTTCAAACAAAAATGCTCATGCATCTTACATAAAATTAATATACAACAAATTATCATGCACAATTGATAACAGTGAGAGCTATTAGACTATGTTTAAATTTATAATATAAGACGAATCACCCATCTTGTGAATGTTTCAAATGTGGTCACAATCAATGTGTCAACACAACACTTTAAAACAAACCAGAACTTTTATATTTCAAGAAGGTAGTACACCACTTCTGGCATAAAGTTTCAGTTCTGTTGTGATATCACGTGAATTTCATTTCTGTCTATACCAGTTAATAACTTTGTGCCTAAAGACAAGTTACTTCATCTTTCTGTAACTTAGTTTTCTTAGTAATATGGAGACAAATTTTAAAAAAAAGCATGTGTTGCAAAGATAAAAATAAAATAGTATGTGTAAGACCTTTAGATTCATGCCTGGTACATAGCTTAGTAATAAATTTAAGTATTAAATTAATGAAGAAATACTGTTAATGTTCCTATGGAATCTTGCAACTGCAGACTCAAAACTAAAGAATCCATTCCTAAAACCAGAATGTACAGTCACTTATGAGTTTCAGAATTTCCTACCATTGTTCTTTCTCTTTCTTCTATATTGCCATTTAGGATGTAATCATTAGAATTTCTACTGCTTAAATTGTTTGGTTATAATGCCATATGAGATCAAATCAGACTACAGAGGGTACAGCATTAGCAAGGAAGCCACGTTTAGAAGGTATTGACTACTGACTCTTCAAAAAAGCTAAGTTTATTAAGTCTACTGTAGTAATGGAGAACACCAAATTGGCAGAGCCTTGTTAGTATCCCAAAAGTGAAAAAAATTAGGGAAGGGTAGTTATAAGGTTTTCAAATCTGAGCTGAATGATTTTTAATGTATGCCTTGGAAAATGGGGAAATGGTTGAGACTGAGTAAGATTCACTGGTAGGCAAAACAGGATAAGAGTCTTGAAGGGCAGTTTGATGAAAAAGTTGTTAGTCATAATTCTTAAATGACCAAGAGTTAGTGAACTCAGTCTAATCTTACAGATGCAGGTACTTCTTGGATCAACCAGCTAAGTTAGTTTTTCTTGGCCAAAATATGGTTTAAGACATGACCAGGGACATATATCTCATCCTAGATCTGTTTAACCCAGAGACAGTGAATCATTTCATTCTCAAAGGGAAACATGTAATTTTGAGCAAGAGACAGAGAAAGCATCCACCTGGGCTAAGCCCACGATCACGGTACAGAGTAGGCAGTGTGCAGAGCACAACTAGCTGAGCTACCAGTGGTGGCCCCAGTGCTGGAGAGCTAGAAGAGGTCCAAGGTATGCAATTCATGGTGAGAGGCAGTGAAGAACGGAAAGACCAAAAAATGAGACAATGGGAGATTAGAAGAGTTCTTGTGAAGCAGGTTTGTTAGGAAAACAGCGCCTGAAGTGATCACGCCACCACTAGCAAGAAGTGGCTATGGCCAAGAAAGGGAGCAAAAAACTCAGGCGTTCTCCATAAAACCCCTTGCCAAAAGCGGTCTCTATTTTTCTGAACATATATTGTCACCCGTTATTGCTGGTATCGCTATATCAGGAAATAATCATGCTAAATGCTATAGCCCTAAGTTAAAAATCGTAATACTTTTTTTATGTTTTTATATATTTTAATTCAAGTTTTAGTATCTTGAGTGTAAATTTATATTGCAAGAACCATGTTTATATCTGTCTATATCTCCAATAGTATTTAGCAATGCTTGGTTTACAGCATATGATAAATAAATATTTACTGATTAATTGATTGGAAAGTAACTAAAGAGAATTTTTCACACACACACACACACACACACACACACACGCATACACAAAGTTTGGATATATGTATTTCTACTGTGGTTCTTTGCCAGTATAGGTGATCGAGGCATCTAGCTCTCTTCAAAATAAGAGTCTGATCATTCTGACAGTTCTCTATGAGAAAGGACAACATAACACAAGTGGTGGAACCTAAATCTGAAACTGAGTTGTATGGGTCAAAAGCCCTGCTGGCTCTATTTTCATTGCAAAAACTTCATATAAATCAACTCCAATGTAGGGAGAAAAACTACAACATAAATTAAGCAATCTTCCTGTAAGTCAAAATTAATGTACCTGCACAAGAGTAAGTATTGTCTGACACAAGGATTCTTTTTCCATTTCCAGAAGTTTTGGTTATATAAAGATAGTTAGATGTCAATTATTGAAAAAAATTAGGAAATTTCAAATGGGAGTGAGACATTTTATAAACAATTTTTTCATTGGAAAGTCTCAGAATAAAGTAATCTTTTGGGGCCAGTTGCTCAATTTGCTAAATTGGAATTGTTTCTTCATTAATTTAGGTAGTCTAGAATGCTGAAGATTGAAAGATGCACTAAATGTAAATCCTAAAGTGAATTAAATGTAGCAAAATATAGACTAAGCTGTATTACTTTGCTATTTATTTAGCAGCTGTAATAATGCACCTGTTGGTTCTGTCCTCAGTGAAATGGCAATGTAAATAGTTTACGACCTATTTTCTTTCTTTAGGGAAATCAGTGAGGTGTCTGTAGGAGAAGACAAACATGTAGAAAACTCTAGGGAACAATTCGATAAAGCAGTTTTAAATCCTTTGTAATAATGGTTGCGGGGAAGGCAATTAGGTCTTTAAAATGAGAGATTCAGGATAGAATAGTAGCAAGGTCACAGGCAAAAGAAAAAAAAACGCTAGTATTAAAATCTGAAGCTCAGAAAGTTATGAGTTCCGTTCAAGGATCTATCACTTTTTGGGTGAATTTGGACAAATTATGTAAGTTCTCTCAGTCTTAGTGTTCCTTATCTTCAAAAGAAGACCACATGTTTTCTACCAAACCAAAAATGTAAAAGCTAAATTACATAAGTCATATACGATGTTAGACAAGGCACCTACATAGTAGAAGCTCAATAAACTGTAACAATTATTTAATTACTTATTGAGCTCATACTGTATACCAGGAACTGGACTAAACACTTTAAATGTTTTGCTATCATTTTGTTTCCATTATAAGAGGGTGGTTTCCATATGAGGTAGGCATCCTCAATTTACAGGTAAGAAAACCAAAACAAATAAAGTAATAGTCATGTTTACCTAATGTCAAACAGCCAGAAAGTGAAGAAACACCTTTAAACACAGCTTTTTTTTTCCCATTCAAGAACTTGTATTCTTTGCTACTAGTCAGCAGCATTTCATTATCATTGCTAAAGGAATTGTTGAATCAACTTACAGATGAGTATCTATTTACTGCATGGTAACATAACCAAGAAGATGGTATTTGTCCCCATCCAATCTTCAAAGCAAAAATAGGTAACTCCAAAATGGATCACATTTTTCATTTTGATGGAACTCATTTTTCAGATTCTGTCTTGCCACATGCCAGCTATCACATGTTCATCCAGCTCTTTTCCTGTTATCTGTCCATTACAGATTTGTAACTTATCTTTGTAATTTCTATGGGGCCTGAGGTCTCATTTTCACTCTGTTTGACACTTGAGGTTTTAACAATTGTGAATCTCTGAGGACACTGGTGGCACTGAATAATTCAAATCATGTCTTCTAAATCCAACTTTAGTAGAAAAGCAAAGCAGGAGTTTGCAGACTCATTTCTACTTTACAACCAAATTGTAAACTATTTGCTCAGAAAAAGTTGTATCTGACCAGTCAACAATATATACACGTATTATTATTTTTAAAGAAGATTGACAAGTCAGTAATCTACTTGTCAGATCCCATTAGCACTCCCCTATCCTGGACCTTCATCTACCTGTGTATCTTCAGAGGGCTCTACTACATTTTAATTCTGTAAGTGGCTGGCACTGGTGGTCTTTTAAAATTTTAGCATGGAAAGACTATCCTCAGTCAAAGATTTAAAATTTTAGGAATATTAACGACAGGACCTATTTTAGTATGGCTAAAATATTTACCATAGTTTTCTATTTCCTTTTTTGTTAAATTGTGAGACTATGTGGAAAAAATATCTACAAGCACATCTAAGCATCAGATAAAATTTTAGGCACTTTACAAACGTTTCACTTAATCCTTAAAAACATCCTCCAAAGTAAAGCTTACTTGTCCACTTTACAAATGAGAAAATGGAGGCTTGTAAGAATTAAGGTAACAATTATTAATTTGTCAGCTCTGATTGACTTGGCTTCTGTAGGGCTTTATGCCTGGGTTTTGATTTGACCTGCCCTCTAGTTATCATTGCAGGGAGTATTAAATTGTTCTCTTTGCTAACAGGTACTTCTTCAGTCAGAGCTAGGCAGAGAACTCACCTGGAAAGCTTTCAGAAGTGGATGAAGCTGGTCCTAAGCCCCAGTGTCAAACGTAAATAGCATATTTCTGTTTAGAATTTAACTTGGCCCCTGGTAATTCTGATCTTCACTACAAACATCACCTGCCATAGCCCCAGGTGGCACTTTAGGAAAAGGGTTGACTTAAAGAATTGCCACAAGGAATCCTCAAATATGCATGTAGCAGAAGTAAAACTGAAATAACTTCTATAGGTTGATGATTGGCCTTCTTTCTGTTCTGTCCTTTTTAACTTTCTTGCTTCACCAGTTACACACCTGACAGTGATTAAATGTTAGGTGGCTGAGAAAAGGGCCTCTCTGAGAGAAGCCAACAGGACTATGGTTATCTAGATAATTTGTCTGACTACCCACATGAGAAATCAGCCAAGGTTTGGGGGGAAAATTACTCAGCTATTTCCTCACAATTTTATTTAGTAGGCTTTCCAAAATATTTACATAATTGAATTGTACTATAGCATCAAAACCCAATGATCTGAGGCGGTGCTTGGAACCCACTGCTAACTGCTCCTTCAATAGGGAGTCGTGTTTCCTCCCGGGTCTCATTCACCTGCACCAGGAGGGGTCTTATGTGGAGGGAAGCACAAAATCAGATCTCTTGGGAATCAGGAGCACTTGGCCTCAAGCCAGACTAGTAATTTAAAACCAGGTATTATTAAGCCAATTAGATTTTTAATTGATTTTTTTTTCAATTTTTGCAGCAGAGGAAATTCATCAGGGCTCATTTTGAAAATGAGGTAACTGCCTTCTGAGGCATCACCTGCTTGCAGAAAATAAAGTCAGTTCAGTTCATTAGCAAATTAATGGGACTCTGACTTCATTGTAGAGTACCAATAATTGGGCATACTGAATGGTCATGCTGGAAATGGCAGATGAAGATATGGCAAAAAAGGAAAAAAAGCAAAGTTAAAACCGCTAATGATGACCAACTCCAGTCAAATGTTTTAATATTTTACCAGAACCCAACAACAATGGAAATGGATGAAATTTGCTTGGAAGGTTTTCAGTACGATATTTCTGAGCAACAGTTTCTTAACACAAATAGTTACAGTGATGTCCTTCAAGAGTATTCAATAAAATGGAATTGAAGCAAGACCTGTAGCAGAATTAGAGACCTTGGGTTCAGAGCAGTTTCCTGTAGGAGATACCGAAAGAAGTGATTTACTTCCAAGTCACCTCTTTAAAACCTCAAGTTATGATCCCATCAGTTTAAACTTAGGTTTTGTTGTTTAATGATAGAGTGTGAACACTTCTCAGCTGTGTGAACTAGGGTGTTATTTAATCTTTGCATAGTAAAGAAACCAATTCTGGCTGAATTAATCTAAAGAGGGTATCTTATTTGAAGGACAAAGGAAATTCACAGGATAATAAGATAGGAACACAAATGGGTTTAGAAAGCATGGGAGAGAGAGTTATAGATGGTCTTGGTACTAAAAGTAGAGTTACAAGAGTTACAGTTTCTGTCTAGGGACCAACCCTAGAAGTGATGATTCCAACCATCCCTTCCCTCTGGCCATTCCTCCTGCTCCTGGTTCTGTTCGGTATTTCTGGCAAGCTGGAAAAATCCATTTCACCTATTTATGTTACATGCCTCCTCCTTGGTGTGCAAGTGGACACAAACATATAGGGTAATTCACTTTATGATAAATGTTGCATGTTAAACCAGCTGATGGAAGAACTTTTTACTAAATGATGTTGGAAAATTGAGTTGCCATCTGAAAAAAGAAGTCAAGGCTCTATACGGTACATCAGGATGAATTCCATAATACTTCAAATATCATAAATATGTAAAAATGTTTATGTAAAAAATTAAAATATAATATGTAAACAACAAAACACCATAGTAATATTCCTTTATGTGTTTTATATAAGAATATCTTTAATACATCTCAATATTGAGAAAACTAAAGAAAATGCTGACACATAATTATATAAATAACATGAAAGATCTACATTGCATAGTAATACCATAAGCAAAATCAAAAGAAAAAGTTATATTACAAAAAATATATGCAACACATTTCATAGTAGAATATCCCTGATACATAAAGTGATTCTAAAAAATACATATATAAGAAAAAGATAAACAACTCAAAAGAAACAGAGTGACAACTTATTGAACATGGAGTTCACAGAAAGGAAAATACAAATGGCTCTTTATGAAAGAAAGATCCATGTCTTTCATTGTGAGGAAAAAAACGCAAATTAAAACTACATTATGGTACCTGTTTCACCTAGGAGACTGGCAAAGACCCAGGTTTAAAAACACACTCTGTTCAACCATACATCCTAGGACGAATCAGCTCCCTATATTTCAGATGGTGGTTCAAATCCACACGGAATGTAGAGAGGGCAATTTAGCAAGGTATCACTGCGTATCTTCCCTATAAATATTTCTTCACAGCCAAGAAATCACTCATATACAAAACTTTAACAAAGTTCACTGAATTTCTTTTGTATAAAGTAAATACATGTGTGCTAGTTGCTTATATTGTCATAAACAATGTTTGGATCAGTTTACAAAAACAATGAATGGTTACATGAAGAGAGAGGGAGAGGGAGAAAGAGCGTCTGTATGTGTGTTGGGGTGGGGGCAGCAGATGGAGGATGGTGCAAGACCTATCATTTATTTTATTTTATTTTTTTTTTTGTTGAAGTATAGTCGTTTTACAATGTTGTGTTCATTTCTGATGTACAGCATAGTAATTTAGTTATACATATATATTCCTTTTCATATTCTTTTTCATTATAGGCTATTACATTATTCCGTCCACTATTACAAGATACTGAATATAGTTCCCTGTACTATATAGCAGGACCTTGTTGTTTATCTATTTCACATATAGTAGTTAGTATCTGCAGGGATAAACTGGGAGTTCCAGACTTGCAGATAGTAACTACTGTATGCAAGGCCTATCATTTGTATGCCTGTCTCTTGTTTCTGCTTTTGAACCAAGTGTTACCTAATCAATGATTTTAAAGGGTAAGAAAATCTATTAGCATACCCAACAATTATATTTCTGTCATCCTTCTATTCTGCCATGCCAATGAAATTAAACATGGGTTTCATCTTTAACAGGAGTCCTGTAACATTAAAGTCTGCTGCCCTAACAATTATAAGTAAATACTAAGGGCCATGAATTTCACACTAAGAAGCTAGTTAATTCAAATAGCATTCAGTTGCTAAGTGCCCTACCTAATAAACACAAACATCCTTAGTTATATAAAAATTTATATTTCATGATAGAAAGATAATTTAATTTGCACTAAATTATTGTCCTGTCTTGAATACTATCATCACCAATGCTCAACCAGGCGACTGGGGCAGGAAGCACATACTACTCAATTTTGCATTCCCAGGGCCTAATATTGTATATGAAATAATTAAACATTTAAAATAAAATACAACTATCATTTATTCTTTATTTGAAACTTGCTGAATGATTTGACTTGTGGGAGTGCTTTTCATTAGCCATATCAAAGTTATATTTAGAGAATCTAGAAATATGGAAAATTGTGCCTTTTTTTTTCAGTTCTTGGGTCTATATAATAAAATCATAAAGATGCTTTTGATACCCTAAGACTCCTTCATTGAAGCTTCATTAGTTAACTCAGTAAGTCCAACATTAGGTTAGGAATTCTATGGTAGCTTAGACACACAGCAAATTCAGATTATCTTCATATAGATTTCCATTTTTAATCTAAACTTATTTCCCTTGCTTCCACAGTGGTCTAAAATCAAATATGAGTGGATTTTATATTATTCTGTTTGGGATTATCTATCCCGCACACAACTACAATTACAATAATAAATGACAATGATAATTATGGGTTGTAAACTTGATGTTCAAACACAGCAGGGAATAACAAGTGCAAATTCATATATAAGATCTTGTTTACACTTTTATTACAAAGTGCTACTATTTGTTTTAAGATGTATGTATTAAAGCATTAGTGTCACAATGTATATGAATTCCTAAAAATTCAGAACATGGACAGGAGTTAAAATTTAGGGCAATTTCAACTTCATATTCTTTAGTATAATCTACTTCATATAAGATGAAATTCAAGCATGTAAGGTGAGATATTTTACTAATAAATAGGGAGCAATGCCATTTGCTCGCTGATATTGAAGCAGAAGTCCCTGGATTAATCAGCATTACAGGGCCTCTGGTATTTATCCACTGGACCCCATATGCCAGTCAGTTAGAATGTTTTGATTGGTAAATGAGAGAAACCTAAAATAAGAAACATTTGGTGATAATTTCCTAAAGTAAACTTAATTAATTCATTCTAGCTTTTGTTCTACGATGTTCTCTACCCTTATTTACAACAGCGTTGTTGAGGAAAAACTGACATACAATAAAGGATAAATGATGACATACCTACACTTACGCTTATCATCGCCAAAAGCAAGATAGTTAACATTTCCATAACCTCCCAACGTTTCCTCAAGCCTTTCTTAACCCTTCATTACTAACATTTATGGTCAACACTGCTATTTTATAGTGATGGATTACGTAGTTTGATTACTTTTATTTGATTACTTGGTAAACCAGAAAATACACTGCTTTGCTTAATAAATATTTATTGAGATCTTATTATGAATGCACTACTCCAGGCTCAAAGGGAAAAAAAAATAGAAAACTAGTAAGACAGCTGCACACATTTAGTTTATGTTTTTATAGTGAGAAGAGCCAACCATTAAACAGGAGATGATACTAAGTGTAATAAAAGAAAATAGAGCACAGTAAAGGGATATAAGTAACTATAGAAGGGGGAAGACTTATTTAAATATTATATAGGTGGAAGTCCTTTTGTCAGAGTGACACTGAATGATGACATGAAGGCAATTTGATACCCACTTCTTTACTGCATTCCCCATTTTTTTTTTTTGTTAAGTTTTTATCCTGGAGAAACTAATGACAATCTCTCTAGGCTACGTTTCTCATCTTTAAAGTGGGTAGTAGTAGTTAATTGCTGCATAAAATTGTGGTGAGTGTTAAGACAATATGATTACAGTGATTAGAATAGTTTCTGGGATGTGCCAACTATTTAATATAAAATTTAGCTTTGTTATCATGACCCACGATCTCAGTGCAGGTAGAGGTGAGATTGCAAGGCAGCTCTCACTTTCCTTCTGCTGCCTCCAAGTATTAAAATCACTAATCAAAACTATATATTTCAGCTGAGCCAAGAGAAGTATAAAAAAAATTGACTTGTACATGTGCAAACATTGAAATCGCCAGATGATAAGTCGTAACATGTTATGTTTTTCTGTCTATTTTTCATTGTGTAAAGTTTACTCTTGATAGTTTAACTTGCTAATAACATTTTTTACTATGTGCTCACTGTGGGATGATGAGGATTTAAAAATCATCAAGGAATAGCAATGATGTTCACTTTCTAAATTTGCTGGCATATTACCTGTCTTTTTCACAATTAACATATTCCACTCAACAAAGCTCAATCCCAATTTTAAATGGGAGCAATCTGCACAGTTTTCTCAAAGAGATGGCCCCCTTCATGCCTCCCAAATTTAATGTCTGCAAACTTCACTGGCTAGTAGAATGTTATAATGTCATTTCAATCAACCACGTAAGAGAAGCTATCAAATAATGTAGCATTTTTAATAGTCAAGAGAAAATTCTCAACCAGTTCATACCACTTCATGCTTCTCTCTTTAATTTACTCTCTCTCCTTGCTCTGAGTTTTCACTGAGAACTTGTTGACTGAAACTATCTTGCACTATTCCTTGACTCTAACAATGGTTTACTTTGGGTGGCTCCTTCATTTCAGTTTCAGCTGAGTTATACATGAAACACAAAGCTTAATTGCGCTTGTCTCAGTAGTTCAAAGCTTTCCGTTCTTAGAAAACACTGGTACGCTATTTTTAAGTACTAAGCATTTCATTTTCTCAGGAATTCAGCAGCACAACTTTATTGGCTTGAGCCATTTAACCAATGCAGCATGTTTCTGGAGAGCCCTGTGTAAACAGGTCCACGTATTACCTGAAAACCAATTACAATTTTTTTTTTTTTTAAAAAAAAGCATTTTGTTGCTCGGGGAACACAGTGGTTAGGTTAATTTAATTTTCTGTGTGAAGTTTAACATAATTTATTCTTTCTATGACAAAGAAAGTTAAATAACTTTATTTAGTCCTTCTTAAAATGTTCTACTCTAAGGTAGAAGAGAAAGAGTACACACTCCCAATGAATCTCTGAGTCTGTGAAGGGTGGGGCGTATAAACATGTGTGTAGGCTTACAATATTGTTTTTAACCTTGATCAGCACTTGACGTTGTTAGAAATGCACATGTAAATGCCGTGATATTTCAACAAATGGCTTCGGTTATGGTTGGAGTACAGAGAAAGAGAAAAGAAAAACGAAATTAGAACCAACTACACAATTATCCAGGAATGCTTAGAGCACAAAGTGTCCCTACTATGGAGCTAGATGGCTTTTATCAATATGACACAAAGGGAAAGGATATTGATATTTTATATATTTGCTGTATACATAAAAGACATACTCTGTACTGCTTATATTTGGAAGACAACTTAGAGTTAACTGGACCAAATTCTCTTATTTTATAGGTAAGAACAAAAGCCTGAGAACTTTAATAACATATTCATAAAGTCAGAGCTAGACAATGACAGATTTGGAACAATATCTGAAATTGTCAAATAAAAAAAAATTGAACTTGTGAAAGTCAGAAAACTCAGGGTTGATTTTATAAGGTCTGCGGGAAAAGAAAGGTTAATGTGAAGAAGATGTTCTACAGCTTATTCTCACGTTTCTAGTGATTGCAACTGGGGAAACGCTGTGCAGGATAATCAAAACCTAGAACAGGCTGCAACATGGGTTTGGACTCTACTGGGTTGGTTATTCTATCCACAAGGACAAGGATAGACCAGACTTAATACTGAAGGTTGAGAAGCTGCACTGAATGTTATAAACGAGTTATCTCTATCCTGTTTTTTGGTGCTAAACAAATGAGTTTTAAATCTATAATCCTGTTTACTTTCCTATGGGCATGGGCATGGGCATGTACCCCTGTCTTTGAAAATTGCTTACAAGAATTCCACTAGCCGATTTTGAAAAATGATGTACCCTCTAATTAAATACAATAAGTATTAAACACAGCTACTTTAAGCAATAAATCCCAAACTATATGGGATAAATTCCAAGCTAACTGCTTTGACAGAATACGACATATTACATGTTCACATGCTGTAGTAAAATGCTTCCAGTTCTGGGTGGCAGTTGGTTTTCCACATGGAGATTCAGGTATCCAGACTCTTTCTACCTGTGTCTCAGGTGTTCACTAGTGCTTCTACTGTGTAGCTAGGCATGTGGGCAGGAAATGGCAGTATGGTGATGTGGAACAGGCATCCTTGCTTACTCTTCAGTCTGGAAGTAACAGAAATGAGGGTGCGACATAGGAGGGGAGTCGAGTGGGGGAAGGGGGACACAGTGAAAGCAGGGAGAGGGGGACAAAGTCCTTGACTGAGTGGCCATTCCCTAGCAAACATTCTCCGAATGTTATGGCAGCCCAAGTCTTTGGAGAACATCTACCAAACATCACATGACACATGCGAGACATACTACCCCTTCTTGGATTAGAATTTACCCTGTCACACAATGTGACAGTTGAAGTAATAAGAACCCTGAGGACCAAGATAATCTGCTTGTGATATGTTTCTATTTGCAACAGAAAGTAACCTGTCACAACTGCAGTAGAGTTTACTTAAAGGTTAAAATGCTTATTGCAAACAGTGATAATACTAAAGACTTTCCAAAAACTGGTGGGGAAATAGCAATATCCAATTCGAATGGATGCTGACCAGCAGCTCTCAGTATATACTAAAATCGCTTTTTGAAATGTAAAATTCTATTCTTAGTAATTGTTTGTTACCATTAGGCAAATATATGGCATTTCATCAAATAAAGAACCGGTTATGTTTCTAGATTTGTTTTCCCCGCACTAGTAGTACTAAATGGCTCATCTTGGATTCATGTACCTACACCTGCCCTTTTCTTACTTATGATCCCCCAATTTGGGATCTACCTGCCAGTTGGGATTTTTTTTTCCTGTTGCTTCAGCTGCTTCTAGTGGTAACTTCTACTCATTGCACTGTGGTGCCCTCTATTTTGGGTGACCGGGACCCTAAGCAACAGGGCTTTTTAAATTATGTGACTAGACTTGGGATGATTGTCTTAAAGTGAAAATATGTGAAAAATGTGAAAATATGTGACTTCTCATTTGGCTGCTCAGAGTCTGTTTTTGCTTTCATCCAGGTTCTTGGGCTTTTTGTATGTATATATGTAAAGTGTAACTGAAAACCGTGAGTCTCTTAAAACACTTGTTCTTTTATATCAGTATAGTGTCTAAAGTCCCATCTACAACCTGTTTACATTTTCCTCACCACACTGATTCCTTACACACAATACCAAAATAAACATCAGACTAGCTCACATGTAATTATCTTAAAGGTCTGAGTATGCGAAATCACAGCTAATGATATTTACTATAATCAGGGAAGCAAGTGGCAAGAATATTAAAGCCTTCACATTTCAATCTTCACAGATAGATTTCTAGGTAAATTGTAAAATAAAATTGTTACTAATAAGATTTTTGCATAAAAACTAAGACAATTAGCAATATTCTTGCTGCAAGAAATAATTAAGCAGATTTTAGTTAAAAAAAAGCTTTTACCTATGACTATTTTATCCTGGTGAAATAAATGGAGATTTTAGAAACTTAAGACAAATGTTTATACCAAAGCCACTTTCCCTTTGCTAATAACAAAAATAAAAGATTCTTAGTTATTCTAAAAGTATGGACAATTTGGATGATACTTATATTTATGAAAGAAAATTAAAGATATTCCATTACATACATCCGGTCAAATAATCAACTGCCAAATGAAAATTCTGCTATGGACTTAATGTGGCACTAGTCAATTTGAGGAAGAAACTGGGGTATAAGTTCCTGACCCAGCCCATAAAAAGCTTACAGTCTATTTTGAAAAACAAGGTACAGCAAGAAAACAGCAGTTTATAATTAGGAGTTCAATGATGTGGTTGAAAACACAGGATAGAAAAGCATGATAATATTTTAATAATAAGCAACTGATACTTGGGAAGCTTAGCTGGAGAATACACTGCATAGTGTTACATTTTTAGATATTTAGAGCTCTCTGATGCTACTTAGTAAACATCACCTGCAGAATTCACAGTATCCACAGGGGATATAAAAGGAGATGCAGATGGGACTCTCACAAAAAACCGATCTCAAAAGAGCGCATGCTTAGTGTCAGGCACTGTATCAGGTGCTAGAAACAGATGTGCTGACAACACCATAGTCTACTGGAGGCGACACGGTAAACAGGTGTAACAACACACTTATGTTAAGGCTATGAAGTAATGATGCTTTGGGAATATCAGGGCAGAGCATCAAAACCATCTTAAAAGGGGTCACAACTGACAGATTGTAAAGGACAGATGGAGTGAGACGTGGAGGATGAGAGATGGGACAGAATGTACAACGTTGGAGAGAAAGAATGAATTGTTGCAATAGTACCTTTTGCTGGAATGGTGAGTGTGTGTGTGTGTGTGTGGGTGACTGCACATACTACAGGCAACATTAAAGTTTCCCATCATTGCTATGATATCCAGAAGTTCTCTATTCTCTCCTTTTCAGCTACTTTTTCTCATGATATCTATCGGGAAAATATGTGTGCAGTGAACATTCACTAGTGAATAAATTCTATGCATAACTCTGAGGATTTGGATGCAGATCCCAACATAAGTCTCTTCCCATGTACACTGGCCAAATTAGAGAAGTTTTTTTGACTAACTGAGAGATGGCTTGTTTTGTAGAACCCAAGGCAGCCTAGTGTCTTCTTTTTCTCCTGTGTCTTTGAGGCATGTTTGATTCCCTAGGAAGCAGACTCTGAGAAGGGGACCAGTCAGAGTAGTGAATTTGGATGGCTCTACAGAGTTGCCCTAATTGGTGTGAGGACACTGGGTCCTCATCCGCATATCAACCAGTCGTTGGATGAGGCCTGACTCTAGGAAGGGGGCGTGACCTTGGGCAAGATGGCTCTCTCAAACTCAGAGAATCTCCAGAAGGAGACTCTCTGGACCTGGATGCAAGCTTGCAGTCACCAACTCTCTCAGAGGCTGTGGAAATGAGTGCTTCAGTCCCAAAATGAGATTCTGAGTGTCGCAATACAATGTTTCCCACAACGCTGAAACCACCAGCATAATGGCTTTTTACTTTGCAATGTGAGTTAAATCAGGTGTAGATCTTGCTAGTCTGTGGGAAGAGACAAATATGATTCCCAGCGACAGAAATGTTACCCGGTTGCTTAGAGGGGCCAGTGGGAGCCATGTAACTGAAGCCCTCCCCTGAGGGAAGGTGAAGGCAGTCTCTCAAAATGCCTAGTCCATTTACAGAATACTGAGGCCCTCCAGAGAGGAGGAGACTTCAGTCCCAGAATTGCCTTAACCAGGGCTTTCTGGATCAGCAGGCGTATTAAAGTGAAACCACAGAGATCTAGGAACTGGCAGTGAACCATGTTGGATTCACTTCATTGGCTTTGAAGTAATATATGAAAACCAATCACAGGCAATTTGTTCAAATAACTTATTTTTTATAGGACTCTTAAACTTTATCCAATATAAAATCATTCAATATGTCTTGATTAAAGCTTTTATTAATACGCCCCCCCCCCTACACACACACACACACACACACACACACACACACATTATTTGGGGATTAGGGTAAGGATAAATGGCCATAGTCTTTTAATCTCAAGGTATGTGCTTGCAGTGGTCCATTGGTTGCCTTGGCTAGGCCTACTGGTCACCTTGCATTTATGGATAATTTTTCTTTACCAAGAAACCTCCTGGGCCAATACTGCTGATTGGATCTTCTTGCCAAAAGCTCGTGTCAGAGAAAAATCCAGAGGATTCATCACAGTCAACCTTGAAACATAAAGAAAGTGCAGAGGCAACCTAAAGGCCTGCTGTGGGGGCGGGTAGCACAAGACATTGAAGCTCATGGATCTCACATGGCACAGTGGGAAATTCCCACCTGTGACTAGGTTTTCTAGAGGTGTCACTGTTCACCCTTTATGTACAAATAATAAGCAAAACCCAAATATGTTGATTTGATGTGATTCAAGCACTTGCTGTTTCTATTAATTCCATCCATTTGGCTGTAGATGTTATGATTACATAAATTTGACAAACCTAGTATGTTCACACTAGATGAAAAACGGTAGAGACTCTCAGTGGGATTGGAGGCAGACCTCACCTGTGGTCAGAACTGGAGTTAGTCTTAAATTATATATCCTTATGCTCTAATGAAAAAGGCTTTAAGAAGATTATATATAGAGAGAGAAAAAAATGCAACAAAGACAAAGAAAGATAGCATTTCATTTCTGTTAACTCTTCAGCCTTTCAGAAACAAGAACACATCTCCCAAGGAACGTCGATTTAGTACGATATGTAATGGCACCACTACAGCACATCTTGAAAAGGAAGGATCTGGGGAACCAGGAGTATAGGTGCAGAAACAGGAGGGATGATAGTTTACTATGCACAGTAGGAAATGCTTTCAGGGTTCTCTGAGAGAAAAACTTGTCTGACTTCATTTAATTAGTTGTTTGGAAAAATTATTTGCATACAGAAACTTTTCATGAGCAACATCAGTTAGATCTTTTAAGGTACTTTGATGCAGTCTGGGAATAAGTATGCTAATACAATTGCAACCATTAGTACCACACAGTCATTTAGAACATGGACTTTGCAACAGACAAACTGCATGCTGCATCATGAATCTGCCACTTAGTGTCTCTGTAAACTTAAACAAGTTACTTAACTTGCTTGATAATATTTCTTCATCTTTAAAATGAATTGTAATATATCATTGACTTGTGTTAAATACAACACTGTATTTAAAACACTGTAGCATCTGAAAAATAGGTCTCAACGTGACATTTTTACCACTGAAACATTCTTATTATCTTATTTCTTATAGTTTAAGAAAACTTAGTCTATGTTTTTCTCACTTTTTCAATAATAAGTATTGAGCTGTTGCAATGTGCCATACACTGTAAGAGATACTTCTGATATGATGGTCAGCTGAAAAAACACATAGTGCTCACCTACTAGAAGCTTACAGCCTAGTGAAGGAGAGAGGCAAATAATCTGTGTAGATACTAATAGAAAAAAGCAAACTGATCAACAAATCAATGATGAAAATATTCTAAGGATTACAGGAATTCAATATCACTGACCTCTACTTGACTTGCTATAAGATTCAAATTTAAAATTTATAAAAAAGAATTTCAGTATCAGAAAAAGGAATGATGCTTAATACAGTTTACCTCATTATGGAGAATTCTGGAAATGTCTAAAGGTAACAAGAATATATGATTGTTTAAGTGTGTGTATATTAAGTACCTATCAAAAATCATGTAATCAACTGATACTCATTAACCTGGACCTTCTCATGTATATAAGAAAAATAGAATACAAAACAACACACACAATATGTATCAGTTCAGTTTTCTTACATACAAGCCATTACATAGTGAAGCTCACTTACATGGAGGTACAACAAGAAAAAGACTGAAGATAAACGAGAAAACGTTATAAATATTTCCCTCTAGGTGATGAGACTACAAATTTTTTTTTCATTTGGAGCCTTTCAGTGTTTTCAAAGACCATTTATTGTGTTAGAAATTAAGAAAGTACATATAAGGAATAAGTCATATTTTTATTATTAGTCACAAAAATATATTTCAAGTTATAAAGATTGTTCACATTTCCAAGGGCATTAATTTATCTTGGATCTGTGAACACTTAGTAATTACACTTGAAGGTTTTTAAAGGAATTTTTCACATGCTTTTAAATTCAGAAAATTTCTATTGCACAATTAACGTGGTGACAGCTCAATGTCTCGGGTAGATCCCGGCACTCTGCTGCTTCAACCTAAAGAATGTAATATATCCCTGTGGTTCTTGTACTTTGTATTAAGAAAAGCTTTGGAAATTACTGAAACTGCTGAAGCATCAATGTTTAACCTGAGTCACAGAAAAGGGGAAGGAATTAAAGAAGCTCTAGTAACAGGAGACCTGAAAGGGCAGCCCTGAGGCTGTGCCAAATTGTCCAGCTCCTAGAGTTTTCCAAGGGGCAAGGAGAGATGTTTCCTTTCTTTTCAAGAGAATTACCTTAAGATTCCTGTTTCTTTTAGAGTCATACTGATTATGTTGGGTACATTCCACCTGCAGGGTGTTTGTGTTGCACAGAACTCGTGTTTCCTTTAGAATCCCATCGTACTCCAATTTCAAACATAGGAAAACAAGTCAGTTAATTTCACGTGACCTTTTGTGAAGATGGCTGAGCTCTGATTATACTGTGGTTCCCAGGACTGAAGCGGCAATGAGTGCAGCAGTCAATCTCCACATGGGCACAGATTTCACAATAGCCATTTATAGAAAATAGCCTGAATTGTACCAAAATAACTGAATTGTACCAAATTCCCTTGTGTTCCTTTATATTCATCTAGAATTCCTAAAACTCAAGTAGTGATTTTCCACTAAGAATCTATAAACAGTCTCTTCAACCGAATATATTCCATGAATTTATAAATATAAACAATGCCTACTAAATATCTAGCTTGGCAGAGTCTAAAATTGTCTACTTATGGTTGTTTACTCTTTGAATTAAGACAAATGTTTTCTCATGAGAATTCTTTATAAATGTTTGGCAAATATAAGTTACTATTACTATTACTATAGAATTTTTATAAAAAATTAAACTATTTCTTCAAATGTTCTGAAAATTGCTGATGATACCTTTAACAAACTGGTCCACAATTAATAAAACTGAGAAATAAAATCTTTTAAAAATTATAATTTGTCTGTTCCAAACCAGACAACCAGAAATGGAAGAACAAGATGAGATTAGCTCAGAATGACAACTTACCGAAAATATTCAAAAATTAAAATACTTTTTTCAGAGGAGGAAGAACCATCAGGTATGATGAAATTTGTCTTGATGGATAAGTACACATTCATCCAACCTGTAATAATTTTAGTTTCCTTATTTTATGAGTAAGACTGCTTATTTCAAACAAGGACATACACCACACACACTACACACTCTTGATGATCAGGGGGAAAAAGTCCTAATTCAAGTAAGTAAAAATCAAAGCATCTTTGTTCAGGTCTCAAACAAAGCCATTAGGACTTAGGTTCTCCCATGAATCTGCCTTGTCTGTACTGGCTTCATTCTCAGGCTTCCTTTGGTGGTTCCCCAGTGACACAAACTATTGTTTCTTGGTAACAATATGTCTATAACAGCCCCAGTCTTACATCATCTCATATTTAATATCTGCAGCAAAAAATAGTCCTGTTTTCAAGACTAGCCCACAAAATTCCCAGTCATTCTGATAGAATCAGGATATGTTGCTGCCATACCTGAGCCAATCACTGTGGCCAGGAAAATACAATGCACTTCCTGACTTGACTGAGGTCATGTCACATGGGATGAAGGTCCACTTAGACAGTATGAGTTAACAGTGGAAGCGGACAGAATTCTCAAGTGAAAACTGAGACTCTTTGCTAGAAGGTGTTACAATGCATGTTGGGAATGCTAAGCACAAACATTTACTATACTATATTTCTCTAACAGCCCCTCTCCCTACAAATTGATGAGGATCTAAAAACAAAACAAATAATATAGGTTACTATGAACCATCATTTTACCTCATCAAGGAACTTTACTGACCCTATCAAGCCACTAGGAGATCATCACAGTTAATGCCTTGTTTCTCAATTAAATGAACCTTGCAATATTCTCCAGGAAAATATCAACCTTGCACTTACGTGTTTACAAACACACAAAAAAGTGAAGAAGCAGCGTATAACTAAGACTGCTAACTTTTCTGTGTATAGAAAGAATCAGAAGACCATGACACAATTCTTGGACTTTGCATCTTAGAGAAAGAGGACTGCTGTAAGTCAAGAAGCTCTTGGGGGTATGAGTTGCCCTGACATTGCTAATAAAGACTCCTTAACCAAATGACTTAATAGGATACAGAAAGAATTTCCCTGAATGCATTTCTTTTCTCTGCCCAGATGAATAGGTTGAATGTTGCTGAACAAGAAGATACAGAAGGCTGTGATGAGATCTTGAGATATATTGCCAACTCTGCCTCTTGCTGGCTGCATGGTTTTGTGCCAAACTCTTCATATTTCAGACTCAGCTTCTTTGGTTATACATTAATCAGATCAATTATTTCTGGCTCTGGCTCAGAATAATATGATTGTACTTTTTTTTTTGAATTGAAGTATAGTCAGTTACAACGTGTCAATTTCTGGTGCACAGCATAATGTCCCAGTCATGTGTATATATATATATATATATACACATGTATTTGTTTTCATCTTCTTTTTCATTAAAGGTTATTACAGGATACTGAATATAGTTCCCTGTGCTATACAGAAGAAATTTGTTTTTTTTTATATTTTTATACATATAGTAGTTAACATTTGCAAATACCAAACTCCCAAATATATCTCTTCTCACCCCCTTTCCCCTGGTGGCCATTAAATTGTTTGCTATGTCTGCAAGTCTGTTTCTGTATTGTAGATGAGTTCATTAGCGTCCTCTTTTTTTTTTTTCTCTTATTTTAGAATCCACATATGAGTGATATCATATGGTATTTTTCTTTCTCTTTCTGGCTTACTTCACTTAGAATGACGATCTCTAGGTCCATCCGCGTTGCTGCACATAGCATTTTAGTCTTTTTTATGTCTGAAGTATCTCATTGTATAAAATACCACGGTTTCTTTATCCAGTCATCCGTTGATGGACATTTAGGTTGCTTCCCTGTCTTGGCTATTGTATATAGTGCTGCTATGAACACTGCGGTACAAGTATCTTTTTGAATTAGAGTTCCCTCCAGATATATGCCCAGGAGTGGGATTGCTGGATCACATGGTAAGTCTATTTTTAGTTTTTTGAGGAATCTCCATACTGTTTTCCGTAACAGCTGCACGAAACTGCATTCCCACCAGCGGTGTAGAAGGGCTCCCTTTTCTCCACACCCTCCCCAGCATTTATCTTTCATGAACTTATTAATGATGACTATTCTGACTGGTGTGAGGTGATACTTCACTGTAGTTTTGACCTGCATTTCTCTGATAATTAGCGATACTGAGCATTTCTTCGTGTGCCTATTGGCCATTTGTATGTCTTCATTGGAGAACTGCTTGTTTAGGTCTTTTGCCCATTTTGGGGTTAGGTTGTTTATTTTTTGTTGTTGTTGTTATTAAGTTGGATGAGCTGTTTATATATTCTAGAAATTAAACCTTTGTCATTTGCATCATTTGCAACTATTTTCCCCCATTCCGCAGGTTGTTGCTTTGGTTTGCTTATAGTTTCCTTTGCTGTGCAAAAGCTTGTAAGTTTAATTAGGTCCTATTTGTTTATTTTTGCTTTTATTTCCATTGACTGGGTAAACTGCTCTAGGAGAACACTGCTAAGATTTATGTCAAAGAATGTTTTACCTATGTTTTCTTCTAGGAGGTTTATAGTATTTTGTCTTGTAAGTTTTTAAGTCATTTTGAGTTTATTTTTGTGTACGGTGTGAGGGAGTGTTCTACTTTTTATAATATGTGAAATTCCCACATTTGTGGAAAGTGAGAGATTTGGCTTCAGCGGTTCCCTAGAGATTCAATCTCAGAGGAGTGCACCAGGTCCTGAAAATCATAGGTGCCATGATGAGCCAGAGGATAGTCCAATCTCATGGGTCATGATCCCAGTGGAAACAGGAGTGACTGGCAAGAGTCTTATGTTTGAGCTAAACTGCACATGTAATTTCTCAGCTCCCTCCATTTAAATCGGTTGCTTGTTTTGACCTCGAAAATGTATGGATGTCTTACTTGCCTGCTTTACAACCATCATCACCAATCCCGTCAGGGAGAATGAAGGACTTACTCATACAAAAGAAGGACTAGACCTGAATTAATCCTAGAAATAATCCTAAAATATGAAGATACAGCATCTTTGTTTTTCAGTCAGAAAAAACTTTAAAGATGTAGTATGTGTAGTAAAAACATTTGGGATCTACAATTAAAGGGCTGGGTTTGAAACCATCTGCTGGCTGGGTGAGAATGGGCCATTTATTGTTCTCTCTGAGATATAAATCATATGGCTTAACATGAGAATGGTACTGCATTCATTATGGGACTGTGGAGACTGAAAACAATCAAGTTTTCACCAGATATCTGTGGAAAATTAATGTCTATCAGTTCAGGGATCTCTAAGAATGAGGTTTTCTGTAAATACCACAAGCTTTCACATATCCATTAAGATGAAGCCTCACCAGGTACTCCTGAGAAGCCCAGGCTTATCTCACACACGCCTGGGGCCAACTACATTGGCCCGTATCCTTTCTCTTGCTGGCACAGTATACTTTCCAAGGGAACACTATTTGTCTCCCTATCTAGAGAGCTGATTCCAGTGCCACCAAAGCTGCAATGCCATAGCTGTTAAATGCTACAGGGCTAATTTCCACTTTCACTGTAATGCTGAATCTCATGCATAAATGAGCAGAGTCGCTCTCTCCAGCAAGCAATGTGTTGTCTCATTTACCTCTGTCTCAAAGCAATATTGCTTTTTTCTCTGAGTCTTAAATGGATTCTAGAGAATGGAGACCTCTTACACTTATTCCAGAAGCATCTTTCTTCCTGTGAGGAATCAGTTCAATTTCTTGCAGTTGGGCTAAAAAACGGTATTTATACTGTACTCCACTTCACTGTGTCTCCTCTGCCTTTTCTCCCCAGGCAGCCACATAAAATTTCCACTCCATAGACCATAAGTAAATCCCTCATATTGATATGTAACTTGAGTTTCAAAAACCCAGCAGAATCCACTTAAGGTCTTTCTACCTTCCATTCTCGACTAATAACCTGTAAAATGCTCAAAAATATATGTCTTCATTCAACTGAGACATTATGTTATTTAGACCCAGTTGACCTACAAACTAATATATATTTTTATCTCTCATTAAACATGGTAATTCTTGGTTATGGAACATTATTTATAAATTGATGCCATTTGTTAGTTTAGTTGGTGACTGTGTTTAAACATTTTGGAACGCTGACTACAAAAACTGTTTTGTTAACCAAAAGCCATTATTATGCAGTATGGTTTTCTTGGCAGGAAATTAGTTTGTTTCTAAACCTCAGACACTGAGAACTTCCTAGATAAATTCATAATGATTTAAGATTTATTATAAATAGATGGATTTCTAAATGGCAGGATAAAAGAGAAGAAAGAAGTAGAGACTTGCCTACATCCACTTGGGAAGTGAGGATGGGCTCAGCAAAGCATGCAGCCTACCATGAGTCTTTGATTGTACCTCGGCAGGCAGGCCTGCATTGATCACATTTGGCAGCCAAGTTTAAATCTGCTGTTTGACCAAGATCAGTGAAACGTCTCTCTCTCCAACTATAGCTGTCAATTACTTATTGAGGAAGAGGCAGAATTTATTAGATTCAGGAGCTGGATTTCAAAATGAGAAGCAGCTGCCTTTCACAAGAGGGTATAATTAGTGAATAGTTCAAATGTCCTTGAATGAGGATTACTGCAAAAAAAAAAAAAAAGGTTAAAGTAAGCAAGCCCTGATTGCAAAAAAATTGTGTACCTCAGTGAAGTGATTTGTTTAGAAATAATAATGAGATATCAAGGAATCAAATAAGACCACTCATCATGAAAAAAGGAATAGAAAGTCCTATAGAAAAACAGCTTATTAGCTGAAGCAAGATTTTGAGCAGCCTGAAAAGAAGCTCCTTCTTCCAAATTAGGCACAGACTAAGGGAAGGAGGACTTTTAAAATAATATATCCACTATGCTTGTCCTAAAGATAGCTGAGGAGTTGGCAGAAAGGTGAATATTTCAGCGAAAGATTTCCTAAGGCCTTATCATCAGGAAAATCCCTCCTTCTGGAGAACATTGGCAAATAGGCTGCTTTTGGGATGTCTGTTTAATCAAATTATTCATTCTCCAATATAAAAATAATACACCTTCCTTTTGGAAGATATTCTCAAGTACTACAAAGTAGCTAACAGTACCCATGCAAAATTACACTAACCACTGAAAGCTTATTACTAACTGAAGCATGTTTCCATCTAGGCTTTTCTTTAGACATGTATTTGATACTGTAACATGTTTGTCATTCAGCAATTTCATTTATGACTCATAATTATAGCCTATGTATTTTCCTATCATTAAAAATGTGAGTGTACCTCACTTCAAAGGATAAAATTATGTTAGGTCTTACCAAAATTAACCATTCAGTTGTGGTTGAATATTTTTGATGTTTGTTGTTGCATGTTTGATGTTTGCTGTTAGGATGCTGTTATATGTGTACTTCATTTTGAAAGTTTTTTCCTAAAGTATTTTTGAATTTGCAGTACAACAGTGAAGCGATAAAGGAAAGAAACCCAATTTTCTGAGTCTGTGCTATGTGCCGTCAACTATTCTAGATTCTTTACGTATGTCATGGGGCTCACCATTTATACTTTGTGTCTAGCACTGAGATTCAGAGATTTGTGTCTAACAATCTTCCAGCAGCCAAGCCTTAATGTTAGTCAATTTGCAGGAAGGATTAAGGAAGCTACAACAGGAGAACTCATTCTTAAGGACTCCTCGGAGCAGTGATGATTCTGAATAAAGCTTAGTATTTATTTCTCAAATGTGTATCCTGGCCCAGCTCCACAGCCTACTGAAAGGGAAAGAGTAAATAAAAGAAAAATACTTTTTCTCTAAAATTATGCAAATAGCCAGAAACAGTTTCAATAGTATTAACATAAAGGAGAGAGAGAAAGTTGCCCCACTTCTGAGCTAAACTCCAAGCACAGGCACTTAAGATCTGTGCAAAACTGTTGAGCAAGAGGTAGCAGATTCCAGCAGGAGCAAAGTACCCAGTGGAAGCTGAAGTGTCACCTGCTTCAATAAAGCAACACTGCTGCCCAGCAGTCTGCCTCAAACCTATTCTTAACTGCATTCACTCAGAAAAGTGAGCTCTGGTATCTCCTTCCTTGCAGATGCAACTAACTAGAAGAGACAGGCTATACTGATTGATAAGCATTTCATTAATTTTCCCTGCCCTAGTCCGAGGAGATCAGCTAGGCATTTTTTAGCCAGCTCAAAGCTTAAAAACAAAAAAAATCCCTTGCTTTTAGCAAAAGTCCATCTCATGTGGATTTATGTATACGTTTTATTAACACCCCCAAATTCCATCTCAATCAGTCACCCAAGGTACCATGAGCTGGACCAGTGGTCTTCAAACATTTTTTTGTAAAACTGTGTATTCCTCAGCACATCTTTAGGTTGGCATTTTATCAATTACATAAGATTAATATTAATAAACTATGTACTTTCCCATGAATTGTTTGTGTATATAATTTAAGCATAAACACGAAGGGGCTGATTTAATTAATTCAGTTTAAGGAGAATGCCTACTGCCACATAATTCCAACAATAAGTTAGATCTCACTGTTAAGCCATCAGTCAGATCAAACTTTCTGTAGGAGATACACCCTTATGAGTTTTTTTTTCCCCAGTTCAAATAAATGAGTTAGTACAGTTCCATATGACAGTTATTTCACTTCTAAAATATAAATTGAACAGATGGATGGATAGATAAATAAATAAGAATAATTAGACACAATCTTGCCATGAGTGTTTCTCGTATAAAATCAGTTACTATTTTTGCATAATCTCTCCTTACTTTACTTCCAGGAATTCTCACTCTGAAGCTCTGCATTCTTGAATAGCACTTTTTTTTTTTTGACACTTGGTATTTTATACACCAGGTCAATGCCCTGTGAAAGCAAGATTCAAGATGTGTTGGGATGTTGACTGCCTTTAAGAAAGTAAGAGAAGAGGTGTGAAAGGGGAAGCAGCAGAGTGCCGAAGCCATTCTCTGGAAGACACACTTTAGGGAAGAGAACATGTGGAAGCTGGGAGTCTGGGAAATTATTTTCTAAAAACTGTTGGAAAGTCTTCCTGTACTTTCAGAAGTGTGTGGGTCGCAGGCGGGAGACCACCAAGTTAGACGTACTGAACTGAAGCTAGTTTTATTTATCATGTCATTGTATTTGGGTAACACTGAGAAAGGATTCTCATAACTCAGGCATCTGAGCCCCCAACTCTATTCTTGACTTACTTCACTCTTATGGCTGCATTAAAAAAAAAAAACTGCTGCATAAAAAAACCGTTATCTTCTCCCAATGTCTTCCTGGATTCACCGAGTTAATATATTTCATAAAATGTTACAGATATCTTTGATAAAAGCATTACCTGAAAGTGGACATATAGATAATAAGGTGATTTTCCATTGTGTATATGCATGTCAAAGTCATTTGTTTTATTCCAACGATTATAAACCCTGTTTCCACATTAGGAGCTTCTGGGAAGCTTTTAAAGAATACTAATAGCTAGCCTTATCTGCAGAATTTCTTATTTAATTGGTATGGGGTACAGACTAGGCATTGGCAGTGTTTAAAAAATACTAGTAATCAAGTGGTTTGATGTGCAGTGACTGTTTAGAAGTACTGCTTTAGTCATGAGAAAGCCTAGAAAAGAAAAAAAAAAAAAGACCTAACACAACAAGCTGTATTATTAGTAAGAGGTTTCTGAGTTACCATGTGCCTAGAAGTTGTATTTCTGTTTGCCAGAGCAGTTCAAAAACACAGATTAAGTAATCATTTCAAGAATCACTTGGAAATGGGATTAACCCCATATATGCATTATTGAGATAACTAAAGATTACTCCTCCAAGCTTTTAAGCTCATTTAAAATATCTATATACTAAACCAGATTTGCTGAGCTTCCAAGGGAAGACCAAAGAAATAAAGTAATTCTATAGGATTTTCAAAAAACTTTGATGTACTTATTTGTCACGTAGTGTTGAGTTTACTAGAAGCAAAATATCCAAATAAATAAAGGTAGACAAGAAGATGAAGAGTCTAGCTATCTCTCTAAATATCCACAATTCTAAAAAGTACCTCCGGCAACCTCATAGCTGTCCCTCTTTAAAAATACTTCCAATGAATATCCTAAAGCGGAAGTCATGACGCAGCCTGTATACCTTCTAGTAAATTGATTTTTACCCAAGTGGCTTCTTCTAGATACAAATTAGTATGAATGAATTCCTAATGCAAGTTCTTCAGTGGAAAAACTAATTATTCTCACTGGGCAAAGTTTAAAAAGGCCAAAAATGGAAGCACTTGGGAAAAAAAAAAATCAGTGTCCCCCTACCCCCTTCAAAAAGGAAACCAGTTTGAAGGTAAAAAATTTGAGGAATAACAAAGGTTAATTGCCAATTACGCAGAAAAATTATGCAAAAGCATGAATAAAAAGCACTTCCATGCCCTACGGCCCTTTCTTTTATTTGTGTTACAGGGACTTTTTTTTTTTTTAACATTGTTCCAAATTAGTTTGGTCTATGTCACTGGTATTTAGATTCAGAATGTCCCTCAAAATAATAGTGACCCTGACCTATGAATCAGATCAAAAGAAGTGTCTCAAGGAGAGGAGGGGCAAACTGAAAAGGGAGCATTTTCCTGACCTCTCCTGAAGCTGATTAGAACTGGGAAGTTAAAATATTCCATTCTCCTTACGTGTAAATGCTATTCCGACTACTTAGAAACGAAAAATGTAAAACAACTCTTTTGAATTTAGGAACATTAAAACTTACAGGTTTGATTCTAGCCACACCCTATACAGCTGGTGTAGGACATGGTAGAAGTTCTTATCATATATATAGTTCAACTAGCCCTTCCCTGTTTTGAATTATCAACAAAGTTGCATTCAGTTGTGTTCCATTTGGATATTTCTTAGAAAATCAAGTAAATAATAAATATGTATTTATTTCTGCAAGTCCATCTATCAAAATCCACAGATGTCTAGTTCTCATACTCTAATGGGAAACCAAATCTGCCATTATGAAAGTCGGCTGAACCTTCAAAGGTTTTCTGCAATGGAATGGAGCAGTGCAACTGTACTCTGATCTCACCCGTAGTGAAAAAGCTTAATTTTATCTTCTTTAAGTATTATACAAAGAAAGGTTTACTGTTAGAGTCTGTGACCTGATTTTATACATTCAGCTTTATGTGTGTTATGATGGCATGCAGATTTCCATTCTAATGGGGAATAAGGTGAACTTCTTAATTTTCAAAGACCAATTGTATCACTGCTGATGTGTGCATTCATATTTTTACAAAACCTATTAATTAATACCCTTGTAGTCAAAATGCCTATTAATACAGGGGGAAAATAACGCCACATGTGTAAGATCTTTTTTTTTCCACTTCTTTTGCAGTTTAGTCCCCCACTAAGTTAATACAGAAATTCTCCCTGATTCATAAGATCCAACTGAAGCATCTCATACCTGGTTTTTAAGAAATATTGTATAACATTAGTGTTTCTGCTTGATGCAGTTAGAAACTGGAGTTCCTGTGTTTGTCATTTTTGTTTTGTTTTGTTTCACTGAAGGAGAGGAGAAGAGAACACTTGGCTACTGTACATGAACTTGAACAGTGCTGTCATTGATTTTCTCTATTTTTAATTCCCCATTTGTAATTAAGTTATCTTAGAAACATTTTTTTATGATTTCCAATATTTAAAAAAGCAAATAAATGAGAAATATTGAGAATGAGGATGAGAAATATTGAAGGTGTGTCCGTGATTCTACTTTAAAGAGACAGACCCTGCTATGTTAAAATCAGTTCCATTACTGGTGAATTACAAGACAAATTTCTGGAGAAGTAGTGTGTTTTCTCAGGACTTTACACATGTTTATGTAATGTTTCAGGTGCTGAGGACACAAATAAAAACATAAAGGTCCTGCTTTTAAAGAACTTAGTCTAAGGAATGGGGTTCAACAATACAGAGAGTATTATGAACAAATGATTTCAAAATAGAATAATAAATTCCATGATAATTTAGATATACGGTAGAGTGAGACAGCATTGGATAAATGACACACAATAAGATTTTAAAGTGGGTAGACAAGTACTATTCTTACCAATGAATGGTGAAATGATGTGTAGGATTCTTTAAATGTATTGTTGAATTTGGTTTGCTAATATTTCATTAAGAGATTTCTACACCTATGTTCATTGGGGATATTGGCATATAATTTTCTTTGCTTGCGACATCTTTGTCTGATTGGTATCAGGATAATACTGGCCTTCTAAAATAAGTTTGGAAGAGTTTCCTTTTCTTCTGTTTTTTCGGAAGATCTTAAGAAGTATTGGTATTAATCCTTCTTTGAATGTTTAGTGGAACAGTGAAGCTGTCTGGTCCTAGATTTTTGTTTGTTGGGAGGTTTTTGATTACTGATTCAATCTATTAGTAAGCAGTCTGGGCAAATTTTCTATTGCATCATGATTCAGTCTTTGTAGATTGCATGCTTCTAGGACTTTATTCACTTTTTCTAGGTTGTCCAATTTGTTATTGTATGTTTATTAGTGTATTCTTGTTAGTATACATATATTACTGCGTTCATTAGTGTCCACAGTAGTCTCTCATGATCCTCTGTATTTCTGTGGTATCAGTTGTAACATCTCTTTAATTTTTTTTTAATCTTATTTGAGTCCCCTCCTTTACCTTTGGGAGTCTAGCTAAAGGTTTGCCAGTTTTGTCTTTCCAAAGAAACGGCTCTTCATTTCATTACTCTTTTATATCATCTTTTTAGTCTTGATTTCATTTATTTCTGTTCTAATCTTTGTTATTTCCTTCCTTTCTACTAATTTTGGTCTTTGTTCTCTTCTTCTAGATCCTCAAGGTATAAATCTGTGTTGTTTACTTGAGACTTTTCTTGTTTACTGGGGTAGGCATTTTATCACTACAGACTTCTCTCAGAACTTATTTTGCTGCATACCATACATTTTGTTATATTCCATTTCCATTTTCATTTGTCTTATGGTATTTTTTAATTTCTCTTTTGGTTTTTTTCTTTGACCCACTGGTTGCTAAGTAGCATTTTATTTAATCTCCACATATTTGTGAATTCTCCTGTTTTCTTTGTATAATCAATTTCCAGTTGTGGTTAGAAAAGATGTTTGATATGTCAATCCTCTTAAATTTACCAGGATTTGTTTTGTGGCCTAACATATGACCTATCTTGAAAAATGTTCCATGTTCACTTAATAAAAATGTGTATTCTGTTGTTTGGATAGAATGTCCTGTAAATATTTATTAAGTCCATTTGGTCTAATGTGTCATTTAAGACCAAAGTTTCTTTATTGATTTTCTGTCTGAATGATACATCCATTGATGCAAATGGGGTATTAAAATCCCCCGCTACTGTTGTATTGCTGCCTTTTTCTTCCTTTAAGTATGTTATATTTGCTTTATATATTTAGGTGCTGCTAGTTGGGTGCATAAATATTTATAAATGTTATATCTTCTTGTTGAGTTGACTCCTTTATCATTATGTAACATCCTTTTTTGTCTCTTATTACAGTCTTTGTTTTAAAGTCCATTTTGTCTGATATAAGTATAGCTACTTCAGATTTCTCATTTTCCATTTGCATAGGATATCTTTTTCCATCCCTTCACTCTCAGCTTGTGTGTCCTTAAATCTAAACTGAATCTCTTACAGGCAAAATATAGATGGGTCTTTTTTTTTAATCCATTCAGCTACCCCATGCCTTTTCAATGGCAAATTTAGTCCATTTATACTTAAAGTAAGTACTGATAGGCATGCATTTATTGCCATTTTGTTCATTGTCTTCTGGCTGTTTTTGTAGTTTGTCTTTGTTTCTTTCCTCTTCTCTTATTCTTTTCCTTTATGGTTTGATGATTTTCTTTAGTGCTATACTTACATTCCTTTTTCTTTATATTTTGTGTATCTTTTATAGGTTTTTGCTTTATGGTGATCATGAGGCTTACATATAACACCTTATATCTGTAACAGTCTATTTTAAGTTGATAAAACTTTAATTCCATTATAAAGTTCAACACTATTACTCTCCATAGTCATACTTTATGTTTTTGATGCCCCATTTTACATCTTTTTATCTTGTGTGACCCTTAACTAACTGTTGTAGTCATAGTTACTTTAACTATTTTAATATTTTAACCTACATGCTAGCTTTGTAACTTATTAATCCACTACATTTACTACATATTTACCTTTCCAGTGAGATTTATTCTTTTATATGTGTTCTTGCTACTAATTAGTGCTCTGTCTATCCAGCTTAAAGAAATCCCTTTAATATTTCTTGTAAGGTCAGTTTAATAATCATGAACTCCTTTAACTTTTGCTTCTCTGAAAAACTCCATTTTTCCTTTAATTCTAAATGATATCTTTACTGGTTATAAGGTTTTTTTCTTTCAGCACCAAATCCTTTTTAATAGCTTTTGTTTAAATATATATATAACTTTTAAAATTTAAATACATATGTACACGTATACAATGTCATTTCATTTCTTTGTTGTTGCCTTATGGACACAGGAAACTTCTTTTTTTCTATTTTCCTTCTTTTTTAGTCTCTGTCAATACCTCTTCTGATACAGAATATTTGTCTATTAAAATATCATAAGAACTATTCAATATCCATTGACTTTAACAAAGTCAAAATTAAGAAATATCACCTGAATTTAGTTAATGCACATTATGCAGGTGCCTTTAAAAAAAAAAGTACATGGTCACATTACTGTGCACACAAATAAATTAAATCTAAAACCAAACCAAAACGAAACAGAAAACGTTCAGGTTTTGACCAAGATGGAGTAATAGGGAATATATTTACCTTCCAACCTAAAACATTCTCCTCCCCAAAAATAAGACAAAATATTCAAGACACTAGAAATCACTCAATGAAGAATTGCAATCAGCAAGAAACAGGAAACATTGTGAACCCAAATACTGTTCCAGTTTACCATCTTGAGAGAGATACCAGGCAGAGGTGTAAGATGTGAGAACCCAGGCAAAGACCTAAAGAATCCATGAGTTCAGAAGACAGAGCTAAGAATCCAGGGAGATTATAATGGGATGAGTAATGCCACCCCACAATTTACGTCCATCTAGAATTTCTAAACGTGACCTTATTTGAAGATATAGTCTTCACATAGATAAGTAAGGTAAGGATGGAGATGAGATCTTACTGGTCTCATAAGAGGCAGAAAAGACATACAAAGACACAGGAGAGAAGATGATATACACACAGGGACAGAGTTGAAGTGACACAACTTCAAGGCAAAGAATGCAAAAGATTGCCAGGCAAAGACCAGAAACTAAAAGAGAGGCGTGGAATGTACTGTCCCTCAGAGCCTTTAGAAGGGACTGATACCACTGATACTTTGATTTTAGACTGCTGGCTTCCAGAACTGAACTCTAAAGAATAAATATCTGTTACTGTAAGCCACCAAATTTTAGTAATTTGTTATAGTGGCCCAAGGAAATTAAGACAGAGATCAAGGCAGTAAGAGTTCAGAGGATAGACTACTGGAGAAGAGAACATTACATAAATAAGTCCAGAAATCTTCAGAGGATTCCATGTGAGTATTCAATAGAATACTGATCGGTAGATACATGTGGGGGAGATAGTCAAGGTCTGGGAAGACCTTCTGAAAGGATTAAAGGGAACTGTACCCTTTAATAGATACATACACACAGGGCAATAGTCATGTCCCCCACCAGCCAGACAGGAAACCTCAAAAATGACACAGCCAGCAGAGTACTTAGAAGGATTTTGCCTAGTAATGGAAAATAATTAGCCCTAGATCAAACACAGCTCTGATTTCATTTTTTAAAGCAAGGATGAAAGGATCAAACTATTTATAAGTAATTTAACAGTGACTCAGAAAAAAATACTGTAGTAATTCCAAAATATTCAGCACCCAACAAACTTGCAATGTCTGTTATCTAATCAAAGATTATGAGGAATGAAAAGAAAGAAAACTTGATCCCTATTGAGAAAAATAAATCAATTAAAACCCAAAACTGACATATGTTAGAATTAGCAGACAAGGAATTTATACAGTTGTTATGATACAGGTAAGTTATTATAACATAGAAGATGTAATAACTACACAAATAAAAATTCTAGAGATGAAAACCACAATGTCTAAGGTAAAAGCACAATGGATGGAATTAATGAACAATTAGGTATTACAAAAGTAAGTATTAATGAACTTAAAGACATACTAACAGGAGGTACAAAATAAAAATTCAGTAACATTAAAAGAGCCTCAGTGAGCAATGGAACAACTTCAAATTATCTAATTATATATATATATATATATATATAACTGCAGCCATGAAATTAAAGGAGATGGAAGAAGATGACAGAAGAAATACTTGAAAAATAATCAAAAATTAGAGTTAGGGAAGAGAGAAAAGTAATACACAAGGGGATTCTACAAACAAAAGAGGCAAGACAAATGTTAACCTATTGAAATTTATGGACTTTATTTGAATCCTGATGTAATAAAAATTAAATATTTGCTGATATTTAGAAATTTTTGTCAAAATGGTTTTGTACTTTTGTTGAAAAAAGATTCATTATATATTATATATATAATATTTTCAGATGAAATTAAAGGATGTCTGGTATTTGCTATAAAATAGTGTGAACAAAGAAAAGTGGTTGGAGTTACAGATAAAATCAGATTGGCCATGATCTGATAATATTTAAAGCTCGTGATGGATATATGGGAGTTTGTTATATCATCCTTTTGCAAGATGGTGGAGAGGCACTGCAAGGCGGAATTAAGATCATGCTCCTTGAAGCCAAATGGCCTGAGTCCGAGCATACTTAACCAATCTAAACCCAATTTTAATAATCTTATAAAATGGTAGCACTAAAATGTACCAACTTTGAAGTGACTGTGGAGTAAATGATATTTTTAATAAACATTTCAATGTCTGTAATACAATAATTTCCAAATCAATTCTACCTATTATGTGTGGAGTGACCTGATCACAAATATTACTCTGGCTGGTGTAATGGATTAAAGAAGAGCCCTAAAGAAAGGTACGAAATTAGAGTGCTCTCATAATAATCATGAGAGGATTCGAACAATGATGGCTTCATTAAAAATGAAACATGTTTGAAATCCAAACGGATAGGATTTGACAATAAAGTAGTACTCAGAAGTGAGGTGTAGAAAGAATCAAAGATGATTTCAAGACTTAAGTAAGATGATGCATTACTGAGAAACAACATGTTGCATTATTCTTCATGACACTGATTGTTAAGTTAAAACTGATTCCAGTTTTGCTTGTTATATCCCCAACAAAGTAAATCGTAATATTTATAGAGACTGTTTTAATTTTGTTTTTAAAATTAGTTGGATAAGCACCTGATCCTTGCCAAACACCGGGTAAGTTTAAGGCTTGGATATGGACACATTTTTAATCTCCCCTTGTGATTCAGTTCTCAGATATACTTCTTGTGACCTAATATTAAAAACAAATAAACAAAGAGACAAAAAACCCTCTTGAGAATGCTTGTGTTTTCTCTTTAATTGCAAAAGCATTAAAGAATGCTTTCCTTCATTTTAAGTATATGGATGGAAAGTTAGAACTTCATGAATAAATCAGTGTCCACTTTCGTCCCTTTCTCCCTTGTAGCATCACATGAAAAACAGATGGCAGGGTTCTGAAACACCTGTTCCAAATGTGGACATGCCTGCATCTCCTGAGTAATTGAGAAGGGGCACATTTTATTCGATTTTACTTTGTTTATCTTGTGTAAAGGGAAACTATTTACTTGACAGATTATTTCATTTTAACTCTGTAAGCCTCTTTATCTCATTTCTGTAAAATCAGCACACTTTTCCCAGAACTGAAACCTTGACTCAAAGTCCTGACAGGACATCCAGGGTCTCCTGGCAGTCAGCAATGCTCCCAAGACAAACACAATAAAACAACAAAAATAAATTAACGAAAACGTCGATGTGATAGATTGGATGGCTAATATTTACAGCTGGTGTGATAGGAATCAAGAGGTTAGAGGGGCTGGTCCTCCTGGGACTGGTGAAACTCTTCTCTTATTCCTGATTACGCAGAAATAATAGACAAAAGGATTCTGATATACGTCCCCAAAATCTAATGATTTGATGACCTGTGAGGCTATTTAAATTCATTGGGATTTGAGTATGAAAGAGTCTATTTTCACTACCAGCTTTGCTACTTTTCACTTGTAGAGACTGGCAGGGAAAAGAGTTCTACCAAAGACAAAGCAGTCACATAACTCAGCCCATAAGGGATACATTTCCCTTCGCTTGTGGTCATGTTTCTGCGTAAGCACTCTTTAGATCCTGACTCCCAAACAAGGGTATATATTAAACTATATATATTTAGGGTATAATGTGTCTATGCACCCATAATTATTGCAGTGTTACATGGTATTCATATTTTTGCTTATGAATGAAGATTTTAAGACAAAGGGGACTAGGGAAATATGACTTTTTTAATTTTCTTAATTGAAACAAAACACACGGAAAAATGGGCAAATTATAAATCACCAAGTGATCACAAATAACATACCTATTATATTGTTGAAGAAATGGAACATTACTAGTTCCAGAAACTACCTTCATGCTCTCTCTCAGTTACTACACTCTCTATCCTCTCCTAACATAACCATGAACCTGATGTCTGACACCAAATATTAGTTTTCTTTTTTCCAAAGTTATGTAAATGGAAATATATATATATATATATATATGAAAATGTAAATGGAATCACATACATTGAAAAGTACATATTTTTCAATCAAATTTTCACTACATAGTCACACAATATGCCTGGCTTTTTTCATTCCACATTATACTTGTGGGGCTTATCCGTGCAGCTGCATGTAATGGTAGTTATTCTTTTTCATTGCTGTATAGTACTCCATTGTATGAAGCTTAGAAAGCACTTTCTATGTGGAAGTGGAAGTATTCCCATCTTTGCTCTTTATCACTAAGAATATATGAACCCTTTGCACTTCTACCTAAATTTCAGAATAAGCTTTTCAATTCCCAACAAAGAAGAATGTAATAGTTAAGGTTCTCCAGAGAAACAGATCCAATAGAATATTTATGGACATACAGAAGGAGATTTATTATGAGTGGCTGGCTCGCATAATTATTGATGACTGAAAAGTCCCAGGATCGGCCACCTGCAAGCTAAATGCCCATGAAAACCAGTGGTGTATTTCCAGACTAAACCCAAAGGTTCAAGAACCAAGGGATCCAATGTTGTAAGTCATAGTCAAGTCTGAAGGCCTGAGAACTAGGAGTGTTGATATCAAAGGGCAGGGGAAGATGGATGCTCAAATTCAAGCAGAGAATAAATTTGCTCTTCCTCCAACTTTTTGTTCTATTCAGCCCTCAATGTATTAGATATCTATCCACATTGGTAATGATCATCTTTAGTCTACTGACTTAAAGGCAAATCTCTTCAAGAAACATTCTCATGTACATAACCAGAAATAACGTTTTACCAGCTATCTGGGCATCTTGCGGCCTAGTCAAGTTGACACATAAAATTACTCATTGTAAAGGAAGGAAAAGCTTCTGGGATTTTTCAGTTGGGATTACAAGAACTCCATAGAATAATTTTAGGAGGATTGACACTTCTTCAATTTGCTTTCCAAACTGAGAACATGGTGTATTCCTCAGTTATTTAGGACTTATAATATTTTTTCAGTAACAGTTAATAAATACCTGTGGAAAGGTGTTGCTCTTTTGAAAATTTTTATCTAAGAATTTTGTATTTCTATACTATTAAAATGGAATCAGTTAATATTTTTCCATTTCTAATTGTGTGTTACTGATATACAGAAATATAATCAATTTTTAAGTCATGGTTGTTTTTATCATTCATAAATTCATTAAAAAATTTTAATAATATATAGATTTAAAAATTTTATATTTACAACCATGTTACATGTACTTAGCAGCAGTTCTTTTTCTTAATTTCCAATCTTTAAGAATAAATATATTTATTTTTCTTACTATATTCCACTGACTAGAATTTCCAGGGCAATGCTGAAGAGAAATAATAAAACTGGGCATTCTGATCCTATTCTGGCTTCAGAAATAAAGCCTCTGATATTTCAACATTATTATTTTCTTGTTCTTTTGGTAAAACCTTTTTTTTAGACTGAGAAAGTTTCCATCTACTTCTTCCTTGGTAAGAGATTTTTGATTTAATCAAATGGGAATTAAAATTTATGAAATAAATTAAGGTTAACTGGGATGGAGATCAAGATGTTATAAACCTCAAACTAATAAGATACTGTAAATCAACTATACTTCAATTTTAAAAATTGAAAAATTATAAAATTCTATTTCATAAATTATATTATCAATAAACAATCAGTTGGGATTAACTATCAATTATAACTTTTCATTCTGTTATTTTGATGATTTTTAAATATATTAATTTTTTGATACTGACTTTTGACTGTTAAACTTTCATTCTGTCCTTCACAGAATACACAAAATATGTTCTTTTTTTAAGTATTACTGATTTTGGTCTGCCATAGTTATGAATAGATTAATTTTGTTTGCATCTATGTTTAGAAGAGAAGTTGGCCTGTATTTTTTTTCTTTTCTGTAATACTATTTTTATTTTGCTATCAAGGTTAGGTAGGCCATATAAAATGTTGAATACTATTCTCTCTCTTTTAACTCTAGAAATTTTTGAAGAGTATCTTTATTTCTTCCTTAAATGACTGATAGCCAAAACAATCTTGAGAAAGAAGAACAGAGCTGGAAGAATCACACTCCCTGACTTGAGACTACTATAATTTTTACTGATTTTGATACAATAATAAAAACAGTATGGTACTGGCACAAAACAAACACATAGGTCTATGGAACAGAATAGAGAGCCCAGAAATAAAACCACACACGTATGGTCAATTAATCTATGACACAAGAGGCGAGAATATACATTGAATTAAAGACAGTCTCTTCAATAGTGGTGCTCGGGAAACTGGAGAGTGACATGTAAAAGAATGAAATTAGAACATTCTCTAACACCATATACAAAAATAAACTGAAAATGTATTAAAGACCTAAATGTAAGACCAGATAGTATAAAACTCCTAGGGGAGAACATAGGCAAAAAAGCCTTTGACATAAATTGCAGCAAAAAATTTTTCAGGATCTGTCACCTAAAACAAAGGAAACAATAGCAAAAATAAACAAATGGGACCTAATTAAACTTAAAAGCTTTTGCACAGTGAAGGAAACCATCAACAAAACAAAAAGACAACCTACTGAATGGGAGACAGTATTTGCAAATGATATAACCAATAAGGGCTTAATATCCAACATATATAAACAGCTCACACAACTCAACATCAAAATAAAAAAAACAGCCTGGTTTTTAAAATGTGCACAAGAACTGAATAAACATTTTTCCAAAGAGGAAATGCAGATGGTCAACAGGCACATGAAAACATGCTCAACATCAGTAATCATCAAAACCACAATGAGATAGCACCTTATACATGGCTATCACCAAAAAGAACACAAATAACAAATGTTGATGTTGGCAAGAACATGGAGAAAAGATAACCCTCCTACACTATTGGTGGGAAGGTAAATTGGTATAGCCACTGTGGAAAACATCATGGAGGTTTCTCAAAGAACTGAAAATAGAACTATCTTATGATCCAGCAATTCTACTCCTGGGTAAACATCAAAAAAACAAAAACAACAACAACAACAAACAAAAAAATCCAAAAACCATAATTCAAAAAGATACATCCACCCCAGTGTTCATATCAACATTATTTATAATTGCTAAAGTATGGAAGCAACCTAAGTGACCATCAAGAGACAAATGAATAAAGATGTGGGTGTGTGGGTGTGGCGGTGTGTGTGTGTGTATAAAACAGAATACTACTTGGCCACAAAAAAGTATGAAACTTCACATCTGCAACATCATGGAGGACATTATGCTAAGTGAAATAAGACAGAGAAAGACAAATACTGTATTATATTACTTATATGTAGAATCTAAAAAATCCAACAAACTAGTGAATAAAATTAAAAAGTAACAGACTCATAGATACAGAGAACAAACTAGCGGTTGACAGTGGGGAGACGTAAGAGGGAAGGGGTAATAACAGAGATGGGGGAAAAAAAGAGGGTTATTAGGGGATTACATAAAATCATCTGTGTAAAACTTTTGAAAACTGCAAAGCACTACAGAATTTAAAGAATCGTTTTTTTCATTAAAAAACTTTTCTATTACAAAAAATGATTGACTGAATTCACTGGTGAAATCATCAGGGTGTTGGACTTTTTACCTTTGGAAAGGATTTTATTTTAGATGTTTTCTTTTTACTAGATATATTCAGAATTTCTATCTATTTTTATTTTTGTGTTTATAAGTTGTGTTTTGCTAATAATTTATTTCATCTAAATGTTCAAACTTACGGATGTTATAAAAGTGCTTTTATTTACTGATTTATAAATTTGTATCATTAAACAAAATATTCTTGTAGAAAATCACACAAAACAAGTGTACAACTTCATCAATTAACTTTACATTCACTTCAGTTTTACTTTGCATTAATTCTTTACTCTTATTTTTCTAGGTTAGCACTCTGAGATTCACTGGAAGACTCCATTAAGAAACAAAGCCATAAGATAGCTACTCTGTAACTTCTAGTCTGTACCACATGGAGAATGTGACATGGTGTCTCTTTTGACTTAATTCTAAATTCCTGAAGAACTGATATGACTGGCCCTGCCTGAGTTAGCTGTTGATACCTCAGGCCAACAAGGCAAGGGTCAGCTCACACAGAGAACACACTTTTGCCAGTGGTACATCTTGATGGTTTGTAGAAGGAGATAAAGGTAAGATTAGTTCCAAGAGGGATACTGAGCTGTGAGCATAGCCCCAAACATGTCTACTTCATGTTATCAGGATTATACACTTAAAACAGCCTTTCATCCTCTGTTACACTCTGGATTATTCTTCTTTTTTTTGAAGTCTTCTAATTTCATTGCCTAGTAAGTACAATTATTCTATACTTGGTTCATTAAACCTACTTAAGACAAAAATTTATAAAAATAATTCATTTTTCTTAGCATTCTTGGAAGGAGAATAAAGAGGTGGATAACAGATAGATTTACCAGACTACTTTTAACCACTTCAGAATCTTCAGAATACTTTAATATCATAACATTCTCTCACAAGTGTTACATAAAGCTATATTTTAAATCATTAAAAATTATTAAATGGAAATTTTATGAACCATAAATAAAATGTTCAGTTGGCTGCAAAAAAGATTAGGGCACATTAGCAAGGTAAACATGATTATCACAATCTCCCTAATGATGACTCTTGAAGGTTAAATTTCTGGGATAAACCTATGAAATGTTTTTAATGATAGAAAAGTGTGGAGAGGTGTTCCAAGTCCTACAGAAATTCTATCTGTTACGTGAGATGAATAGGAGAAAAGCAAAAAAGCCTTTTAGAACTCTGCTTTGATTGGAAATTGGGCCTCTATCATTCTTTTTAACTCCACAGGACTTGAATTATTGATGGGACATTTGATTAATTTTTCTTAATCACCTACATTAGGAAAAAGCATTAATCTTGTAAACAATCCAAGGACATAATAAGTACTTCATTTTTAAAGTTTTAAAGATTCAAATGACATTGTATAAATCTTAGTATTCTATAAAGCCTGAACTGACCATATGTACATTTCACAACTTAACAAACTTACTGTCTAGTACCTTTAGAACTTTAGATATGTACACTTTGTGTACTAGTCCTCCAAATTGATTGATCCAGTCTTTGATACATATCAACACTCATAAAAAGGTTTTATGCCCATTCTACTATTGATTTTCTTCAATGTTTTATTATCATAAATAATACTGAAAAGAATATTCTTCTACATGGTGCTGGTATGTGTGTGTTGAATTTTTGACAGTCTTATGGGTGAAATGATATTACTCGGCTGTTTTAATTCACATTATTCTGAGCATCTATGATACTGAAATGTGCCAATGTGTGTTTATTCCCATTTAAATTTATTTTCATATATAATGTCTGCTTTGTTAAAATGTATTTTTTGTAGTTGTTTCTCTTTTCTTATTGATTTGTAGGAGTTATTAATACATTGTAAAAATAAGGCATTTTTGTTTATACAAGTTGACAGTTTCTTTTCCCAGTCTACCACATCTTCCTTCCCTTTTTTATGTTAACATTTTTCATACTGATGTTTTAAATGCTGATATAGTAATATTTATTAACTTGCATTCATTTCCCTTGTTCTTCTTGTGTAAGAATTCCATATCTAACAAAAGACCATAAAGATAATTTCCTGTTTTCCACTAAAAGCATAAAATTTTCACTTCAGATTTATGCCTTTAATTCATCTAGAAGTGATTTTTATTTATGATAACACAAGAATCTTTTTGGCTGTTTCTCTGCTTATTTATCATATGGATAAACAGTTGTCTCATCCCCATGTTGAATAGGTTTTTCTTTCCCTACTAATTTAAAATGTCCTATTTGTCATATTTCAAAAATTCACATATGCATGGTCTGTTCCTGGGCTTTCTGTTCTGTTTCCTTTGTTCAGTTGTCTAACTTTATTCCAAAACAACAATGCATCAAATGATAGAATTTTAAAATATACTGCATTATCTGAAAAGTAAAAGGATTTCTAAATACCCATATACATATGGTGTTTTCCTTGTTAATTTTTATATTAAATTTAACAATGAATGAATTACATGCAGAGAACATATAATATCAATTTTTTCATATTTGTTGAGAATTCCTATATTATATACTAGGTTAATTTTTGTAAAGTTTCCAAAGCATAGTTCAGTAAAATATATAATCTATACTTGCTTGGTGTTGAAGGACCCATTGGTTTAAGGTTAAAATTCTTAATTATCTTGTTCAAATATTCAATAGCTTTACTATATTTTTTCTATTTTTCCTTCTGATCACTGAGAGATAATAAAATTCTCCACTATACTTGACAATTTGCCAATTTTTCTTAGTAATTCTGAGAAAAAAGTATTGGCTTTTTATTTAAGATTGTTTAGATAGATAATACAAGTTTAGAATTTTATATCTGCCTGATATGTTGAAATTTCTGTCATCATACAACAATCATCTTTTGGACAATAATGATTTTGTATTAAAGTTGATTTGTTTGTGATATCACTATCATTCGCCTAGGTTTTTATTGCTTAATATGTACTCTGTGTGTGTGTGTGTGTGTGTGTGTGTGTGTGTGTGTGTGTGTGTGTGTGTGTGTGTGTTGGAATATTATTCACCCATAAAAAGGAATAAAATTTTGTCATCTGCAACAACATTGATGTATCTAGATGGTGTTATTCTTAGTTAAATATGCCAGACAGGGAAAGACAAACACTGCATGATAACACTTATTTGTGGAATCCAAAAAAATAAAACAAACTAGTGAATAAAACAAAAGAGAAGCAGACTCACAGACACAGAGGACAAACTAGTGGTTACCAGTGGGGAGAGGAGAGAGAGGAGGGGAAGTATAGCAGTAGGGGACTGAGAGATACAAACTACTATGTGTAAGAAAAATAAGCAATAAAGATATATTGTACAGCTCAGGGAAATACAGCTATTATTTTATAATAATTTTTGGATGGAGTAAGGTCTATAAAAACATTGTCACTTGGTTGCACACATACAATATTGTAAATAAAGTATACTTTAATTTTAAAAAATTAAAAAGATTAAAGAGATAGACTAAGTACATATTAAGCAATAGAAAGCTAAACAAATGATAGTGATATCAGAAATAAATCAACTTTAATACAAAATTATTATTTGCCAAAAGATGATTGGTATGTGATGGTGAAACACACACACACACACCACATTTTCTTTAGCCATCACCTACTTATGGACAGTTAGGTTGCTTTCACTTCTTCACTCTCCATTTATTGTTTGTGGACTTTTTAACGATGGCCATTCTGAGTGGTGTGAGGTGATACCTCATTGTAATTTTGATTTGCATTTCTCTGATAATGATATTGAGGACTTTATTCATGTGCCTATTGGCCATTTGTATGTCTTCACTGGAGAATTGCTTGTTTAGTTCTTTTGCCCATTTTGGGATTGGAGTCTTTGTTTTTTGTTACAAAGTTATATGAGCTATTTGTGTATTCTGGAAATAAAGCTCTTGTTAGTCTTATCATTTAGCAATTACTTTTAAAATGTAAAATGCATTCATCTAGTGATACAGGAATTCCATTTTTAGAAGTTTAACTTGAATGATATATTTAGATATATGGGGAAAGATTAATGTACAAAGCTTTTTTATGGTGTTGATATTGACAAAAATAAATGTCTTTCAATAGACAAATGATTAAATACATGAAATACAGTATACACAATTATTAAAATACCATCAACTACTTTGAAATAGTCTATCTCTGAAAAGGTCTCCAACATACATTTGTGGACATATGTTCTTTATTATATTTACCCATGTAGCACCACCTTCCCCACCCCAAATTTCTTATGTCCCCCACTTTCTCAAGATTTAGATTATAAGGCATTCTATCTTCATAATTCCAGGTAAGGAAGAACAAAAGAAACCAAGAAGTCAATTAAAATGACAAGACCTATAACCTCCTTCTCCCTTCAAAAATGAGAGTAACAAGAGATGCAAATTATTTTGAGTTAAAAAGATCCTCACTCCTCTACTCTTATACACTACCCATCAGTTATGGAAAAGCAAAACCCCAAGATAGCTGGGGTTAACCAAGAAGATGCAAGATCTGAGTCCTAGTTCCCAGGTGAAGCTGGAAAAACATTAGTTTCAGCCTCTCCATTCCATTACCACATATGCTCTCTGGGGTGACCAAGGAGCTGGTAGGAAGAATGGCTGCCTGACATCTCTGGGCAGATGTTGTAAAGGCAAACCTTTGCGAGCCCCAGCATGGCCCAGGGATCAGTGGAATAATGTCTGGTGAGTGCAAGTGTAGCAAAGAAGAGAAAATCACCTTAGATAACATCAGTGATCACTGTCCACACTAAAGTAGCATGGAAAATCAGAAAATGCTTCCAGTGCCCTTAGGAGATACCCAGAGCCAGACTCAAAGAGGCTTGGCAGATAGCAGTGAGATGGCTTAGTAGTCACCTGTGGAGATGATAATGTCTCATGTGGCAGGCAGCATTGTAGCACACACAGAATGAAGAAAGTCCAGTGCCTACTCCCTTCCCACCTCTCAGGCTGAACACTTCCTCCGTCCCTGAGACAGGGGACCTCAGGGGAAACAATGAAGAGTCCCTAAGTTTACCAAGACTTTACCAGGGCTTCAATTCCTTTTCTGTATGCTGTTTCTATACATTCCTATACTTATACAGAAACTATACACTGTTTCTATATGTGTTTCTATATGTTGTTATGTTTCTGCAACAAAGCAAAATAGATGTTTTAAATAAGACATGAGTAGACATGTTAACAAATAAAGCTACATTTCATGAAAATCTGAATTTGTAGAATGAGATTTATAGGGACTATATTTTGTTAAGTGCAAAAAGAAAAGTGAAAATGATTGTGTACTATCTGCTCTCATATATGTGTACCTATATATTCAGAAAACATTTCCAGAAAGAAACGCAAGAAAATGTTAACAGCGGTTTGAGACAAGTCATTTAAAAACATGAAATATAAATAGTGACTAGGCATTTGAGGCATTTAGAATATGGATCATTGGCAAAGAATATTAGATATATATTCAATAGCAAAGTTTGCTTCTTCCAACTAACCACAGCCAAAATTCTAGCAATCAACTGAGTGGAAAGACACAACTCATTTTCTCCTTTGAAATGTGACATTTCTCTTGATTTCTTCTCTGCAGGGTGGCTGCCATTGGTTCTGTCTTCAGAGAATATCCTGAATTTAGGTCAGCAGATCCTGACCTGCCTGAGCTGTGTTCAAACAGCTCCATAAATGAGAAATAGAATGCTTTTTGATTTTTTTTCTAAGCGCATTCTCTGTAATTGGCAATTAACCTTAGAAAGTTCTCTAGTATTTAACTTTCCTTCCAAACACTCTGACTTTTAAAAAGTCTGAGGTTAATTATAATGTAAGGGACATACTGGACACTTAAAATGCTGCTAGGGTGAACAGTTAAGAAATGCTAGTTGAAGATAATAAGACAGCGTGTCAAAGAGGCATTCCCGGGACTTCGATTTCTTTTCTACATACTGGCCCTTTCTTCACTAAAGGGTTAATACAACGTTACAGATACTTAGAGAAGGGAAATCAAGGTTCCTGATGTGATTATCTATGCCTTTCTTTTCTACCCCTCTTCTCCCCGACACATGCCCACCACCACCCCACTCCTGCCCAGCCCCTGATTTTCTCTTTCCTTGTAATGATCTACTTTGGTCTCGCACTCATTGATGGTAGCTGAAGTTACATAGTATGGTGGCCCCACTTCTGAATCTCAGGGACCAACTGGTTTACAATGAGGACAGGCACTGCAGGCACCGTTAATTGGGCTTGAGGGCAATATGTCCTAAAGATCAACGTTGCTTGAGCCTCGCACTGGAAGCAGTCCAAGGACACTGGATTGTCATCAGTACACTGTATAATCCCATGTACCTCTGAGAAAGGGGGCAAGACTCACTGTAAACAAGATGAACTTCTGTTCTCCCCAGGCTTTCTGATTGTTCGGCTCTCCTCACGGAAGCATGATGCGTGTTTATTCTAAGGTTCAATACAAAATCACACAGGTCCTTTGGTGCATTAAGTATTTTTCACAGATTTAATGCCAGAGACACAGTATATGAAATAGATCAAAATATGAAAAATCACAGTGAAAACCATTAAGGGTTATAAGAGTAAGCTGTGAGCTCCTTAATTAAATAACTTGTTCAAGCCAATAGACGGTAGCTGGTCACCATAAAAACTTAACCTAGCTTCCAAAATCACCAACCTTTTGTTTAAGGTTTTGGGAGAAGGTGATTATGTTTTGAACAGTAATATTAAGTCATCGATTCCAGGGAATTCATAACTAAAATTGTTAACAATAACTATGAAATATATAAATAATTTATAAGATGTGTCTTGAACATATACTATATCTGTGGCTCTGTGATATGTGCCAGAAATACAATGAATAGTAAAAATGAATATGGCACCTGCTCTCAGGCATGATACTTACATCTCAGTTAGAGGGAGAAAACTAATTAGATGATAAAACTGAATGCTTATGAAGGAAAGGAGGAATATATAAAGTCTCAGTTTTCTCATCTATATAAGGAAGATAGTAATTTTACCTAACTCATAGGTTACCATAAGGTTGAATGAGTTAAGGCATGTAAACTGTTGATCCCAGTGTCTGGCACACACTGTACACACACAAATGATCATCAGTTTTATCATTACAGCAGCCCAGTCATATGCACACATACAAACTAATGAGTATGAATTCAATAAATGAAAATAAAATATTTACTTACTCATTTTAAATATTTCTATAGATACAGAATCTCTTAGGACAACTATAGTATTTAACTCTTTTTTTTTGTTTGTTTGTTTGTTTTTTACTTTTCTCCATAATCATTCATTCTGACATTGTGTCAATATTGCCTTACTTAACTTGGAAAGTAATTATTAACAATGTAGCTTGAAGAAACTCATGACTGGTTTATGAAACACATAAAATTTGGAATAACATGTCAAAAATATGTATACATTGTTCAGCACCTTTCACTTACTTGGACACCAAATTAAATGTGTTACACATGCATACCTCATTTTATTGCACTTCATTCTGCTGCACAAATATTGAGTTTTTTACAGACTGAAGGCTTGGGGCAACCCTTCATCAAGTAAGTCTACCAGTACCATTTTTTCAACAGTGTTTGATCACTTTGTATCACTGTCACATTTTGGTAATTTTCACAGTATTTCAAACTTTTTCATTATATTCTATTTGCTAGGGTGATCTGTGATCAGTGACCTTTGATGTTACCATTGTAAGTTTTCTTTCTTTTTTAAAGTATGTAAATTTTCTGAAATAATGCTTTTGCATACGTAATAGGCTATAGTATAGTGTAAACATAACTTTCATATGCCCTGGAAAAACAAAAACTTTATGTGACTCACTGTATTGCTAGATTTGCTCATTGCAGTGGTCTGGAACCAAATCTGCAATACCTTTGAAGTATGCCTATAGAGTGTAGCCTTTTCAGACTGGCTTCTTTCACATAGTAATATGCACTTAAGGTTCCCCTATGTCTTTCATGACTTGATAGATCATTTATTTTTAGCACTGAATAATATATTCCATTGTCTGGATGTACCACAATTTATTTATTCATTCACCTACTAAAGGACATCTTGGTTGCCTCTGAGTTTTGGCAGCTATGAATAAGGCTACTATAAACTTTTATGTGTAGATTTTTGATGGGTTATAAGCTTTCTGCTCCTTTGAGTAAATACCAAGGAGTGTGAATACTGGATCTTATGGTAAGAGAACGTCTAGTTACGTAAGAAACTGCCGAACTGATTTCCGAATCCGCGTACCATTTTGCATTCTTACCAACAGTGAATGAGGGTTCCTGCTGCTCCACATCCTTGTCAGCATTTGTTACTGTCAGTGTTCCAGACTTTAGCCATATTGATAAGCATGCAGTAGTATTTAATTGTTGTTTTAATTTGCATTTTCCTAAAGACATATGATGTGGAGAATCTTTCTGTATATTTATCTATCCTCTACATATTTTTTTTGATGAGGCATCTGTTAAAGTCTCTGGCCCATTTTTCAATTGAGTTGCTTTATAATGGTTGAGTTTTAAGATATATTGTGTATTTTGGATAACAGTCCTTTATCAGATATGTCTTTTGCAAATTTTTCTCCTGTTCTATGGCCTCTCTTCTCATTTCCTTGACATTGTCCTTCACAGAGAAAAAGCTTTTCATTTTAATGAAGTCCCACCTATTTATTATCTATTTCATGGATCACACCTTCTGTGTTGTACCTAAAAAATCACTGCATACTCAAGGCCATCTAGGTTTTCTCCTGTGTCATATTCTAGGAGTTTAATAGTTTGTGCTTTACATTTGGGTATATAATAGATTTTCAGTTAATTTTTGTGAATGGTGTAAAGTCTGTATCTAGCTTCAACTTTTTTTTTTTTGGCATGGTGATATTTATTTATTGAAGAGGCTATCTTTGCTCCATTGTAGTGCTTTTGCTCCTTTGTTAAAGATCACTTGACTACATTTGGGTGAGTCTGTTTCTGGGCTCTCTATTTTTTCCATTGAGCTATTTATTCTTTTACAAAAACCAAACTGGCTTGATCACTGTAGCTTTATAGTAAATCTTGAAGTCAGATAGTGCCAGTCTTCCGACTTTGTTCTTCTCCTTGAATATTGTTTCGGCTATCCTGGGTCTTCTGCTTACCCATGTAAACCTTAGATCAGTTCACCAATAGCCACAAAATAACTTACTTAAGGGATATTGATTGGGACTGCACTGAATCTATCCTAATATCTCTTAATGGATAATTATCAAATATCAAATAGCTGTTATCATCTCTGTGAAAGTTTAAACAAGTTTAGTCCCAAGTTTAGAGCAGTAACTTTTCATGGGACACAGTGAAACACCATGTTGCTTTCATACACACAATAATCTAGTTTCTTAAATTCTTTAACTCTTTGAGAGTTTTATTACTGTCAAGTAAAATAGAAATAATCTAAAACCTTAATAAATCCCTCCTTCTTTATCTTTGAACCTCTGTTTTCTAACAAGTTTCCAACAATAAACTGCCAGCTGTGGACTACATAGCAATGTCATTGAGCTTTGATCACATCTTCAACCTTGATAAAGACTCTGCCAGGCAAACACCATTACTCCAATATTGGGTACCTGCAGCTGATTTATAATAGCAATTTGCTCAATAGTTAAATGCACAACTATCAATGTCACAGTAGGAAGCCCACATGGGTTTCTCCACATCCTTGCCTATGACTTTACACTATACCCCACTGTATCCCTGCCAGATAAAAGCATCAGGAGTGAAGAGTGCATCTTGATACAGAGAAATTAAACTACACAAAATAGGTCAGCCATACTTGTAAAATCAATCCTCAGGATAATCTGAGAAGGATACATTACACAGGATTGTTACTTTTGAAGTAGAACTTCTCACACATCGATAGCAGGGTGATGTAGGGAAGAGAAAATTAGAGCTGATAACCTTTCTTGTTGTATTCTTCATTTAGTAAATTACTTTCTACTAAGTTATAATTTGCCAAGGTTTTGGGTAAGTTTTAGCCCTCTGTTGTTTCCATCTTCATTGAATTAATGATGCCTTTCCTTGGAATATTAAGAATTCCATCAACTACTCTCTGGCAAATATTTACTGAGTTAGGTCAGTGCTCCCTAGTAAGCACTGGCCTCATCTATGCTCAGAGGTATAATGTAATATTATGATTAAAGCTTCCGTAGACACAAATGATTTATAATTATAAAAAAAACTATAATTATAGTGAGTCACTGCAAATTTGAGAACTCAAGGAGGAAGGCTCTGAGGTTTGCTTGAGAAGCACTCCCTGCACTACCGCTGCTTGCTAATTGGACTAGTGGAAAGTTCAGAGTAATGATTAGGCATGCCAGGATTCATCCGCCAAGTAACACTTATGAATCTCAGCAGGGAACAGAAGGGCATGCATTGCCCAAAACAGCAAACAGACCCTAAGATGGGAGAGAATTACTTACAGGGAGTTAAAAAAAGGCTAATTTTAAAAAGAGAATAATAGACCACAAACTAGGTTAAGAACGAAATAATGAGTTAAAGAAAAATCTCATAGTTAAAGTAACAAAGTTAAATTTAGGGAGAGAAATGGTAACACAAAATGGTTTAGTTATAAAGTCAGCTGTTACCCTAGGACTTGTTCAGAAAGAACAGTAGCAAAGAGTCTAGAACAGGTGCTTAATGTACACAAAATGAGAAGCTAATTTAAGAGAGACTATATAGAACTTTTAACTGTCACAGATTCAGAGAAATTGAACATGAAAAAGAAGCAAAGGAAAGGGAGAGAGAAAAAAGGAGAGAGAGAAAGAGAGATACACAAATCACTTCCAAGGGTACTGTAAACTTGCCAGAGAAGTTTTGACTTATTTGGTGTCAGTTATAAATGGAATCATGATTTCAGGCAAGGTCTTTGGTATTGATATTTTTATCGATAGAAAACTTGAGGTGTTGCTTTCTCTTTTCTCCATCACCATTTCCTGTTGACTTTTTTTCCCCCCATCTCTTACCTCTCAAACGTAGGATGTATTCAGCTGGAACCCTGTCTGCCTATATTCACTATGTTACCTTCAGTGCCTACAAGAATCCCTGGCACACAGTAGTAACTCAAAATACACGTATTAAATCCAAGATTATGTCTTTGCACATCTGAAAACATTTGCTTTGTCATAACCCTTGATTGTTTTTCTAGCTTAGTATAGAACCTAAATTCAAAATTACATGTCCTTACAACTTTAAGGGCATTTCCTTATTTTCTTCCCAGCATCTACTCTTGCTGATAAAAACAAAAAACAAGCAAGCAAACAAAGAGTAAAAACCAAAACCAAACAAACAAAAAACGTGAAGCTCGTGACTTTTATTCCTTTGTATAAAATTATTTTTCTCTCTGTAAACGTTTAGGTCTTTCCTCCATTCCTTAATTCTATTCAGAAGTCTTGAAGTATTTCCCCATTCATCTGACGTGGCATTTGATGGGAATATATATATAATTTATGTGCTCATTATCTCTGTTAAATACCTATAATCATCAGTTTTATTGTTGTCTCACTCCCATTTCTTTATTCTCTCTTGGTAAGACTCCAATAGTCAGATATCCTTGATTAATCATCGGCTCAAATTTTCTCTCATTTTCTTTACCCACCCTTTACTTTTTTCCTCTTTTTTTCACCTGTTTAGACTAGAGACCTCAGCCCTTTACTCCGAAACACCAATTCACATCCTTGCAGACCTAGACTTCTCTAAAGAGTTTGGCCAGTCTCCTGAAATCTACATCTAACACATAGGTTCTGAATTTCATTTTACTTATTGAAGAGATTTAAAAATAGTTTTTGCTTAATTCTAAATTTAGTACTGTCTTATGTATGACCAACACTTATGAGAGACAATGTGGTCTAGTACAGGCTTTGCAGGAAAAATACTGATAATAATAATAAGGCTTGTGTTAGATATCTTGTTCTGCCAACTATTAGCTAAAAGAGATTGAGTATTCATTTTCAGAGATTTCAGTTTCCTTATGTGAAAAACTTAGATTACACTCAGTACAGAAATGTGACTCAGTTTAATGATAATGCATGTAAGTCATACTAAGCACCTGGCATGGAGTGTATGCTCAATAGCTATAGTAGGTATAAACAGGTATAGATGCACTAAGAAAAGATAGCAGTTTAAGTGACTGTGGAAGATGATTTATTTTACTGGTCTAAACTACAGTCAAAGCCATTATCTTAATCTTGATCTCACTGTCATGATCTCTATGAGCTAATATTAAGATTAAATGGTTCATAAATGTACTGTGACTATGTGAAGAAAAAAACTATTACACATGTATACACACACGTATATATGAAAAGCAGGTGGTGTAATTGAGTTTTGGCATCTAATGGTTAAATCCTTCATGATCTTCTTAAAGTTGGATCATTACTTCACAAGTTACTGATTGGCTTAAAGAACTAGTAGTAATGTAATCTCATAAATATAGAAAAAAAAAGTGCAATAAAATACTAAAGATTTTTTTTTCATTGTTATTGGCTTTCTTCTCAGAATTTATAAATAAGCCACAGAACTGAATTCCTCCTCCTCAATAAAACAGATTCTCTGGGTGGGAAGAATTTGTAGTGATGTATGAGGCACTCAGAGGGAATAAGCTCCCATTAAATTTTCATAGATATTTTATTGTATATCTATTTAAGTGAAGTTCCATCTTACTTATTTGAAATGCTGTCCTCAGTTGTTAAGATTTTTCAGATCTTCAGAGTGAAACATTCAGAGCAATGTATCATGCTTTGCATTTTGCACTGTATATTGACAGTCCTCTAATTATGTTTTGAAATATAGATTTGTCAAGACTGCATTTTACTTGCACTATATCACCTTAATCTGCAAATACACATGGTTTAATTATCTTAACAAGAAGAGTTGAAAAATACCTAGCTGCCATCGACTCAACAGCATGTCTTTCCACAATCCCACAAATCTCATTCTTAGAAGTTTTTTCTCACGGAGATTCGGGTAACTCATCTCAGGCCTCTCATCTTGGTAATCAAGACCTCTAATACACAAGCTAGTTTTCTTTTCTCTATTTCCACCCTTTTTAAATTGCCATGGCAATGAGAATGCTGCGCCTTCTATTTAGGAAAGATGATATTTAGCAATATTTTCTATATTGCTTCATAAATACATGCCCTACAGTCACTTGAACTGTTGGTCATAGATTTGAGAATTCTCCAAAAGATGGATTCCACCATCCGTTTATTACTTCTTTAATCAAAATGTCTAATCGGAATCTTGTTTGACTAAGGGCATGTTTGTATTTGTTCTTTGTCCCTGTCTTGCCTGTTTCCTTTTTTTTCCCCTTCTCTCTAAATGTCTGCAGAAAAATGAGTAACATGAAACAAAGTTTCATTTCAGATGATTAAAACAATCTATCTATGGATATTATCAGAGGCATCTTGCCAATGGTAAGACAAGTCCCATGGCAAAGCTGACCTCCACCTCCTGTTCATGTCTATGTAGAGACCCATGTATGTCATACTAACAGTGCTGTAGTGCTGCTGGCCTCAGTGAGGCAACTCCAGAGCTCTCTGGGCTTCACCCTCCAAAAAGAATGTCAACAGTAACACCCACCTGCATTTATAACCCCTCTTCCACTGCTATTGTTTTAACACATCAACTAAATGGCCTATGGCTTCTGAGGATAACAGTTTTCCCTGATGCCTATGGTTAAATCTGAAACTGGCTTAAGGATCTGTTTTAACCTGATACAAAGGATAAAAAAATGGTGGTTTACTTTTCCTATTATGTCTGACTAAATCTTTCTTCTGAAACAATTCTGGCCCAAAAAGATATAAGAAATCAAAATAAGTTCTTCCTCCAAAGATATCTGAAAATTATTCACTAGAATTATTGCTTTTTGGGAGAGGAAGAAATGACATACTGTCATACCAATAAGAAGAAAATTCAGATCGGCCTTGAGAATATGGAAATAAGAGAAGAAGAAGGGAAAAGGAGAGGTAGATGAGGGAATCAAGATGTATTAATTAAAAATATTGTCACAATTTCATAAACCACTGTCATTACTTCCTCTTCTTACCTGTCTTCAACCTTGATCATTACCACCACTCCCACCACCACTCCCACCCCTACACACATGTGCACACATTAGCACAAACTCACACTACCTCAAAAATGGACAAAAAATGGATCAGAACAAAGGGGAGAGGAGAGGACAAATAGTATAAAAGTATCACCATGAGATGTGGATGAGAAAAAAACCTTCAGCTGGTTCCATATGCCATCACTGATTCCTGTATTTAACACCTTCCAGTGTCCATGTCCTCATCCTCTGTCTTGTTCTTTCTAGCCTCAGTAGTTTAGTGTCTCATAATGTGCTTCTTCTGACATTTTCACCCTACAAAAGAGCTTCATGGCTAAAAGAGAATCTCCTAATTTTCTCTGTCAGCACCATTTATTTTATATTATTTTCACTCTAAGCACCTCAGGGTAGACTCAATATCCAGATATGGCAAAACTGCATGTATTTTGAGACAGAAGTCCTTCACTATCATCACTAATACAAATTACAAAGTATAGCTAAAGATATGCCTGATTTTTAAGTATTAAAAACGGCACCATAGCAGGCTACTTTCCTATTGAGAATTTACTGTGTTTGTTTCCTTTAAAAAAAAATATTCAATACTTTTCCGACAGTAGAATTCAATAACTTAGCATCCTTACTGCAAACTAGCTTACAATTTGGGGGACCATTCAGGGATATATAACTACTTGGCATATGGTTTTTACTTTTATGTGAGATGCAAGCATTAGCTTCTCATATATAAGAAAATTAAGTGCACTCAGCCATGGAGCAATGCATTTTTTTATTAGAACTCTGAAAAGTTGGCTCCATGTTTCTATATTTCTCTCAAGAGATGTCAATGCAATTGTGGACAGCAGCTCCAGCTACAGGAGGGAGAGGTTGTAAGGACCAAAAATTAATGCAGCAGATGTAAGTGATCATGGTCTGATCATGGTTCCTTGTGTGCATAATGCTGTGTAAGGCACTGAGTCCTTTAATAATAATCTGCAAATTGAATTTAAAAAAATGGTACCTCTGTCTCGATCAATTCATTTCAATTCAACAAATATTACTAATGGCTTGTTCTAGAAGCTTGGAATTCACCAGTGAACAAAAATTAAATCTCTAGTGGAACTTATATTCCCATAGGATAAGACAGACAATAAAATATTTCAAATAAATAAGTTGTAAAAGTTGATAAGTATGATGGAAGAAGATGTAGAGAATTAAGGGGACCAAGAGTGAATGGGGATATAATTTTAAATAACGTGGTCAAGATGGTCTTAACTGAAGTGGTGATATTTCAGTAAAGACTTAAGGAGGTGAGGGACTTAACCATGCTGATATCTGAAGGAACAGAGCCCTGAGTAATGGGAGTAGCCCTTATAAAAGGTCCAAACCAGGAGTGTAGCTGGACATAAAGAATAGCAACAAGGCAGATATAAATAAAATGGAATGAGTGAGGAGGAGAACTATAGTTAATGAAACCAGAAATATAATGAAATCATTGATTGTGGGGGCCAGATCACTTAAAGCATTGCACTGTAAGTTTCTTTCTTCCTCTGAGTGAAAAGCAGAATCTTTCAGGAGTTTGAACAGAGGTATGACAGGACATGCACAATAAAACCTAAGGCTCACCCCCACTACAGAGATGAGAGGTTGTGGGAGGTATCAATGGAAGCAGCCAACCAGGTGAAAGATGGCAGAGATCTGGACAGCATGGGAGCAGTGAGGACAGTAAAAAGTGGCCAGACCCTTGGCATATTTTGAAACCCGTCAAGATTCCCTAACGGACGTATTGATAGATGAGTAAAAACCTGATCAAAGAAGTATCAAAACCTAATATAAACTAAGCACTTTAAAGTTTTATTAAAGCATATCCATTATCTAATTTGATCTCAAAAATAAATCCATGAGACTGACAGGCAAGGTATTATTTATCTCCATTTTACAGATGAAAAATAAAAGGAGACCTATTGAAAGATGAAGGAATCTGTTATTTATTGAATGAATCCTGCAAGCACAGCTTCCTACCAGATAGTAGATTTTCAAATTTATTACATCATTTAATCTTCACATAAGCCATGACAGCAGGGACCAGCCCCAATTTTGCAAATAATGAAAATGCAAGTCAGAATGGTCTGTGACGTACCCAAGTTTCCACAGAGTCACGAATAATCCCCAACTCCCTCAACCTATCTGGAAATAATCCAAGTGAACTTTACAAAATATCTTTTGTCATTTAATCCTCTAGACATCCTTATGGACAACTAATGCTGTTGGTATCCATTTTCTAGAGAATGAGATAGAGAGAAAGAGACTGAGGATGTTGTATTAGGGTTCTTCAAAGAAACCAAATTAATAGGATACAAAAGGAAATGTATTGTGAGAGCCTGCCTCATACTAATTATGGAGGCTAAGAAATCCCATGATCTGTTACCTGAAAAATGGAGACCCAGGAAAACAAGTGGTGTTAATTCAGTAGAGCCCTAATGCCTGAGAACCAGGAAAGACAACGATGCAAATCCCAGTTTAAGGGCCAGAAAAGATGAGCGGAGATATCTCAGCTCAAGCAATGAGGCAGAAAAAGAAAAGAATGCCTCCTTCCTCCACCTTTTTGTTCTATTCAGATCTTCAGTGGACGGGACCATGCCCACCCACACTGGGGAGGGCCACCTACTTTACAGAGCCCGCTGATTCAGATGCTAATCTCATCTGGAATCATCCTCACAGACACACAGACAAATAATGGTTAACCAGATATCCAGGCATCTCCTGATCCAGTCAAGTTGACACATTAACTATCACAGATATACAGTAATATGTCCAAAGGGACATCCTAGTAACTGGCAAAGGTGAACTTTAAATCTATGATCATTTGACTCTAAAATCCACAAACTTCACAACTAAGAAGCACACTACAAAAACATAAAACTCTATGCCCTGTCAGTCTCCCAAGGCAGTGGCGAAAGTTACGTGAAACCATGTACACAAAAGTGGTTTGCTAACTACAAGTTTCTCTCTGTGCACTGTCTGTTACTTTTGTCATTGCCTGTTGGCTACCTAATCTAAATTTCAAAATCCAGAAATCAAGTCGACATAAGGCAGTGTCCAAGGGCTGGCGCAGTCTTCATCTTGGACTTGCTGACTGCACTTAGCGTTTGTGAGTATCTCCTTCAAGGAGCCTTAAGTGAATGGAGGGAAAAACATCAGAGCAGCCAGGTCCCAAAGCAGGCACCAGCCCAGCATGCTCGATGACTCAAGTGCTGGTAATTCTACACCTGCCATCCCCTCTCAGGCTCTGGAGAAGCGGCTCCGGGCAGTGAGCACACCCAGAGGACACTTGTTTGCCCTCTGCCTGCTGCTCCTGCCACTTAGGAAAGCCCTGTGGTTCCTTTCACTGACTTCTCTCTGGGCTGCTATCATCCAGGTGTGACCTAGAAAATGTGCCTCAAGGCCTGGCTGCTGACAGGAAGTGGTCCGCTGTGCCATCATCACTGTCCTACAGAGTGTTCATTGATTAAAGTTTCAGTGGAATTCAATTAAATCCAACATGCATTTATGGAGTGGCTGAATGTGCCTAACATTCTGTGAGGTGCTAAGGAGGGAAGCTAAGATGAATCAGCTCGAAGCTTCTGGTTCTCACAGTCTGACAGGAAAGATAGGCAAGATAATGCATACACTGAAAGAAACCAACGGAGGAGATTTTTCAAAGGAAAAACACTGCACTGAATTTGGACTCTAGCCAAAAGGAGAGATTAATCGTTACTAGGGGGTATCTTTGTGTAGAAACTGGTTTTTTAAATTGACTTAGAAATATGGATTTGCCACTTGGAACAAACAAAGGAAATGTGTATTTCAGATCAGACTGCATGAATTTATAATGGCAATGCTGAGAGAATAGTAAATAATCTGTTGCTAATGAAGGATAAGATACACATGAGTGGACATACAGGGGCAGGGAAGATGGTAAGAGGAAAAGTGCGGCTAAAAAGTTGAATCCTTAAGGGAAAAAGACATTAAATTCCAGGCAGAGGACATGAAATTCTTTTTTGCAGTCATGTGCAGCTTCAGAAAGCTAAGCCTGGCAGTTCCACAGTCAGGAGTGAGCTTTGAGAGAAGGACTGTTAGAGCACTGAGCAGGCAGCGATGACTGAAAGCGGGGCGACCTCTTGCAGGAAGATCTCTAACAGTGACTGACGGTAGAGAAGAGGGCCGTGCCTGAGAAGAAGAATAAGGCTGGCTAATTTTTTTTCTTCAGTTTTTAAGTCGTTACTACCAGTAGATAGATACTTGGGCCCTGGACCTCACAGGGCTGTCAGAAGACTCAGGGAGCTCTGCTTACAGTTGCTGAGATCAGAAATACAGGCTAAGGAGCAGGTGCTGAAGCAGGTCCTGAGCTCTGCCTGGGGAGATGCAGACCCAGGGAGGATAACATCATCCAGAACGTGGAGAAGAGGCATCAATTCTGCTGGAGAAGTTGAAGAGACAGATTAAAGCACAAGCCCCTGGGAAACCCATCACAAAGCAAAAAGCTATCTGTATAAGGAATGAGGGAAAGCTTTCAGCCATAGCAGTCTTATTTGTCATCAGAAAATCCATACGAGCAAGAGACTACATAAATGTGATTACTGAAAGGAGGCCTTCATGTAGCATGGATACCTTATGGGACCTTATGTGAAGTAGGAAGGAAGGCCTGCACCCAAGAGTCAGGACTGACTGCACTAGAGAATCTACACAGGAGACAGACTTTATAAACGGCATGAATGTAGAAATGTTTTCCATGGAATCACCAGCATTATTCAGCATTGGAGAATGCGCACTAAAGAAAAATCCTGACCATGTGATGGGTGTGGAAAACTCTTCAGACAGAGGTGAGACCTTAGCAAACATCAGCGAGTCTGTATCAGAGAGGTTTTTATAAATGAGAAGATTGTGGGAAGTTGTGTAGGCAGACATCAAGCCTCAACAACAAAGTTTCCGCAATTTTGGAAAATTAATATAAGTAATGTAAATGGGCAAGACATATGTGGAATGGATATCTTAAATTACCATTTTAGCTACTAAGAACATTCAATGAATGTCTCAAGTCAAGAAAAGGAAAAGTCAGAAGTTCTTTTTGCTTTCCAAAGGAGTCTATAAATGTAAGCAACTAAGACTTTTGAAATTAAGATGTTTCCCTGCATCCCTGGACTTGTGATACTGTCTCTGAGATGATTATCTGTGTATTGGAGCATGTTATTTTCCCATGCCCACTCTAATCTCATATCTTAAATTCATCCAACAAGAGTAGACAATAGTATCTACTGTTTGTTGTAAATATAAATATATATATATATATATTTATATATATGGACTAAATAGACTTCTTTGAGTACCCCAGGACACAAAAATGACATTTATAAAGTTTCAGTAAACATAATGAACTAGATCATTGAATTGTTGGATACTTTTCCTAAATTTGGCACTGCCTCTGTGTTCTCCAACACAAAGCCATGTAAGTGTCATTCAGAGAGTATATATTTCCCAGATTTGGTTCATTTTTTTTAAGACAGATAGTGATAGAAGTATTTTTCCTTTACAGATAACACATAATATAATATCATGAAAGTTAATACTTTAAGTAATTTGCTTATTATTATTTGCAGTTCTAAACTCCACAGGCTAAAACAGGAAAGAATCTTTACAAGTTCTTCTTCAGTAATTCGCAGTGTAGCTCAATCTCTATGAGAATGAGGCTTATGGATTTTATAGTAGCTCACTAAATATAGGTATCACAGATTTCAAAACTTTGCGACTATTGTTTTACAATTCTCAGTTTATTTCTGCTTTATATCCCTAAATTCTCTTAATAGGTATTACAATCACTATTTTAAAAGATGGATTGCATTCCATAAAATACTTTTTCAGCATCTATAGAATTCATGTTATCTTTTTCCTTATTATTATTTTTTATTACATGAAAGGATTTCCTGATATTGAACCAACCTTGCATTCGTGGTATAAATTCCACTTAGTCATGGTGTTTTCTTAATGTTTTTATGGGTTCTACTTGCTAATATTTTATTTGGTACATTTTTATTCAGTATTTATGTTAAACTGGTCTGTAATTTTTTTCTGTATTTTTCAGATTTAGGTTTTGATTTTACTTGCATCATAAAAAAGATGAAGTTTCTGTTCATTTTTAACGCTCTAGAACAACTGATAAAGCATTGAAATTAACTGGTCTTTGAAAGCTGAATTCTGATACAAAGCCATACGGGCTGGGTACATTTTGTGGGATCATTCCTTGGTAACGTTTTTTCTATTTCTTCTACAAAAATGGTCTATTTGGCTTTCTATTTATAATGGGGGCTAATTTTGATAATCTGTTATTTGCTTAGAAAACTATCCATTTTGTCTAGATCTTCACATGATTTTCCTAAAATCTGCAATGTACTCTGTTATGAATTTTTGAACAGTTTTATTGAGGGGAATTGATATACAGTAAACTGTACAAGTGTACCATTGCACATGACAGATTTTTTAAATTTATTTTTTGTTAAGGCAACATTGGTTTATAATATATGTTTCATCTGTACACCATTATATTTCTACTTCTGTATACCCTACAGCATGCTCATCATTGAAAATTTTGTTTCCATCCATCACCATACAGTTGATCCCCTTTACCCATTTCACCTTCCCCTCCACTCCTTCCCCTCTGGTACCTAACCGCTACTCTGTTCTCTGTATCTACATGCTTTAAAAAGTCTTACTGTTGGAAAATGCACGTGACAGTGTTATCCAAAATAACGTCATTTTATTCTATTAATATATGTATCTCCTCTGTGTAAGAGAATGTGTGCGTCTAGAAAGAAACTAAATCTACCAGACTATGTATTCATAGATGTGAGGAAGTTTCATTTTCTCCCCATATTTTTATACTTTACCGATCACCTTTAAGGAACATTTATTACTTTAAAAAATTTTTTGAGTATGTTATTTAGTTAAAAAAATTAAAATTAGTATTATCTTAAAAAGTAAATATTAACCAAAGATTTTTTAAAATTTTGACTATTCTTAATACCAATTATTCAGTCTATATAAAAATACCCTTTGATTTTTACTAGAGTATTACCACAGAACCTTACCAGCAATGAAATACAAATAAATCAAATACAAATAAATAAAATGAAGCACAAACTGGTGAAACAAGATGTCATAGACAAGACATAGATATGTCATAGAGTGACAGAATTGGGATCAGACCCAGGGTTAAATAGTGCCATTTTTACCACCATCTTATTCTATTGTACAAAAATGCCGTGAAAGATGACAAGGATGATTTAGAATACAGAGGCTAATGAATGTAAAATTGAGACTATTACAGAATTTAAAAAGCCACATCACTGACAGTGTCTCCAAGACAGGAAACTGAGCAATCTCTCAAGGTGGAAAAGTCTGTTTTCACTGTCTTCAAATGAAACATGTTCATCAGATATTGGGGACCAGTTTACAAGTTTTTACAAATACAAATACAACATCCAGTTAAACAGCCCCAACTACTTGCTTTGTGGATATTTTCACTGAAGATATCCAGAGTTACCCCCATTTTCAACTTAATACGAGATTATTCATCCCCTTGTTTTGCCAAAGTACATGTTCTAAAACTGTTATCTGTGTTGATGAAAGGAAGATTATTTAGATGAGTCAATAATTATAGGTCTCTTGATTCTGTCTGAAGCAACCCTTTCTCACCAAAAGCAAAATTGTTTTCTTTAGGTTTCTTTTGCTTGAGTCACCCAGAATATTAAATTGGCTTATATTTCACTATATATAAATGGGAGCAACTCAAGTAAATCAAGATTTTATAAAGTGTTTTAATAAAGTAATTTTTTAAAGCCATTCACCAAATGAAGCAAAGGGCAAGAAGATTTCCTCTCCAAGACTATGATAAACTCTGTCCTCTGATCTTTATCAGTATTTTTTTTGCCACTGTCATTTCTTTTAAGACCTCTTATGACCCCTGAGTTGATTTATCCCGAGATACAGTATTAACTTACATAGATGAAATTCTCTGAAGTTCTGTGTTAAATATATCTGAACACAGTGTGTGGTGATGCCGGCTAAGGCAGATCACAGGACTATCATAACTGGCAGGATGGATGCGGGCGTTTCCTTCTCTCTGTATTTTGTATTTGATCACCTATTTCTTTCTCCACCTTCAGTCTCCTGGTGTATTTCACTTTTGTTACTGGCATTTGCACAGCCGATAACTGCCTTGGACGATGGCCTCGGTATTGTCCTAAGGATAATATATTTTCACAAGGATGAGTTCTTCGTGGGACAATTTATCCAGTGGATTGGACTCTCTCCCACATCAGTGCTCAGCCGGTCTTCCTATTTCAACTGTCTCCTAGTTTAAGATTTATTAGGCTCGACTCAAGGCACTTTTCATTTCATTTTGCAGGCTTCCTGATGTTCTGTAGGTAGAGTATAGTGACTTGTAAATGTTATGTCACATTTGTTGATATCTTTTAAATGTGCATGCCCTATAAGAAACTAAATGAATTTCTAGTGTTACTACATTAACTTTCCCTCAAAATTTTACAGCGTACATATTAGAACAACAACAAAAAAAAAACAGGAAAAAAATGCAAAATAAAAAGTTACACAGAAGAAAACACTCAACTGAAGAAGTGTGGCCCCAGTAGTTTTTCCCTGTGATGTGCTGATTATTCTACATTTATTTCACACACTCATCACTCTCAATCCCTTCTCCACTGATCTCCTCACTTTCTGCCCTGGACTTCACCCTCCTAGGGGTCCCTTAATCTGATCTCTGGTTGGCTTTGCCAAATGTGAGGCACTACGAAGTTTTCAGGGGATAAAGAGTGAGAGAGGTCCAATATGCTTTCCCTGGGTCCCTTGTGACTCGGCATCGAGTTGATGGCAGTTGCTGTGTCCTCCAGGGTGTAGCTTCTGAAGGCAACCCCTCTGATACTTCCATTTCTTCCTCTTGGCCTTCAGCCCAGGAGGGGTCACTGCTTTCTGCTACTGCTAGTCTTTAAGAGCCTTGCCTCCCTCTTTCTTGTTGAGACCTTCAGAAAAAGTCTTTCATACCATCTGAGCCTGAATCCTTTCCCTGCAGGAACCTTGACTGAGGCACATTCTGTGGTTCTAGGGGTCCTGAGTGGCGGGAAGGTAATCAGAATTTCCAGGTGAGCTGTTAGCTTGCCTTTTTACATTCTTTTGATGAAAAATCCATTCATCCAAAGGGTAGGGTGCTTATAAATATTGTGTATTTCAGGTGTGCGTGCCTAAACAATGGGAAAGTAAATAAACTCTTCAGAGTTTGTGAGTTTGTGCTAAAAAAAAATTGTTTTCCTTTGCATTAACTGGTTTCATGATATGCGTAAGATTTTAGACCTTGACACATTATTTGTTTGCACAGCTCACAGAACCAAGGAGCCTTTGGTACAGCCCACTCTCAATCAAGTTATCTCTTTAAACCTACTCTCCTTAACTCATCTAGCATGGATACTGGCTGGCCAACAACCGAATATGAATTGTTTGCATCTAAAATGTTTTATTTACAAGCATTACATAAATAATTTTGAGAGACACAGATTATTCATTAGTGTTTTTATTATTTCTTTTTGCAATTTTCTTCTGTAAGACAAAATGTTTTGGTGAACCACTTGAAGTAGTCAGATTATGTTGAGGAAAAATGACTATTTTCTGATATATTTCCTGCCAAAGTGTTTATTTTCCCATTATGTAAAAGTAGACCAAGCAAAACACTACAGTCTGGAATTTTCTAGGTCACAAAGTCATTTTAATGCAAGCTCATTCTGGAAGTCCTGAGAAAAGATCTTGATAGAAGTTTCTCACACATCATAGACCCAGAGGATGATATTTCATCAAAGTTCCTGATTAGTGGTAAAGAAGTTTTCATTTAGAGATTATCCAGAAATTCAAGTTTATCTTTCAAATGTGGAGGCTGCGACACTGAATTAAGGGAGGAATACTTGAGGAATAGAAGACAATCAGAGGCACCACATTACACAAAACAAAGGAATATGAATTACATCATAATCTACCATGTAAATAGCCCCCAGAGTTGTTCAGTGCACAATCTAAATGGCCGTACATCCATGGAGGTCTTGATGGTAATCACGTTGTCTATGAGATTAGACCAACAAACAGAACACAAGCTCAAAGTAAGTGATCAATGGCTATTTATAGAACTGCATTTAATTGAACTAAATCAGACAGTAAAATCTACTATCCAGCTTCAGATTTTCTTCTCTAGTTATGAAAATTCAATCTAATCCATCAAATCATTTCTTTACCATGTAAATGCACCAGCTCTTTTACCATTTTTTAGGATAGAGGTCAGTAAGCTTTTTTAAAAGGAGCAGATAAAAATCTTAGGCGTGTAAGCCATATGGTTTCACTTAAAACTGCTACTGTAGCATGAAAGCAGTCACAGACAATACAAAGACAAGTATGGGTGTGTTCCCCAAAAATCTTTATTTGACAAACTACATAGCTGGCCTTTAAGCAGACGTTTGCCCATCACGAATTTAGTGAATACCTCTATATCTGGGTATGCAAAATAAGACACCATTTATATTACTTTTATTCTTTTGTCAACTTAGTTGCTTTATTAAATATATGTATGTGTATATATATATATTTATACATATATATATATATATATGTCTACCTCAGACATAATGAATCTGATCCTCTAGAAACAGAGCCAAGAATCTGTATTTTTTATAGTCCCCAGTGACTCAGTTGTCCAACTAGGTTTGGCAATAACTACTGTAATTCCAACCCCACACATTAATTTTTGGCTTGAATTATTTGAATTATTATATATCTAGGTTAAGCTTTTTAGAGAAATAATTTCTAACTGCTCAGCTCAAAATCTTCATTCTTTTATGACTCTCACATACTACTTCCAACGTATCAGCAAATGCAGCCAACACACTCTTCAAAATCATCTGATTTCTTCATACCCTCTCTACTACTGTCACCAGAGTCCAAGCGCCCACCTTATGGATTTTTGCAAGACTCTTGACCCGTTTTCCAGCTTCCACCTTTTCCCTCACAGTCTATACTTCACGCAACATCCAAACATCCCTTTAAAAAGGAGTCAGATTATGTCAGTTCTCTGGTCAAGTCCCTCCAATGGTTCCTGTATCACCCACAGGAAAACTCAAATTTCCTATTAAAATCTACAGTGCTCTGTATCATTTGTCCCTTCCTTTGCCCCAATTGCTTTCTGACACAATGCCTCGCCGGTCTCCAAGCTGTTTTGTGAGTGCAGTGGGTGTCTTCCTGTCTCAGAGCTTTTTCACCTGCTCTTCTAAACGTTCATCCCTCAAATATTTAGAAGGCTCATTTAAGCACTTTTTTCAGATGATTCCTAAAACATCTCAGTGAGGCTTCTCTGGACAACTAAAATGAAATTTCAACTCCATTTGGTGTTTCTTTGCAACTATCTTATTTTTAATACCATGTCTCCCTATATAACATATATTATTTCCCTCTTGTATTTTTATTTGTATTGACTCCCACTGGAATGTAAGCTCCATGAGGGCAGGCATATTTTGCATTAAATGAATGAATAAATGACTAAACGTGACTTTACGCTTTTACTTTGTGCTTCGAACACTGTGGTAAGATTTTTGTTTTAAATATATTTTTATTGAAGTATAGTTAGCTTACAATGTTGTGTCAATTTTCTAGTGTACAGCACAATACTTCAGTCATATAGGAACATATATATTGGTTTTCATATTCTTTTTAACCAAAAGTTACTATAAGATGTTGAAAGTTGTTTTGTTTTAATGGCATACTCCCAGGTAAAATTTTATTCCTCCTGACCCGTTATACCGCAAGGCTGTCTTACTTGCTTTTCCACTGTTTTTTCTATTTAAAACTACATCTGAGAGCAAGAGTAAAATATAAAATCATCTTCCTAGAATGGGAATGTTATTTTTAGTAAAATCTCTAAATACGAATTAATTGCAAATTTTGGTTGAACATATAAATAAAATACTGAAATGCTATTATTACTCTATGATCTTAAGCAGAATTTTAAGTTATTATCTTCAGCTTTTGTTATTCCAGCTTTCCCACTGAATTTTGCCTATGGTGCTATGATAATAAAAATAACAGGTAAAATTATGTAGCAATCAGTTTGCAAAAATCCCACAGTATTCCCTTCAGTTCATATATTCCTTTACTTTTTCTTTGAACTCTCTTAATATTAGCACTGGAAATTGCAGGGGGAAAAGAGACAAATATATAACTAAAATAATAGTGAAGCCAAGTTGTACACATTTTCTCAGTAGAGAATTTAACTGACTAATTTCTGAGTGGGAGATCTTGAAATTGTGTTGCTCACCTGCTGTCACCTGTTATGTAAATAGTGGAAGGCTGTAAGTCTGAATAGTGATGTGTTAATGTTATTGTTGTAAGTTCTTTCAGGAAGTAAATGAACATCTTTTAAATAGTATGAAGACTTTCTATGTAAAAACAATAGGGAAGAGAAACTGTATTAGCCTCTCTTTAATTCCATTTTTTTAAATTTAGGGTGAAAATAAAGAGACGCCTGGAGTAATATAAAAATAAAGGGAAAAATTAATTGCCTGAAGGCAATTAATACAGCAGAAAGATATAAAAATTCTGAACTTAAATGTACCTTACTACAGAGCAAAATTTATATAGAGGAGAAATAAACATATCAAATAATCATATTGGAAGACTATTATATTCCTCAATCTGAAATTGATAGAATAAACAACCCAAATCTTTGCAGGTTAAATTATTTCATAGTAATGTATTTAATTAATATATATAGAACCTTTAAACCTAGTTAAGTAAAATACATTATTTCATCCATATTTTGAATGCTATCTCAAAAGGACTAGGACCAAATGCCAATAAGAAAGCCATTTACTATGCAATAACAAGGATAAACTTTCAAAAAACAAATATATTGTTGAAAACTAAAAAAATCCCACTTCTGAATAGTTATACATTAAAACATACTGAAAATTACATGACATTAAAGATTAAACCACAAAAATGCACAAGACCTATCAAACTAGTGAGAAGCAGGGCTACTCTCAATCATGAAGGAATAACTAAAAGAGAACTTTCCTTACCTCTGTAGACTAGAAAAGTGGTCAAAGTACAAGAAACATTGGGACAATAGGCAGAACAGAACTATGACCCTCAAGAGAACAGAAACAAAGTGAGCTTTACAATTGCTTTGGCTCTCTGTCTGGAGGCAATTTCTGGACCAAGCTTTAGAAATGAGGAAGGCAAGCAGAAAAATTATGGGTTACTGATTTGAAGAGGCATATTTAACACGATTCAAGGAGGCTAAGGCAGAGGGAATTTGCAGGGCAGAGACTTAACTCCTGAAATCTTTATTGGATCCCCTTGAGTTTTTGACTTCATGCCAATATGTGAATGTAAAGTAGAAACTCTATGAAGCTAGGCAAATGACAAATGCAGGGAGCTGCAAGTGAGTAACTTCCAGATGTCACATCCAGATTCCAAGCAGTTAGACTGTAGAAATCTCATTCAACGTTCGGGACATTCAGTAGAAACTACATAAGAATCAACTTAGACAGAAAAATTAGACTGGTCTTAGCATTTTAATTTTGCCCCCAAAGAAACTTAAAATCAAGTCTCGAAAGGATCAACCATGCCAAAAGAAACTCCAACACTTTTTAAAGGAAGATAACAAATCCCATACACTCAAGCATGAATCATTTGTTACAACAGAAACCCACTAAAAAATTACTGGGCATGTGAAGCAGCAGCAAATATAACTCAAACTTAGTAGAAAAATTGGCCAATAGAAATACACCCAGAAACAGCAAAGATGATGGACTGAGCAGGAAAGAACTTTAAAACAGTTATAAACTGCAATTATAAGTATGTTTAAGATTTAAAGAAATCACGGGGGGCTGGGAAGGGACAGACTGGGATTTCAAAATGTAGAATAGATGGACGGGATTATACTGTATAGCACAGGGAAATATATACAAGACCTTATGGTAGCTCACAGAGAAGAAAATGTGACAATGAATATAGATGTTCATGTACGACTGAAAAATTGTGCTCTACACTGGAATTTGACACAGCATTGTAAAATGATTATAACTCAATAAAAAATGTTTTTAAAAAGATATAAAGAAATCATAATGAGGACAAAACTGGAAGATATATAAAATAGATACAAATTTGTTTGAAGGTTTATCAAGAAAAAGTTAGATTACTGAGGGAGGGTATAGTTACAGTTCAGTGGTAGAGCACATGCTTAGCATACACAAGGTCCTGGGTTCAATTCTCAGTATCTTCATTAAAATAAATAAACGAATAAAAACCTAATTACCTTCCCCACAAAATAAACAAAAGAAATTTTAAAAAGAAAAAAAAGTAAGATTAAAACAAACCATATAAGGAAAGAAAAATGCACACAGATACAGATCAGAAGAGTTTTTTTTAATTATAAAAACAACTCTTAAATAATACCAATGAAAACATAATTAAAATGGAAATTTCTCTAGAAAAAAATGACTTATGAAAATTAATTCATGAAGAAATAGAAAACCTAAACTAAGCAATAACAAATAAACTGAATTGTTAGTCCACCAAAACTGAAAAAAAAAGAAAAAAACAAAAAACTCCCAATTGTTTCCTTATATGAATTTTACAAAACTCGTAAGAAACTGAAAATTCATATCTTACTCAAAGGATTTCAGAAGATACCAAAGAAAGCTTCCCAATTCATTAAATGAAAAAAAAATGAATAAAGCAAAATTATAGGCCCATCTTCTATTAGTACTTCAATTCTGTCATTAAATACCTATATTATTTTGGGTAAGTCACTTAACCTCAGAGTATCTATACTGTCATCTGTAAAAGTGCTTATAAAACGTACTGAGGATTGACAAATCACAATCTGAAGTCTCATCTCAGTTTCATCAGTAGAAATAATGAGGTCAGTTAGTTCAGTGAGCTTCAAACACCTCCCTTTCTAACAAGGCCACGTCCTCCACAACCTTGATTAGTTAATTTCCACTATTTCAGAGTCACACCCATTTCTTGCTTGCATCCTTAAAAATACAGATGTGGTTTCTACAGGAATCCTGGCCATGGCACTTGTGGTCTGGCTTTGCCAAGCGTAAGCATATCTTTCCATGTTATACTGGAAGCTTGGATTCCATGTCTATTCTGCTGCTTCTCTGCTTATTAGTGTGTTCATTTTCCCCTCAAGAAATACTATTTTCAATTTGAGTGTTTGACAATACTTTGGTGTGAGTCTATTGCCCCTTGTGAGCTAACTGCTAATATGCTAATTGTGAGCCATAAAGAATATATTAATTGAACTTATTATTAAATTCCATTAGCTATTATTATTAGTTATATCTTAGTGACAGCCTCCTATTTTTTGTATTTTGCCACACTAATTACTTTAGATTCCTTTTTAAACTAATAATTCTTTTTGCCTTTTATATCCTTCCATTTGACCTTTTCTTTCTATTCATTCTTATGTGTTATATAAGATTATTTTAATTTTGGATTCCAAATTTCAGAATGCTAATATCCTGATGTGTAACTTAAAACAGAATTGGACACATTGGGCTGAATATTACCCAACTTGAGCAAGAAGAAATTTCCCTATGTTATTACTTTGTCCTTCACTGACAGTGCAGGGCCTGAGATATATGTTTGCACTATGTTTTCTGTCTGCCTTGGATTGCTATAATGAGTTGAGCTGTCAGTGGTAAGTATGTACCAAAAGGACTATGAATATGTAGAACGCAGCAAGATAAGATGAACCTGAGTATATAATGTTGACTCCAAGGACACTGTAGTCCTGACTTACACCATATTACTAGTATTATGAAGCAATATTCATTTTTCAAGGATTTCTTCATTGATTTTCATGAACCCTTCCTAGTGCAAGTATATAAAAGATGTTGATCTTGCTTGTTGCTGACTTCAATCAAAACTATAAAGTAGAGCAAAGGGAAACAGACATGTATAGAGCAACTATTAGTTACTTTCCACATCTTTCTCCACTGTTCTAGCCTTCCTTTTAGACATTTGTCCTCTACACCCTTCCGCTACCCAAGATTTCAGCTGATGCTCTGTTCAGTGTCCATAGAAGTACCTGATTTTAATGGATTTTCATTTTACTACAGTCACCACGTGAAAATTTCTTCATGCCTCATTCTCTCTGAAGCTATTAATAAACTTTTTTAGAGCCCAAAACTTACAGCGTTTTAACTGATTCTACTGTGTGAATATGATAATCTCACAAGATATTAAGGTTGATCATGGGGACAACACTTTACACTTTTAACTGGAGCTTTTTAAAAAAGTCAAAGTGGCTATATATTAAAGAAAGCATTTGCAGAAAGAGTTATGCATGTGCTGGCAAGGTACTCTGGTCAGGGCTACCTCCATCTGAATTATATTTTGTCAGGACAGTGGGAATGATAGGACTCCCCACAAGCTGGCTACCTTGTCTTACCATTCAGACAAGTTTCTAACTATGCAAATGTAAGTAATAAGAGGAATACTAATCATATACTAGCAATCTATCAGCAGGAACAGGTCATCTTTCTGTTGGTTAGCACAATTGTTTGTTCCAAAGCTACTTGGAATAGTCTATGAAGACAAATATCAACTCATTACAACACCTGTGTTCTTGTCTCTGCTCCACCCCACCCACCTCCTGTCGACTGTGAGAATCTTACAATTCCAGACAGTGTCTTAGTCACGTATGTTTTCCAAAATGTAGCACAATAATAAAATCTGTTAAATGAATACATAGATGGCTGAATATGACATTTCTAGGAAGAGACTTTTAACAGCATCTAAGTTATTTGCTGATAAAAATGAAAATAGTGTGCATAATTCATTACCTGCATAGACTTTTAAAATCAAACCAGAATATATATTCTTAAGGAAAAGTGTAAGTTTCTGTTTTGTTGGTGGAAGTTATATCATACAACTAGAACAGTGCATAGTAAGCACCTAGTAAGACTTGAAAACATAAATAAAAAATACATAACTTTAAATATTTTAAGAGTCTGTCAGTTGGATTTTCTCACATGTTGTTATGAATATATAATGATATATATATATGTATAAATGTATATTCATTTGTGTGCATGCTCGCATGTGCATGGATTTAAGTTCTGTCATGTCAAATGCTAGTGCATTGGAAAATGGAGCTATTTCTTTTTGAAAAACATACAGCTATGAACACAAGTATATGTATATATATGTATATAAAACCAACTGCAATTACCTCAAACATTGAAAAGGTAATAAAGACATATTTCAAGTTTGACTTAAGGATAATATTAAAAAGTTAGCAATAATTTTACCTTACTTTTCTATCATATTTTTAACTTTTCAAAGTACCCATATAAACTCTTTTATTAGATGTTCAGAACAACACTGGGGACAATGCCAGGTATAACTTTACATATTACAATGATGAAAATACTAAAATGTAGCAAACTGCTACCACTTGATTTGACCATAGGCCCAACATATGTCAGAAACCTCCAACCAGGACCCAGATCCTATATTTCTCTAGGCATTTTTTCCATCAAATAACTAAACTTTTAGGAAAAATACTGAAGAGAGTAATATTTTAAAGAAATAGATTTAATAAATTAGCAGAGCAAGAGGGAAAAAACATTTATTTAGTGTAAGAGAGTTTTGTTTTGTTTTTTCCTGCTTGCAATATAGAGGCCCAAACATAAAGCATTTCTTACTGTACTGACATTCACTACTGTACTAACAAGTATTTTTGAGGGCCTCGACTGTCCCAGCAGCATTCAAGCCTTAGGGAAGATAGTGGGATATTTATCTTAGGGATAATAAGAGACACCAAACCCCACCTCTCATGGAACTTACATTCCAATGTGTTGGGGACAACAATAAGCAAGGAAATAAATAAAATAATTCTAGAAAATGGTAAGTGCCGTAAACGTAATAAAACAGAACAGAAACTGTAGATGGCATGGATGTGTGTGTATGCACGTGCGCACACATGCAAATTTTAAACAGTAGCATCATAAGGGCTGTGACGAGATACCACTGAGCTGTAGTGAGGATGAGCACTCAGGCACATCATTTAAATAACATTTAACTGTACTCTTTCAACTAAGTTTAGTGGGAAGTAGCTCAAATATGCTAAAAGGACACAAACAAACACACTATTTGATATAAATAATGGTTAATGGTCAATTTAAATTACTGTTACTTACTTGCCCAATTCTGACATTGTTACATATAGATATAGTTAATTTATTCAATAACAACTCATGGAGTATACTTCTCTCAATATTTATTAATTTATTTAATTTCTTGTACTTGCTTTGCCTTTATTAGAGATTGTTGATTTCATCGTCTCTTTGGCAAAGGAGCTGGTAGAAAGAACTGAAACAATTTTCTGAATTATCTGAATAAACGTTTTAAGGCAAAATAATTGACTTTCAGTGTTAGTAGCGAAATGCATGTTTATTTGTTTATTGCTTTGTTAGATTTTTGGATAATTAAAATAGTATAAATATTAAAACTGTTATCTTTCTTACATGATGTTGTGTTTATTTGTTTGGTACAAACTACCTTGATACTTTACTTACTGTCTTAATAAACAATTGATTTTTAATCTCTCACAGATATGTGGCTAGACCTGGCTCAGTCAGGCAGTTTTCATGTGGGATTTCTTACATGGTTACAGTCAGATGCTTGGCTGAGCTGGATGTCCAGGATGGCTCAGTCACATGGTTGGTGGAAGATTGGCTGTTAGCTGGGTGTTCAGCTAGAAATATTAACCAGAGCACTTGCACTTGGCCCCTGCATGTGGCCTTGACTGCTCACAGCAGAGAGGCTGGTTTCCAAGAGCGATAACCTCAAGAAGAACAATTCAAAGGGATCCAGCTGTAAACGTCAAGCCTTCTTCTGACTTGGCCTTGGAAATCCTCAAACATCGCAACAATCTATTTTCTTAATTCAGAATTCAAGGGACAACCCAGATTCAAGAAGGAGAAAGCACAGGAGGACAGAAATACTGGGAAGAATGATTCATCTGATGGCCATCCTACTATAAATGCTTTTACCAATGCATTAAAGATGCTAGAAGATTTTGTGGGAAATTCATAGATAGAAACCACTCATGAGAATTGCAGTGAGTGGTGGTCTATTGGCTTGTTTACCATATAGATGCCTGAGGGTAGTAACAAAACATGCCATTAGCTGAAATGATAACATAGGTGTCCGGTGGCGGGGAGATTAGAAGTTAGAGAGTATAGGTCAGAAAGAGTTCAGCAATATACATACAGCCCTTTTGGTGCATTACTTTTCTACTGAACTACCATGCAGTAAGATACTGACATACACAAAGAAGAGCCAGAATAAAAAGAATATTCTGCATGAATATGTTTAAAGGAAATGACTTCGAAAAATAAATTATAAATTATTTGTAAGATTAAGGGCAGGCTTTACATATTATGACTTGCTGTTTCAAAGATGTCACTGACTAAATATCAATTTGGAATTTGATTTGAAAACACATATGAAATTGGCACACAATGGATGTTCAAATGGCAATCTTATTTTTAATTTTCCAATGCTACAGTCTGATTATCAGATTCACATGTGATCTAATTTATCTTAAAGATAAAATATAGCTTATATTACAACTGTCAACTGAAATAAAATCACACAACATGAGGGTTGTGAGTTAAGTTTTATTTGGGGCAAAATGAGGACTACAGCCGGAAGACAGCACTTCAGACAGCTCTGAGGAACTGCTCTGAAGAGGCAGGAGGGACTCAGTATTATATGATTTTAGTGAAGGGGGTGCACGCAGTCAAGCACCCATCTAGGCAGAGGCTTGCTGCTAGTCACAACGAGCAGATGTGATCATTAATGATTTTGGTGCTTTTCTAGTACGGGGAGATGAAGAATTTGGGCTCATAAAATCTTCTGAAAATATCTACCTATCTGAAGTCCTATTCTGCCAGTTCTCCGAGAGCACAGAGCGTCTCATTCCGGACCTCCATCCTGAACTCCTTTCAGGGAGTGTTGAAGGTCAGCGACTTGTGATTTAATCCAAGCAAAGGGAGATGGCAAGTGCCAACATGATTCAGTCCTTATAGAAGCAGATGACAAGTGCCAATTTTCAGTTGGCACAACCTAAGATATAGAGACCCACATCATGTTTGTGAGTGGATGTATGTGTCTTAAAACACATGTAATCCTTAACCATGGTGTATATTTTATGTAAATAGTATTTTTCCCTCTTAATTACCATCACTCAAATCTTATCTCAATTATTACAAAATAATCAAATATTTTCAAATGTAGAAATACCCAATTCTAATATTTTTAAAAGTTGCTATGTTCAAGCCATAACATAGTTGTAAAAGGAGACTTAAAAAGCTCTTCGAAAGCTATATATTAAGTACTATTTATAAATACTTCAGTGATTTTTTGACGTTCTTTATTACACATTGAATTTCTGGCTTTAGTCCTGTCTAGTAATACATTTATTTGATTTCATCCAATAGCACTATTATCAAATATTGCTCTCATCCAAAATAAATCTGCTTGAATTACAGTACCTCTGAAATCTTCAGGAATGACTTTCTTTTCTTTTTGCATTCCTAGCAAAGTTACGTCTGTCATGGAAAATTATGCTGATTATATTCCAGTGCACCTGTGTTGACGTGTTTCTAAGAGATAATTTTACCAAGATTGTCTGCCAGTGCAGGGAATAACTTCTGGGTGGGATTTCTGTTTAAATGTTACTAGTCCCCATCTGGAAATTCAGGTAGCTCATAACACATACAAAATTGAATCTGTTAATTTAAATTAGCTTTAGAAAAAATTTTCTCCTGCCATCTAGGTTCTAATTTTCCCAGAATCATCTGTGAACCAGGAAGATGGCAGTTTGGGTTACTTTGTATTTTTAACCACTGAAATTGAATCTGAATTAACTTGCAGGTAACAGCTCACCATTGTAAACTGATGATTTCAAAGTTGAACATGAGCCTTACAGTAGAGAATTATTACTTAAATTGCCCTAAAATAAACCAGACAGCACGGACACATTTGGCCTAAATTTACTCTCATTACCTTAAAAAAAGAATGAAAAATTGACGCTCGTTTTACATACTGTTATTGACTTTTCTAAGCTAATGTTTTCCTTTATATCCCGTCAATAAGACTTGCTGGAAAGATCTGCTGTGGGCTTCAGCAGGGGAATGCAAACTGCTCTGCTTATCTGTCTCCTGGACTGTGCTCAGGAGAAGGAAGCTGGGGGAATTCTCAGAGGGAAATGTAATTTGTCTGCAAACTCATGGAAAAAAGCAATAAGAATACTCTTCCTTCCTCCTTCCCAAACAGTAAATATTGATTAATAAACCAGTATATCCAGCATTATGTTAAGACCAAGTAAGGAGCTGGTACCAGTGACATAGAGGATACACACTGGTCAGCACAGAAGGACAAGAATGGATTTGAGTCTGTGTACAAAAAGGAATCAAAAGAAGAAAACACCAGAGATTATGACAAAGCAAGAAATCTGGGTGACCAAAGGACATGCAGATAATTAGTATTCAAGACAACTAAGAATCAGGAAGTCAGAAAGACAAGTAAACCAGAAAAAGCCCCATGAGCTGAGACAGTGAAATATGGAGAACAAGTGTATCACAACAACAACAACAACAAAAAAATCACCTCTCTATTCCCTGTATTTCAGAGCTTCAATCACTGTTTCTGGTACATAGTAGGTATTTGACAAATATGTGTTGTCTTGACTCTCACACAGAAGCCCATGCTCTTATCAGGTGAGAAGCACCCAGACCCAGCACCCAGGATGTAGCAAACAGGGCACACTCAAAAAGTTTTATCGTTGACATCATTATTCACCATTTTATTAATATGCAGATAACATGTCATTCTTGTTAGAATATTTCAATAAAATATACACATGAATTATTTGGGGTGGTATTTATAAGATAAGAAGCTATTTGTATTGTCTATATATATGTATATATATATATATATATATATATATACATATATATATATGTAATTCCACTTATCATTTATTATCATGTAAGCCTCCTGGTAAGAATCATCTGTCTAGGCAGGAAACCCAGATTTAGAACAGGTGGTTATGGGAGTAGCAGGTTCCAGAGAAATGGGGATCTAACACATCCCATCTCATATAGGGTATCTGACAGAGAGAATTATGTATTTAATCAAAATACAGCATCCATTCCTGAAGGAAGAATAACAAAGGGTGAGACTAGAGAGTGGTGAGACTGGAGTGGAGAGGAGGATAGATTGGAGATGAGAATGGAAAACAAAATCAATACCTACATCACAAAGGGGTAACTTTTCTCCCTTCCTTCAATGTATCATTTAACTAATATGTGATATTAGAGTAAACATAATTTCCCCTAAATATCCAATTGCAATGAAAATAAAATAGATCAGGAGTATGAAATCTTTAGATATAAAATTGACTGTCAAAATCTCAAAAGGAACCCATAGGGAACTTTGGTGGATGCCTTCTTATAACAAAAGAGCATTATGATATTCTTCAGTCATGGAAAATGGAGACCTTTCTTAACAATGGAAGTATCATAATCTCATTTAACATATATTCAAGTGGGTGAAGATAAAGGTTATTTTAAATCTACTAGAGAAAGAATAAAGAAAGCTAAGAAAATTTCAATAGTGCCTAAAACAGACTGGATATTTAAAGGGCCATTTGAATGCTTCTCAGCCAAAAAAAGTTGCTGTTAATATTCCTGTTTTACATTTTGTGAAGACCTCATACTGACAAACAAATAAACTCATGACAAATCTTCTATTCTTACAGGAATGCATTTTCCTCCTTGTCAGATATTTTTTGGAAAATTCCTTTTATCATTTAAGGACTAACACTGACATCTTATAAAATCAGCTTATTGTCTTAAAACTTCTACAAATAGAGCCCAATATTGTTTTTCTGATGAAAGGGCTGTTTCTGCTTGTTAATCAAAGAATCACTGTGCCCCCTTTTACATACATACAAAACCTTTGCTGACCTGACCTATTAAAACTGAGAACCAGAGGAAAGGTAACATTCTGAATGGTATGGAAACACTTGAAAATTTTTTTTAATTACCCACTGTAATCTTTGGCTAAAGATGATAAAATCTGGTAATTATTTTTATTGATATGGACGTTCCCTTAACAAGTGTTATTTCCAAAGGTTAATTATTTACATAATCTCTCTGAGTTATGTCTCCTGTTTACTTGGAATATATCTCAGCACAACTTAAATTCAAAAAAAATCTTTATCTGTCTTTCTGTAGTATCCAAGAGTTATGTGACTGATTAAAAGGGAAGCAATTAGGAATTTATTTAAATTTTTCATGAATATCTGATGAATGGTCTTCAAATATCTGGAATATCCTACTTAAAATTTTGACTCTATCTTGTAGATAGATATTTTAGACAATCTTGAAAAATGAAGAAATAACTTCTCTAAAGCATATAACACATTTAATTTGGATTACTATATGTAAGATTATTGCATATAAGAAATGTATATTGTTTAGGGGTTTTGTGTATTTAGTTATGACTTGTTTTAGAATAGTTATTATGCCAGCCATTGATTATATTTCCTTCTATTAAATATCAAATATTCCCTTCATGTGGTAGATCAACTCTAGGCCCCTCCATAATACCCACCTCCTGGTATTACTTCTGGTGTTATTCTCCTCCCATTGAATATGGGTGAGACCTGTGACTTGCTTCTAACCAGTGAAATATGGCAGATGACTAAATGTCATCCCTGTGATTATATCATATAAAATGTCAACTTGCTAGCCATCTTTGTCTAAAGACTCAAACTCAATCTAGAGATTCTTCTTTATGACTCGACAAAGTAACCAACCATGTTGAAGAAACCCATGTGGCAAGGAAATGGGAGTGGCCTTTAGGAGCTGGGGGTGGCTGACCTTCAACTAACAGTAAGAAGTTGGGGTCCCCAGCCCTACCACCTCAAGAAAATTAATTCTGCCAACAACCTGAGGGAGCTTGGAAGCAGATTTTTCTCTAGTGAAGCCTCACTATAAAAACACAGCCCAAACACCACCTTGATCATATCCTTGTGAGAATAAGAGCAGAGGATCCAGTTAAGCTTTATCTGGACTCCTGATTTACAAAAAAATGTTTACACAATAAATATGTTTTGTTTTATGCCATTATGGTACTTTGTTATGCAACAATATTAAGCCAATATGTTTCATTTTTTGCTATTAAGTGAAAACTCAAGCATCAAATTACAAAATTCAAAAATTAATACTTGTGCATAATAAAAATGATTCAGTGAACAAAGAGTATATGATGAAACTAAGTATTTCTTATAAGAAAATAAGTCCTTCTTCCAAAAATGTAACCATTTTTAAAGTATTCCCATGTAACCTAATAAAAATATTCTGAACAATTTCAAGCAATTATGAGGATTCTATTTTCCCGTAATTCTTCCTGAACATACATACTTTAAAGATTATTTAATTTGAGTGAAATAAATATAGTAGTAAATAGTTATTTGTTCATTGTTTAAAACCTATCAGTGAGATTAGGATATTTCTATCTGTTCAACTTAAATTTGCCTAGTCTTTTTTCTGTGAATGATCTGTTTTTATTCTTTGCCCAGTTTTATTTAGTTATTTATCTTTTTATCATCAATTTATGGAAATCATTAGTACATTACTAACAGCAATACATTCATTATTTCTCACAGATGTTTAATTTGTTTTCTAATTTTCTGATTTGTTTCTTGACTTAGTTTTGAATATCTGTTCCTCTGAAGAAACATTTAAACTTAACAATCAAATCTGTAGAGCTTTTCTTTTATGATAATTCTGAAATAAATGTTTTATAAAGTGATATTTGCCAAGTATGTGTGTTACATATACTTATTTTTTCTTATTATTTACTTCTTTGAAAATGCTAAGAATGACCTACTAAATTGACTTTTTTATAGTTTTAAAGTTAAAAATATATTCCTATTCCTTCAATGAATACCATTCATAGGTAGCATAAATCTACTAAATTGACAAATTCTTATATTAATTATTACTTTTCCTCTTAAAATAGTAATTAAAAACACAAAATTCTGGAGTATTAGAAATACAAGAGACCCCCTACTGACTTGTGGTTGATTGGCATAATGATTCAATGCTGTGTTCTATATTTAGATAAATTACATACGATCATCATTTTATATAGTGAATATGCATATCCATATTGTATTATTTGCTCTGTTCACTATTCCACGTTTAATCTCTGACTTAGCATCCTGGATGACTTTACCTTTTTTTTGTTGAGACAAATTTTTTTATCATCTCCTTATTACCTTCCAGAATTGATGAGAATAGCAGATGATATGCAAGGATAAATGACTAATGAATGATAATTTATTAATCAATGTTTCCTCTTTATCCCACTTCACAGTCAATGAAGCATTAGTGATAATAAGACATAAAAATTAAAACCTATACTTCAGAGAGAAATTAAGGTTTTTTTCTGAGTCCAAACATCCCTAAAAAGTTAAAAACAGCCAATGGGATTTAAGATGTCAAAGCACTATGGAGATCAACTTTGACAAAACTCAGTAAATTTGAAGATGTAGTAGAATTTAGTTTCAACCAATATTCCAATCATATATATGTACATATATATGTATATATATATACACACATATATTTATACACACACACACATATATATATATACCCACCCTTGTAAAAATCTTGCCTTGTGCCCAAGGAGATGTACATGACATTATTTATTGCAGCATTTTTCATAAGAATGAAAAATTAGGGGGGAAACCCAAAATGTATATTAACAGAAGAATAAATAATTTTGGTATATTTGTACTTGAAATGGAGCAATAAAATGAATGAACTAGAGCTCTAAGTGTCATATTAGTCAGAGGAATAATACAAGCTGTGTGTAATAGCTCAAATACTCGAAGGAATTTTTCACTCACATGTTATTTCTCATCAGATGTCAGCTTTTCACCAAGTGCTTTTCTAGGGACTAGGCTTTTTCCATTTCATGGTTTCATTATCCTCTAGGACTTTGTCATCCTCTTCATACTGTAAGCAGAAATGGAAAGATGTCAGGGAATACACTTGTTATTTAAAATTAACATGGTGAATATATGTATGTTCCTGTATGGCTGAAGTATTGTGCTATACACCAGAAATTGACACAACATTGTAAACTGACTATACTTCAATAAAAAATAAAATAAAATTAACTGACCAGAAATATACCATCGCTTCCATTTACATTATTACATAGAACTCTGTAATGTATAAGAGACTTCACACAGACTATTTCAAAATATATTTTTTTAAAAAACCTAGTAAATTATGATTCTTTATGAAAGAAGATACAAGTCACTATAAGGCAACCAGCTACATAGATTATCTTATTCAGAGGGTTGTGTGGATGGGTGAAAAGTTGGAGTAAGACTATATGACGTTAACATATTTCAGAGCATTACTATGCACTCACATTTATATGCAAAAAGAGAATAAATACATTTGTGTGATTAAGATCCTAAAAACTGGGAATAAAATAAAGAACACGATGCCTTTTTAAAATTTACTTACACATTCTTAAGAAATGTTTTCTCTTTAAGCTGAAATGTTAAAGACATCTACTCTAAGACATGCTGAAAAATGCCTATTGGCTCTGATCAACTGAAGAAAACCCCACACAAACTAGAAAAACAAATGAGGTTGCCTACTATGAATTCCACTAAGGAGGATCAGGAAATCTCATCCCCTTAGTGAAAATTTATTCTGTTGACTTTGCAGGGGTTCAGAAGGAGCCTTCCCAAATATGTCACTTTTGCATGAGGATTATTTTGAACTAAAGGCAATCAAGACACTGCAGGTTGAAGAAAAACTACAGCCCCTCCTCAACTATCTAGAAGAATTTAAATTGGGGATTTTTCCCAGAAAAGAGTTATTACTGGAGATAAACTTTTTATCTAAGTGGCCCCATATATACAGCAGGGCAAATATCTAATTGCCAACTGTTTGCCCTTCTTAACATCCTGCGAATAATCCTCCAGTCCTTGGAAGCTCCAGGCCCTTAACCCATTCCTTAGTTCACGATGGTGTACATATCTCATTTTACCTTCCTGTCTCTGAATCTCTCATGTATATGGAATTCTAGTATATACAAAATTAAATTTGATTTTCTTTTGTTAATCTCATTTTAATTTAATTCTTAGACTAGCCAGAAGAACATAAAGGATAGAGGGAAGTTTTCTTCCTCCCTGACAATTTCTTCTGCTTTTTTTTCTTTTTTTTTTTTTTTGCTTGAGAATGAAGTTTTCATGGTTAAGAATGGTAAGAATGGTAAGAATGCCTTAAAGTGTCTCCTGGTATATTGTACTCTTTTATTGTACTTTCTTCTTAAGTACAGATAACTTCCTAAAGTTATTAGTATTCCTAAAGTATTTCTTGGCAAGATATCTAAGTACCTTTAAAATTATTTAAATTAACCAAATAATCTTTATTTTTTTCCATTAATATATTTGGAGATATGAAGCACTTATCTGCCCTAATTATTGCCAAATATTTAAGTTTAAAATTTTGCTTCTTGGATAAAATTTTAGTAGCATAAGAAGCCTCAAAACTGTTTGTCATAACTGGAAATGAAAACAAATATTGATGGCTAAGCAGTGAGAGCAGTGGATAACAAAAATTCAAAAGAAAGAGGTCAGTAAGGAAAACCTCACAAAGAAGAACATAGCTTGTGTTGGGACTTTTAGCCTATACTAGATTTCAACAGCAAAGCAAGAGACAGAAACAATTGCAGAAGTCATTTCAAAATGATATTTATTTAGAATATATGATCTTGATAAAATCACAAATACCTGTTACGTGTGAAGATGGGCAGGCATAGAGAATTAGTCAATTCCTTTGTTATCTGTTGAATAACCTTCTAGATACATCCCATTCTCCATATAAGAGAATTTTATTTAAAATTTATCTGTGAAAATTATTATTTACTTCAACAAACTTAATTCAATAGTATATAAAGGCACAACAAATACCATATATTCTCAATACAGCTTTAGAGGAAGTAAATAAATGTGATTTATTTAAAATATAATTGTTAAACTGTGAATGTTGTTCTTAAGAGTTGAGATATATTATGCATTATTAAAGAATATTTGTTGTAGGCTGAAATTTATAAGTATGATGAATGAGATCTAAGAATGTAACTATATAAAGATATTAAAACAATTACTTGAGTAGTTTAAATAATACTAAATATTTCTTTGATTATTAAAATAATTTTCTTTTTTCACCACTAGAATGTAAGGCCCACAAAGGCATAACTTTTTCTGAGTGGAGTATTGTTATATTTCCAGCACCTTGGACAGTGCCTGGCACAGAAGCTCAATGTATTAGTTCAAAGAATACATTTGCTATTTATATACATTTTCACATTTATAACATAACATATACTTATTTTATATATTTGTCACATATATTATAAAACTATTTGATCAAGTTAGAAGTATTAAATGTGCTGCATTCAGCACAGTTCAAGACCGTGTCTGAGGACAGGCGAATCAAGACTTAAGAAACAAGGAGACAAAGTAAAGAGCAAAGATGGGACCAGAGGACTCAAGATCTCATGTATCCAGAGTCCTAAAAGCCTGGTCAACATCATATTTATTAGGAGTATACAGCTCTGAAAAAATGTGATCAAAGAGACGGGGCTTTAGATATTCCATGCAATAAGCACTAAATTCTGCTTGCTGATTAACTGATTAATTTCAGGCCTATCCCTTCCAGGAACAATCACCCTCCTTGGGGTATGCAAAATTTCTAATCTATTCTGTTATTGCCTCCGGGACATCTTGAGATAGAAAATATTTCCCCTGGGCTTAACTTCATGCTTTCATGCCAGAACAAAGTTCTGTTAATGGATGATCTGGCTTTCCAGGACCATCTATTGTTTCACCCTAAGGAAATATCTGCCCTCCTTCGTGCCCTTATGGTCAATCTCAGGATTGCTCACCCCAAATTTTCTTTAGCATAATACGTGCCATAGGTCATCTACTGCGTAATACATTAAAACAAAGCAAGCATGTGCGTTTTAAGCAAGCAAGTGTGAATATAAAATTTTTAGCTCATGGAAATTTAGGTGCAGCTTGTTTTCTAGCTGCTTATTTTCCAGCAGCTTGTTTCCCAGCAAAATGTACTATTTATCTCTATAAATTTTATGTTTAATACTTCAATAATAAACCAAATTGAGAAGCAACATAAATCAGGATAGGACTCATTATTTATTCATGTGTACATCTGATTAATTTAGCAATTAGGGTTTATCAATTAATATCTCCCTTAACTTTTATTAAAGGAAAAAAAATCTTAGTTTGGTAAAATCTGTCTTAAGACTCTGAATAAATTAAAGTAATGCTTATTTTAACCTCAGAAAAACAAAACACCATATTTAATACATAGAGGTTTATTCCTCACTCATGTTAAATGCATTCAAGCATGGTGTTCTCCTATTCCATGCAGTTGCAGTCATTTAGTATCCAAAGCTGCCAGAAGTTTTGCCAGCTTCATCATGCACCTTCCTAGGTTCCCCAGTTGTTGCCAACTAGCCAGCATCTGAGGACAGAAGAAAGCTCACACAGGGAGGTATTTATAAGCCAGGCCTGGAATTGGCATACGTTCCTTCCACTCACTTTGCATTATTAGCTGGAACTCTACATATGGCCACCCTTACCCATAAGGATTCTGGGAAATGTAATCTAGCCACATGTCCAGAAGAGTAAATCATTTTGGTGCCACAGTCTATGCCACAGACTAAGTCTGATCTCACCGCTAGAGAGAGGGATTGTATTAAGAGGGAAGACCACCAAAGGATTGAGGTGCAAGAGGAGAATAAAAGTTACCGCGGTTCTTAGTCATTCAAAAAAAATCAATTTTTAACAAGAGACAAAAAATGTGATATAAACAAGATTTTATTAATAAAGTAAAAAGGTAGTAAAATATAATACACTCCTGAGAATTAGGAACGGGCAATCCAAGAGAGGAGAGAGTGCCGCTTCTTTGTTTTTCCTGTTTTTTATAGCCTGACTTAGGGGCATTTTTGTGATTGATTGATTGATTGATGGCACAGTTCTTTGTGCTCAGGTATGCCCATCCCATTTGTGCAGGTTCTTACCCATGATGCACACAGAGAAACCTACAAGAGGGCGCTCAAACTGCAATGTTAATTACATTATAATGAGCATTGGGTCAGGTTAAGCTGGGTCCTTCTCTCTATTGCACAGCTGCAGCATTCAATCCTAGCCAGCTTCTTTACTGGCCCTCACTTAGAGAAAGTTAAGTTTTTGGAGCCCCTTATCCTGAGCACAAGTATATTATTATTTTCTGGGTTGCTCCTTTCCCCTTCCTCTCCCCCTGCCTGGTGCTCATTTCTATTTTACTGCCTAACCTTTTGACAAAGGAATATGTGCTGAAGTTGATTAAAAAGTGCGCAACTAGATGTAATCTTGGGCTTTGGGAGCAGGTTCATGAAACAATCATAAATTCTGCATCTATCAATATCTTTTAGACCAACTGGTAAGAGGAGTCTTTCAGAATGTGGGATGAGAAACTGTATGGATAGAGACAACTCCTGAGGTCTGGCCTAGGAATTGTCAGACTTTATTTCAGTTAATACACTGACAGTTTTCACCCTTTCCATAATATGTGATTCAATATGTGAAAAGAAAAATTACTACAGAGAGATGTTATAAACATTAAACTGGCACAGAAAAATGTCCAGAAATACAGGGGAGCTGACAGTCACCTCAGGTACAAATTCCTACCCAAGTTAATAAGAATCGAGGAACAAGACATTTGAACTATGATCCTTACACAATGCTTGTAAAATAAGTTCAATAGTTTAATAACTTAATATGTGTTTAGAAAGACATTGTGAAATATCTGGAATGTAAAAAAAAAGTACACGTTTTTGAAATATGCCTTGTAGGGGTGGAAAATTTTTTCCTTCTTTCCTTTACATTCTTTGGCTGGTCTAACAATTAAATTGACATAAGTTAATGTAACTTCTTTATTGCTTAAGCATTTGCATGACTAATAGTGCTTTGAAGTCTATTTTAAAAATGCACAAGTTATAAATACAGAAGAAATAACAACCTCCCAAACCAAACCTAACAAGGGTCCCCAAAATTTTTCCTAAGACTGTATGTAGATTTTAGTTCTGCCTTTCCTGTGAGTTGATTCAAACATCTGGAAGAAAATGCAACTCTGTATCTTTGTATGTATTTATTACTTACGTAATAAAGCTTATTTTCATTAAAAAAAAGATTATCAGGAGAAAAGCAAACAAAATCATGTACATACTGGAGCCCCATAAAGGTCAGACTTACATAACATCCTCACACCCAGAGTTGAGGAGAGGATACTAAGGATACTAAGGAGAGCAAAGCCATTCACAGGAACACAGAGATGTTTAGACAGCAAACGTTACACTTAGGTTAAAAGATATCTCTCGTAATAGCTCCCTTCCTAGCATACACCCCCTTTCCAATGTAAATTTTGGCAGTTCAGGGGGAGGCTAAAGAGCTTTTCCTGAATCCTATGAGTTTTGATTGCCTTTACTTCAAAATAATCCTTATGCCAAAGTGGCATATTTGGGAGTGACAAATTTTGCTTCCCTTCAGCCTCACTCCTTACGTGAATTCTTGAAATGTTATAGAGTAATAGAATTTTTTAAATAAAACCAAAGGGACTTCCTCACTTGCACAAACACTTATCAACCATTCTGTCTGTAAAAGGTATAATAAAATAAGCTATGAGAAAGCAAAAATAAACACACAGGGGTTCTTTCTCTTTTGGAATCTACATTCTAATACAAATGCTCTAAATTCCTCATAACATAGATACCCTTTTGTGGTAACATATCTTCATTCCTTTCTTCAAATAATTCGAAAAAAAGCAACCTTGGAGTTAAGTGCACAGGCATTAAATTCAGATCTGGCAGTAATTCTCTGATTTTTGTCTAATTTCTTATGATCCATAAATCTCATCTGTAAAGTGGAGTAATGAAATATATCCTTCATGCACAGTGCTTAGCATATTGCAACTTCTCAAAAAGTGTTCACTGCAGACTTTTTAAACAATACATCACTTTTTCCTTTTTTAATCAATCTTCTCAAAATAAATGATACCCATTTTGGCTGACATAGGCCTATTCTCTACTGCTGAATAATGGTGATCTATTTATGAAATTTTGCCTGTACTAATGATCCTGTTCAAAATGCAATGGCATTGCCAGCTGTTATTTTTATTGTTGGGGATGCTGAAAACATTAGTATATATTTTTTAACTGGACAAAATGATAAAATTGTTCTTGTGCTTATTCTTATGTCCATGATATTTGTATATGTATTTCCACTGTAGGCAAAATGCTATCAAACAGCATTGCGTGCTACAGAGATATTGTTCATGAATGGAAGAGTCAATCAATGCAGCAAATTTCATTGTTGTCTTATTTTAAGAAATTGCCACAGTCACCCCAACCTTCAGAAACCACCACCCTGATCAGTCAGCAAGCCATTCACATCAAGGCAACACCCTTACTAGCAAAACAACTATAACTCACTGAAGGCTCAGATGATAGAATTTTTTTAGCAACCAAGTATTTTTAATTAAAGTATGTACATTTTTTAGACATAATTCCATTGCACACTCAATAGACTACAGTGTTGTGTAAAGACAACTTTATATGCACTTTATATGCACTGGGAAACTAAAAAATTCATGTGAGTTACTTTTTTATTGTGATATTTGCTTTATTGTGATGGTCTGGAACCAAACCAGCAATATGTCCCAATATGCCCCAATAGGTATGCCAATATAGCAAGAAAGACACCCTTACAAATGAAAATTTTGCTTTGACATGTAAACATCTCTTTAAAAAGGGTGATTTCTACTTGGCTTTTAGAGCTCTTCCCAGGTCTGCTCTTTTTAAAAAAACAGCCAGCCTAAAATAATCCTTATCCCAGAGACATTTTTTGGGGTGGTTAAGTTCTGCTCCTTACAAACAACTCCAAGGAAAGTGTTATTGCAGGCTTGAAAAGCAATAAGGAACTCTCACTTGAGGTTGAGGAAAGGAGATTTGAATTATTTACTAACAGAATAATTAGAGGAACTGTCACCTATGCTAATTAGAAAATTTTCCTAATAAACTTAAGGATTTTGCTATGCGGATTTCTAGGGAGAATTCTGCAAGTGTTTACTGGTGCCTTTGCTTTTTTATGAGAAATTACAGATAGAAATAAACTGAAGAAACTGTTTCCTTTTTGAACAGAATCTACAGGAAACATTTCCAATCTGGACTTGCTGGGTTGGAAAATAAAAACTTTTAATTCATAGCATCTGCATCCAGCAAAAGGTTCTCAAAATAGAAGTGGCCCCAGGGCAAAAATCAAATTCAAGACAAAAACCAAATGTGGACTTAGGAGTAAAATCAAGTCAAAGATGTGACTGTAAGACTTTTCCAAAGACCTCAAAAGGTCTTATAGCAGAGCTCCTCAGACCATTTCAGACAGAAAAAGGGGCTCCTAATGGCCTTAAAAGCATGCCAAGATTTGCAGATACTAACTCGTATATATTAAGTAGGTAAACAACAAGGTCCTACTGAATATGCATAGCACAGGGAACTATATTCAATATCTTGTAGTAACCTATAATTAAAAAGAATATGAAAAGGAATGTATGCATGCATATGTATGACTAAAACACGCTGTATCAAGAAACTGATACATTGTAGCCTGACTATACTTCAGTTTAAAAAAAAAAAAACATGCCTCATAGACACGCTCTTCTAGAAAGAAGAGCTTCTGCAAAGGCTGTTTATTGTTGTAGGGCTTCCTGACTCTATGTCCAAGTGGAGTTGGGCCTAATTAGAGAGATTTGTGAGCATGGCTTTTGTCTAATGAAGTGAACTTCAATTTAAATCTTAAAAGATCCTCAAAGTTTTTACAGGAATTGCAACAGTTTGGTCTAAAAGGTACAGGCACAGTACAAAATGCAAAAGAACCTCTGGATTCCAAAACTTCTAATGTGAGGAAGCCGACTTGAGAAAACTAGCCAGATGCAAACATTAACCATTTCTTAGGGAAATTTAATCATTAAAAATCAAAGGTCCAGATTTCAAAATCAAGCAAAGAAGGGAACTACTCTTAAGTGAAGTGGAACAGAAGTGGGTCCCAATCAACTTACACTCCCCACTCCAGAATAAAGAGAATAGAGGGTAGGGGGTGCTGCTATATGCTTGGCTGAATTTCAGAATTACTATAAATTACTGAGTGCTATGTCTCCAGGCTCCCTCCACCCCACTCTAAAACAAACATTTGTGTGGGAGTGTGCATGCATGTACTGTTTCCCCTTCTTATCATCAAATGTCTGCAAGATAAAGCAGCAGCCGAGCTCAGACTGAACAATCATGAACAAATCATGCTTGTTACTTAAACCAGTAAGTTCTGGAGTGTGTTGTAACAAACATGGCAATGGAAAACTGAAACAAGAATCATACTCTAGGAAATCAAGTAAAGTCACAACTCACTGGATATATCAGCTGAATGAATAAATCATTGAAGGAAAACAGGCATATATAATAAATACATGCATTTATATTTCATAAATACTATTTATGGGTATTTATAAATGTACATGAGTACATATGCATATATGAATGTGTGTATATAATTAGAAAAATATTATGAAGAACACAAAGGCTGGGTCCAAACCTGATTAACTTCATTTACTCATTAATAACCCATTATAAGTCTGTCAGTTGATTCAAATCCATTTCATCAATTACACTGATATTGTATCAATGACTACAGTATCTCAGCACACTTTTAAAATAATGGTGGGATAATTTTTACTCTTAGTTTTACTGTTTGTGAAATTACAGAAAGCAAAGTTCAAAAACACTGATACAATCACCATAAGTTATCCCGCATGACCCACTGTATTATATTTTCTCACTCAGCAAAACATTAAAATTTTAAGTTGAAATTAAAGTTGAAAATCAACATCAAATCATCTTTTTTCACATAAAAGGAATTTTTAAAGTATTTCTTTTGCAAAAAGATAGAGTTCTATGTTAGCCTTTTGTTTAAACTCTCTCCAGTTGTAAACTAGTTTTTACAGGTAATTCAACACATTTGTGGAAATAATATTAGTCTTTTGGTGATCAATCATCCCCAAGGTGCTGAGAATTAACTTATGATTTTCTGGGAATGAAAAGAGAGTCTTTACTAGACTCCACTGATTTTACAATGGAAACCTCAAAATTTCCCCTTCCAGTTATGACTGACTGCTTACATATCCAACTTCATTCTCTTCTCCTATTATATTTTTATTTCTCTTTAGTATAATCCAGCTGTCATCATTATGACATTTTCTGGACTAACTGTTACAAGACTGAGATCTGAAAGCCATGCAGGGGGCAAACATGGAGAAGGAGCCATTCTAATACAAGAATTCCACCATTCTTTTATTCATGGAAGTGAGGTGGTGACTTCCTGTGCAGCATCTAATCATTTCTCAATTTAAGGAAGTAAAAGTAATCAATTTTAAGCAGTTGTTTATTAAGGGGAATGAATACAAATCATTGTTAAACTAACACCATAAATATTTACAACCATCTTACAAGGTAGACATTTTTCCCATGTCATCTGTGAAGAAGCTACGTTTTACTAAAGCTAAGTGACTTGCCCACATGACACAATACGTAATTCTTAAACCAACATTTGAACAATTTCTCCCTGTCTCCAAACCCTGGGCTTTTTTGTTTATTTGTTTTTCATTATACTCGACTATACTAATACATGATTTGATGCCTTGAGGCTTCAACATGGCAAATCTTATGCTTGTAACTTACCAGGCCACACAAGTTTTAAAAGACTTGAATTAAGGTAGAAACTCAAAGCGATTTTTTTACCAAGTCAGTTCAAAGTACACTGTGTACTATCTAGTAATAAAATGTAAAGGTAAATAAATTCCAAGCTATTGTACACTGTTAGCATCATTCTTTGCCTTTGTCAAGAAACTTTACAAATCTCACTTTACCCTTTTAAATCTTTGTGGGTGTCCTATCCTTGAAATAAAAGAAGGAAGAGAAAGACATGGGATTCCCTAGACTACATACCACAGCACTTGGGAAAAATCAGATTCATAGTAACAACTACCACTAATTAGCACCAAAACACCTGGGTCAAAAGTGAAAAATTCAACCACTTGTATCAAACTCTGTGTGATTAGGAAATCTGGACGATTGATCAAATGATTAGATATTCTCTGATAATTTAGGAACTGCATAAATAGCACCCTCTAATGCTACACACTACCAAGTTACTAGAATATTAAATATGTAATCAGGAATGCTGCCTACAGTACCCGAGACTAGAGAGGTCAAATTAGGGCCACTTTGTAGAGAGAAATAGAGGCAGTCTCAGATGGTGCACTTCATCCACAACCTTCCCTAACTTAGCCCTAAAAATATAAGGTACTTTGATCTAGAATAACAGCTTGGAAACCATGTCCCATTAGGCTGCACAGGCAATTCTATGGCATCCTATTCTAATCAATCCACTTCTGCTTCCCATCAGAAAAGTTACTTTACCATGAAAATTTCCATTTTGCACCTTATCTTCTGAAGGGGAGGTGTGTGGCATGTGTGCACATGTGGAGAATTACAATAAAATAAAATTATAAGTGATCGTTATTTTTAAACACAACATCTATGTGCCTTAAAATAGTCTTTAAAAAGTCTAAAATACTATCGCTATAAACAAGTTTACTAATGGTAAGCATACAACAAATAAAATTAATGATGATTAAGATGTATCAGCACATTTATAAATGAAAAGTAAGGAAAGCAGCCATTTAAAATTATTTTCAGTTCAAAACATTACTGACATCAGCGTATCCCTGCCCCAGATGGTGGGGATTCCTATTTTCCCTTTGCAGCCTGTGTTAGGAGCTTCACAAGGCTAATATGGTATGACAGACTTTAAGCACTGAACTTAAAACCTGAGCCATGTACCACATTGTTTTGGAAGACTTAGACTTTTATTAACGTTTAATAACCCATCTGATGGCTTACCAATATGTGCTCTCTTAGTATTATTCAAAATTAAAGTTTATAGAGTTGTAGTTACATTCCAGAAAATACTTAAAAAGAAAAAAAAAGAACTTGAGATTGTGGATGTGCCTGCCATTTTTCAAGAGGCTCCATGCAGCCCATCAGCAGACCTTATGTGATACTTGGGGTGTCACTGCAGTAGGCATCTTTCCATCACTCTTAAATATAACTTTGAATAAAACACTGAGTTTTCTAATCATGTTTGTTCATCAGAAAAGCAGACTAGAAATAGAAACATGACATGAAATTATGATGTGACTGACTGATCTATTGAGCTAAATTCTTCATTCTTCCCTGTTCCATACATTTGCCAAGGCATCATCACAGGCAGAGTATATTTCTCCATCCCTTGCTTTTGAGCTTGGCCACTTAAACTTGTGTTGGGCCAAGGGATGAAGCAGGAATGACAGTGCTGAATTTTGAGCCCAGGCCTTAAGAAGTATTATGCGTTTCTTGTGTATTTTTTTTTTTTTACTTCTGTCATCACTCTGAGGAAAAAAAATCACTAATTTAATCCGTCACACTCTCCATCAATACTAATCTACTTGCATGGATATTGTACAAGAATTCCCATATATTACTTTAAGCATTAGCCTTATCTTTATACTATGACATTATATTCAACACCCTCATGTACAAATGCCAAGTCCCTCAGTAAATGGGGGCCAATATTCTGTTCCTTATTCCAACAAATATCAACAGCTAATGGATTAGAGTTAGAGTTTCCTATGGATATATGCCCAGGAGTGGGACTGCTGGATCATATGGTAAGTCTATTTTTAGTTTTTTAAGGAATCTCCATACTGTTTTCCATAATAGCTGCACCAAACTACATTCCCACCAACAGTGTAGGAGGGTCCCTCTAATTTGAAAGATACATGCACCCCAATGTTTGTAGTACTATTTACAATAGCTAAGACATGGAAGCAACTTAAATGTCTGCTGATAGATGAATTAATAAATTAGTTGTGGTATATATATGAATACTACTCAGTCATAAAAAAAGAATAAAATAATGCCATTTGCAGCAACATGGATGAAACTGGAGATTGTCAAACTAAGTGAAGTAACCCAAAAAGAGACAGGAAAATACCATATGATATCACCTATATGTGGAATCTAAAAAAAAAAAAATGGTACAAATGAATTTATTTACAAAACAGAAACAGACTCAGACATAGAAAAAAAACTTACAGTTACCAGGTGGGGAGAGGGGGTGGAGGGATAAATTGGGATTTGGAGATTTCCAGATACTAACTACTATATATAAAATAGATAAACAATAAGGTCCTACTGTATAGCACAGGGAACTATATTCAATATCTTCTAGTAACCTATAATGGAAAAGAATATGAAAAGGAATATATGTATATGTATAACTGAAACATTATGCTGCACACTAGAAATGAATACAACATTGTAAACCCACTATATTTCAATTTAAAAAAATAATAAAGGCCATTAAGAAAAAGCAGCTAATAGAAACTTTTTAATGAAGGATAACTAAGTTATTTTAGGTAAACTTTGAGATAGACTCTAAACCAGGCTCTGGAACCACTTTCACTTACAAAGCACTAGAGACTGATCCAGTGTGTGTGTGTGTGTGCACGTGTGTGTGCGCGTGCGTGTGTGTGTGTGTCCCCATGTTTGATGGCATTTAATACATCCATGTGGATTTTTTACGTGAACCTCCTTCAGGTACCCTGCACTCTAAAGAATGTTACTTCTTTTGATTTCATACAATCAACTATGAGACAAATTCTATGATTGATAATAATACATGCAAGAAAACTTTGGTGATAAAAATATTTATTATATTGTAGCATAAGGAATGAGTATAAATGAATCTCAATTCAGTCATAACTGTACTCCCAGTCGAAGTGTGACAGTAAATCTAAAGATGAAATGAAAAATCAATTTGTGGAGAAGGCAGTTTGCCAGACATATTACTGCCGTATTGTCAGTCTTGTGGCACAGTGGGCTACATTTTTTTTTTCTTCATGCCACCCATATTTGCTTTGGTTTCTGGAACAGGAAAAAGTTCTTTTTTTTTTTTCTTTCCAGCTGCCTGATGTTAGGTGGTGCTGTCTCATAATGGATGTGGTTATGAACCAATTAGTAAACACTTCTTTTGACTGGGAGTAGATGATTCAGAAGACCATGAGCAGTGATGACATGGCTGAGCCTAAGGAGTGTGCCTAAAAAAGTCGTGCATAGAGTGGCCCTCAGATGTCAATTTGCATGAACTGGGAGGAAAGAGGCTGGATTCAGCAGCGGTCATGATTTTGAGGAATAGGCAGGGAGTGGAAGAAGAAAGTATGGTGGAAGTCTCCAGGCCCTTCCTCAAGAGCTAAGCACTTGAAGGGAGTGGATGCAAAGATACGGAGCTATTTCACTTGAGACACAGAGACACAAGGGCCATGATGGGATCAGCATCAGCGCTCAAGGAGCCAAGGGAAACCTGGGAGCAGGACCCCTGTGGCAGGGGCAACGCAAAGAGGCAGCACCCTTGGTGCTGGTGTGTCATTGGCAGGTGGGCACCACCCATGTTGGAAGGACACTGTAGAGAGCTGACAGAGGGTAAAAATGTAGGGGATTACATGAGAGAACTGGATGTGAGTTTTTAATCAGAAAAACTATCCAAGAACATTCAGAAACCACCATTTAAGAATTTTAGCTACATACCAAAGTCTCTGCTACTACACAGGTGGGACATTGAAATTTGTTGCTCGCATGACCCCATTTGTACTCACAGCTGGTAAGGCCTGGGGAGCAGGTCTCTGCCTTCAAAGGACTCCCCACATAACAAGGATGACAGAATAATAAACATGAAGAGATAACATAATGAAATGCTTCATGAAAGCTACAAACAACCACTGCTCTGGGATCAGAGAAAAGAGATAATTTTGACCAAAGCTTTGAGAGTGGGTTTCATTTTACATGCATGTGATGAGCATCCGAACATCAAGAGCCCCGGAAGGCCCTCCCTTCCTTTCTCTCCCCCCGGGGTCAGTAGCCTGTGTGCTCCCAGGGCATCCTGTATTATCATTTGTACTGAATTCTGCGTGTTTTCTTGCCTATCTAAACTCAGACTGCAAACTCTGGCATATATAGAATTGTTTATTTTCAGTATCTGATTTTTTTGTATCGCATAATTGATATGTTCATTATCATTAACTTAATGACTTAAAAATGATAAATGTATCCTCATAGAAGGAACCTACATACATGAATTTTGACAAGTACAAAGCTGAAGGCTATCACAGTCACAGCTGGCCAGCCAACAATGATTGTCAGTAGCTAATCGTTAGACTTCCGACAACTTTCGACAAGACCTTCCATTTCACAATTGAATTATAGAGCCTGAAATAAAGACCTCTTGATCCCACCCCCTCACAGCTATAGCCCAGTAAAACTAGCTGGATAAATTCCTGTGAGAGGGAGTGTGAGGTGACAGAAGGCCTAATCTGTAACTCTGCAGACTCTGAAGTTCCCTCAGTGGACAGAGAGAGGCCCAGGTGGGTAACAGTGCTCTGTAAATCTCCTTTCGCTGTTAAGATGCCCAACCATTCTTCTATTTCAATGTCCCAGATGCCTGGGATTGACAAGATTGCTTTCATATCCCATCATAAATACTATTTAGGGAAAAAGAAAAATAAAACTATAATGCAGGCAAAAAAAAATCTCTCTACCAAGCTATTCATTCTCTTTTGTTACTTGGGAACTCCTTCAAATATGCACTCTTGAAACAACTTAAGTGTCCCATACTCACAAGCCTAACCTTGTAGGTCCACTAACTTCACGTTGCCCCTCCCCAGCCATCATTTCCCACCCAGGCTTGCCAGAGCCCAAGAGCATTTGCCTTCATTTATGGAAGAAACAATGATGTGAAAATATACGTTATTAGCTAGTCTGGTCTGAACTTGAGAACTGAAAGTAGTATGAGAAAGTAGAGTGATTTATTACAATCTCTTTTAAACCACCTCTATTAGTCGGGTACATAAGCAGTAGTTAGAGGAGGTTATATGTCTCCGAAAAAGGTGCTTTAGTGTTCTGGAGTTTAAAAAAATTAGATGTTCACTGTTTGGACTACCAAGTTTTATCTAAGTCACTGGGCTGATGGCTGATTAAAAGTGGCCCTGGTTTCCTGCTTTTCCATTGAAAATAATTAGAGAGATGGCCATGGCCATCTTTTGTTTAATAAACTATCGATCTAGTTCACGTAATATTAGTTAACTAGGTCAATTTTTCCTCCATTTGTGCACAACAGTGATGATTTTCTCACCTATGCACTGATATCTGTACAGCCCATTATCCCTTTACATAAACCTTTTTAAAGCCTTCTGATGACATACTGAATAGCAATGATGCTTAACAATTCAACCACAAGGACATGTATATTTAATGATCACAAACGGCCATGATCTCTCCCTCTCTTTCTCTATTTTTTTTTTAAATATGACACACTTAAAGTATATTACCCTAAAGAGTACCAAAGTACTGCCTTGGTGCCCATTTAGCAGTAGGGGAGTCTCCTTGAGACTGGCTTTTCTATTCCAAACAATGGTGTTCACTGTTCCTTAGCAGGCTGAACCCAGGTGTTCACCAGGTAGAAATAAACAAAAGTCCTCTATCCTTGACAAGCTCTTAGATTTACAAATTGTGTTCATTTCTTTAATTTGTCAGTATTAATGTCAGAAAGCATCTGTAGAATTTATGGAAATGACCCCCTTGAGCTTATCAAAGATAAAACACTCAAAAATGTCAAACCTTATTTTAGGCAGCTGTTATCTGAATACTAGTACTGGGAGGGAAGTTTGAAGAAGAAAGGGGGTAGCAATGATTAAGTAGGCTAAAGACAGGAACTTTCCAAAGTAAGTGAAAACAGATGGGACTTATGGTTTAGCATTGCTCATTTTAAGTGTCACCCTGGTCAATCATTTGTTTCTGTATCACATAATAATTATAATTGATAACCAGTTAGAGATTTAAGCAACTCAAAGATTCCCAGAAGGGGGAGAAAAAGGAGTGCATAGCAAAGCTAGTGAAATCTGAATAAGGTCTGTAGTTGAGTTAATATAATTGTACCAATGTCAATTTCCTGGTTTTGACAATGTATTATGTTTATGTAAGATGTTATCATTGGGGAAAGCTGGGTGAACAGTATATAGGAATTCTCCACACTATTTGTGCAACTTCTTGTGAGTCTTAACCTATTTCAAAATAACAAGCGTTAAAAAAATAAAGACCACTTAGGCTATCATTTTAAGAAGAAAAATAGATTCTCTGAGAAAGGCAAGAGTGGCCAGTTATTTAGTCTTTGAAAACAATGAGCAACAGCAATCAGTGAAGAACAGCAGAAGTGACATCCCTCTTTTACTTTTTTTTTAAACTTTCAAATGTTTTAGATTTAACAAAATACCACTTGCATTTCATTAGTTATTGCCACCTCAGTAAGTGGTACCAGATTTGACAACACTGCTAATAAGGAGTTGGTGTTCTTAATCTAAAACAGATCTTAATGTTTCTGATCTTTGCATCATTTTTTATTGTGACTCAGGGCATGATTTGACAGCTCTTTCAGAATTCAACATTCTTACCTCGATGTAGCAGAGCAGGTCTTCACATTTGCTCAGGTCTTTCTTAAGAAAGACTTGCTTTGCACTTCTAAAGGGTTTGATAAGGGTAGCAGGCTTGAAGATTAAAATACTCTTGAATAAGGTTTGACAAGTGCCAATTTTCATAATAACAAAATATTTTGTCATAAGATGTGTAGTTTAGTGTTTCAGAAAGTTGGAATTTTCCTTATTTCTGAAATCACTAAAACTTGATACAGATCAGCACTTTTTCACACTTGTCCTGAACTGTGAACTCATCCCATCTATGACGACACATACACAATCCTACATGAAACACCATACGCACGCACACACACACAGACACACACAGAGACACACACACATCATTTTAAGTTTCCTTCAAAGTCCAAAGAAATACTTAGGAGATATATAACAAACAAGAAGAAATTTTGTTCCTTTATACTTGGGATGTTGGAAATTACATAGAGATCTTCCTTAGATCCTTGCTCATTTTCTTATAAGCTACAAGGTAATGTTCAGATACTCAAAGGGAAAGTTTTCCTCTCCCACGCACCTCTCATGGGTATTTTGAGTTTTCTCAGAGAGCAGGATTCTAGTTAGCTTTCTTGCTTGTTTTTATTTTGCTGTGATGTCTCCTCCTTTGCATTCACAA